>NC_140586.1:778565262-779190458 GCF_964204655.1 Triturus cristatus | reverse complement strand
CAGGCTTGCAGAGGGCACTCAATGCACCGCACAGATATATTGAGGACAACAAACTCCAGGTGAACCAAGGTAAAACAAAAGTCATCAATTTCAGAAAATACTTTAAAAAAATAATAATAATAATGATAACACGCACTAAGGGAGATACAAATAATTACAGTAACAAAATACAACAATCTAGGCGTTTGGTTTTCTGAAGGAGCTAAAGCAACCGCACACCTGAAGTATCTAAGCTCAAAGGGAGCGGGTGTCGTCTACAGCCTGAACCATTCTTTACTACTGCATACACTGTTTCCCTCTCTTCTACATTTAGGGGCAGATTTACAAGCCCCTTGTGACACTTTTACGCTGCCGTTGCTTCACTTTTGTGACGCAGCGGCGTTGTAAACTATGGGCCACGTTGCGACACATTTACAACGTGGTGCATCTAGGGAGATGCATCACGTTGTAAAGCCCTGCGCTAAATTATACCTGCATCAGGTATAATGTATGCAGGGTGGGCGTTCCGACGTAAAAAAGCCTTGTAAAAGTGACGCAGTGAAATCTACAAGATTTCACAGCGTCACTTCTATGACGCCACTGCATCAAAACCGTATGCCTGCATGAAGCAGGCGTAAGGAGTGATGCAGCATAATAAGAATGGGCATTCCTGAGCATTGTTAGATTTGCGTCGTGCTTGCGACACCATGCCAACAAGGTTTTACCTTTACGCCAACAGATGCGTCACGCATCTGTCAATCCTTGCACCACGGTGCGCTGCATTATAAATGCGACTCATCCATTGTGGCGCAAGGTTTTTTTTTGTGTGACGCAAATTAACTGACGCATCTCTGCTGAAATGCAGAGATGTGTCAGTTCTCGTAAAAGTGTACAAATAGAGTACCTCAGTATAGCAAACTGCTATGGCACACAAAACGTGCATCCAAAATGTCCCTCACGCGCAATCTGTATTCTCAGCACTGCTATTGATAACAGATTTGGCAAGTAGATAATAAATCAGGAACACCCCTTTACCTCATAACTACATATTCTAGCTGCTTTATGGGGAATATTGATGTTAGACGGTAAAATGTGGGCCAGTAATGTGCTTGCATACATCTAGAACAAGTACCTGCTGACCACAGCACTATCACTGCTCCTAAAACAAAACAAAAGGAATTATGCTGCAGGAAACAAGGGTTGGATTCCTGGGTAGTGGATTTTTTTCTCAGTGGCTGGCAAGAAAAGAGTAGCATGCAAGTTGTAAAACTAACAACGTTTGGTAGACCTGTTTACCAGCAAGTTGAAAAATGAAAATAATTTAAAACACCAATGTCATTTCAATGTTCATATCTTGCAGTTTAATATAAGATAAAAACGCTGAAATAGTTTGGGTCTGTGCGATCTTTAAAAGGAAAGTTGTTTTGCTCTTCTGTGAGACACAGGAATATTGCCAACTAAAAAACCAAAATACTCTCATTACAAACATACAGCTTAAGTCGCTCATCCCAGTCATTACACTTGAGGTGGTCCCACATCCAAGACAATACAGAAGAATTCTGGAATGAAATTCCACCCAAGGTTCTGGGTGCTATAATTAGGGTAGCATTCCCAGAATCCTTAAGTTCTTTTTTCGTATTTCCAGAGATGAAGACATGTAGAGTTCTTGGACGCTGCCTGGAGAGGATACTCCTCCTTCCCTTGCTGGGCATGCACTTAATGGCATTGGTGAACTTCCTATTCAGGGTGGCGTTGTTGAGTTCACATTTCACCACAGCTTCTTTCACCCTCTATTGGGAGACCAGAAGAAGTAAAGTAGGATTTGAGCATGGGCAGTACATTGTGAGTTCCACACACCTGCAAATGTTTGGTCTCTGTGGATGTAGAGTGTGATTCCCTGGCTACCATTTTGTGAATGAGGGAGACATTCAGGTAAACAGCAAGGTTTGGTGATATATATGGTATTGTGAAAGTTCAAAGACAGATTCCGACAGCCGTTTTGATCCAAGCAAACCGAATCGGAATGGCTGTCCGAATCTGTCATTGTAATCGCTTGCTCGGAAACCGTGTCCATAGAGCTGTCTGAATCGGCCCTGAAAGGCTCTACCTGTACGAATACTTTTTGGAACCGATTCGGACAGCCCGAACAGTTTCCAGGCGTCGTTCGGAACTGGGTATGATTCGGTCGGAAACAAGTGTTACGAATCGGATTCGTTAAGCCCGAATCCTATTCGGAGCCCTTGCGAACGGAATCATAATTGGCCCCTTCATCTGATGTTTTGCCTCTGGTGAGATAGAATATGTGCTTTGATCCGACAGAGAAACCATCTACATCACAAGAATCTGTGCTGCGCCAGTTTCAGAAACCAATCAATTCTGGGCTACCGATCCATCAGTTTGTGCTGGAAGTTACTTAAGAAGAATAGAGGGACCCAAAGAAGATTCCACTTCTAAGGTTTATGTCCAAACTGTATCCTTTGGAAACAAAAATTGACACTCTCCTGCTGGATAATATTCGTGTGGACTCAGAAGTGACTAGTCTGGTAGGCAGGCCCTCGATGGGAGAGGGAAATATTTGTAAGGATTCCGCTGATAAGAAAGTCGATTTCTCCCTTTAAAAAGTATTTTCTGGTACTCGTGTGGCTAGAATAACTACTATTTACAGAACCTACACTGCACAAACCTTGGCAAGTGATTTCAATATCTTTCTTAAAGGAAATAAAGATGGCAAGAAAGTTTTTTAATTATTGGAAGCAATGGCTAAGCAAGTGGAGTTGTTTTAAGATAGTTACTTTGAAGGGCAAGGGTGTTGGGTCAAGAACACTGGGTCATCCGGTGCAGGGCGGTGGCGGTGAGCAACTGGCCTCTCCACAGGAGCCCCTGTGCTGGGCTTGGACTAAGTGCCCAGGAGGACATCAGTTAGGGCCTCATTGAACAGGAATAGGGGTTCAGAAGAGGATGCTGCAGGCTGAAGCACCTCTGTCAGGTTTAAGACCTCGGCTGCCCTTCTCACCACCACAGCATAGGACGCTCCCTCCTCTGTAGCCATGGTAGGGGGAGAAAGTAAGTCAGTGTCAGGAGAAGTGTCCAGACCACTTTCATCACCCAGGTCCTCTCACCCATCTGGTTCTTCCAGGTGGTCAGTTCAAGGGTCCAGTGACCACTTCCAGTCCTCATCACCACCCTCAGGTAGGTAGGAATCACCAAACACGAACAGGGGAACATAAGTACCCTCCTGCATTGGTTCCGATGTCAGCCGACGTCTATCCGGCTCGAACTCGGGGATGGGGATGGCGTCGGGCGGGGGCACGACCAGTGCCTGGGACGTCGTCATCGGGATTGGCGCCTGGGAAGGGCGAGGGAGATTGACTGGAATTGATCCCTATCCAGGCCTGCATCTGTGGGGGTCTACTGGAGCTGCAGGCATCAAAGGCAGATGACTCCATACCTGCTCTGCAGGGCCCGAAGGCGTGCCTTCGGGATGCCCAAAGACAAGGTGGAAGGCCTCGTTGAACTGTCGAAGTTGGGTAGGGGACGCTTTGGCACCCAGAAATGGTGGGAAGCGCGGAGTCGTCCCCGAAGCAGGCAGCGGAGATGTAGCCTTTGAATGGCTATGCTCCGAATCACAAGTCGCATCAGCCGACTGACAGGGAGAAGGTGAGGAGCGCTTGTGCTTCTTTGCCTCCTTCTTGTGTTTTGACTTACCTGATGACCATGTTGATTTGGAGCACGACGAGGAATGAGAGCTACGCAAAAGGTCTAGAGACTTTCCTCTCGAACGAGACCTGGAATGACGCAGAGCCGACGACCGGGCCTCCAACAGCTTTCGGGACCGCTCGTGTAAAGTCTTCGGGTGCATGGCCTGGCAGTCGGAGCACGACTTTGGCTCGTGGTCACGCTCCAGAGGCCACAAGCAAACGAGGTGTGGGTCCGTCACCGACATCATCTTGTGGCAGGACCCGCAGGGCTCGAAAAACAGTCCGACATTGGGACATTCCTCGAGCATCAGGAGTCGAAGACTCAAACAAAGATGGGGACAAAAGTCACAAAAAGGCGAGTCAAAAAGTAGCTATGGGGTAGCTCCTTCCGGATCTGCACTAGGCTGCCATGGAAAAAGAAAGAACAGACGTCAGTGCGCAGGGGCGGCGTCTAAGTAGGCACCACAATGTCATCCCGGCGATCACAACATCGATGACCAACACGGAGTTGACCGACACCAACTACCGATGCACAGGGTTACTTCTAAAGAAAAATCTCCGGATTCAGACTGACGCCTGGGTGAAATTCTAAGGTAAGGAATCTACAACTAACTGTCTCTTTCAGATAAAAACATTTAACATTAACAATCTATAAAAAAATGTCCGATTATGAAGTTCCAAAAAGTAGCCTGCTCATAGCACACAATCAGCGTGGCAGCAGTGTGAACACATTATTCCAACCAGAAGGGGTTTAGAGGATGTCTGTGAATCAGTGATGTGGATGCATATGATGATTAAAACATTTTATTCAATTATATTGGTCAAAAGACTTTCAAGTAATCAAAGAGGTAGCAGTAATGATGACTGGTAGCAAAAGCTTCATTCAATTTTCTTCAAGAAAATATGGATGCCATTCTTAGACCGGAGGACTAATTGAGGTATCATAATGGGAGGCTTGGATTCATCAGGCAGAATTTCAAACCGGAGCAGCGTCAAGGCCAGGGCTACTTTCATCTCGTTCATAGCAAAGTTCTGTCCTATGCAGTTTCTGGGAAAAGAAAAGAAAAAAATACATTATCTTTTTAAACAAGCCAAATATTTACTGTGTTGGCAGACAAGGTTAAAAAGAATTGAGGCATATTGTGATTTGTTTTCAGCTGCCTAGCTTATAAACAGCCGTTTCTCAAGGGAATCAGTAATAATAAAAACATAATCTCGACAAAGGTGGGCATTCAATCAGCACTTCATCATTTTGGTAACGATAAGATCAGTAGGAAATTTCGATTTACTCTTTTCTAGAGAATTGTTACTTTTCAGATGGCGCTTGAAATCAGTGAGAGTATAAATGTACTCCTATGTGTGTAGAATAACACCCCCACACAACAAGCATAGACTCAGTGACGGTGAAGCACAGCAACATAAATAGACAAATACAAGGACTTATTACATAGGCACATGATAATTATTATTAGGTGAATGGCAGCCCAACAAGCCTTTTACCACAAACTTAATTTTCTACTCATATCTCTTGAACCTATTTTGGAATGTTTAGGAGTCTTAGACCTCGTTCAAGAGTTCCTTGTAGAACAGGTGCGATTTGTTGCACCTTTAAATATAGATATCCAGGAGATTGGAATTTAACAGGTGTGACAAAAAGCACCTATTACAAGTTTTGCAGTGGGGGACTACGTGCACGTGTTGGTGCATTTTGCAGTAAAATCTGCATGTCCCAGTGTTTACCAGCAAATATCAGCAGACATGACCTTCTGATGGATATCTGACGATAAATCTGAGATGGCGGAAAAACCTGACCCACTTGTAACAGAGGCCATAGTGTTACAAACTGTACCTGTAACTAAAATGATCTTCCACCAGACATGGAAATTGTAATGTACCAAATGTGGATGAATGCAGTAGGTATGCAGACAGTTACTGCTATGATTGGGGCTTCCCACCACTAGACAGTGTGTAAACAATACAGAAAATGCACTGTTCACAGGTGTTCACAAGAATTGCACAGCAAGGGAGTTGAACTGACCTTAAGGTGATTTCTATCAATGTTAAGAGTAGAGTGATATCATCAAGAAAGAACAGCGATGAGTCGAATTCCAATAACTAAAAGATAACACTGGACAAAATAGATTTCATCTAAATCGCTCACTAGAAAGGATTGTACTGGTTGCAGTTAAGAACGCATCTCATGTGAATATATTTAAATGGCATCAAGATTGTTCATTTGTGAAGTGTCCCAAATTAACCTTCTCCTAGTTCATTGAAAAATATATAATAACCCCTAATGTAGCTCCTCACGAGATTTCTTTGAACAGGGCTTTCAAGTTACTTGATAAACATAGTCAGGTTGCACCACTGTCAATTCCTTCAGCTTTGATGAGTTCCCTTCAAATATTCTTTGTTATCTCAGTGTTGATCCTCTCTATAGAGGCTTCTTCCGATTGGCAGAGTCCGATCCTCATACCGTCACAGAATATTCCGTACTTGAGTATTAATGCAGACATGGTGATGGCATCCCTTATTACTTCCCCATTCCAAATTCATGATAATAAAGGAACGGTTTGGACGATGTTAAACATCTCCCCTTTGATATTTGGCCAGGATTGTAGTTTTACTGTCAGCATCCATTCAGCCTATTTTGAAAATTCCTCAGCATTACAGGCCTCTTTAGCATCTGAAGGTGCTCTACTTACAAAGGGGGACACAAAAGAGGAGTTGGTGTGGTGGCTGTCATCATGGAGGCCTGGTTTGGACATTGTGGGGCATATTCTCAAGGATCTATCGCCGAGCTATCGGCACTTTAGTGCAACCAAAGTCACGATAAATTTGTCGCACCATTCACAAGCCAGTGTTATAGCCCATATCACCAGTTTGCCTGCGATAGCAGCTGCAAAAAACATCGCCACAGATGACCCCTGCAACTATCACTAATGAGATGCAGAGTGGTGTTCCCGAGCAAAAAGCCACGACAACACCACTCAGCAACATTCTCAACGACCAGCCACATCGGCGATAAGACCACAAAACAGGCGATAAGGCGCGTTAGCAGCAAGAAACTAACACCTGCTCTGACCTGGTGTAAAGTCGGACGAGAACCGGCACCAGACAAGGGAGCCCAGCCCAGAGCCACACATGAACAACAGATGCCCTGGAGCAACTGAACATGCAGCACGGAGCCCCAAAAGGGCAACAACACTCACCGCCACCACCCCCAGGCCCACCACCCTCCCTAACCCCCCCCCCCCCGGGCCTTACCCCAGGCCCCCCCCCCCTCGACAAAGATATTGCACATCAACTCCACGTAATCATGAACCGCACAATTTGCCTGTTGTCTCACAATCACAACACCTAACATACATGTGTGGTCAGATAAAGGAGAATCATACATTCATCTCAGAATATCCAAATAATCAGTTTATTATAGAATAAACCCAAAACAACAATTTGGAAGAGTCATGTCGGGTCTTCTCAGGACATTCTGTAAGTCACAGCCTGCAAGACAAAAACCTAGATAAGAAGGTGTGTCATGCGCTCATCAAAGTACAGAGAGAGAGCGAAAGAGATAAACAGAGGAAAAGAGAGGGACAGAGAGAGGGAGTTATAAAGAGAACAAGAGAGAGAGACAGAGAGAGAAAGGGAGGGAGAGAAAGAGAGAGGGAGAGAGAAAGAGAGGAAGAGAGGGAGAAAGAGAGGAAGAGAGGGAGAGAGAGAGAGAAAGAGGGAGAGAGAGTGCCGACACTGCGGACCCAGGCCTCACTGCTCACCTCCTGCCACCGGTGTGTCTCCAACCACGTGCCGGTACACACTGCAGTCCCCCAGGTCCCTCATCTGAAACAGTTACCTGAGACATGAATGGCGAGTCCACACAGTAGCACACTGTAGCACACGCCATCATCGCTTGCCTGCCCCTCCGTACACAGGCTGCTGCACCCCAGCCCCTCCCGCCGCCCAGCGGAGATTGCCCACCGCTGCGCAACCAGGCATCACTGCTCACCTTCCGCCACCGGGGTGTCTCCAAGAGGGCCCACCACGTTCCGGTGGGAGCTAGCCCGGGGCCCGCGACCATGGCACCCTCCACGTCATGCAGCCCCGCACCAGGTCACACACTTGATTCTGCATCTTGATTTCGCTATGGCAGAGAACATATCAGTGCACACGGCCTCATCGCAGGCTGCACACCCGCTCAACCCTAGAGGTGCCACTAACTCTGTGAACAGCGAGGCGACGCCATGTGTCAGTAGGCCCGCACTGCCTACTGGCTCAGGCCTACACTGCGGTCCACCAGGGCTCACACTGATGCCACCATTACGGACAGCCTGGACGGCGCATCATCGCAGGCTGCACACCCGCTCAGCACTTAAGGTGCCTCTACCTCAGTGCACCGAAAGACACCGTCCCGTGGCAGTGTGCCTGTGCCTGCCGCATTGTATTCGGTGCCACCAAGTCTGTGCACCGCAAGCTATGGACCCTTTATGATTGAGTCCCGTGGTGCGGACGCCATCATGTCACCCCCAGCACTGGGCAATGTGAGGTGGCAGGGCCCTAGGCCCTCATGCATAAATCATACCCACATAGAGACACCCAGTTGGAGAGTGGAAATGGCGTCCAGCACGTGCGCCAGGCCCTTTTTATTGGCAGGGTCACAAGTCCTGGGACGCCGGTGCTGAATGGGGGTGGTGTGGATGTGAACCAGCTGTGAGGGAGTGGCTGTGGCATGCTGACAGGGAAGACTTGGGACATGTAGCGTTGTCGTCCCCCTGTGGGCTGACCTGGCGTATGCCAGTCCAGTGTAAGGGTGTGAACAATGACCCCAGGGCTCTGGGCATGCTTCCATTCTGGGCTGGACAAGGAAGTGACAAATGCGCGTGTCTCTGTTCTAGTGTCGGCACCACCCAGAACGCAATCGGCAATGTGTCACCCTGTGACTCAAGTCCCACAACATGAGCAACATGGACATAAGGGGGAATCATTGACCCTACATTCATCCATACCTCCACACTTGCAAGATCATAGACATGACACATCAATGTGACAATTAATGTTTAATGCATATTCAATGGAGTGTTGTAGCTGGAGCAGTACAGGGCCATGCAAAGCCCACCTTGAAGCTTTGGCCCGTGGAGGGCAGGCCAGAGTCCTTCAGGGAATGACAAGTACATCAGAAGAGGAGGAGTTCAGTCCGCAGTCAGATAGCTGTGTCATTGGTGACCAAACAGAATATGGCAGTCCATGTCGAGGTCCGAGGTGAGTGTCGTAGAGTGAATCGTGGGACAGTGGAAGGTGATGATGCAGAGGGCAGAACCAAGCAGAAACAGGCCATATGGTGGAGATGCATGCTACTGCGTCCTTCTGACCACAAAGGCAGATTCATTGGCATCTTCGTCCACTGCTGTTGCATGTGCCTCACATGTGGGTGGTGGTGTTCTGTCTCCAGCACTGTGTGGCAGTGACACCTCAGGGGCCAGAGGTGGAATGTCCGCCGCACTGTGTGGCACTGACACATCAGGGGCCGGAGATGTGGATGGAGTGGTAGCAGCAGCATGCATCAGCGCCAGGCCTTGTGGCAGCAATGCCATGAGGATAGTCTTTAGGGCATTGAGGGACCCAGCTACCTCTCGCTGGTGTGCAGCCATGGCAGCCGCTCTTTCCGCCCGCTCATGTCCTCCATAAGCCTCCGCATGAGTCCCAACTCCCGGGCAAGCTCGCTGGAGCCACTCTGACTGGAGAGTCGTTATTGTCTCTGAGTCAGGACTCCGGCAATGTCAGTCATGGTTCGTTGGAGGGCATGGAGCGGACTGTGGGTGTCCGTTAGGGACTGTGAGTGGTCCCTGATGGGACTTAGACACCCACATATGGCGTCTAGTTTGTCTGTCATGCGGTAGAACCCCACCTGCACCTGTTCAGCCAGCTTCTCCTGGCACCTCAACACACGGAGTTGGAAGGCCATGTGTTAGTCGAGGAGGTCCTGGGGGGCAACTGTGTTGGTGGGTGCTGCCTGCTGTGTGTACTGTGCAGGGGGTGGGTTTTCATCGTAGCAGCTGGGCTGCCCTGCTCCTGGAAGTGGGCTGCGGAGGCTCTCCACGAGCTGTTGGAGGGCGTTGGAGTCGAAGGTGTGGTGTTCCTCTTCGTCATCAGAGAAGAGAGGTTGGGACTCCTCTGCAGGAGGTGTTGTATTTCCTTCTGCAGTGTGAATGGGAGATGCAGTTTAACATTGTGTTCACATGTATGTTGACGCATTGTAAATGTTTACATTCAGACTGAATGACAGTGTACAGTGTGGCTGATTTTGGGGAGCTGCCTATATGATGAGGGACAGTGGACATTTCGACGAGATCACGGATGTGTGTTTGTACTTGTACATTGTCAACTCACATTTCCCTGCGATGCCATATGTGATTGGCCAGTTTCTGCACACAAGCGGCACCAGTTGTGTCCTCTTGTTCTGTTGTGGAAGTGTTGCGGATTGTGCCACATCGTTGTCAATGTTGATGTGCTCTGCATGTGATGTGCCGCATTTTGGGGGTAGTCGCCCCTGCAGATCTGATTTGGCTCCCCCTTGACCCT
This sequence comes from Triturus cristatus, assembly GCF_964204655.1. Classification (NCBI taxonomy): domain Eukaryota; kingdom Metazoa; phylum Chordata; class Amphibia; order Caudata; family Salamandridae; genus Triturus; species Triturus cristatus. Next base: position 779,180,205 of record NC_140586.1, on the reverse strand, counting down.
TACATGAGGTGTGCCTCTAGCTTCTGTGCTTCGCCAGTGCTGGAATGTTGCATAGGTCTCTTGGTGGGAGTTGGGGGTCTGGGGCATGGTTTGTCCGCAAATGTGCTATGCTTACTTGTGCATGTGTGCCATTGTGCCCATCTTCCCCCATCCCACCAGTCCCTGGTCATTACTCACCCTGTTGCTGTTGTATCCGGTCATGTTGAGCAATGCAGGCCCCCAACTCCTGCCACCGTCTCCCCACTGATAACTGTAGACACCATTTCCTCCATCTCCTCCTGTGGCACTGGACTCCCACCTCCAGTCTGCATTGCTGCCTTCTGGTTGTTTTCGAGTTTCTGCTTGGTTATGCACTTGACATCATTCCAGCGCCTCTTGACCTCTTCCATTGTCCTCTTCAGCACTCTGACTGCATTCACCTTGTCCACGATGGTCTGCCAGTGACACAGTGGAGGTGATGAATAGTAGTTGATGGTGTTTTATCACCTCCGTTATAAGGGTCCTGTTTTCCTGCGGACTGAACCTTTTCTCCCTACTCTTCTCGTCCTTGCCCTTCCCTGACCCCGAAATCCCAGGCTGGTCCTCCGGGGGCTTTTGGGGTTCTGGTTGTCCTCTGCACTAGCTCCGGCTACCTCTATTGGGCTTTGCTGTTTGGCTTTTGTCTGTTTTTTTTTTTTACTTGTATGATGCATTTTCCCGCATGACGTGTGGGAATTGTAGGCCTGTGGCTGGTTTTCGCGGATTTTTGTATCGCAATGGGACTCATCGCGGCTTTTTTTGCGTTCGTGTTTCGCATTTTTGCGGCGTCGCGTTGACATTAAGGCGGTCATTTGACGTGTTATCGTGGGACTATCGCATGGTGCCGCCGGGTTAATACCACGTTGACACAGAGTTATTTTTCCGCGATAGACTGCGATGTGAAAAGTTGCGTTGGGATGATTTTGCGGTAGTTGGCACACGTTCTTGAGAATATCCCCCTGTATTTTTAGCCATATCTCAGCATTCATGTTAGAGACAGACTCCAGGGAGTTGGGCTGGAGGTGCGATGCGAGGACTTATCCCTAGAAGAGGGTTCATATCATAAATTACTCCCAGCTATTCGCTAGTTCTTTTGCAGTTAACATTTTGGTGTAAGTCAGAATAAACAATGTCTTGTCAGATGGGCCAGACATATAAACACTCCACAGATCTGGAGAATCTCCGAAACTGTCAGCATTTCTTCCCAGCAACAGTATCATATTTCAAGAGTATCGTCTGGGTTTGTCCACACAGTAATGGACTTGGGGTGCAGATTCCTTCAAGGCAGGAGCAAATGAGCTCAGGATCTGTCGGTGCACTGTCCAAAAAAGCATATCTGGGGTCCATTAAAATTGATTTTGTGCAACTCACCTCAATTGCAAGCTTTTGTGGTTTACCAGTTGGAGGTCAACGCATCGGCCAATCGGAGCTGACGTTGTTGACGAGTCAGCGGACTGTCGGACTGCTGGTACCTGTGCGGTGCGATTTTCTGCCACCACCGCTGCCGTTGCCGTCACTAGCTCCTGGTCTCCCTGCAACCGAGAGGAGCGACGCGAGGTGAGCGCAGGAGCGGCGGCGGAGTAGAGCGGAGGAAAAGCCGCGAGGGTCGCGGCTGTGGAAGAGCTGCCCGGACCCCGCCTGGACCTGTCTGGACCCGCGTGAGTGTTTTGGCAGCGCGAGTGTTCCTGCGAGTGTTCCTGCAGCAGTAACAGGGGGCAGGGGGCCACGAGAGCCACAGAAGTGCGAGAGCCTCCCTACATTAGGGGGAGCGGGAGCCACTGTGTGCAGCAGGTCCCCACAATAGTCCCCACAACAGTGGGAACGGAGCTCGAGTGGTGTTTGGGCCGCGCCAGACCCCCCCGCAGTGGCAAGAGTCGCATCTGCAACCAGTTCCTATCCTTGCAGCAGGGAAGAGTTGTGGGAACTGCACCGGTGCTGCGCCAGAGGCAGGAGCCAGGAGCCAGTGCCCCCCGCAGCAGGAGCCGTACCAGTGTCCCCATAGTCACTGGAGAGTCTCCCTCAAGAGGCAGGAGGCAGGAACCACAGCAGGGAGTGAACTAGTGCTGCCGCAGAGGCAGGAGCTGCATCTGCGCCCCCGCAGCGGTAGGAACCAGTGGGAGCCGCATCGGCTACATCAGCTATATTGGAGCTGCGTCAGTGCCCATTCCAGCGACGGGAGCTGCGTTAGTGCCCCTGTATCTGCAGGGAAGTTCCTCCAAAACTTCTCCAAAGCAGCAGGTACGCAACAGAGAGCACCTAGTCACTCTCAGTCATTCACTCTCTGCCATCCACATCCACAGCCATTTCCGAGCCCCTGGTCACTATACGGAGCATTCCGATATAGCCACGGTAGTGAGGTCGTGCAAGAAAAGAGATCAGCCTGTGACTAAGCCCAAGCTTAAGGTCAAACGAACTGAAAACAATAAACCAGCCAGTGGGTGCTTGGACACATCCCCAGAAGGGACTGGGTCTAGCAGCGGTTCAGCTCACCAGGCTGGAGTTCACTACCTTCACCTTTGTCAACCAAAAATTACATCAAAATTTCATCTCTTAAAAAGATCCACCTTCATCCATCTTTTCATTTAGCGACAACATTTTGGGCCTCCGGGACCCCCTACTTCCCGTACCTTGCAAGGAATCTCCAGTACCAGCGTTGCAGGGACTGGTCCCCACTCACGCCATTAACATGTCCCTTTCCACGGCTCCCTTGTCAATCAATGGAAAAAACGACAAAAAGGTGTCCGACAATAGGGGCACCAGTAGCTTAGTTGCCCAGCAAAAGGAAGGCAAAGGAGGGCAGTTCCCCTCCGGTCTACAGTCTCCTCAAAAGTCCATTACCACCTCAACTACTCCACAAAATCAGATGGAAAGACAATCCTTGCTTAGTTATACGCTAAGCCCAGGCAAGGATTCTAATCAAGAGAATGAGGCGCTCAACAGCTCTAACTTAAAAGACCTCTTAAAAACCACCAACGTCTCCCTTCACCCTTCGGAGGCCACCAAGACCATTCAACTGCCTATAGAAGCAACTGTAATTGTACACGAAAAAGGCCACTATGAGCAGTCGAAGGAGGACACTGAAATTATACAGGACTAAGGGTGTGACGGCCCTATCAATTTCTCTTACTTAGGACTACAGGAATGGGGGGACACAACTCCCCCTGATATTCAGGTCACTCCTGCTAAACAACCCCTGTCTACAGCCAAAACCAAAGAAGATCAGCATGTTAATCAGGCTTTTTATAAGGAGGCAACTCCTTCAACTTCAACTTTAACAAATCAACAAAGTTCTTCAGCCCTTTTGGAATTCTCCGGCCTCCTAAGTCTATCTGGGATTGAACTAGAGGCCCAAACATCGAATGCACCCAAAACATGGGATATTCTTTTAAACACAATGCAACGAACGGTCGACACCCTACATTACCAGTCCGACAAAATGGATTTACAACTGACCATACTTGACACCTTGGCCCTCTTTGTGGGGCGGATTGATGAGAAACTAGGCCAACTAAATCTTCTAATTGGTAGAGCTCAGCAGGAAGCAAAGTTGATCTGCAGTTGTGGCCCAATTATTGACAAACTATTGTCACTTCCGGATATAGTATCTACTCTGATAGAAGGTCTGCCAAAGGGGCACTACAAAGTGGTATCGGACACCAACACTAGCAAAAAAATTAGTCTCAAAAACTTAAAAAAGGACCCTTCTGTAGCCAAAACTTTTGTTAAATCTGTACTGTCATCTTCAGAATGCACTTCGCCCAAAGGCCCCCTTCGATGCTCCGATCATCAAAGTCCAACTCAGAATGCCAAGCAGCGTCGACATCAAAGAAGGAAAGGCCGCAACAAAAAACTAATTTTAGCCTCTCCTGAGGTTTATCCCCTTTTTAAGACAGAATCTGGACCGCAGACATCTGAACTCGAATCTTTTACAACACTCTCCACAAGTGCAGAACAAATCCCCACTGAGTCTAGTGAACCTACAATAGGGGGGAACCCGGCAGTTCATAAAGAGGCTCCAATACTGGGGGCAGGCTGGGCCCAGCCCAGCAGCCACACTGGCACTTAAAGCATTACGGTTCTTAGTAGGACAAGTAATGGGAAAGCTGTCAACCTTCCCAGACAACCACCATCAAATACGCCAAAGGAGGTGCCACTCACACATGGTACGGATTTGGTACAGGAATCTACGATCATCCTCCACCCGCCCCAATCATCGGGCGAGGAGCCCACAACATCTGGACCTCCGGGTCCTCGGGCTCAACTGCCTCCTCATTCAGATGGAGCTCCTAAAGCCCCCTCAGTCTTCAAGTCTCAAGACCCTCCTATTTTTTATGCCAATCCGAGACCCCCACAACAGTTTACATCAAACAACAGAGGAACTTACCTGGGTGGTGACTATCCAATAGTTCAGCCGGGACACCAATTCATGAATTCCACCATTATTGTTTTTACTCCAGAATACGAATCAAAGGGTCCATTTGACATCTTGAATAGGGGGAATCTACTTTGACTCCTCAGCACCATGCCAACCTTAAACGACTTACGCTCAGCTGATCTTCTTTCAGTAGAATTTATAAAAGTCGATAAAACACAGAACCTGGAAGCCACAAAAGCAACATGGAGGTCGCCCGAAATTGCTACTACAATTTTGGAGGCGCAAACAATTCTTAAAGCATGGGGGATTCAATCTGCCCCATACTACAACACAGGATATCCATTCCCCCTGCTTGAGAGACCCCGCAAAGGATTATTTCTGAAAATTTCAAAGACCACGTCAGTACTAAGGGGTGCCCAGGGTCGTTCACTGTTAAAAAAGCAGGTGCTGAACCATCAAGAGAGCATAACGGCTCCCCACTCAGACACCTTAGAAAACTTCCGGATTTTTAGGACGATCAACGCCATGAACCACCCACAATGACAGGGCAATCCGATAAGGACAGATCCTAACCTAGACATTACGTTACTGAAACTGTGTTCGTGGAACATAAACGGGAAAAACAACAAGGTTGCAGATGCCGAATTCCTCCAATATGTAAAAGCATTTGACATTATCCTATTACAGGAAACATGGTTAGAAAACCCTGTGCAAATAGAGGGCTACACCTGCTTTCACTCTTCAGCAACAAGGAAAAGCAAATATGGCTGGCTAGCGGGCGGTTTAGCCTCTTACATTAAAATCACAAAAATCCACAGTGCCCTGGAATTGACTTCTCAATCCCCAGCTATAAACACCGTTAAGATCAAATTAAACCTCAAAGGGAAAAAAGAAGAGGTGCTGGTGATGAACACCTATATAAATCCAAAAAAGAAAAAACAGGAGTCAAAATCTCTACTGGATTACTTGCATCAATTAATGTCCACGCAAACTGACTCCAAATTCATTTTGTCGGGGGATTTTAACCAATACATCCTAGGCTCGTCCACAAACAATGACATTCAAGCTTAGCCTTTCTATTGGAATATTTCAACTCAATCCATCAATGGCCAGGGAAAAATCCCTATATTGGGAAAGGAGCTGTTAGAAGAGATGGAGCATTTAGGGCTGAGAGTTTTAAGTGGAAGATTTGCAGGCGATTCACCATCCGCCGCCTCATTTCATTCAGGTAATGTGACCTCTACAATAGATTACACACTAGTATCTCTTCCATTTTTTCATCACATACTAAACTTCAGCCTAGGAGACAAAGGGGATAGTGACCATCGACCCCAGGAAGTCTCCATTCTCGCTTCCCCAGACCTAACCCTGCCCAATCCAATAGGATTCCAAGCTTGCCACACAATAAATCTTAAAAGAATTAAGTCCTCGGTTGCAAACACAAAGGGGGTACTCTGAGCAGCAAAATTTCAACTAAACAGTCTGAATTACCCCATGGGCAACCCAATAGCCTTATGGGAAACCTTCACGGCTGTTTTTGCGAACCTCTATTCAACCACAGTTCGGCACTATTTGCCTCACAGCCCAACGGGTACAGGAAAGATCTCTAGTGCTCAGAAATCGGCCGTGAAACATCATAACAACGCCATAAACAAATTACTAAGGCTGCTGAGAACGAATCCGGGGGACACTGGCCATCCACCAACAGCTTCGCAGACAAAAGGCTGATTTCAAAAAACTTAAATGGGAGATCAAAAAATCCAAAGAAGACGATTTTTGGGCCAAACTCCATTATGACATTAAAGCAAACAACAGCATTCGTTTCTGGTCCACCCTGAATAAATGTATAAATCCCAAACATGGAGGTATAACATCATATGTAACAGATAACTCCTGGGAACTCTTTTTAGTAACTCACTTTAACCAACAGGCGGAAGGAACAATCAGGCGCCAGGATGCTCAAGCGGTCAACTTACAGCAAACAATAAAACTACATGAAGACGCACCACCACTTGAAATCAGCGCCGTAACGATCAGGGAATTAATTTCAAAAGGGAAGAAAGATGGAGCGCCAGGGCCAAATGGAATTCCACCAGCTCTCTTCAAACACGACCCGGAATACTGGTCAGAATCTCTGACCCCACTCTTCTTCTCGGCCAGTTTGTCTGGGGGCCTTCCAGCTTCATGGAAGGGCTCTGTCATCTCACCAATATACAAAGCAGGTGACAGAACTCTTCCCAAAAACTATCGCCTGATCGCTCTACTGGATATCGAGGCAAAATATTTTGCAGGGCTCCTATTGATTCAGCTGTGCGAATGGGCTACCAAGAACAACATATTTCCGCCCAGCCAAACAGGATTATGCAGAGATGCTGGAACCACAACAAACCTTTTAGCCATATCACTACTTATTGACAAAGCAAAACAGACCAAACAAAATCTCCACTTTTGCTTTGTGGATTTCAAAGCGGCCTTCGACCATGTCAATCGAGCGAATCTCTGGAGGAAACTAGCTCTTTGGGGGTTTCCTGCACCCCTTTGAAATCTCTTGATCGAATTGCACTCCAACACATGGGTCCAAGTGAAGCTCGGGAACGGCACCCACCTCTCGAGGCGCATAACAACAACAAAAGGCCTCAAGCAGGGTGGTTTTAGCACCAACTATTTTCAACCTATACACAGCTGATTTGCCACCAGCTCTAGATGCCTGTAATGCACACGCCCCTCGTCTGGGGGGTCGAACCCTGCCCAGCATTTCCTATGCAGACAATGTGGTTTTGATTAGTCACACCAAAGTAGGCCTGCAACACCTCATCAACACACTGCACGGATATGCTGAGGATAACCTGCTTGAAGTTAACATCGAAAAAACCAAAACACTGACAATAGCGGGGGAAAAAAAGTCCTTCTCGTGGTTTCTTGGGACAAGGGCAATTGCGAACTGTTCCGAATATAAATATCTTGGCGTCATTGTCGATAGGGGTGGCCATTTTTCAAATCATCTTGAGGCCACCTAAAGGAAAGGTATGCTGATTGCAACAACACTCAGACAACTCAAACCCAAACTGTCTGGGCCTACTCTTCTGCCACTACTGCGTGTTGCCCAAGCTAAAATTCAGTCATCAATCACTTATGGTAGCGAAGCCTCAAGAGGTACAGATGCAAAACTGCTGGACACTACTATCTCAAAAGCTTATAGAGTCCTCCTAAATTTACCATCATATACCTCCCAGGCTCAAATCCGGCTAGAATTTGGATTAACCAAGCAACTGTTCGCAAGACGAGGATCATACATCAAATGCTGGTACAAAATAAAGAACTCACCTGAAAATACACTGAATCACCAGCTCTGGGAAAACCTGTGTGGCAGCTCCACTGAACTTGCAAAAAAATACTTAGAGGAGTCACTAGTAACTACAGGCCTAAAAGGTCTATGGGAAACCTCTCTTCCGAACGCACAATTCAAACGTGTCGTAAATAAGAACATAAAGCGACTCTCCTTTATAGAGGATAAAGCTACCTTTGCTCACAGACGCCACGCATGGATGACACTGAGCACTTATAAATCGCTCGGGTTACAGGACTATTTCGGACTGGGATGCTGCAGGAAATCAAAAGAAGCCTTTTTAAAACATAGGTTTGGAATCTTACCAGCCATACCTCACTTACAACCCTGGCTGAGAAAGAATTGTGGCTCCACATGTAGGCTGTGTGTCTCAGGGAAAGAAGACATGGAACATTTGATATGCTCCTGCAAAAAGTTAAAAGAGGAAAGAGTAGCTCTCCTAAAAACCACCTTCAATGAACTTAACATACGCACACGGAGACAAGCAGTCATTGCATGCTTTGACCCAAGACTGTTACATCTGAATGGACTGCTGGTAAAATTCCTGAAATTAGTCAAATTCAAACAATCCAAAACAGATGACGGTGTTTCCGAGAAACAAGGAATCATGAATATCTGTTCAATTTTTACTCTAAAACTTTCAATCTAATATTGTTCTTAAATTCAGAAATTGATGAAATGTGCACTTATTATGAACTTTTGTAATGGTTTTAATTAATCAGAAACAAAAAATGTTTTACTTTTTTACTTACTTACAGTTGGAGGTCAGATTTGAAAGCAAAAGCAGTGGATGTTTTCTTCAAACAAAAGGATCTCTTCACAGTTGCACTTCCCTCATCCCCAACTTAGTAATGCTCAGGACATAAAGAGGCGAGGTAACGTTTGTTCTAATATCCCTATTTTAGCTAGCTTCTATATGGTACCTATAACTATTAGACATTTTGGTAGATTTTACAGGGTCAGTACCAACATTACCTTATCTAATTCAGAGAAGGAGGGAAGCTCAGCATGACCTGGTATTGTAAGGTCACCTTCAGTTGGTAGCATTGTGGATTGCGGAGGACCTCCGGATGTCCCTGGTCATTTTGCAGGAGAAACTGTCAGTCACCTGTCATTCCTGGGCTCATTCAAGGCAAGCTAATTACTCATATGCAGATCAGTCTGGGTAGGCTGGTATGGGAAAGTATATTGGATTGTTAATGCTTAGAGGACAGCCAGGTCCAGTTTTGTTCTGTGTATGTGTGGGATGTTGGCGAGTAGGAGTCCAGCGGAGCAAATGTGTCTGGATTGTTGGTGGTAGGAGATGTGACTGTTCGGGTAGGTGGGGACTGAGCTGTGGAGTGTATGAGGATTTTCAATTGAGAGCATTTGTGTACTGGACACCAGTGTAGTAGTTTGTTGTGTGATGCAAGTTTTGTGTAGGAGATTGAGTCTGGCTGCCATGTTCTGGATGGTTTGTAGTCTTCTATTGAGTTGCTTGGTGATTCTGGCATAGAGTGCTTTCCCATAGTCCAACTTGCTGGTGACTAGGGTGTGAGTTAATTTTTTTTGTCTTGCTTGGGAGACATTTGAAGATCTTACTCAGCATCTTCAGGGTGTGGAAGCAGGATGCAATGATGATGTTGACTTGTGCAGTCATGTCCAGTCTGCTGTCCATTATTCTGAGGTTCCTGGCCTGGGTTCTGTGTGTGGGTCTGAGTTCGGCCAGCCACCAGTTGGAGGACCATGATGAAGTGTTTTTGCCACAGATCAGTACTTCTGTCTTGTCCGTGTTGAGCTTGAGACAGTTGGCTTTAATCCAGTTATCGACTTCGTTATGCAGGTGGTGAACCTTTTTCTTGTTTTGGGGATCTTGTCTGAGAGGGAGAATATGAGATGTGTGTCGTCTGCATAGGAGAGTAGTTTGTATTTGATTAATTAAAACCATTACAAAATATACACTTAAAATTCATATTTTTTTCGGAAAAAGAACGGAAGAGCAAAGATATTGAGAGAAAAAAAAGGAGATATTTTTAAAAGTAGGTTTCTAAAAGCCATTAAAGTCTCAAAGTATAGCAACTCTTGCTAGGCGTGTATCATTTCTTTCTTTTTTTGAGGGGGGAGCGTCGCAGCGCTAGAGCGTGTCCCAAAGAGGTTGTTGTGGCTGGGCTTGGAGTTTTCAGTTGTTGGTGAAAAAAACTCATTTATGCTATTTATGCAGTTGAAAGGAGCACACCACTTCCCTGCTTAGCTTCTACTAGTGTCAGGAATTTCACTAGGTTCCCATTTAACTGCAGGCCCTTGGAGTTGAAGCATGCAATCACAGCCTGTCTCCATGTACAAATCCCTCATTCATTAAAATGCAGTTTGAGTCGGCGTATCCTTTCCTCCTTAAGTTGGGGCAGGAGCAGATTAAATGTGCCATGTCCTCAATACCGTTCCCACATAGTCGATATGGTCTGGAAAGTTGCCCCATCTGCCCTGGTGGGAGGTGTGGAGTAGCTGGCAGCATTCATAGCCTGTATTTAAATAATTGCTTTTTTGTCTTCCTGGAGTATCCCAAGTTGAAATATGCCTGTGTGCCAAGTGATATGTAGCCACTTATTGTCATCCAGGCATGACTCCTTCGGGCAAAGGCAGCTTTGTCTTCTTTATTACTTTTCTTACTACTTGCTTGAAGGCTAAGTGGGTGATTTGAGTTTCCCATAGGTCTGCTAGCCCGGTAGTGACCAGGGAATCCTCCACGTATTGTCTGGCCGGCGACTTGGATGTAATACAAATTTCTTGCCAAAGCTGGAGGTACAATGTATTCAGGTGAGAGTTCCTAATTTTGTGCCAGCATGTTATGTAGGAGCCTTGCCTTGCCAGGAAATGTTTAGTTAGGCTGAACTCTAACAGGATCTGCGATGGTGAGGCGTAAGTTGGAATGTTAAACATGACTCTGTAGGACCTGGTCATGGTGGTATCCAGAATTTCTTAATCCCTGCCCCTTAGTACTTCACTGCAATAGGCAATGGTGAGTAGAATTTTGGCTTGTGCTATCCGGAGGAGGGGGGAAAGGATAGAGCCTTTGAGTTTTGTTTTTAACTGCCTTAATGTTGTTGCTATTGCCATCCCCTTCCTTCTGATTGTCTCGAGTTGGTTGATAAATTGACCACCCTCGTCGATAAGTACTCCTAAATATTTGTAGGCAGGGGTGTTCGCAATTGGTGCTTTTTCCAGGTACAAGTATGGAACCTTCGTTCGCCGTTTTTTAATTGTCAGGGTTTTTGTTTTGTTGAGTTTCACTTTAGGTGGTTTTCCACAGCGTACTTGTGCATTTTGTTGAATAAGCGTTGCATGCCCACTTGGGTATGGCTTACCAGGACCACATCGTCGGCGTATGAGATGCTGGAGATGGCTTTGTCACCGAGTCGAGGGGCATGTGCATTACAGGTTAATATCATATCTGCCATGTACAGGTTAAACAATGTTGGTGCAAGCACACAACGCTGTTTGAGCCCCTTAGTGGTTGGTATGCGCCTCAAAAGGTGTGTGCCGTTGCCTAGTTTTACCTGTACCCATGCGTTTGTGTGGAGATGTATTAGAAGGTTCAAGAGAGCTGACGGAATTCCCCAAAGTGCCAGTTTCTTCCACAATCTTGCTCGATTGACATTGTCACAGGCTGCCTCAAAATCGATGAAACAAAAATGAATCACCTGTTTTGTTGATTCTGCCTTGTTGATGATCAGAGACATGGTTAATATGTTGGTTGAAGTTCCTGTGACTTGGCAGAACCCTGTTCCTTCTCTTTTGCCAAGTCCTGGAGTTCAGTTAGTAAAGTGCCGGCAAGGTATTTTGCCTCTATGTCTAGGAATGCAATCAGATGATAATTTTACGGGTGGTTTTATCGCCGGACTTGTAGATCGGAGAAATTATAGAGCCCTTCCATGAAGCTGGTAGGTGCCCGCACTGTCTGACACTACAAAAGAGAGAGGCCAGTATGTCGGACCAGTACTCGGGATCTTGTTTAAAAAGGGCTGATGGAATCCCGTGTGGCCACGGTGCCCCTTCTCTCCTTCCTTTTGAAATTTGCTTCTTAATATTTGTTGTACAGGTTCCTTTGTCCGCTTCCTCTGGGTTCAATTCGATTTGGGTGGGGTGAGTCAGTTGGGAGTTCAGATTTGTATTTGATCCAGGTATTTGCTGGTTAAAGTGGGATTCCAGAAAGATTGACTATGAGGCCAGTGTGATGTGTGATGTTAGTCCTCCATGTGCTGAGTGCTACATTTTATTTGACTTGGGAGTCATAGTAGAGTTTTGCCCAAAATTCTGTTTCATTGAACGTGTTGATGTCCCACTTAAGTTTTTAAATTATGCTTTTCTGTTGACGTAGTAGTAGATATAGGTTTTTATCTCTGGGGTGATGCCTCAGTGATCTGAGAAGTTTGTTTGCTGATTTTTTTTTTGTCGTTTCAGTTCGATCCGCTGTGCGCTCGGAGCCCTCCTCTCGTCCACAGGATCACTGGTGAGGTATATCTGGCTGTAGTTGAGAAGGAGCTTGGGAGTTTGGCTATGAAAATTTCCCATGTGCTAATTGGGTAGTCGTGTAACAGTGTTGTTGCGGCATGAAGACCCTCCCCAGAGTTTACTAGTGAAGACTTCATTTGTTTTAAGTTTATTGTGTGGCATGCGTGCAATTGTTTGGAATGAAACTTCCTGGGGTTGATGGTCGCTGTCTCCTTTGTCGCCTAAGCGGAATCCTGTTATGTGCTGAAAGAGCGGAAGAGAGACTAAAGTCTAAAGTAGAGTTTGAAGTTTCCAAAAAAAAAAAGGGCAGCCAGAGGGGAGTTGTCGACAAATCTTCCATTCAATTCCCTTAGATTGATATGCTCCTGGTCTTCCAGCAATTTCCTCCCCGTCTTAGTTGGTCCACCAAGGTTGCTTTTAGCTTGGACTGGTATATTCCAGTGGAGGGACTGAGCCTGTACATCCTCATTCTCTGATGAGTTTAGGATGTGTTGATTTAGATCCCCGGAGAAGATGAGGTTGGAGGTATTCTGCGAGGTTATAATTGTGAGCAGGTGGTCTAAGTATCTTGATTCTTGCTTTTTCCGTTTTGGTTTTATATATGTGTTGACTATTAGCACCTCCTCCCTGGAACCTTTGAAGTTTAGGTGAAACTGACAGAATTTACTGATGGATTTGGAGATGGAATTTCCCTTGCGGTGTCAATTTTTGTTATAGAGATACAGGTTGCTAGTCCCATGAAAGATGACCGTATTTTGATTTCCTCAGAGTTGGGGTGTGTAAGCAGATATACCCTTGTAGTTGGAATGAATCAATTGACCACGTTTCCTGCAGTAGGACAATGTCAAAGGATTTGAGGTATGTTATAAACTCACCATCTACTACCTTACTGTTCAGCCCATTGATGTTCCATGAGCATAATCTCAAAGTTGTTTTGTCCTGGAGTGGCCACTTTTTGTGTAGAATGGCTTGTCATTGTGTGGGTCTGATTAGGTTGACAGTTCTAAGAATCTGAAGGGTCGCTGGATACATGGGATGATGCTGTTTTGGCCTATTTAGGCGCTAAGTACCTGCTCCCTTTGGGGCGACCGTCCTAGTCCCTCCCTAAGCACAGATGATGTTTTTTCTCGGTTGTAAATGATTACATGCTGCTTGGTGACAAGTGGTGGGAGGGGGGATTCGGGATTCGGTGTTGTGGTACGATGAGATACGTATGCCCCATGTTTGAAGATTTCCCATTCATTCAGTAGTTTGTTTGCTGGTTGGATTGATACCCAAGTAGCCTTGGTAGATTCCCTGCCCAGCGCCCAGTCATCCATCATAAATTCTATGGAGAGGAGATCAGTTGTATTGATGTCTCTTAAAGTTGGTATAGTAGCCAGTAATTGAAGAATGTTCCCTCTATTCCGAATATCGCAATTCCCTTTCGATTTGAACTCTGGGGTAAAGAGTAAAGTACTGGAATGTTTAGGCTGCCAGGCAGGGATTGCTCTGGGAGGTTGCTCCCCTGTATGCAACTGGCCAGAGGGCCAGGAGTACTGCTGGATTGTCCCGTTGTGACGGCAGGACCCCAAACATTCTGGCAGCAGTAGCCAGAACAGCCTTCGGTGCCGGGTGCTATGTTGTTTTGAAGTTGTGTCTGGATAGGGTCCAGATTTTCCATTGTAGTTATTGTTGCCCTGTGGGGTTTTTCCTCTGCCGTTGCTAAGGCTAGGCTCTCCCCAGCATTTTCTGTTTTCACTTCCCTTGTTGTTAGCATTAATGTCTTCGCAGGACTAGGTGCTGAGGTTTCAGTTGTAGTTGTTTTTGTGTTATGGTAGATTCTCTGTGTTTGTGATGGGCCTGAGTTGGATGTTACATTGTCCCGTGTGTGGGCCCCATATTCCATCGAGTGTTTGTTTTGTACTCTCGCCTGTTTGCGTTCCTGTGTAATGGGTGTCTCCCTTTCATCTGGAGTCGATGGATCTCTACTGTGGTCGCTATGCCACTGGGACTGTGTGGGACCTGAGTTTTTGGTGACTGGTGTGTGAGTTAGGCTGCACGGGCCCCTCCATGGTGGCCCAACTGGGAGCTATTTCTGAATGGTCGGCAGTCAGAGTTGTAGCACCAGAAATTTCAATTGACTGATTGGTTATTTCCAGTTGTGTTGTCGCCTGAAGCTGTTTTTTAGTGTCAAAGAAGGGATATACTGCTGCATGACTGAGGATTGTTGTTTTCTCCGGAGTTCACGTCGTTGTTTGGCATTTTGGGCTGTAGTTGGTTCCTTTTGTGGTTGTATTGACACTGCATCATAGTCTCCCCCCGGGCGGCTCATGAAATTTGGAAGGGTAGGGCCTTTGGAAGTGCATTCCTTTGCGATTGGTTATTAGGTGCTTTTTTTCCCCCAGTGTAGCAGTATTTTTTTTATCATTTAGTTCCTTTTGTAAGCCCTCTAGCAGTGTAGACAAGATTGAAGGGAGTGAGTTGGGCTCTACTGATTAGTGAGTTTAATTGCCCCAGTTTTTCGTCTATCCCTATACCAAGAGAGCCGGAGTGTCGAGTAGTGTCAGTTGCAGGTCCATTTTGTCGACTGATATTGAAGAGTGTCAACAGTTCTTTGCATGGTGTAAGGTGTCCCAAGTGTTGGATGGTCAGCTCGACGAGTCTGTGGTGTGAGTTATGGTCCTGTGGCTGGGTGCTAGTGTGCAATTTTCAGCTTTACGTACCTGGCCTTGTTCTACGCATGCAATATCGGTGTGTGGGGCCAGGTTTTTTGAGAAGTCCAAGGTATAGGAGGCAATGAGGGAGCTTCATACTCACAAGGACTACATCATCCCCCTCCATCGTTGCTTCGGACTGGTCCATAGCAGCCATTTTTGTTTGCAACTGTGAGAGCCGATCTGGGGTATACTTTAGGAGATGTGAAGGAGATGGCGAGTTTGTGTGTGGCTCGCCAGGAGTGCCGTGCTTTAGCTTCTTCTCCTTTCCAGCTATTTCCGGTGCAGTGGATTGAATTTTGGCACGATCATCAGGGCTGTGTACTTATGCGGCTGAATATATGGGGACTTGGGCTGTTTCTCCATCCTGGTTCCTGTTTACTTGGCCGGAAGAGTGGACGGGTGAGCCCAGACCATGGGCTAATTGGCAAGAGGGCGGGCTGGGGGTGACTTAGATTGGAGAGTTGACCCTTTCTTTCTTCACTCTCATATATTGGTCGGCCAGCATTGTCAGTTTTGGTTGAATCTGCTTGCTTCTCCAATGGTTGTGGAGTTGCTCAGAAAATGGTATTTCGCTGGGTTGTTTGGCACCTGGTTGAGTATTTGATTGGGTAGGGAAAAGAGGCTTGTGGAGGCCTTGAATTTCGCTGCTTGATGAGAATATGGAGGAACTTGCATCCTTGAGGAAGTAGAATTTGGAATAGATTTTTGGTTGGAGAAGGTGTGGAGTAGGCCTCCCCCCGGAGGGGCACCTACTGTCGAGGTTCCCTGGTGGCTTACGCGAGGCGCCCTGCGGTGCTGAGCCTGGAGGGGTTACATCCACCAGGTCTTCGGAAGAGGTCTCCTGGTTGAGTTTAGTTGACCTGGTCTTTCTTTTGCGTTTGGGTCACTGCAATGGGGATGGGCTTCTGTTCCTTCCTGACCTCATAGCTGTAGCAACCCTTTGTCCTCCTGTGAGCTGTAGGCGCTGTGCCAACTTTTATTGAGGGTGTTGTGGGAGTTACTGGCTGGGTGGGTAACGTTACGAGCTGAGTAACAGTGGATAGGTGTTAGAAGTTATATGGTCCTGTAGGCACACTGCGGTGAACCAAACAGTTGGAGACTTCCTTATGATGTCCTTACGGTGACCATCTGCCAGGGTAAAGGTTCCTTAATAGCGTTATAAGCGTAACTGGTCTCGTTAGCCTTTATGCGAGAGCCAGGGGCCGGGGGCACGGAGGTGAGGGAGGCGGGAAGCGGAATTGTAGAGTGTGAGAACTGGATCAGAGACAGCTGTCCACACGGGGGTGCCTTCGACTTCGTCGCTGCTCCTATCCGACTCACTGGACTATCCGGGCCCCAGCTATCTGCTGCTGTTGATGCCGCCTGCCTCTGTAAATGCATGGTGCCCCTCCAGGATAATCAAGGAGGAATCGGGAGGACTCTGTTCCCTGCGATGATGCCGGTCCTGCTTCTGCTGCTCCTAATTCAGGTGATTCCGTGCCTGAAGGATGTTTGGGGTGAAGCGGGTCTGCGATAGGGACATCTGGAGATATCATCTGAAGGAGAGCACAGGGAAGAGGTGTGGCACAGCGGTCAGGGCGACTGATGCCGGAACACGGGGGCTCACAGTTCGATCCCCGGCGGCAGGTCAGCCCAGCACCATGTGACTTTGGGCAATAGCTCGTGTAATCTTTCCGATGGCCCCCAGCACCTTGATGCCTTTGGTTAATTGTTCGCACTTTACAAATACTGGATTTACATTTACAAGCCTGGAGAAGCCCCTGTCCAGGGCGCAAGCGGGGTACACTACATGAGCCCACAAGCCGCGCCCGGCACTAGCTAAGCTGGCTCCGTGAGACTCTTTACTTAGCAACAGCTGAGTACAGCTGCCACGCTCATGCCCAGGCACCCCCAACCGTCTTGTTGCGCTTTGGAGGCAGCTGTGCTGACTTGGGGGGTTAGGCGCATGGTGATCAGAGGGCCGGGCCCCTTCAGGGGCTGTAAGTGTAAGTTAAATATGTGGAGCTGTGGCGTTATAGGCGTGAATCGCGGGCCGTTGTACCGCACAGCGGCACAACACAGGTCAAACATATGCCTACCGTAAGCCTGCCCCTTGCAAGTAGAGAGGGTGGGGGCGGTCGGGGAAACGTTGGTCAGTAGGTGGGTTGGTAGGTGGTGACGGCAGTGCTCTCAGGTCCCCGCTTCCAGATCTTGGCCACGACAACTGTGTCGCTTGTAGCTCGTTTGGATTCCGGCTTTAACTATGGCAGCATCTTCCGCTTCCCAGTCAGGTCAAAGTGTCAGTAATCAGGAAATTCTGTATAGGAGAGGATTTTGATGTCATGTGGCAGATGACATTGGCCAGAGGGAACATGTAGATGTTGAAGAGGGTGGGTCGGAGCGATAAACCTTGAGGCACTCCACAGAGAACTATGAGGGGCTTCCGAAGAGTAAGGTGCCAGGCTGACAGCTTGTGTTCTATCGTTAAGAAGGGAAAGATTGAGAGGACAGAGAATCCTTGGATGCCAACCTCATGCAGGTGCCTGATGAGGATGGTGTGTCAAATGCTGCCGTGAGGTCTACCATGTCCCTGCTGTCAAGGACCATGCAGATGTCATTTGTGGTAGCAATGAGTGCTGTTTCAGTCCTGTGGTTGGACCTGAACCCAGTCTGCCTGGCATCAAGGAGCTGGTGGTTGCTGAGGTGGTCAGTGAGGAGTCAGTTGATTAGTTTCTCTAAGACCTTTGACAGCATGGTAGGAAGGAGATGGGTCTGTAGTTGCAAAGTGTGTCTGGATTAGCGGGTGGTTTCTTGAGAAGGCGCATAATGGTGGCATGATTCCAGGTGTCCGGGAATGTGACAGAGTTGATGGAGGAATTGAGGATTGGTGTTGGTGCTTCATTGATTTATAGAAGTCGTTTGGTGAAGGTGTGATTGGGGGAAAGGTCAGATGGAACCCCCGAGTAGATGGTCTTTATGGTAGCAGAGATTTTGACAATGGTGATGGCAGGCCACAAGGTTAGGGTTCGTTCATTGACTGTGATAGGACGTTCAGTTGCAATAACGGGGTTCTGTTGAGGGTCAAAGTTGCTGTATATTGAGGGGATCTTCTTACAGAAGAATTTGAAGAGCTAGTTGCAAAGGTCTTGTGAGTGAGTGAGTGATGTTGCTGGATGTGGCAGGAGTTGAGGTGAGATCTTTGATGATGGTGAAGATTTCCTTCCTGCCGTTAGTGCTGACATAGATGTGATCTGCAAGAGCTAAGCGCTTGGTGTTCTGTATCTGCTGGTGGTTCCGTCTTAGGGCTGATTTGAAGATGTCTTTATCTGTGGTGTCTTGACCTGTTCTCCATTTGCTCTCCAGTTGCTTTCAGAGTATTTCTTCAGCCTGAGTTCTTCCTCTGTGTACCATCTAGCCTGTAGTAGGGCTGTTGCCTCTGGGTTGCACTTGAAGGGAGCAAAGGTGTAGGAACCTGCCGTGATCTAGCTGTTGAGGTCTCTGATGGCTTTCAGCAAGTGACTATTGAGGATGGGTCAATGATCAGAGAGGCTTTTCCAGCTCCAGTGGGCAGTTCCTGTGGTAAAAGATCTGAGATGGTGAGGGATGAGTGTACTGAAACTGACAAGGGCATTGTCTGTCCAGGTCATAGTTGCTCGCTTTCCGACTGTGATGCTGCTGATTGAGGAGAAAATTGGGTCGAATAGGTGTGGGTGGGTTCGGTAACATGGTGGGTGCGGCCAAGGTTTACATGGTTTTCTGGAAGTGGCGTAGAGTTTGGGTTGGTGTGCTCTTCTGGGTAAATGTTAAGGGTTTCAAGGAGGACGAAGGTACTGGACTTGTGAGGGGTGTGACGAAGTCTGCAATGTCTCTGACAAACTTGGAGCGGGGTCCAGGTGGTCTACACATGGGGGTTCCACCCAGGGAGATATTGGATGTGATCTTGAATGTGAGGCGTTCCATGTAGCTGATTGGAGCGTCTATATACGTGGTGCAACTGATGGTATCTTTGAATATGACGGCAAATCCGTCTCTGGGCTTGTGCTGATGATCTTTCCTAACAAGTTTGTAGCCAGCAGGGATGGCGGTAGCAATGTACGGTGCCAAGGTTGGATTTATCCATGTTTCTGTGAGAAAGAGCAGGTCGGGAGCATGGTCACGCAGTAGGTCCAGTAGCTCTGTGGCATTTTTGGTGAGAGACTAGGTGTTGAGGAGCATGTATGAGAGTGTGTTGTGTTGTGTTGCTTGGGTGCTGTTTGGTCTGTGTAAGTGTGAGCAAGTGGGGTACTATTGAGTCATGAGTGGTAGGTGCAAGGTGTAGGAAAGCACATGAATACTTGCAGGAGGCAAAAAAGAATGCTCCTTTCATGTTGTGTGGTGTGGCATGGTATGGCATCCGTGCAACAAGTAGCACCCGGGCTTTACAGCATGGAGGAGCACAACAGTGTATCGGTGGGCAGGGGGAGAACCAGGGTTCCTAGGGCTGGGCGCGGTCCAGCTAAGATGGGCGCATATGGGCCTGTCTTTTGGTGAATTTTGGCATGCGACCGCTGTGCAGCTGTACTGCAACCACCATTAAGTAGTCTAAGGAGGAGAGCAAGGTATGGTGGGTGTGAAACCAGTGATGTGACTCCCTGTACAGATGGATGAAGGGAAATGAAGTCCTCTTGCTTGGCTTATTCTTTGAAAGAGAGTTTTGGCAGGAAACCAATGATGTAATTTCCTGTGCAGATGGATGATGGGAATCAGCATGTCACAAACAATTAACAGTATTGAAATCTTAGCCAGTTAACTTCAATCACAGTGAAATCAACATTCCATAGCTCAGCGATAAAATTAGCACACATTACAATAGTCAACATCAACTCCTACAATTGGCAGTGACTACATAACCATTACCAACCTGCCTACATATTCAAATTCCCATACAAAGCTGTTGATGTCTTATCGTCAAATGAATATCAACCCAAAAATCCTCCCCAACACTGTTTGGTTTCAACTGTTGATAGGGAGTGTAATATGCTGTTGTTGCTTACTCTGTGATAAATGGCAGGCTTACTTCGAAGTCTTTAAGTTTTATTTTCTACCTGCATACACTTGTATGGTCACCCCCCACTGTAAACCCCCAACAATGTTTCAACCCTGGAAATACCACATGTCTATTATGCCTGCCCTCTGGACCCTTGACCAAAAGTAACTGGTACTGTCCAAGCTCTCCTGCCATCACCTCTCTATGCCTCTATGAGCTCTAAAGATAAATGTACTGATGAGAGGGAGCAGCAAGATTCAGCCATCTCAAAAGTTACTCCTGGCAAGAATTGAGAACACACTAGCACCAGGCAAAAAGGATAACCTATCATCCATCGAAAACAGGAGCAATACATCATTGTGCACTTGCCATTGATGGGACAGATATCCTTCGGCCAGCATTTTCTCCACTCAAAGGCTCCCCACACACAGATCCTCCATCAAGTAAATTCATAATTGCAGACATAACTCTGGCTACCAGAAAGAAGCTTGCCTCGAGGCCAAATAATAGGTGGCCATTGTGCTATAAAATATTCCCTGAGCAATCTATGAAACATGCATGCTCTCGAGAAAGGAGCCCCAGGATAATTAAATAGAGACACAGGTGCAGGTAGGTATGGAAGCAGGCGATCCTGGGAGAGGTACATTCTAAGTCTAAGGTTGAGCAGAGCAAACCACAACTACCGGGATGACTCCCTGCTTTGACTCATCAAGTCAAGAAATTAAAACCATGACTCCTGATTTATACAGATCCCTAACCCAGCTGCTTGGCATGTGAATCAATTTAAACACTTCCAGCAATGAAATCAGCTCTGCACACCATACACAACAAGCTCAACATAATCCGCACCAACACCTAGGAATGTACAGTCACATCCCATAAAGCATGAGTGCCATAAGACAGCAAGAAGGCTGAATTAGAACCAGACACGGGTTAGGCGGAGGATCAAACAACCTTCACCATCTGTGATACACCTACTTCTTTCACTTTCACACGCTTAGCCTGCAGATCCAACATTCTTTAGAAGACAACCTCAGAAAAAACCACACCAAAAATTCAACCATTCTAACAAAGCTGAACATCATCTGTCCATGGAAACCCCACTGATGACCCTCCATGAGCAAACTCACTAATGCAGAAATATGTGTTTGCATCGACCAGAAGTAAAGGGCGAAGTGTTTTGCAAAGGTGCTGTACATGAAACCTGTGTAGACTATAACAGCCTAACATACTTAGGACAACAAAATGTATTACAATTATCACACTGGTAGGGTACCAGTGCACTAAGAGCATAGCACCGAGCAGTATTCCTGTTACCCACAAATATTGTTGTATTCATACCTAGGACAATGTTTGTATGACTCTTAGTACTACCGGACCTGAATGCAGGTTCTAATACAGTGTATCACACTGTTCTCTGTAGCATCCGAATGGGTACAGGTCTCCGTTTGGGTTCCATGCATCCAAGTTAACCACTTAAAGCAACTTAAACAGGAGCGTTTCTTATCTGACTCACACTGGGTATTATTTGGAGTTCTTATGGAAGATGATCTGTTGTTGTTTTGGATATACCTATAAACCCACAAATATAGGTCTCTTCATCCTAAAAAGGAAGCTTTTCCCTGTGTAAGGGTACCTGATTTATCCTTCTCCTCCTTCATGCTCATAATCCATCCACTGCAGAGTGGCTTCTTGGCCACTTTGGTTCTATAACAGCACTTGGGCCCACACACAGCCCCGGTCTCCTGTGAATGACTGAATATTGCAATTAAGTATCTGCTGAATGTAAAACTGAAGCCAGGGAGCTAAGGAACAGAAGACAATATTTCCAGAGTCAAGGGCACTAGAAGTATTTTAAAAGGCATACTGTACCTTGGTCCAGCTGCAAATGGCACAAACGCATGAGAGTGTCGATCAGTGGAGTTCTCAGTCGAGAACCGAAAGGGGTCAAACACCTAGAAAACAATATAGAAAACCAAAGGTAAACGGTATGGGAGCACTTCGAGAAAGGGGACAACTGCTATTCACAAATGACGATAGAGCATGAGATAACATAGCATAGGTAGCATAAGATAACATTAGGATATACATTAACTAAAATGTTTATCCTGGGAATCAAGGGCATGCCGTATGATAAAATATACCATTGTGTTTCAAATATCTTCTGAAAATGCATTTTATATTATTTGCATAGTTAAAGCACAAAACAGATTCTGCAAACTACGGATGTCTCCTTGTCCTACATGTCTGTCTGCTTTCGCTTTCATTTAGCAGCTACTTTTCAGACAATGATAGAGAGGAGGCCTATGGATGTATTGGGAAGCATATCTCGTGTGTTAGATAGAGACTGGACGAGTCGCCGACCGTCCCGTATAATAGGTTACAACAAACTGCATTCTATTATCCAAGGCAGCAAGAGGCAAGTAATAGCTCATGAGACATTACTGAGAAACTCTTGAAGGAATGTACTGAAAATACCACTTGGTGCCCCAGTAATCCATCTGGCACCCACTTCTGAGGGATTTAGAGTCACTATTTGTTCATCAAAAATTCTTTGTAGAGAGGGGCACTCCAAAAAGAACTAAAGGGGACCTTAGATTCTATGAAATAGTATGAGCTTATTCTCAATTATCGTAGTAATCCACAGGCGAATAGGAGAGGACGTGTGGATGTTCTCTGATATCAGTGTACTACTAAGACTAGTAGTGTGTTAATGGGAACCTAGGTGGGCTTCTACGATATTAGTTTACCTCTGGGACTACTCCAGAATCACTGTAAGGAGACAAGGGGTGCCTAGGTGCCCCTAAGATACAAGTATACCTTTAAGACTACTCCAGAATCACTGTAGCGAGTCAAGGGGTACCTAGGTGGCCACCTCGGATATCAGTGTACATCCAACGTTTCTCCAGAATTCCCAAAGCGAGTCAAGTAGTACAGACAGACAATGGGAGGAGGGGTCAATTAAGCATGTTTATCTTTCTTCGGGGCTAAGTGACAATACATTTAGCACACAGGGCGTGGGTGCAGAGCTAGGGACATTAGACTTTTGACACAGCACTTTGAGGATGGATCGTAGGGGATCACTTGATATAGCACTTGAAACAGAAGAGTTGGGAGAGGACATTTAAAGAGAGGATTCACGTCTTGTGCTTCTTTATGCGTAGCACACACTGCTAACCAAAAAACTTACAAACCCTTGTTGGAAAATGATTAAGGAAAGGGATTTGGAATCATGACTTGGGAATGATATTTTGTTCATGGGACTCTGAGGGTGAAGGGAGGAGCATATGAGAGGCAAACTAGAGTGGTTGGGGCATAGGGCATAGGGCTAGTAGAAAGAGACTTGGAAAATGGCATGGTATGTGGGACACAGATAGATCAGGCTTGGTTTTAACAGATCTCTTGACTGGGGGTGAATGGTTGAAAAGTTTCAGGACTCCATCCATCATCGTGTTGTGTTTGCTATGTTCGCCATAAGTGGCCAAGGGTATGCCCAGACGTGGGTCCTTTGCTCGCTGTGCCACTAGATTCAAGTTACCCTGGCTGATGATTCCCCGAAATCGGTCCGGGGGTATTTGTTTCTGGTCCATGGAGGACGTGGCTTGGCAGTTCGGGCTGGATTGTTCCCATGAGGAGCGGGGTCAAGACTGATTTGCATATGGCTGGGTCAAAACTGCGGTGGCATAGTGAGCCAAAGAAAAACGGATTAAACCAAGATATCTTGACTGGGATGAGTGGTTGAAAAGTTACAGCACTCCGTCCACCATCTTGTGTTTGGGATCCACAACCCTGGTCAATGTACTTGGTACGCTGGGTCCTGGATCTAAGAAAGATGATTAGTGGAACATAACTTGAGGCACTGAATTTAGGGCCTGGAGACTGGGACATGTACACAGTGGCAGCCATTAGGGAACGGTGGCGGGGGGTGGTTAGGGTAAAAAAAAAGAAAATGTATCTGGAGGTTGCTGTCACAGCCGCCACGTCTTCTCCAGTAGGAACCACCCAGTCTCCCAGAATCCCCTGATGAATCACAACTCTGCCTTGAGCAGAGTTGTGATTGGTCTGAGCGCCGTGGTTCGGCGCTCAGACAGTGGCTTGGAGGCTTGGCATGTGCTCCACAGAGGCTTTATAATACAGCCTGTGTAGAACATGCAGTGTGCATGACTGTTTGGCCGGCCCGAGGCGACTGGCCAAACCTTCATGCACACTTTAGGTGCAGCCACCATTCCCCCTCCGGCCAGGTGAGGCCAGCCTCACACCGCCCTATCAGCAGAGCTGCTCTGCAGTGCAACTGCAATAGTTAAAATAAAATGATAATAACAGACAGCTGCTATTATCATTTTATTTTGACTTTGCACTGCTTTAAAGCAGTGGGGCGACGTTCCTCCGCCTTAGCGTAGGAGCCGTCCCAGCATGTATATTAGGAGAGATAGGGAAATGGGACTTGGAGCACGTCTCTGTTGCACTAGTTCCTATGAATTTCTCTGGTATTTACAGAGAACCTCCAATGTGGATTTAGAGTTCATTAGAGGGTTAAATCGCTTTGGTGGTTTCTCCTTCTAGAGGACAAGTCACTCTCCACTGAATGTGGGTGGTATTTGTATAGAGAACAAATGATGAACGGAATGCTGAACAATGTCAAACACTCACCCACAGTATAGAGATCTGGGCCTAAATAAATTGCTTTTTTGCTCAACACACAATTCCAAATCCGTCTTGACCCTGCCCCCCATGTTAACAGTCCAGCCTGAACTGCCAGGCCAGGTCCTCCCAGGACCGGGAGCAAACATTCCAACCATCAATTGATCTTTCAGCATTTGTCACCCTGAGTGGGACGGGTATACCCAGACGTGTGTTCTGTGCTCGAAATGTCACTGGATTCAAGCTATCCTGGCTGATGAGGGGGTGATACCCAGGGAGGACCTGGCCTTGCAGTTTGGGCTGGATTGTTACCATAGGGAGCAGGGTCAAGACTGATTTGGAATTGTGTGCTGTTCTTTTCCATTTGTTGCCCTAAGTGAGACGGGTATGCCCAGGCGTGGGCCCCCTGCTGCCCATGCCAAGCTATCCTGGCTGACGGGGGTGTTAGCCCAGAGCTGGTCCAAGGTGTTTGTTTCTTGTCCGGGGAGAACCTAGCCTGGCAGTAGGGGGGTGGACTATTCATGGGGATCAGAGTCTAGACAGATTTGCATATGGCTGGGTCCAAACTCGGATGGTGAGCAAAAAAACAATAGAATTTGGCCCAGATCTCTGACTATGGGTGAGTGTTTGACACTGTTCAGCATTCTGTCCTTCAATTGTTCAATTTGGTATTTGTATAGAACAAATTTAGCCAGAAGGCAGCAAACTGCTGAAAAAAGACAACAGCAAATATAAAGGCTACGTGCATCTTTGACTTCGACATATCAATGTACGTTTGCAAGCACATTTACATTTTTCAACCAGAAATACAAAAAACACACACAAAAAGGAGGATACACTGACATCTGTGATCAATCTAGCACCAGATCCCAACAGTTTGGGTTGAAATACTAACATTCACTTCTAAAGAAAACAATAAATTAGATAACTATAATAACAACAGAATTACTGTACCTCTGGGTCCTTCCATACGGTCGGGTTTCTATGAATGCTATAAATGCTTAAAAATGTAATAAATCCTGCAGAAAAAGAAAAAGAAAGCTACTTAACACATGTATCCATTGAAAATAACTACATTTTCGAGCGTAGGAATGTGACAGAAAGGCGGTTTTGCATTCCAGTACAACATTTAGGACTCAACCAAACAGTCCACAAATGTGGATGAGATCTCTCCTCACACAAGTGAAATTCTGATGAGGATATGCAATTGCTTAGATCAATAATTCCACTTTTACCCGCGGGCAGGTTATATTGTTGGGTATAACTAACAGATGGCAGAGGTTTAAAAGAAACCCTCCTATGTTTCAACACTGTAGGGTGTATTAAGGCACTGCAATCAGATTTGCTCTGAAACATTGTACTAGTTGCACACAGTAATTTGGGTGGTGCTTAATTTGTACCAGTTTTTGCCAGTGCTGAGCACTGCACTGCTCCCACCCTGTCATTGCAAACACTGCTTCGCTTCATGGAAGTGAGAGCAGGAAACATGCTCTTGCTTCCATGAAGCGAAGCAGAATTGCTTTTTGACAAGAGGAGCTGCATGTCAGCAGTTCCCCTTGTCCAAAAGCAATGCTGGATACCGCAGGAGACGGCTGGGACCACGGGGGCATTGGGGATCCCCCCGCGGCCCCCAACATGCAGCCAGGCCCTGGGGGATGGAGTACCGGGGTCAAAAGTGGCCAAAGGAAGGGGGCCACGCGGCCCCCTCCCATAATATTAATAAAAAAATGTTTCTAAAAGAGGCAATGCCCCAAGGGATGGGGTCCCCGGGCCAATAATGGCCTCAGGAGGGCTGTGCAGCCCCACTCATTTAAATGTTTTTTTTTTTTTAAGTGGCCATTTCCCAGAGGACTGAGTCCCCGGGGCCGAAATCGGCGTCGGGAGGGGGACCGCGCAGCCCCTTCCCCATTTTTTTTTTTAAGTAAAAAAAATGGCTCAGGCCCTGGGCAATGGGGTCCCCAAGGCCCAAAAAAATACTAGGAGTAGAGGGGCCACACAGGCTCCCCTTCTAAAAATATAATAAGAAGAGAAAACACGGCATCTCTCCGGAGGCCCCACCCCCTTCCTGCACCACTCTGAAAACACGCCGTCTGGCACATTCTTATTTGGGAGATTAAGTCCCCTTGAATGCTAAGGGTCCTTAGGGGCCAACAAGCCCACCAGGTACCTCCACTAAGCCCCACATAGTGAGATTGCTGAGAAATGGTCCGAGGCCACACTCCTTTTTACACTACTCTGCAAACGCGCCGCTTGGTGCATTGCTGGTGGGGCGAAGAGGTCCTCTTGTGTCCTGAGGACCTCAGGACTAAAGTGGACTTCATCGCCCGAGCAGCAGTTCACCAGGAGGTGCGTTTGCAGAATGGTGTAAAAAGGGGCCGTGGCCCCAGACCACTCTCAGCGATCCAGCTGTGTGGGGCTTACTGGAGGTACCTGGTGGGCTAGTTGGCCCCCAGGAATGCTCAGGATTCAAGGGGACTTAATCCCCCAACTCAGAACGTGCATTTGCAGAGTGGTGGAGAAAGGGGGTGTAGCCTGTGTCCACCTGTCAGCAATCCCACTACCTGGGGCCTACTGGAGGTATCAGGTAGGCAAGGGGACTTTAATCCCCATCCAAGAGCGCACCAGAGAGTGCGTTTGCAGAGTGGTGGGGAAAGGGGGCATGGCCTGTTATGAGAACTTAGCAATCCCTCTGTGTGGGACTTACTGGAGGTAATAGGAGGGGTAATTGGCCCCCAAGGTTGGCCTTGGGGGCCAACTACCCCTCCAGTTACCTCCAGTAAGTCCCACGCAGTAGGATTGCTAAGAGATCTTCAGAGGCCACGCTCATCTTACTCCACCACTCTGCAAAAGCGCCTCCTGGCATAAAACTGGTTGGGTGATGAAGTCCACTTTACTCCTGAAGGACTCTGGCAGCCAAGTAGCCCACCTGGTACCTCCTGTAAGTTCTACGCAGCGGAATTCCTGAGCGATGGTCGTAGGCCCAGGCCCCTTTCTGCACCACTCTGCAAATGAGACTACTACGTTAGTTAGAAATTAGCATTTAAAAAACCTTAGAAATTCACTGAAAAAAAACATAGGTTTCAAGAACGTTATAGTTGGAAATTAGCATTTTAAAAAACCTTAGAAATTCACTGAAAAAAAACATAGGTCATGAGTGATGTAATATGTGACAACATCAGCAGTGCATTGCGGGGCCGCGAGTTATAGTTAGTTCAACTAACTATAACGGCCGAATTCCTCTGGTTTTGTATGAGTGAAATGTCCAACTAACTATAACGTCCCTCAGACCTGTGTTTTCTTTTCTATATGTATATATATATATATATATATATATATATATATATATATATATATATATATATATATATATATATATATATATACACACACACACATTAGAAAATGTGTATGATCATCGATTTCCTAGGCTTACACTTCAGTCTTTTGACAACAGGAAAAAAGACATGTCAACCACTTTTCAGGCAATGATAAGTAAAGTTTACGACCGTTTGAAAACCTGGTCCTCGATTACCATACGCTTAGGTCCTGTGAAGACGTGTTGATAAAATTGGACCCAAGACTGCTATGTAACAGCCTACCTCCTGACCTACAGTCAGTGACCAACATACCCCAAACACGCCTACAGTGTTCTACAACATGAAATCCTTGTTACCGATGCCACACCTGTTCATGGAATGCACAGCACCTTTGCCTCGGGGCCTCCGTCATCCCTTGCCTTCTTTCAGATAATTTTAGGCCTGTGTTGACAGCACAGCTGTCTGCAAGACCTATTATTACCAATATTGAAACAAATACACAAATTCTGCCTTTGCTCCCCCCAAAATGACTACAACTCTCATGTTGTTTGCTGTGTATGTATGACTCTACCTTCTTCTAACTTATGAGGCACTATTTTTAGATCATAAAGTACACTCGCTCATCACATACATTTAATAATGTTCCACATACTATGTGCACATGTAGAAATTGTTCCTTTATGTTTTGGAGTAAATAAAACTCAGACTATCATGGAATATCCATATATTTGTGCTATTTCTGTTTTATATTGCTATTTAAATAACCATATGCTCAGTACTTGGAGCCGCAGAAAATGTGTTGATCGCCTGCAGCTATCCCATCCATGATTACATTTATAAAAAGTATAAAAAAAACACTTTGGCAAAACAAAGAGGAGTGGGGGTCCATGGTAGTCAAACCAGGTCTATATGGACTTTAGCTGCACAAGCACTTATCAAAACCCTTATGCAACACAGGTGTTTCTCAAAACAGTGAGCAGAGAATAATATAAAGTGAATTTCTCATAAAGACAAACTTTAATATATTTAAGAGAAGAGTTTTCCTTTAACAAAGGAGTTTCAGATCAGAGGGTCATTGCATGTTTAGCACCACTGAAAGCATGCCCTAATTATGAGGACATAAAATAAATGTGCGCCAATAACTTTAGTTTGTGTTATATAAAACTCTAAAAAAAAACACCTTGCCAGCCTAAACCTTCCTTCGTTAACATATAAGTCACCCCTAAGGCAGGCCCTAAACAGCTCATAGGACTGAATGCATTGTAATTAAAAGATTGGGCATGCATTTTTAAGTTTTACCTGTTCTGGTACTGAAAAACTCACAAATTTGTTTTTCACTGTTGTTAGACATGCCCACCCTTAGGATAACATTGGGATACCTTATTACCTTTAATAAATGATAACGTCTGTTTGGAAGCTGGTGAAATATCATGTTCGGTGTCTAAGGAATTTATAATCTAAAATCCTTTTTAATGGTAGAGTCAGATTTAAAATCGTCATTCCTAAAAAGCCAGATTTAGAAAGTTGGCATTTTCGTGTCCTAGCCAGTTGGTGCCTGCCGCCTGTTTCCTGGGTCACATGACTAGGTGTAGTTGGCAGACATCAACACAATAGAGGGACCAGATGTTGCCAGGATGGGCCATCCAAGTCAGGATGAGAGAGCAATGCTGTAAGTCTGGGAACAGGGCAGAGAGGCAGGAGATTCCAGAGACTTCTGATGATGAAGATGAGAAAAGCATTTTATAGCGTGCAAAGCTACTCCACGGAGTGTTCAGGTGCGAAAAGCATAAGGTGGAAGGTGAACGACAGAAGTTAGCCAGCACACAAAGCCAAGTTTTAAGCTTCTCTTGAGCACTGCAACATCACTCACTACGTGCAACTCAAGGAGTAGCTGAGTCCATTAAATTGAGCCCAGATGAGCTCTTGTGCACTGAATTATGGGGATTGCTGTCAAAGGTCTGTTAGCAGATCTCAACTTTCTGGGAGGATTATAATAATAATAATAATAATAATAAAGGGGCTTGTAAAGCGCATGGTGACGCCATCCCGGCGTGTCCCCGCGCTGTGGAGAAAAGTCAGGGCCAAGGAGGGAAGTTAAAGAGAAAACAGATGGGTTTTTAAAAGTTTTCTGAACAAGGTCTCTGAATCCGCTAGCCTGATACTCATGGGGAGAGAGTTCCATTCTTTGGCGGCCATAACACGAAAAGAACAGCCACCCATTCTGGCTTTCTTGACGCGGGGAATTTTAAGCAATCCAGTTCCCCCAGAGCGGAGAGTTCTGTTAGGCTCGTAGGGGATAGCCAGATCTGTCATGTAAAGGGGAGCTTTGTGTGAGATGATCCTATAGCACATTAGAAGTGCTTTATATAGGACTCTCTTTTTTATGGGGAGCCAGTGCAGAGTGGCTAGGGCTGGCGTAGAGGCTGATCTTTTCGGAAGTCTAAGGACTAGGCGTGCTGCTGTGTTTTGGAGTACTTGAAGTCTCCTGATGTTTTTTTGTGTTGTTCCGAGCAGAAGCACATTACCATAGTCTATCCTCGAGGTCACTAGAGCTTGGGTCATAGTGCGCCTGGCTTCAAGAGGGAGGAGGTCTAGGGTACGGTTCAAGGTCTTCATCACCCCGAAGCATTTCCCTACCACTTTGTGTACATGGTTGTCATAAGAGAGTCTGGGATCAACCCAGATCCCCAGATTCTTAGCTGCTTTGCAGGGAGTGGGTAACGGCCCCAGACATGATGGCCACCACTCCTTGGTCCAGCTCGCATCCCTTCCTCCAATTACCAGAACCTCCGTTTTTGAGCCATTTAGCTTCAGGCAGTGCTGGGTCATCCAGCCTGCCAGAGCCTGCATGCAGGTTTTAAAGTTGTTAGCATCAATGGAGGGTGCTTGGGACAGGGAAATGAGGAGTTGGGTGTCGTCGGCATATGAAACTAATTCAATGCCGAACGATTCAACCACTTCAGCCAAGGGGGCCATGTAAAGATTGAACAGGGTGGGGCTCAGGGCGGAGCCCTGAGGTACCCCCTGTTCTAAAGCTATGCTATTAGAGCGATGCATGCCTCTCTGAACCTGGAAGCAGCGGTTGGTGAGAAAGGCTTTAAGCCAGCCCAGTGCTTCCTGGGTGACCCCGGCTTTGTTCAGACACTGCAGCAAGACGGAATGTGCCACAGTGTCGAACGCGGCACTAAGGTCAAGCATAATCAATGCCATAGTCTGGCCCTCATCCGCACCTGCTCGTAAGGTTTCGGTCGCTCTCAGAAGGGCGGTTTCAGTAGAATATCGTGTCCTAAACCCAGATTGAGAGCTGTGGAAGGCATTATTAGACTCTAGATGGGCCATGAGTTGGCTGTTAGCTATTTTTTCGGCCACCTTCGCCAGATAAGGTAGCAGCGAGATGGGCCGTAGGTTTTCTAGAATATCCTGGCTTATGTTTGGTTTTTTCTTTATCGGAAGTACAATGGCTTGCTTCCACTCCACAGGGAGGGTGGCTGTAGAAAAGGAGAGTTGGAGAATATGTCTGAAGTGTTGTTCTAAGACTTTAAGGCTGGCTGCTAATATCTTGGGAGGGGCAGGATCCCGAGGGGAGCCTGATTTGATGCTTTTACAGATATTATTTAAGGTAGTAGTAGAAGGGACAGAGAAGCAGTATAGGCATGCCTTAGCGTGAGTAATCTCCAAGTTCTCAGTAAAGTCAGAGCCCAAGGGCAGATCCTTAGAGAAGTTTGCATAGATGTTGGTGATTTTGCCGGCAAAGTATTTAGCAATATTATTGCATGATTCCACAGAGTCACTCTGGGCATTGCTCTCATTAGATACCACCGAGATTTCTTTGAAAATTTTAAAGAGCTCCTTTGAGGAGTTCTCAGCCTCTCCAATGCGGGTCTTATAGTGTAGTGCTTTAGCGGAACGAATAAGTTTATAGTATCTCGCTTGCGCTTTTTTATATTGGTTTTTGGCTGTGGGGCAAAATTTAATGCGCCATTCACGTTCCAGTTTTTTGCATGCAGATTTTGCAACCTGAAGTTCAGAAGTAAACCACGGGGAGGGTTTTCTCATTTTCTTGTTAATTACTGACCTACGGGTAGGAGCGGTATTATCTAGGGCAGTTAGGACACAGTTCTTAAGGCATGTATAGGCAGCCTCACAGTCGGACCCTCCAGGAGGTCCTGCCGCTTCAAGATTGTCGATAAAGGTGTCTAAGTTGAAATTTTTCCACTTTCGACATTGGTAAATCTGCGTACTACCACTCCTAGTTTCAGACTCGGACACCCATATTTGTAAGGGAATGACAAAGTGGTCAGACCAAGGAACGGGTATTGGAGGAAGCGCTTCTACTCCATTCCAGTTGCCAAATATGGGGTCGAGCAGGTGACCTTGTCTGTGAGTAGGCTCCTGGTTTTTAAGAGTTAACTGCAGGGAGAGTAATTCATCTTTTATACAGGAGGCATCCTTGTCTTGGACATCATCAGAATGAATGTTCATGTCGCCAAGTACCAGGAGTCTGGATTTCCTCAAGGCGAGATGTGCTGTCGCCTCTATTAGGCTAGCTGTAAAATCAAACAGTCTGCCTGGGGGTCTGTATATAAGAATACCTGATAGGGAGTGTTGGGGCCCCAGTGAGATAGTGAATGAAGCAGCTTCGCAGTGGTCAATTGTCAAGGGGAATAGGGAGCATTCCAGTGGGGCTCTAACAGCAATAGCTATTCCTCCACCCCTACTGTCTTGCCTGTCAAGTCTAGCGAGAGAATATCCAGGAGGCAGCGCCTCTATGATGTCAGGGTCAGAGTGTTCGCCAAGCCAGGTTTCAGTTAACATCAAAATATCAAGTGCTTCATCCTCAAGTAGATTATAGACTTGGATGCAGTGTTTACTGAGAGATCTACAGTTAAGCAG
Source organism: Triturus cristatus (assembly GCF_964204655.1). Lineage (NCBI taxonomy): Eukaryota > Metazoa > Chordata > Amphibia > Caudata > Salamandridae > Triturus > Triturus cristatus. Next base: position 779,147,423 of record NC_140586.1, on the reverse strand, counting down.
TGCGGCTTTTATCAGTTTTTTAGGGGGGACTGTTATGGAGCCCACTTCTGGAGTAAAAGGGCACATAGAACAGTTGTGTACTGATAAAGCCTTCATAGAGTGTAGACATGGTAGTGTTATAGCAGGACGGAGATTCAACAAGGTTTGTTTATCGTACCGTAAGTGGAGGGGGTTTGGTAGGCCAGGGTGTGTGGCCCCGCGCCCCGTCCGGCCGCGGACGGGCGCAGACGGGCTAGACTTTGGCTCGACTTCGGCGCGCTTCCGGCGCGCCCGCTGCACGCGTCCGCTGCGCGGTCGCTGGCCAACACACATTTATAGGCAGTAGGGGCCACTAGAGCGCTGACCTGGCCGCTCGAGCCCGGAAGTGCTGGCTCCTCCTCACCCTCCGCAACAATCGCCCAGAAATGGACGCGGCGGACCGGGGCGGGAGTCGGCAAGGAAGTGAGTGACAGAAAAATAAGTGAACACACAGAACTTTTTAAAATTTAGCCTACTCGCTAAAGTTAAAATATCACGCTGTGGATCAGCGCTAACAGTGTGACACATACATTAAAACACAGCACGAGCGGATAGAGCCTGCCACTGCCACCGGCAAGACTCTTCTCCACAGCGCGACTGCGTGAGGCAGCAGATTAAATACACATCGCCTACAACGCCACTAGAGCGCTGACCTGGCCGCTCGAGCCCGGAAGTGCTGGCTCCTCCTCACCCTCCGCAACAATCGCCCAGAAATGGACGCGGCGGACCGGGGCGGGAGTCGGCAAGGAAGTGAGTGACAGAAAAATAAGTGAACACACAGAACTTTTTAAAATTTAGCCTACTCGCTAAAGTTAAAATATCACGCTGTGGATCAGCGCTAACGGTGTGACACATACATTAAAACACAGCACGAGCGGATAGAGCCTGCCACTGCCACCGGCAAGACTCTTCTCCACAGCGCGACTGCGTGAGGCAGCAGATTAAATACACATCGCCTACAACGCCACTAGAGCGCTGACCTGGCCGCTCGAGCCCGGAAGTGCTGGCTCCTCCTCACCCTCCGCAACAATCGCCCAGAAATGGACGCGGCAGACCGGGGCGGGAGTCGGCAAGGAAGTGAGTGACAGAAAAATAAGTGAACACACAGAACTTTTTAAAATTTAGCCTACTCGCTAAAGTTAAAATATCACGCTGTGGATCAGCGCTAACGGTGTGACACATACATTAAAACACAGCACGAGCGGATAGAGCCTGCCACTGCCACCGGCAAGACTCTTCTCAAATTATAAAATTTGACTCTAAAAAAGTCCCTGTTTGATACAGTGGCCATGCACTACAACGAGGGCCCTAAATCTAACTCTTAGGTATTAGTTATCCTTAGCTATCCTTAAAATGTTGATTTATCCACGTGCCTCTCTTGTATGTAAACCTGTCATAGGAGTTTTATTCAATTTCTCTAAGCTATCGTCTGGCTTCTTTGGTGTCAAAGCTTTTACCAATTTTTCATGAGATTTTCCACCCTTATCCAAAACCACGTCACTCTTCTTCACTTCTAGAACTTTAGATAAGTAATAACACGTTTTCCGCCTCAGTGGTTGGTGCGACGATTGCTACACCTACAGCTTCACTGCTCTCGTCTGTAATGGCATTTCGTTTTGAGCCGCATTTAGCATAAATAGCTATTGTGATAGAGCTCTTTTCCATCAACCCAACAGGACAGACTCTGCAGGTTGATTCACTGGATCCTTGCATTGCTGTTTTACCAGCTTTTTGTCTTTCTTAGGCGTTGCCCGTCTTACAAGCCAGGAGCAGTACGCTTGAGCGAGAGTCGCACTAAGGAAATATAATGGCATCAAGTTGGAGAAGGATTCAGGTAGTTAGTACCAGCATGCAAATTCGCCGCAGAGATGTGTATAGATTGTGGCGAATAATCTGAAAGTATGGGAGAACGTGGCAGCCAGTCATGTGTCCTATTGGGGAAAAACTCCATAAGTTTCTTCCACTTCAAAGCTGGCATTAGGTATAAAAATGGGACCCTCAGATCCACTCTTTTAGTTCACTTCTTGACCTGTTCAAGGACTCTCAGAGGACTGCCCTGCTGACTGTGGCCATCTGTGTACTTCAGAGGACTGCCCTGCTACACCAACAGGATTGACCTGCTGCCTGATACCTGCCTTACGCCCTCAGAGGACTGTCCTGCTGCTTGAAACCTGCTTTCCTGCTTGAACCCTAAACTTCTAGAGTGGCTACAAGGTCTAGTTGACTGGCCCCTTTATCAGAGGCATCAGGGACAGAAAAGGCCATCTTGAACCCGCAATAGACCCCAGTCTGACTTAGTCCTGACTCTCAGAGAAGTGCTCGTCGAGTCCTTGACCTGTGGGAACTGGTGCTAAAGGAACCCAAATCCAGAACTGTCAAAAAGCGATCTGAGAACCAAGAGGAGACTGGGGCATATCTTCTAGCCAATCCACCCAATGTACTTTGCCTTGCCGGCATGACTTCATAGCACCTCCTGCTACGTTCTTCTCCATAGCAGCAAATCCTGTGCAGAGGGTCCTCGCAGAAGGAGTATCCAGCCTTGTGGAGTCCTTGTTGGATACAGGCTTCAGCTTCGTCCCACTGGAAATGTACAAATTCCATTAAAGAGACTAAGTCCAAACATAGAAATCTTCACCGCAGGTTATTCCAGCAGCTCCCGATGATGACGCTTACTCCTCAGACACCACTGCCTGCCTTATCCTGCTGAACTTTACCTTCTCAGACATTTTTCATACAAATTCTTCTAAGTCCAAATGCAAGCAGATAGCGTGCCCAATTCACTTTGTGTATTCAAACCGTGCTCCATTGTGGTCGGTCATAACGTTCAACTTTTTCTGGGTCTCGCACAAGTAGATGTCCACGGTTGATGATTTGAACATTTAGGCACTATTTATCACTTCAAACTTTAAAGCCACATAACTCTGGCTCTACTGATTAGATTTGATTTGTTTCGGTCTCAAAAAATGAATTAAAATAATGTACACTATATTTTAATTGCTGTGGGATTTTTCTTGTGTTATGTTTTTACTTTATTACTGTTTAAGTTCTGCATAAATACTTTACACATTGCCTCTAAGTTAATCCTGAATGCTTTTGAGCCAAGCCTACCAGAGGGTTAAGAACAGGTTAATTTAATTACGTTTTGCAGTTCACCAGGACAAGGATTGTGGATGTTGCTGAGTAGGATTTCACCCCACTCAACTAATAACCCAATTTCTTAAATTAATGATTCAAATTAGATCTAGCTTAAACCGTGTCAATTACAAATTAGTCCTACTACATATATACATGACCCGTTGCGTCAGTAATTTGAGAATGGATGTGTCCATATCAGTGGTACACAGGTAACACTCCACCCTTCTAGACCTCACCCAAAACTAGGACTAAGTTCCTCCGAGTGATGAAACAGTATATGAGGGAGAACTCAACCTGACAAAACAGCAGTAAGAATACAGTTCTCCTCCGGGGCTACACCATCATGCGACAGATACCTTGGAGTGGCAGGACCTAATTAGTTTAAACCACAAAACTCAAAAAAGTTGGAAAACAGAAGTCATTTCGGCTAACAAGCTTTCATCACTGCTTCATGATAGTTTGTTTTTTTGCCCTTTGTTGTGTAATATAATATTGTTTATTTTGCTGGGCCACAAAAACACTCTGTAAACTGTACATCATAAAATGTGTGCCCTCTTTGTTTATAGGAAATCCAAAATGAGTGAACCATATAGATGAAGCACATCAGACTTTTGTGGCTTGTACAGTTTCTAGAAATAGGTGGAATCCCAAAACAATGTATTTCACTGACAGCTATAAGGTACCAACATTACATCTATAACCTTTGTGCCCTTTGTCAGGCAAAAAGATGCCAGCTACAACCCGAAAGCCTGTACAACTAAAATCAAGGTTGCTGAACTGACAATAAAAAAGGCTGTTGAGTAGAGGGGTCTGCTGCAGCACACAACCCTGAGGAACTAAGGGCCTGATTTAGATCTCGGCGGATGGGTTACTCAGTCACAATGGTGACAGATATCCTGTCTGCCGAAATATAAATCCCATTATCTCCTATGGGATTTACATTTCTGCATACAGGATATCAGTCACCGTTGTGGCAGAGTAACCTGTCCGCCGAGATCTAAATTAGACCCTAAATGCTTTCTGGTGCTTTAAGGATCCATGAAAGGAACTTGGAATATAAATTGTGTGATGTTCAGTTGGTTTTGGATTAACTGATCCTTGAACTTGTATTAAGGTAGGACGGCTATAATATTTCCATGAGAAAAATATATCACATTATTTATTCTGGTTTTTACTTGAATTAAAATTCATACCTTCTGGTAATGTCCGTCCATCAATAAATGTCATTGGTTTAGTGAGACTTCGCGAGATGCCAGGTACTGGTGGATAGAGGCGAAGGCACTCCTTGATGCACATAGTGGTGTAAGTCATCTTACCAAGATCATCCCTGAAATACATGGTACTGTGACTGTAAAATTGTGGTCCATGTTACAGAATGCAAAATTATGTTTAAAGTGTGACTAAGTAGTGTATAAAATACTGCATTACTTACATTGCTTCTCAAAGAGTCTGCTCATTCTTTTCCAAATCAGGCAGCAATTGCTGCCTATCAAACTTTTTAACATACGTTAATCAACAACGAGGCTTTCTGGATTTTTTTTACATACATTCATACAATTTCTTGATAACCTTGATATATGATGTGTAAACGTTTCATATTATAATCTTGCTACCTTCAAGACATATATTAATATATATCAAAATAAAACAATACTGAAATTCGCAAGTTAGGATTGCCTCTGCAATCCTTAACTTGCCCTACAGCTTGCAACCATATTGGATGCAGATACTGTCCGCCTTAGACCTTGCTCTAGGGCGAACTCCTCCCCGTATACTTGAGGCATGTATATTGGAATTGTACCCGAGGCCAAACTCAAAGAAAGTAGGTGCTAGATTCTTAGACTTGGCGTTAGGATTGGCCAAACGGCGAATAGTGATAGAATGGAAAAAAACGACAAGGCCTCTGGTTACGACATGGAAAATAGATGTAACACAATGGACCAGAGCTGAGGAACGAGGATTGATAAGGGAAGAGGCCAGGGGGGTTAGGCTTCGCCCAATTGCAGATCTGTGGTCAGAAGTACTGACAATGTGGGAGCACCCAGAACAGAAGGACAGTAATAAGCCATGAATAAATACAAAGTCAGGAAAAAGATAGCGAAGTAGTGGAGAAACACACTGGTAAATTGGCACCACCCCGCCAGATATACCATCCCTAACGCATGTAATCTTGCAGTCCGGACTCACGAAGATACTAGATACTCCCGACGACACCCTCCCCCCCACTAGGAACTCCTCTCCCCCCATCTTTCTTATTTCCTTTTACTATGTTGTTTAATAAAGTTTGAGGTGTATGTGGATTAAAGAAAAAATATTGAAATTTCATGTATAACATTAATGTATCCCCTTAAAAGACGAATGCACTCCTAAAGCCTTAGAGATATGTTAAGGAGTGTTTGCATATACAGAGATGAGGCACCTTTTACTGGTAATAAATGATATGTATAAGACAAGAAAACACATAAAAGAACAAAAACGAACTGCTGGACAAGAAAACGATCTCTATAAGGGGACAGAATGAAAATAAAATGTATCAACATTTATATTGCAATACTACCAGATACGCTAATTGTATGCTATTATACAAAATGGAAAAGTTTGTAATTGATGCACAAAAAACACCAATAAAGAGAATTAAAAAAAATAAAACCTTGCACAACAGCCATGCAAACTATGAGTTGAACACCCAAAGGAATGCTCATGACCTAACTCTCGATGTGAGATGCACTTACAAATGGTGTAAATATTCTTACAGATGACATCACCTATCAAATTATCCTTAACACTATGAAAGAATGTAATGTTATTTAGTGGTTTAATATGAATTGTTAACTTAATTTGGTTGTGCGTTCAGGTGATATTTATTGGTATAAATAGTGTGAGATCATAAGCACTGCAACTGGTGTGTGAGTTGTGCCTGACATGGCTGCTGTGCAGATTTTGAACTTCAGTGTAGCCATAACTTGAACATTTCTGAGTTTTTTTTTGTTTTAATTCTGAACCGAAAAAGCACTTTAACTGTATTTATTTCAGTGTATTCCTTTTTTTATTTTACTAATGAATATTAAGTTATTATAACCAAAGCTAAACATAACTTCACTAAAACGTATGTTTTTCAGTGAGTTTTTATTTTACTCGTACCCCACACTCAGCAGTCGCCCCTCCATGGCTGCCCGGCCCTCTTCGTGTCTGGCCTGAACCGTGTCCAGTGGTAGTTGGTTGCAGGGCCTGGAAGAAGGCAAAGCTCTGCGCCCAACGTGCTGTGAGAGGACTACTCCCCGAAGCTTATGCTGTGCGCAGTCGCGAAGTGAAAATGCCCAAAGCAGGACTGGAAAACATTGCCCTCTTTTACCACTTTTTTTTTCTTTTTAATGTAATTTTTTTTAGGGTTGATGGGTTTTATGGTAGGGTTTGTGAACCCATGGCTAGCTTTACGGCCATGAACTGTGAATCTGTGGCAAGCTTTATGGAGCTTTGTTGGGACTCCATTGGAGATCGGGGGGTCTCTTGTTGGGGATATGTAGAACCCGAGAAAGGAGCAACATGTCCATTAAGGTAGCTGAATTTCAGGGGGTACGAAACCTGCTGCTACATCTGCACTCTTTTTTAATGTATTCAGGGTGGCAGGATTATTCTTTGTGATCCTCTAATAAGTCTGGGGGTGAGGTGTACTTGCCCTGCTCCTTTATGCACCCATTTATTTTAGTTTTTCTACAGGATGTGGGGAATTGAGCAATCACATCTGTAACAAGTTTCCTGATGTTTCAGCTGGCCAATCAGAGAGCTTTGATTCCATGAACCCCATGTTTGGTCGCCTACCTAAATGGAAAACAGGAGAAAATATCACTTTCCTATTATATTTTATTAGTTTTCTGAATATTGGATCCGTTAAACTGGATTCATGGAACTCTGAACATTTATATTCTGGGTACTGTTATGGTCTAATCCTTCAAAGCTAGTTTAACACTAAGGGGCTCATTAGGATGGCGGACGGACTTGAGTCCCTCCGCCAACTTGGTGTAAACCGGGACCGTCCGCCATGCATGGGCAGTCCCGCACACCGGATCAGGATGCAACTGCCACCGTAGCGGTCAGATCCTGCATTTTAAAATTGCGACGGTTGCTGCTGACAGCAACACCCGCCGCAATGCTAAAATGCCATGTTGTGCATTTCACAGCACTACGTGGCAGGCACCACACGGTGCCTACCACGTAGTACTGTGAAATGTAGGGGGGTACGCCCAAGTGCACCCTTGCCTCCCCCCACCACAAGGGGGGCCTGCAACAGGCCCCCAAACCCAATATCCGCCAGCCTTTCCATGGCAATTCCACCGCCATGGAAAGGCTGTCTACAGCCAACAACGTAATTTGGCGGACGGTGCCTGCTAGGCACAGCCCCCATTATACTGATGAATACCGTTCCCCCAGGCAATCGTAAGGATTGTCAGTGGCGGTTCCGCGGCAGACGTCTTTGTGACCACCACGGTGAGATTCCCCCGCCATCCTAATTTCTCAAAGACTGCTGATCAGATCTAACAAACAAAAACATTCCCCAAGTAAATCTCTAGTTTCATGTCGGACCTGCTAAAAATGAGAGATGCACGCACTGGGCTTAACTTGCTAAAGTCTCCAAATTCCATACTTTGGCCCCCTTTCTAGATGGATCTCCAAACTTGCCAAACCCACAGAAGACACCACATTGTAAATGTCTGGTAAAATAATTTGAATGTGTCAACTGAAGCCATAGTTATTATTAAAAGAACAGTTTTGACACCCTAATTTTAACTGTGCCCCCCTTGAAGAATCTGCACAATTGTAAAAATAGCAAGAGTATGCTGAACATGCTAAGCATCTGCTAAATATTGTTACTTTTCTCTAACAGCACTACAGTCATTAAGAGAACAAAAAAAAATTTTTTAATGGAAACTCTGACATAACAGTAAATACCCAGGCACTACTACTATATAAAATTACCTTACAACATAGTTAAAAACAGGGCCACTGGAACAAAGTGGAAGAGGAGAACCAAATTATGCAGCAGGATTGACAAAATTATGTGGCAGAAGCAGTTAATTATGCATCATAATGTGCCACATTTTCGAAAAGTATTGCTACGTTTTTTTGTTATGTTTACACTTCTTAACACTAGCTAGGCATAGGTAGCATATCAGTAGTATCAGTTTAACATCCAAATACAGCAATATGCAACAGAAAGATGACCAGACAAATTTTGCAAAGAAACTTTCACTGCACGTGCAACACGTGTCACAAAGTCTTTTGTAGCTTTGCATTCTTCTGAGCTAGGGACTTTTTTTACTGTTAAAACCTGCAGATTATGCAGCAGATGATGGGTTATGTGGAAATTAGGTAAATCATAATAAAACCATAACTGCACTTTATCTGTGGTTAGTGGACATCATCGATTCCTATGGGAGTTAAAATGGGAAATACTACTTTTGTGACTCTTTGCTTTAGTGTTCCATCCCTTGATGGATGTGAATGAAGCTTAAAATACCAATGAAAAAGCGTTTTTTGATTTGCATATAACTTCGGCGCCGGAAGACTAATCTCCACAAACATTTGCATCAAATATTGAAAACAAAAAACAAGCCTCCTGCACTGCCCCCCTCCTAGGGCTTCATACACTGGGGACCACCACCTCCCCAGGGCTCATCTTTCTTATAATCAGGCGGGCCTTGCAAAACCCCGCAGGCCCCAGGGACCACCCCCTTCCCGGTGCTATATATAAAAAAAGAAATAGGGGGCCGCATGGATCCCCTTCGGGCCCAACACTCCCCCAGTGCTTAAATACACATTAAAGAGGGGGGACTACCACCTCCCTGAGACTTACTTTCTTTCTTTTTTTTTTTAGGGAGGAGTGGGGCTGTGTGGCCCCCCCCCTCACTGGCCGTTCTCAGCGCCAGGTACCATCAGATCCCTGGGGCAGGCCCTTGAAAACCAAATGAGGGGGGCAGCACGGCCCCCTTCATTGAGCCAATAATGGTCCCTGGGGATCACCACCCCCGAAGGCAATTGTCCTATGTCCCGGGGTGCCCACAGATCCACTTACAGACCCACACTTCAATCACACAAGCACTCACAGACCCACACAGCCACTAATACACCAACTCTCAAAGATGACAGTTTACAGTTCGGATTAGATATTTTTTTCAAACCTAGAAATTCACAGAAAAAACAAATGTTACAGGGACTTTATAGTAAGGGAACAGAATTATAAACAAATTAGAAATTCAATTAAATAAACTAAGGTTACAGGGACCTTACCGGGCGGACTCGACCTCCTCAACGACTGACTAGTTAGGAGGGAGTTCTGGCATAACTCTTACTGGACAACTCCAAGGAACAGGCGATCCTGATGATAACTTTAAAAATACCTTAGAGTTCTCAGGGGAATATTACCTTTATTCATGGAATGCTAGGTAAGATTAAAAATGAAAAAACATTTGGGTCATGGAGTACTATGTCTCACCCCCAAATTATTGCCAAAGAGGCACAATACTTCAAGAAACATAACGGTAGTGAGGTGAAGGGCTTAGTCTATTTTGCAATAGATGTGATTCCTTTACATAACAGAGGAGGAGCTAGAGAAAAGTCCTTAAGAAGGTTAGAATCACGATGCATCATAGAGCTGAATAAAAAAGACTCCCAATCGGTTGGACATAAAAGAAGATCTGCTTACAAATTTTGAAATCCTGATAATGCTCCACATTGAACAGAGGCTTGGTTTTAAATGGTTTTATATTTCACAATGCATTCTTTTTTTTTCACATCAGATTTTATAGTTGACAGGCAAAATGAGCCCAGGAGAACCCAAGGCAATACATCGTATGTATAGCATGGCATTGGTAAAGATGTCAACTTTTTTAAAATACTGTCTTCGAGAAAATGAGGATATACAAGACTGAATCAAACAAAAGTAAACATCATAAACAAAGAACAGCAGTGTCGCAATGCCCATGAAAACATTATCATATATTGACTCTAAACATGATAAATTAGTATAAATACAATTGGTCACAGTGCGCATACCCAACTTTGGATCTTCATAACAGATCAGCAATACCTATTGCCGGGGGGATAGGTTCAAGATATAGACCTCGATATTCGGCCCATTGCTTCCATTTTTTCGGGTTGTTCTAGGGACACCCCGTGCCTTGAAAATCAGAATTTCCAGCCCCATTGAGAAATCAATGCCCAGTTTCCATGCCCCATTAGAGGGTGGGGAAGTCGCTTTCAAAGCCTTGGCAATGTCGCATTTAGCCAGGGTAAGCCCTAGAAATAGCAAGTGCCTTTTGTATCTATTACCTCCAATTTCGTCGGAAATGTGAAGCATAGTTAAGCGCGGGGATCGCGGAATATCCCACCCCAAAACCTCGGAGAGACAGGACAGCACCCTACACCAAAACCGCAACAGAGCAGTATAGTCCCATGTCGTGTGACGGAAGGTGCCCTCAGCCAAGCCGCAGCGCAGGCATAAGGGGGACGCAATCATCCCAGCACTCCAAAGCCTGTAACGACTAAAGTGGAGGAATTTGAATTGTATTAGTCGGAGGCGCGCAGCAATGGCCGCACTGCCATTATACACTTTGCTGTATATGGTTTGATATATTAAAAAGTGATTGCTAAGAATTGTCTTGTTGGCCCCTTTCAAGACGGGTGTAAAGGAATGCATGGGTTATAAGAAGTGATTGGATTGATTTCTCCAAGAGATTTTTTTGTTGACATGACTGTCATTCATGGAACCCTGCCTCTTGGAGTAGCGGAGCCTCTCTCTTTTGTATTAGGAGGGTTGGCAGGGGCCATGAATGGGAGTGACAATATCCTTTACTACGCCACTGCAAGGTACTGAAAGTGGTACTACAGAGGCTTCTGGAATGTGAACTGATGTTTCACTGGGAAAATTAGCTTTGCTCTAAAGCAAGCTAGAAATCTTCTGCCCCATGCTCACAAGTGTAGGTCTGCAATTTTCCATTGTTAACCAGCCTCAGCGGATCAAGGCATACTGCAGGTACTTCACTCCCCACTCTCACTGCACTGATGAAACCTTCATGGGTTCTAAGAAAAACTAACGTAGCATGGTTTTGGGCAAAGATGGAAAAGAAAGCTGCAATAACATTCCAATATAGCTATCAATGTTTTCTTCTGCACTTATGTGGTCAAGGATTCAAGATCATAAAGAACCACAAGATTCTGGTGAATTATGGGTCATCCATGCATCTTGCTTCAAACATGAAATAATGGACACTATAGGTACTAGTGTAGGATTACCTAGTGGGATTCGTCAACCAAACTCACTAACCATTCAGACTCCCACAGTCATTCCCAAACATGGAAAAACTCCAGGCAGATAGCAGGTCTTCACAGTCAAAGGCAACTCTATGGATGAAGTCCCGATTCTACAAGGATCGATGAGTGCATAAAGGCAACAACTGAAGCCCAATAAATGGAAGATGTTTTGATAAGAGCAATGCCAGATAAAACCAGCAACCAAGATCAAATTAAAAGCCCTGAATGGTGCATGGCGAAAGGTGGAGTGGTGCTAAGAAATTAACAACTAGTAATATCATCCATATGAATTAATCTAGCTCATGTTAGTCACCAAGAACTGTGAAAACAAAGGTGCAGCTCCATGATAACGTCATTTTGTCATAACTGGACCTATCTCATAAAATGGATAGTGTCTCAATGTAAGGTCTGTCAAGAATCAGGAAATCAGGAATCAATGTAAGGTGTGTCAGAATCAGGAAATATAAACCCAGCAGCTCCATTAATTATTGCTGAAGAAAGTGAGATTTCCTTTTGATAAGTAAGTGCCAACTTCTGCATGACCCTCGAGAGCCAGCAATTTTTGGTCACCTCAATGCCTTCTCCGCATGAACTACAGTGGAATTAGTTTCTTTTTAGAAGGTCATCCAATCCAAACTTGAAAGCTCCCGAAGGGATAGAAATTGATAACAAACTCCTGTTTCTGAATGCAAAATTTCAGAACTATCTAAAGGAGAACATTTAAGAAAGCAATGAGAATCTCTGTGAAACAGAATATCAGTCTTGAGTGGGAATTTTTCTTTACTTTCTCAGAGCATAATGGAACACTCATCATGGAATACTCACCACTCATCTCTGAAAACCCGTCCCTCATCTCGGAACAAGCGTCACTCATCTAAGAACAATTGTAACTCATCCCTTAAATGCACACCAGCATTTCCATGCCATTTGCTTAGGTTGAAGGCTCACCAAAAGCATTTCAGGGGACTTCAAAAGGCAGTGATACAGCTACCATGTGAAGAATAGACTGTCAACCAACCATCAAAATAGTAGACCGGATACTATTACAACACCCTCTTTTTTGTGATTTGATGTACAGGTTTCAATGGAAGAAGGCAGTGATGCTAGGGACAACTGCCTGGTCATACTGAATTGTTTTAAAAATTATCATTATTTTTAAGAAAGCTACTCCATTTCCTTTAGGGAAATCAGGAAGCGGTAAAAAAAAAAAAGGATTTTTTAAACACAATCATAGGGATAGTGGTCTGCTAACCCTTGTAGGCCACCAACCCTGTATTTATGGCCAATCAGAATGAATCGATATTTGTGCCCAACCTAATTTATATTAATTAGGTAGGACAAACTGCGACTCACATTCATTATTTGCAAACCAACCTGCTAGAACATTGGTTGGCTCACTAATAAAGTTTTTGGCTGCAAAAAAACTGGCTGCAAATCGATCAGTTGAACCCAGGATTGGCATTAACCGTGTACCTTTGATGTGAAAACAAAAACATAGATCCTTGTCTGAATACAAATTGCAGTCACAGAGTCAGCCATCACAGTTATTTTTCCAGTTCACACACCTGCACCTCAGGGGAACTTTTCTGTAGATGTTGATATGGTGGCCCAAATCAGCAATGGTACCAGGGCAACGCCTGGCAAGAAATTAATCCTTCCACTTGAATATGCACTCCCTGACAAAATACTAATCTCGCCACTTGAATATGCACTCCCTGACAAAATACTAATCTCGCCACTTGAATATACACTCCCTGACAAAATACTAATCTCGCCACTTGAATATGCACTCCTGACTGCTGCTGCCCTCCTGCTGTGGAGATAAACCAGGTCTGAGGGGAAGGAGTAGGATATCCTGGTTGGGGTTGGTATGATAAGCTAGAGCATGGTATAACTTCGCAGGGACAAGGGGCAGTGAGAGGTTATATAGCAATGAGAGTGGTTATAAGTTACAGGGTCAGGGATTCCACTGGGGTTATAGGACCATGAGGCAGAGCAGGCTCAGCACCCAAGAATGATCTGACAGCGTACTTAGTCCTGGGAGCAGGATTGTCGAGCATACTGCCTATAACTGCTTGGAGTTCAAAGTGGCATGGCATTCTTTACCCGCTTCTGCTACCTTCGCTATGACCTGAAGCTGTGCACAGCGGCTGGAGTAAGGTTGTTCCTACTCTTGGTCCTGTCTCCCGCCTCTTTTCTGCAGCAGCCAATGGTTCATTGCCCATGAAGGCCACTCTTGCAATGGCCCGGAACTTAGATGGAGACAGTTTGGCTCAGGCAGGATTTCAGAAGGCACTCAAAGAAGTAGCACCTGGGCACCTGAAACAACGAGCACAGCCAATGGCACCTCACCCAGCCGTTAAGCCCTGCACGATCACTAGGGAGTTGTGCCTACTGGACCTTCATGGCATCTACCTAGGCATGGCCATCAAGCTCATGCAGCAATGGGTCAGCAAGGGTGGCCTAGATCTCTTTTAAAAGGATCACTTCAAAATCCCACTCACGGTGACAAGCTACTTCTTTTATCATCCAAGAGCATGCATGCCAAAATATATAAAGCAGATATATTGGACTTCCTTCATCAGGGTTCCATGGGCGTGGACGGAATCATACTGTTATATGCACAAAATACTTGAGAGTGCCAAAGTCACTCATTGATGAGGATGTGTGTGATGAGTGAGGTCGCTGCCCTCATTGTGGATAACAAACACCCATTCAGCTTGCTACAGCAGCCAATGTGAGGTTCTCACCAACTAGCTGCCATACTGATAACTGGGCTAGACTGATTAGGCAGTCATTGTGGGGCTCCCTCAGACAAACTGCAGGTTAGTGGTAAATCACACAAGCATGTGAGCGCACAAGTCGTACCCTTTGTACATTCACTGTGTGTATTCACAAAAAAGGAGTTGCCACTTCCATTGCAATTACAATCTTTTCTGACTTCTCCAATTACAAAGTGCAATACAGAACAGAGAGCTCTATACTCTCTACTGCTTGGCAGATCACATAGTTCAACCAATCTGTACACAACAACTAAGACGATGAAAAGTGTAAAACTAATGTGTAAAAAAGATGCCTGATCTCACCATTTAATTGTTTCCCTGTTTTCCAGGATTTCCTTAACCTCTTCCCTGCATTTCGTTTGGTGTTCTGGGTTTTGGCCCATGCAGTACAACATCCAGGATATCCCACTGGCTGTTGTATCATGACCTTCAAACATGAATGTGTCCACTTCAGCCTGGAGGTCTTTATCAGATAGAGGTTGTCCATTTTCATCCTAATAAAACAGACATATTAGAAAGCAGATGCAAAGCCAATTTAGTGTTAAACAGCTTAAATATACTACCAGTCCTTTGGAAGTTCAAGCCAAATTGAGACATTTAATTTGTTAAGAGCTAAAGAAAAGAAAGTGTTTGATTAAAATATAGCATACATTAGTGGATATGGTAAATAAAAGTTAAGGTATTTTGGTGCTGAAACAAGTTCTATCAATTTGCTCTGGAGAATTTAGAGAATATACTCAACTACAATGTCAAATTATATTGAAATCTTCACCGCTACTTAGCTATAGAAGATGAAGATGATTTCAAAAGTCTCACTCATACGCATTTGGTAAATTTGTTTGAAACCGGTCTGTTTCAACAGTAGGCACACTTAATTTGTTGTTACTATCTTTATGGCATTTTGGTCAGGCATTTAAGAAGTTTATCATATCCATTTGAGCATCTAAGTAAATATAAGCTCTGATTTTGTATTATTTTGTCCTGCCTGACTTGGGTTTGAAATTGGCACTTCTATAAGTATATAAGAAGATGCATGCTATAAGAAACAAATTCAGCAATACCGCCATCCTAACACATAGAGGAAGATATTTAGAAGTTTTATGAAAAGTGGTTTAGTCGTGCCTTTTATTTGACAATTGCCCTAGTGCCTACTTTTTAGTGGTGCATGAATTACCAGGAGACTGGAATAGTGTATAAATGAGAAAACTCTGATAGGTGTAATGTGAAAGGGACCATAGAAACCTTTTCAGACAAGATATATGGTCAGCTAAGTGTCATTACAGAGCGACTTAAAAATAGAAATTACACGACAAATAAGCCATTAGAGGGAAAATAGAAATCATTGACAAAGAAGCAATTACACAGAAAAGTAGTTAAAAGAAAAAAAACATTTCGAATTGTTATCTTGAGAAATCAGTCTAAAATGTGCAGTTGGGTTTATATCATTGGTAAAAGTTAGGGTTAGAGTAAAGATTAATTTTTTGATTAGAGGCAATGGCATGCTGCGGTGTGCCTCATCGAGATGCAGGGAGTTGTGTTGACTATGAAGAAACCTGTTAGGGCCCTGAGGAAATTGTCAAAAACTAATGGCAGCGAAAGATATTGCCCAGCCATAACAATTAGGTCAAAACATGACAGCTTTTTAGCGATGCACTAAGTAACACAATCAAATAAACGCTATTGGCCACCTAGACACATTTTTAACTCTTAAGACAACCTAACCACTGTTTAACACAAGAGAAGACCATCGTAACAGAGGGGAGATGGTGATGTACATAAAAACACACAGACTGACTAGGAGGTAGTTAATATCAGTAAAGGGCAAATATCAAGTCCTATTCGTAGAACCTGGACATCTGATTAAGGAAGAATACTACAACCTCCTCGTCATACTTCATGCTTTTATGAGGTGTCTCCTTTATTGAAACCTGGCGAGTTGTTTTCACCTGTCTTAAAGACGACCCACCACTGGTTGGGTTCTCTTGGCCCTACACATAAAGAATAGGGAGGGTCACAATCCCACAGAGGTACTAATTTGTGTAAATTGATGAAGCTTGTCATGATGTGATGTACTTCACACACAAAGCCTACTCTTCCCACCTTATTTCTAAGTTTATCTATAGTATGTCACAAAGAACAAACATGAAAAGAGCTGCGTAAAAATAAACATTATTATACGTACCTTGGCACAAAGAAGAATATCCAGAAAGTCTAAATGTCTTTTCTGTTGGATTTTCTCCAATTCTTTCTCATTTTTTAGCAAATCCTTTCTCTGTTGAATCACTTTATCTGGCATAGAAAATTTCTGATTACTTTTATTGTTCAATCAAACACTCCTACTGCTATAAGCTAAACAAAAAAGTAACAAAATATTTATATAATTTCGACGCTTCCTTCTTCTATCCCTCCAATATTCCTTTTGCAAACAAAATAACAGACATGTTCACAGGTCAAATCAAAAATAATTTAATATTTCCCTACAAACCCTTCCCTCCACTACCCTTTCAATCCAAATAAGAGACTAACATGTCCACCGCTCAAATTAATTTAATATTTTCCTAGACTAATTCACCATTAATCCTTTTCTGGTTCCGGAGTAGCTTGCTACTCGCCGAAAAGCGCTTCAGCACCTCATCAGTGGTAGCAATCGCTATATAAATGCAAACCTTTTCCCCTTCTATCCCTCCACTGTCCTTCTTAATTCAAACAACAGCCTAAGATATTGACCGCCAAAATGAATCTCATATTTCACTATACTAATTCACCACTAATCTGTTTTGGGTTCCGAAGTAGCGTGCTACTCACTGAAAAAAATTGCTTTGACACCTCGTCAGGGGCAGGGGTAGTAAGCGCTTTTGTTTTCCTGTCTGTACTCCTAAAATTTGAAAATTAATGAAACGAATTATAATGCAAGTCAAAAAAGAATATTAAAAACAGAAAAGATCGAGGGGGCGTGTCCAACTGCCGGGAGAAAGCCGAGCTTCGTCAAGATACTCCAAAATATCCGTGCATCCCAGTGTTGTCCCGCTTAAGGCATACCTGAGATGGCTGTCGAGGTTTTCCGGGAGGAAGGATGGTCACCCAGCCGCGTTGGGACTGGATCCGACAAAATGAGCCGCCGATCTGGAGCTGGACCCGAGCTGTGCTGCGGAGGAGCGGAGTGTGGCCTGGAGAGCGCGGCCGTCCAGCTCTGCTGATCTGAGACTGTGGTGCGGCCCCCGTCTGCTGTCCCCTGGGGGGCCGCTTCCATGCGCCTCGGGCTGGTCCTGCTTCCGTCGGTGGTGAGACGGAGAAGTTCACAGTTCATTAAGTGGTGGACGGGCGGGGCGTGTGCGAGACTTTCGGCAGTTGGATAGTGTGCTACATCACAGGCCCGTCAGGACCTAGCTTGGGACGCACAGAAGCCTACCCGCTGCACCGCGCATCCACTACCCGGCGCAGGCCCCCAAGGTACGCACCAAGCAGTTGAGTGCGGCTTCCTGCCGTGGCTTCCCTGCGTTGCTGGCAATGAGGGCTGCGGCTGCTACATTCGCTGTGGGGTGCCTGGGAGGCGTAAGTAGACTCCGCTTCCCGGCTGCTGATGGTCCTGTGCTGTGTGGCGGACGCCCGCTGAGCGGACACGCACGGTTGCTGCCCCCTTGGTGGTGCCAAGGCTGGGACCCCTTGGGTGCGCGGGACGAACAGCCTCAGTGAAGGCCGCGGAGCAGAGAGGAACCCTTGCTGGTAGCACCGCACCTCCCTACAACAGCTGCTGTATCGGAGGGGGCTTACAACGACCACACAGGGCTCTTAGCCCAGGAAGATCCTCTCCTTGCCTGCAGGGACTCCAGCACAACAGTTGGCTCTCTATACAACGCTAGCAAGGCCCCAGATGCAAAAGCTGCCCTCGATATACCCCTGGGGGCGCTTTCTCCTAAGGACATTTATTCAGAGTCCCTTATTCAGGTGACCTCTCTTCGCACTCCCCCAGTATCATCAGCCAGTGATTATCTCTGGTGCGTGGGAGTGGAGAGCCCCTTTAACACTATGACTGGTGCACGCCTCACACATCTTTGATCCCCGGCCCTCCGGGAGGATTGCTGTCACCTCTTGCTCGCCTGCAGGGACTCCAGCACAACAGTTGGCTCTCTATACAACGCTAGCAAGGCCCCAGAGGCAAAAGCTGCCATCGATATACCTCTGGGGGTGCTTTCTCCTAAGGACATTTATTCAGAGTCCCTTATTCAGGTGACCTCTCTTCGCACTCCCCCAGTATCATCAGTCAGTGATGATCTCTGGTGCGTGGGAGTGGAGAGCCCCTTTATCACTACACCTGGTGCATGCCTCACACATCTTTGATCCCCGGCCCTCCTGGAGGATTGCTGGCGCCTCTTGCTCGCCTACTGCCCGAAGTGCACAATAGTTGGGACACACTTCTGGGACTTGCCCTCCACGGGTGGCCGCGGTGACACAGCGCCGGCGCCACCTTCAAGGGCGCCCATTGCTCCTTGTATCGCTGAGCATATTCAAGATATACCTGTTCTGAATACCTGGAACGCTGGGGTTGTGCGGCAACCACGCACCCACTCTCTGAAGAGCAAGCATTAGCCATCGCTGCGTCTGGCACTATCTGGCTGGCGAAACCCAACAGGCCGGTTGGGAACGGATTCCTTACGGAGGCGGCGGTGAGTAGCCGGCTGGACCCTGAGCCCTGATGATGTCCCAGATGGGGACGAAACGCGTCGGCTGTTAATTGTATTAACTATTTGTCAAGTTGGCTGACATTGATAAATTAACTGAATAAAGAAAAAGAACTACACATCATTCTACTGGAAGATTTTCTTTGGGACTCTGTATATGATTTTGAAATGTGATATAAATAACTTGTTTCAATACTAAAATGCTCCTTCTGGACTAGTGTGTAGCCGGCTGGACCTCCCCTGTTAGTCCGGCTGCGACTGATGGGCAGAAGACGCCATGGCGAGCAGCCAAGTTGGCGAAACGCGCTCCATACGAAGCTGGAAAAATACCTTGGCTGAAGGGGCAGGGAGATGCAAAGACCTCCTCCACAGAAGCCAAGAACCCATCGGAACCAACATTGCAGGATATCCTGGCGGCCATCACTACAGTGCGTACATCCCTAGAGGGCCGCATTGACACCGTGGCGACTGAGGCCTCCCTGATCAGGGTGGATATGCGCAAGACGAACGCGCGTCTCTTTGAGGTGGAATCCACTACCAAGGACCTAGTGACTGACTCTGATCTGCTCAAGCTCCAGGTTGTGGATCTGCAGGCCAACCAGGAACTGTGAACACACCAGCTTGATGATTACGAGGGCTGTATGTGCCACAACAATGTGCGCATTTTGGGCATGCCTGAACGGGCGGAGGGACAGGTGGCCGATCTCTTTGTTTAGAACCTTGTGCTACAACACCTCCAACCAAAGGGTCTATCCACCTACTTCTCGATTGAAAGGGCACACAGGGTGCTAGGTGGCAGGCCGAAACCAGGAACTCCGCCCCGTCCCCTCCTGGCGCGGGTGTTCAACTTTAGAGATCGAGATGTCATACTACACTCAGCAAGAGTAAGCCCGCCAGTCACAATCGACAACAGCACGTTCACTTTCTTTCCCGACTTTACACTATGTGTGAAGAAGCAACGCCGCAGCTTTTTGGAGGTAAAGCAGGCTCGGCGTGGGCAAGAGATCAAATATGCGATGCTTTTCCCTGCAAAGCTACATGTTGAAGCGGAGAGGAAAACCTGGTTCTTTTCCAGCCCGGAGGACGAATGGGACTGGCTGGAGGAATGGCGCACAGTCGAGAAACGGAATAACAGAGACCGTCATGGGATGGGTAGACAGCCACGGTCAGAGGATCGTCAAAGACCCACAAAACCGGACAGCGCTGTTGCCGATGCCTCACCGGGCCAGAGTCAAACGGAGGAGCGTGAGACCCTGGAAATTTCTTACCTGCGATCCACCTTGGTGAACTTATTGTGCTCACTGTTCTCTGGGTGCTGAGCCTGCCAACTGTCGGATGCCTGGGATTGCCTGCTGCGGATCCAGAAGACAACAGAGAGGTAACTTTGTATATAGAGTGGGGTGATGGGGACATTTATTGACTGGTATTATCTCACGGCCCTACCTCCTCACTGGGGACATGTAATGGGGCATAAGGCTGCTACAAGACACTGTTACCGGGAGTGGGGTTGGTACATGCTCCTACAAGTTTCTAAGGGTGGGCGAAAGGCACTCTGCAAGTTTGGGGAGGTTGGTGGTTTCTTGCCCGCCATGCAGGAAGGCAGGGAGGGGGTTGGTATGGGGGTTTTCAAGGGTGGGGGCTCTTGTTCGTTTTTCTTTACTTTTGTTGGGTTATTTGTGACCTGGGGGGGGTAGATATCCAGTTCACTGCATTTCTCCGTCATGCATCCTAATCTGTGCTTTGTATGGGGTGTTTGTTTATGCGAAGTGTGGGGGGGTTGTTTGAGTGTGCATTGTTCTTTTTGTCTTGGGCATGACAAATATGACTGGTTCCACGGAAAGGCAACCAAGGTGTACATGCTTTTGGTAACTCTGTCTCTGAAGAAAAGGTGGTCTACCACCGTGTCCTCCCCTCGGAGTGATCACAGGAAGCTTCCCCTGCAATTGAATGACCACGCAATGGGACGCAAGGGGAAAGAAAACTAAACAGGGGCTCAAGCTGTTGTCGTGGAACGTAAATGGGTTGGGTGACAAGATCAAACAGGGTATAGTGCTCCAATTTTTTAGAAAGACACTCCCCTGATGTAGTCCTTTTACAAGAGATGCACTTGCTTGGGATTGCCTGTAGGGCCATTTCGCGATGGGGTTTCCAGTTGGTGGCTCACTCTGCTTCTGGTTCCGGCTCTCGGGGAGTGGGCATCTTGGTTCGGAAATCATTTTCCATGACCATTGTTCTTGTTCGCACAGACGCCCTGGGTAGATTTGTTGCCACTTCTGGGACCTGGGAGGGGTGCATACTCAATCTCCTTTCTGTCTACGTGCCACCGGGATTGCACACCCTAGCCTTTGCAGACCTTGGGACCTCCTTTTAGCCTTGCCGGATGGTAGAATGTTGATTGGGGGTGACTTCAATTCTATTGTCTCGGATTCCCTTGACAGGTGGCCCCAGAAGTCCTTGCCGTCCTACCGCACGCGGATCCATAGTTTTCTGGGGGCGATGCGTCTGGAGGAGCCTACACCCAGCCGAGCAACAGTACACTTTTTACTCAGGTGCTCACCATAGTATGTCCTGTATAGATTACGTATTGACGCTCGCACATCAAGGTGGCTACGTGAAGGAAATGCAGCATTTGGCTAGGGGTATCTCCGACCACTCACCTATCCTGTGTCATCTGGAGGTGGGGGAGCCCACAGTTGGCCGTGTAGCCCCAATCAACTCCTTGTACCTCACGGTCCCCCCAATCAGAGATAAGATCATCAGTGAGTCCGACCTTTATTTCCGAGAGAACGACGGGACTGAAGACTCTGCGACAATACTATGGGAAGCCTATAAGACTGTCATACGGGGAGTAGCTATGGCTCAGATCTCGGGACAGCGAAAGGAGAAGTGTGCAGATATGACTCGCTTGGAGGGAGAAATCCTATCTTTGGAGAAATCCCTCTGGCTTACCGACTCGGCGGAGGTGCGGCAGAGAGTGCGCATTAAAGTCAAGGAATACACCGACTTGGTGACTGTGGCTGCCAATGCTCGCCACAGGGCCACACTCAGTAGAATCTATGACGTCGGCGACAAGGCTGGCAAACTGTTAGCCTGGCTAGATCATAGAATCCAAGCCCGTAGAGCCGTGGCTGAAATAGAGACAGATTTTCTCTCCCGCCTTACTGTCCCCCAGGACATTGCAGATGCATTCGGCCAATACTGCCAGTCCCTTTATACATCTCGAACTCCACATACGGAGGAGGAGGCTTCCTCACTTTTGCGAGACATTTCTTTGCCCTTGTTTACTGATGAGGAGCACTCCGATCTTGACCTAGATATCACAGTCACAGAGGTTGAAAAAGCCATCCATGACTTACGCGGTGGGCAGGCAGCGTCCTATCTTGCCGCAATGTTTCTGGATAGCAAGAAGGGGGGTTGCTGCCCGAGGATCAGCTGCTTCCTAATATCGTAGTCATTCACAAAGCGGGCAGAGTACAGAAGGACAGAGGACAGAAATATCCGCATTGCAGCGGGCAACAGTAACAAATGTTCCTCCCAAAGACCCATCTTGTTGCTCAACTAAGAAGCAAAAATCCTTGCGAATGTCCTTGCCTCCCAGTTGCTTGGGGTCATCACCCGGCTGGTCCACCCAGACCATTTTTGGAAATCAGGTGAGGTGGACCCTTTCTCTTGGCTGCAGCAGGAATATGAGTTAGCGCAATCAGAATTTTTCCAGTATCTCCAAATTAGGCATGTCTTTACTGGCGGTTCTCTCTAAGGATAGTGACCTCCCCGAGTCCTCCCCGCTTGAGGATAGAGTACTAGATGACGACCTGCCTGAGAAGGCCCTATCACTCATTTACAAAAAACTGCTTAACAACATGGCAGATCCCCTGACTCACCTGAAGGTTAAATGGGACCATGATGTAGTGGGGTTAGATGATGACGAATGGTTGGCGGCGGTGGCATCCCCTGGGAGGTGGCTATATCTTCCAGGCTGTGAATGGTGCAGCTGAAAATTCTCCATAGAACCTATCTTTCTTGGTCAGTGTTGGTTCGTATGTGTTATGGCACTGACGGCTACTGTGTAAGGTGGTGTGGGCAGGAGGGTACCTTTGTTCACACTATTTGGGAGTGCACGACCATCCAGAGATATTGGGAGGCGGTAGCGAACCTTATGGAGGAAGTGTTAGGGCGACAGATAGATAACATTAAACTGGCCCTCATAATCATTTGGAGCCCTATGGACCTAAACTCCAGGGAGCGTACTTGGGTCACCTTGGGGCTAATGGTGGCAAAACGCAACATTGCAAGATTATGGAGGGCTCAGAGCCCACCGTGTATTGAAGACTGGGGTAAAGATATGGATGGTCATGGAAAAATCTGTATATGAAGCCAGGGGGTGCCCGAATAAATGGACGCAGATCTGGGGGCAATGGGACACCCACAGAGGGGAGATATGTGAACCTCCAAGATCACGAGAAGATGTTATAAATGGGACCTGAATATGTCTTACTGGCAACTGAAAGTGTTGTTTGTGACCGCTATGTCTTCAGTAGCATTTGTAGCATAAAAATATTGCCATTGTATATGTACCGTGCTATTATCATTGATCAGGCTTTCTTTTCAATCAAAAAAAAATTATTAAAAAAAAAAAAAACACAGAAAGGATCACAATATACTTCACTATGCTCAAGTACGTAACGATAACCACAAAATAAAATAATAATGCTATGCAAAACTGCCCAAAATAAAACGTGGCTTCTCCCTGTCACCTATGCTGTAATCCAACCCTTCATTAACTAGGCGAAAAATATTTAGGGATCTATTACGATGGCCACCGTAACGGAATGCGGGACCGTCCGCCAGGGGTGCGGCGGTCCCGCAACTGCAATTAGGATGCCACAGCCACCGTGGCATCCCCCTTTCCCAACATTGTGACAGGCAGAGCTCACAGCACTGCCTGCCACAATGCTGGGAATGCACATTGTGCATTGACATGCACAAGGTTACAGGCACCGCGCGGTGCCTGACACCTTGTCCTTGCCAATGTAGGGGGGTACCACAGGTACCCCCAAGTGCAAGCCCCCCAACACTTAGGGGGCCCTCAACGGGACGGCCTTGGGGATGCTACATGTTATTGCAAACGGGTAAAAGAAGAAGGATGATTTTCTCTAGTGGAAGATGCATTAAAGATTTCAGTAAATAACTTCAGCGCCTGCAAAATATTGGATTCTGTTCTGGGATCCTGGATTGGACTCAGGATTTTGTGTACAGGAAATTGCACACAACTTGGTTTAATGCTGCAAACAGATCACTAAGGAGCAAAGAGCTTCTCATCTTTGTGCTATGATATCAGGACTGATGGTGGGAAGTGTTGTTTTTGTACAGTATGGAATGGACCCTGGCATGGACCCAACATCAGTTAGTACCAACGATTTGGCGGTGTTCACTATATTGCTTAAGTTGTACACCAATCTTTACCCTGCTTTTTCAAAGGCCAAGCAAAGTGATCTATGGAGCAGATGCTGACCAGTGAGTACTCTTCTGGAAAGAAGCTTATCCTGCATGGGGATTATTTCAGGTTTTAAATGTAATTAGTGTTTTAGGGTCCAAAGCACTGAGGGATTTGTTTTATTGTCATTGGTGGGACTTGAATTAAACCTGATGTATAGATTCCGAGGGTTTTTTAGGGTGGTGGAATGGGAGGCATTAATTAGGTGCGCACCCTTCTGTGAAGATGATATTAAAAAACATGCACAGAGCTTGGGAAAGTTAGCAGGATTTAGATGAGTTTCCTAGGTTTCCAAACTAAACCTTTTGGAATATTGTAAAAACTACCATAGAAATCTATGTATATAATCAAGACGTAAGTTCAAGATGCATGACTATAAGTTTTTTTATTATATTTGTGTGATTTTGCTTTTATTAATTGATTGTATCTTTGATGAAATGTCTTTTTTATATGTCTGCTTTTATGGCTTTCAGTGGCCGAATAAAGTACCTTTTGACCTTGACCTTTTTACCTTGACTATAAGTGAGGTCTTTTTTTTTTTTTTTAGAAGTAATATCTTCAATATCTGCAATGGTCATTAACAAAGTTAATTGTAATATAAGAATAACAAAACAGTGGGTAAAACATATGAATGTCAAATGTGATTAAATGCATTACTGTTACCTGTATGGAGGTGGGCTATTCTGCAGGCTCTACGAAAGCGGTAGCCTTGCGGACTGAAGTAGTAAATCAGATCACTGTGGTAAGGAAAGTAGCGAACTCTTTGCTGCACTAGGTAGGAGAGATCATAGACTGCTTGGATGTAGGAAGAATCACTGTAATCAGAGAGAAAGGAGAGGTTAAATCAAAAGACTGACTTGCAGAAATTCAAGGAAATCATGGGAATGCACAAACATTCATGATACAGGTGTCTTGCAGTAATGAAATAGTTTCAAGGCATCACAGGAAAACTCAAACAGACATCATATAACTTAGTAGAAAGTTGCACTTTCTTCGGTATGGATATTTTAAGGGGGAAACAGGTATTCATTCTGCATGGAGACGGAATCGTGTCACAAATCAAACCTGCTCTGAGTCACTCACATGAAAGGCCTGTACACACGGATATTGTTACATATTGGATGCCATCAAGACTTGCACACATTTTGAGAGAAGGCATAACGATGCAGGAAAGATGTGTGTTGCTGTTAGAAAGACTCAAAGGAGAACATGAGCTTCCAGACCAAAGAAAATGAAAACCCATTGATCCTCATGGAGGGAGGGCCACTACATCCCAAAGGTGGAACTAGATTGTAAAACTAAAGAGCAACACTTCCCCCGTCTTTAAACCAGAGATCTGCTCCTGCTAAAAACAGTCAGTATGGTTTTAGAAAGCATAGAGAAATGTTCTGGTCTTCAGCAGAAATGGCAGAAATATCCGCATTGCAGTTATGGAACTATTTCAATGTACATAAAACTGGATTAACAGTTGTGGGTGGGAGTGCTGACCTCTTGAGTTCCACATCTTGGGTACCTTTTAGGTGCTTTGAAAATGTAAATATACACCACAGCTTCCTGGTCATCCTCATACTCCTTAGACCACTTTAAAGTACATACTCTATCTCTGCTTAGGTCAGAGTTCTGGAGATTACTCACTCTCCAGCTTTGACTCATTGCACATCATCCCAGACCACTTGACTAGGTCTGGTTAGGAACGATGTTTGTTTCTTTAGAAGGTTCTAAACACCTAGAAACTCTTTGGGTGTAGATTTCTGCTCTATAAATTTCACACTTGACCTAAACTGACCTGAGCTACACAACTGAGCTAACCTAACCTAATCTAATTCTGTGTCTTAGTACCTCACTGTGGATCCCATTTCTCAGAACAAAAATACCATTCCATTTACAGAATTGTAGAATACATTTCATAAACCTCCACAATGAGGATACAAAATAAAACCTTCAATGTGCCTTGTTGTTAAATATGAATGGAAAGCAATATTTGTCTGCATAACAGGAGTGTCATTAATTGAGGCTAATTCCTTCCCACAAATCATGAGTAACACAGAAAAATTGCTTTACTTCTCACAAACCCTGCTGGAAAGATCCAGTGGAAGGGAAATTCCAACATCACACAGGACATCAATGTTTTTTATTCTTCTGTATTGTTCACATGGACATTAGTCGGTGGGGAGATGTTCTTAACTACTAGAGCTGCTTTTAGTTATCATCACCATAAGCAGAAACGTCACTACCATTCACATGTGAGAGAACTCTATGGGTCACAGGTAAAACAAGGAGGACACACAGACATATTGGACTCATCAGACATAGTAATAAACATCCACCAATGCAAGGAATACTAGTACACCCTGATGCCGTTCACAGTAACTCCACAGAAGACAGTCAAGAACTGAATTTCCAGAAAAGGTATGTTTAGCATCCACAGCATCTTGGATAACATCTTCCCCTCTCCCTGTCATGTTTAGGAGACAAGATGTGTGCATAGTAACATTTATCCTCCACCTTTGGGGACAATACTTGTACCTTCATTTGTTAGTGGAGTTTCCAAGAGGTTTGACATTTTGGAAGAAATATTTGTAAATCAGTGGTGATACAGCCACTTTATCAGAGTAACTTTCCCCAGCCATGGTGGGCAGTCTTAGCTATGGCAGTTTTTTTTATCCGATACAGTGGCAGGGGTAGTAAATGGCTGATGGAGAATTCGCACAATAAACTCTAAAGAAGGCTATGTGTCACTCATGAGCATTAGAGAATAACGTTAATATTAGAAAAGCCCTACCCGCTAAACGATGACCTGATATGCAGAAACTAGACACACTTCGTGCACTGTTTGTGCTAAAAAACTTAGAACAACACATGGTACCACCGCTAGGTATAAAAAAAAAGTAAGCAAACCCATGGGGCACATGGCATTTCTTGCCATTAAATGGTATAACCAGGAACAAACAAATTGGAACAAAGTTTCAAAATCTACTTTAAAAAAAGATTCACGAAGATGGTTGCCTCGTAGGATGCTTATCGTGGAGCTCCACCAGACTGCAAGGCCCTGCAGCATCACATCGGCAGAACAGGTATCATCGTGATATTATCAGCCCCCATCTATCCGTGGCATCTATGCGCCGCCAATTCGGAGGAATTTTACTGCCCAAGGTAGTGTGAACGGCTGATTACTCGGGCTGTACCTCCTGGTGGCAAAGAGGCCTTACACGAGGAGCTGACGGAGGTGGCGTGAGGGTGGTTGACCTGTTGGATGGCGATCGGCGGCACAAACCCCCACCCTGTTGTTATACCCAGTGTAGGTGGGGTGGGGGAGCGGCAGTGAATCGCTGTTTTGCAGTTGCCCGCAGAGCGGCATCAATGTCCGAGGCCTTAATGCTCCAGCTAAGTTACTAGCAGTGCTTTGGAGCCAAATGTACGACCCACCAGTCGCAAATTGGGATGCACAACGGTGTCTGAGACACTGCTTATGACTCTCAATGGGGTCGCAAATTGCATGCCTCATGCATATTAATTGTCACGGTTGTACGCGATCCCGTGATTCCGTGTACGATGTAGTGGGGGCGGAGTCCCCGCCCACATAAAACATGACGCGTCTGAAGCAAAGACGCTTCGCGTTCCAGTTTTTTATCGAGTCTCTTTTCGTCCGGGTCACTTCCGGGTTACTGTTTCCTGTGGATGGAGTCCCATCTTTTGGAACCGCCGCTGATTCTCACCTGCCTATCGTCTCCGGATCCTGCTTGTAGCATGGTGATCTTCCCTGACCCATTGCAGTTCTGCTCAGCCTCTACTCAGAAGCCTTATGACCATGGCGGTAAAGCGTTCGCGCTAGCTGTGTAGGCGCCCCATAAGTGATTCCATTACCACTTGCTAAAATTGGGCATTTTCTTGGCGTGCATCGAGGCATCTGCATTTTCCTTATTTTGCATGTAACCGAAGTCGTTATGTGACACTCTCGTTTTTATTGCCATTATTGTGTGTTGACGTTATTGCCTTATGTAAGACTATATCCACTCCTGATGTAAGGAGCATAGAAGCTAATTACTCCTAAGCAAGGAGTTTTACGGGGGATCTTAATTTATCTTATCCTACTGCATGATTCCAGTGAAGCTTGTAGGCTCTACAGAATAGGTGGCTGCATTATTGGTTTTCGTTATCCTTAAAGAAGGTTGTGCTGACAACAACCTAAAAAACTATCATTTCCTCATTTGCCACCTTGCATTTACGTTCCCAACCTGCCCGGGGTAAGCAGCTTACTAAGAATACTAATTATTGCAAAACATGAATCTGTGCTGAAGAGTAATGAACTATTGTCTTATTTGTTGTTTAGGAAGTACTGCTTTTGACTTACACCTTTTTCACATGTGGACACAAGTGGAAGAGGGGAGATTTCCAGGTAGAATTTATATATAGTATACCATGCTTATCACTTTCTGAACACAGCATAAGCAGAGTATTGACTCAGCCTTCTGTTCACAGGATCTTCAGCAAGTCTCCAGTAGTGCTTCCTTGGTGCAGGACGTGTGTTGGACCTTCCTCTACCTTCTCCTTCCCTTGTCTCCCCTCTTCCCCCTATACACTAGTACTACTTCGACCTTGTTGGGTGGACTGGTGGTAGAGGGAAGTTGGGAATTAGTCATCAACCTCCTGCCTCTCGTCCCTGCGGAGACCTCAGGTGAGCTTGACATTAATGAGGCCGTCGCAATTTGCGACGCCATTGGGAATGGCTGCCACTCCCAGGGATAGTGGCCTGCTGGGGTCAGCAGACCACCATGTCTGGGACTGCTTTTAAATAAAGTATTTTTTTTTTAAAAGCACCCCTTTTTCATTAAAGGAAAATGGGAAGGATTTAAAAAATAAAAATGAAACGTTTCATTTTTTAAGGGCAGGCAGTGGTCCCTGGGATATATTTTGAGAGCCACTCACAAAGTGGTTTACCACCCTTCTCTGAAGGGTGGTAAACTGCGACTTTTTTGCGACCACAATTGCGGTCGCAAAACAGTCATACATAGCTTCAGGAGTCGCTATTAAGAAATTAAGAAGGGACGCCCTTGGAACGCCCCTCCCTAATAGTGAGTCGCTAATACTATTGCGAGTCGCAGACTGATTTGCAACTCACAAAATAGGATTAGTACATGGGCCACACATTTTTGCGGTCGCAAATGGATCTAAAACCCACTTGTGCCAGCAAAAAAAGTTGGTACATCTACCCCTTAGTTTCTTATTTAAAGACTCAAAATGTGATATCTGAATGTATGCTACAAGAAACCCACTTACTTCAGAATGACTGGCAAAGATTACATTCTCACTGGTTTGACCGGCAGTACTTCTCCTCTGGGTCTACCAAGAAAGCAGGGGTGGCAATTTTATTTGCCATACATTTCGCTAGAAGGGTGGTACGGGCCTTCTCAGAAATCCCTGCATGTCTTAATACAGGGAGTCAGGTACAAGATAGCTACCATTTATGCTCCCAATGAGAAACATTAAACTTTTTTTAGGAACACACTGGGAGGCCTGCTGACCTCCCTAGACAAAGAATTAGTGGTTGGGGGTGACTTCAGCATCGTAATGGAGGCAGAGAAAGACAGGTCTGTCACACGAACGAGACAAGATGGGGGACTCACTTCGGGTACCAAATGCTGGCTGGGTGAAGCAGGGTTGACAGACATAAGGAGACAAACACGCCACAGAAGTAGACTAGACATTCTGTTCAGTGGTCCATCAGACGTACACAAGCATTGATTACTTCACAACCCCTGGATTATTGTGAGACACTATCTCGGTGGATATTGGAGCTGCTGCTCTTTCTGACCACTCTCCCATCTACATGCGACTCCACCCTAGCAGACAATCGACCGCTCATCCCAGTTGACGACTTTACACAAAACTTCTCACATATGACAAAATACATGACGATACTCTGATGACCCTAGCCTCTTTCCTGGAGCTTAATGACACACCCGAGACCGACATTTTCACTCTTTGGGAAACGTTAACAGTAGTCCTTAGAGGCACTTTATTGAGATTTCCAAGTGATACAACGATAATGAACGGCGGGACAAACTCTGTAGGCTGGAAACGCAGATTAAGGAACTGGAAACAGCCCACTCCTGGTTGGGCTTGGTGGCAATCTGCCGGCCATAGACATGGGAAGAGAGGAATTCGCTCCGCTATAATTACATCAGAAATATTATGCTGGGAGTAACAAAGCGGAACGTATGCACCAGCTCCAGGCCAAGGCTGTGGATCGTAGGATACCCAAGATACGGGGGGCAGATGGCACCATGCGTCATACAAACGAGGGCATTGTGAACACATTTGGCACCCTCTATAGGGCTCTTGACTCCAATGTGGTGACATATCTTGCTCAAGTGTTCCCCTCTGACACGGGTGTGACCATGTTTGCAGTTTTAGGAATGGATATTATGCCTCAGGAAGTACTCCAGGCCGCTATGGTGCAGAATTTTATAAAACATTTTCTCCCCAACTGACCCCGATTCTGACACGGTTATTTAACTCACTTGATAAGAGGTGCTCCTTACAAGACAGAATGTGACTAATTGCCATCACGGTAATTCCCAAACAGGGCAAAGACCCAAATGCTGTGCATCCCAATCTCCCTTTTAAACGCAGATGCAAAAATCTTTACAAGTGTTCTAGCTCACAGACTAGCTCCATATGTACAGGGACTGGTCGATCCAGACCAAGCATGATTCATACTGGAACGAGGATGTAGAGACAATACAAAAATACTTTGTCATCTCTTGGACAAGGTACAGCGTTCACATGTGCCAGCCCTCCTACTGACGATCGATGCTGAGAAAGCATTTGATCGGGTGCACTGGCCCAATATGTACCGAGTACTGCAACATGTGGTCCTTGGCCCACGATTCCACAGTTGGGTACAGTCATGTTATGCAGCCCCGCAAACTAACATTCATGTCAATGGAGAGACATCAACCACTTTCCCTATAGAACGGGGGACTAGACAGGACTGTCACCTGTCCCTTTTACTCTTTGTGCTGTATATGGAGCCATTTGCAAAACATATAAGAGCTAACCCACAAGTGACAGGTATTCAGATTGGGGGGAAAGGGGACATAAAATTATGCTATATGCTGATGATGTCCTCCTGACCCTCACTGACCCAACCAATTCCCTGACCGCGGTTTTGACTGTGTTAACTAAGTTTGGAGAGGCATTAGGCTTTAAGATCAATCCGCAAAAGTCTCAGATCCTTGACCTGACTGTCCCTGACTCAGAGAGTACCCGAGATTGCACCCAGTTCCCGTTTTACAGGGCAGAGGGCAGGATCCCATATTTAGGAATATAGGTGCACTCCAAGCTTCCGCGCACTGCAGCGGCCGATTACGGGAACCTATTAGCAATGACAAGGACAGGGACAGACCTCACTAAGTGTAAATAGCACATTCTTTCGTGGCTGGGGCTTACAGCAGCTGTCAAAATGACGCTACTTCCTAAATTACACTATGATGTGCAAAGTCTGCCTCTTTAACTCCTCCTCCCACCCCCGCCCCTCCCCACCTGATACACCACCCTGGGACTTCATTTAGGAGAGCAAACAAGCATGATAGCCAGAAAAAGTGCCTTTCTTCCAATGTCACTGGAAGGCCTAGGGATCCCAAACCTGTGCTGTTATTACCAAGCGGCCCAACTGCGCTACGTGGTGGAATGGTCCCATACACTCACAGAAAAACATTGATGTTTTATAGACCAGGCTAACACAGCCATGCACATTTGGAAAATACCTTGGCTGCCTAAATTATACTGACCACCAGGCGTCTACGTCTCCCTGGCTGTCAGGTCCACGATTGGAGTTTGGGACAGGGTGCAGCTGAGACATGGCCTCTCCACACCAATCTCCCCATAAACGCCACTGATAGGTAACATGGGTATTTACCACCACCAACTATGGGACTGGGATTTAAGGTATGGTAAAAGGCTAACTGCAAAAGGGTGGGAGACCTGTTTGACTCCGATGGACTTATGAAGTTCCCTACACTACAGACATGCTATGACCTCTCAGACACAGCGAGATGGGAGTATGTGGCAGTGGCACACTCAGTGACTCGTACTTGGATCCACCCGCATGCTAGTAGGGAATTGAAAGCCTTTGAGAAGTGGATTCCAACATGTTCCACGTACAGGAAAATGCTCTGAGACATTTATGCTTTCCTGGTGAAACCAATGCACCCACTTGATTCACCAGCACGAGTTAGATGGTGAGAGAGAATGTGAACGTCCCTTCATAGGTAAATAATTAAATGACATCCTACATCAGGCGCGAACCTCCGCACTTACCACTACCAGTAAAGAAATGCTCCTAAAGATAGTTCACTACTTGTACCAGACCCCAGCTAGAATTGCCATGTGGGATCCTACAGGAGGTGGGGAATACCGGCGACAATGCAGAAAGCAGGGCACACTCACGCATCTCTTATGGAAATGCCCTAAGCTGGAATCATTTTGGGGCAGAGTATTAGATGCAGTAAACACTATGGGGTCTATTAGGATGTCGGTCGGAAAATCTCCCTGACCGCCATGGTAGTGGGAAAAGACCGCCCACAAGGACCACGGCATAACCGCCGGTCCTATTAGGATGCTCCGTAGTCGAAATCCGACCGCAGCGGTCGGATTCTGGCGATTAACATTGCGGCGGTTGCTGCTGCCAGCAGCACCACCGCGGTGTGAAAAGGAGCATGTCAAGCATGTCACTGCACAGCACCTGCCACCTAGTACAGGGACATGTAGGGGGTACCATCGGTACCCCCCAGTGCAACCACACCCCCCCAACACATTGGGGGCCCGCAATGGGCCCCTGGAGACATTCTCCGCATGCCTTTCCATGGCGGTTCCACCGCCGCGGAAATGCAGGCTACCGCCGGCATCATAATCATGCCGGCGGTGGTTGGCCCTGATCCGCAACAATTGTAGTGGTCCAGCTCCGCCCGCCAGGGAAGCAGGCAAACTGCAACTGGCGGAAAAGTGGCGGGTGGAAAATCACACCGCGGCGGTCACGACCACGATGCTAATCGGACTGGCGGTTTTCAGGGTTGCGATCACGGGCGGATGTCCGTCGCCAGTCCGGTGGTTGACACCGCCAGCCCGGCGGCAGCCATCCACCCGCCATCTTAATAGACCCCTATGTTTTGAGACAGACATACCCAAATTTCAAAGCTATATACTCTTGGGTTTCCCCAATCCACTGACCTACCCACTGCGGTTCCCTAGAGGCAGAGTAATCACCCACTGCAGTTCCCTAGAGGCAGAGTACTCACTTTAGTAATAGGGGCATCAAAACCGATTCTTCTCGCCAGAGAACAGAGATAGTACCCACACTCTTGGACTGGCTGCATAAAATATGGGAGGTGCTGGGGATGGAGAAGTTGACCGTGTTTGCCATGCAAAAACTCCCCCGCTTTGATAAAATGTGGCAACCTTGCATACAGCACCTATATGACGAATTCTGTGAGTTGACCTGCTCTCAATAACTTTGAATATTGTGTTTGACATCCACAGCCTACACTGCGAATCACTAAAACATTAATACCCTCACAACTAGTTTACACACCAGGGAGCACCCATCACACATCCCCCCCCAAACCATACCCTTCTAATGTCTCTCTCTATACTCCTCTGCTCTTTTCTATCTTTACATGTTGCACACCTGCTATCTTCATTGCAATTACCACCGACCGATGGATGTAGGTGTGTTATGATGTACCGTTCTTGTTTCCTATAAAATCAATAAAACAGATTTAAATCCCAAAAATTGTACACGAGGTGACATCTGAAACTGCCGTCATTAGAGCAGCAACACTGTATCTAACCAGGGGCTGGATGCCGGAGTGGAAAAAAAGCCATGAGTTGAGGGTTGAAATGGTGTAGGGATGGTACAAAATAAAATAAAAAACTGTTGTAGCTGGTAGAAACACTCACAATGGAGAATATCGTTTTTCACTAAACAAGGAAACTGAAGCATACAACCCAAACAATCTAAAAAAAGTATGACAATTTCCGGCTAATACCGTCAATTGAAAAAATTCTTTAGAATGTTCCATATATACATCAAATATCTTCATTTAACCAATGAGCTCTCTATTAAGACCTGTGCAGGCAAGTCATACTGGAAGAATGGTGGAGCTCTTGTTCTGTCTGGTGGAACTCATACCTGGTGGATGGTGTGCCCCACATTACGGTCTTCATAAACCAGACCTCTGGGAATACATACGATTGCCAAGGGATCGTGCAGGGACGTAAACATTATTATTAATTACTCTGAGATATACAAACGCTCACCAGCAAATGAGAACGATGGTGTTACCATTCTGTTGTGATGTGTTTGCCTACAGAGGAATGGTAATTCTAAGAATTACCAGGCTACCTCAGGATGGAGGAGACACATGGGCTGTATCCCACCACTTCGGGCCCAAAGAGTTCTAAGCAACTACCAGCCCATCACACATACATAGTAGGCCATCTTCCCCTACCTGTGGACTCCCTACTGGTATAGTACATTTCCACCCAAACACCTTTTCTCCTTAGACGTGAGATTATCAGGCAGAAAGTTACTTGCCGCATTCTAAAAGTGGTTTTGTTGAGTGTCCCATTGCTGGTGATCAGGATCCCACCACCAGACTGGTGCTATTGCAGCTTTCATCCCCATCTTACAATTTGAATTCTGGATGTGGGTCCTCGAGCTTGGCGGAGAAAAGCTAATGTCTCCCATCATAACAGTCTTAACAGACCCCCCTCCTGAAATCACTTTAGAACCTTTAGCACCAAAACCGAAAAAAGTCAAGACACTCACCTGTCTGCTTGGCAGTTACTGTCATAGCTGAAGGCACATTTCATGATGCTGTCTAGGGTCATTAGGCTGACATGCTGGAAGACTTCCACTGACTTGCTTTTATCAGGGAGCTTTTCCAACTTATCCTAGAGTGGAAGAAATATAAAATGCTTACAATGAGTGTTTAACGCTGTGGCAAACGTTTTCTTTTAAGTCGAGGCTTTTAAAACACAAACGCAAAGTAGCTACTTCCATGTGAGGCTGGGAAACCAAGATTACTTGATGTCAGAAATATGCAAACTGTTCAAATTTTATTATACTCAAGTGTTAAATATAGACGGAAATTATATAACAAATGATGATTCTACACAAGAGTTACAGAGATGGCAATGAAAGTGAGAAACTATGTGTTTTTATTAGACAATTGAGACAATGTAAAAGAGGAGTATGAAAAGAAAATAGAATCTCGGTCTTGGATAGGTAAGAAGGAGGAAGCAGGAGTGCAACTTTCACTGCTGAGCAGGCATGCACGCAGGTTCTCGAGTCATGCGTCGCTTAAAGCGGGAGCATTTAAGTGTGGTTTGTGTAACAAAGAAGGTCTCTCTGCTCCAGCACAAAATGGATGCAGTATTCCAAGGCTGTGGGTGCCTATCTAACCACTGGGTCCTATTGAAAGCAATGACCTTAGCAGTAAGTTCATGATGCCCCTACTAGGATAGTTAAGAGTAAATTAATTAGCGCTAGTGTATCTTAGGGAGCACTGTCATCCAACCAAGCAACTGCTTTGGTCAGATCATAGTATACGAGTGTGACATTAATCAGAGAAGAGGGGAAAAGGAAAATCAACATAGGAGAGAGCTATAGCGATATACCACTGGATGCAAAATAACTTCTTTACACATGTATGAACAGAATAAGGGAAGGACGGAAACCTGGAGGAGTTCTGTGAGCGGTCAGTGTAGCTAAGACACTGGGAGCCAGACAAATGCTTTACATAATTTTTCGTTAATTCTAAAGATATGTCTTAAAACAAGATCTTAAAAAAAGATCATCATTGTGGTGAGCAATTTTCTAGTCAGAAATTATAGCGAATAATTGAAAGTGCTCATTTCTGGTACCACACTTATAGCAGAGGATGGAACATCTCTCACAACCCACCCCACCATCCTTCCCCTATAGCCCACATAGTATAGGCCTCAACTAAATGTTAACCAGCCTGACTGCTAGTTTGATTGTGGGCCACATCAGGAATTGAAGCACAGTAACCTCTTAAACATGTGACGTGGCGCATGAGCCCTCCCGCCTCCACAACTGTATGTACTCTGCACTCCACAAAGTATGATAACCACAGCATCAGAGTGAAACTCATCCATGGGGGTGCTTGCGCTAGGGATCAATTATATCTACCCTGCATTGAACTTTTGTGGGTGGAGGGAGGGGAAGTAGTACAGACCAAGTGATGGGACTCAGCTTCACTTTTAGTAGCTATAAAACCAAACTTAAGAACTGAAAGGCACACTAGCAGAAAAATGTAATCAACTGACACGCAATACAATTTTACCAGTGCATTTAAAACACTATTCTCAGAATGTATTTGATCAACTCCTATAGGCTCAGCAAAAATCCGCCAAAGTTTCTCACTGGTGTTTTAGGAACAGGTTTTGATCATAAATTCATAAACACTGCATTTCTCAAACCTGGAGTGTGTGAGAAACTGAGTGCAGAAACTCAAGCGTATAGTCAAGCAACAGTGATAATTGACCAGACAAAGAAACACTGATTGAAAGGAAATTAAACAAAACGAGAATACAGGAGACGGTGGGGTCTGCAAGAGGTATTAGGACGAAGGACGCACAACAAAGGCCAGACTAAAAAGGGAAAATTCTATGCCAAGTGAGGGGCATAAGAGGAAGCAAAACATCCTTCCTCCGAGAACTGTTGCATAGAGGAGACGAGGTACAGCCAAAAGTAAGTCGAGCTCCTGGACTGAGGAAAGTGAAGCAGATATATAACATGAGCAGTGGAGAATTTTCACACAGAGGCTCGCACAGTGTTTGGCCAAATCTAAGACGATATGTGATAGCAAAAAATAGAAGCACTTAACACAAAATCAGTTCATATCAACACTCTTTAAGATCACACTATTCCTCAAAAATTCATCCACCTCACAGAAGCCTTCGTCTGAAGGCAGCATCCACCAATCAGCTAAACGGTCTTCTCTATAAACTCAAGAAATATTTTGGGTGAGGACGAGACTTTCCATATAAAAGAATCTATTCCACCCTCTGGAACTCCCTACTAGTCACTTAGGCTTCTAAGAGCAATTCCTCAGATTCAGGAAAAAGAAATTGATAAACCGTTACATCGATACTGCCTTCGATCAGACTAACCTCTGCCTTAAAAAAAATCCTACCCTGCTTCAAGATGGTGGAGAGTTCTCGAAGGTGGGCATCTCAGCCCGATTAATAAATGCCACCTCGCCCCTCCATTACTGGCGGAATTTCTGGGTTCAGCGCAATGGCTGGTTCATCTCCTTGCACAACAAAATTGGAGTTTTCACAATAGCAGAATCATGTTTTGAGAGCGCTCTATCCCCTTCCTAGACGAATCTGCACAAAACGTGCCAGACCCACACAGGGTGAATCATGCTGAATCGGAATTCGTCAGAGGATGCCACAGTTACCAGCAAATGAAAACATTTTGGAGCCCCCACCCTTTAACTGTATCCCCCTTGATGGTTCTGCAGTTTTAAAAATACCAAAAGTAAGCCTGTTAAGAGTCTGCCGAATTTCATGCATATTTACAAATGGCACAAATGGTTGATTTGTCAAATCTAGCACATGCATCATAGAGCAGACGGTATCCTATCTGCCAAACTCACGGTTCCTTTGCTCAATTATAAAGTTGGGGGAAGCGCTATTCTTAGTACAACGTTCATACCCTTTACAATCACCACACTACATGTTTGTGAGAGAACACACAACTTACTAGTCACACATATCACTTACAATGCCTTTACAGAGGAAAATAATGATGTAAGTACCCATAAAGCCTGTTCCTATCCCACTGCAGGTATTAAACCAGGTGTATGTCCGTCCTGAATAAACACCTTTGTTAAGAGCTACTTCATATGTAGAAACAGCAAGGCAAACAAATACATGCACATAAGTAAAGATTAAATCATAATGTGATGTTTTTAAAGGAGGAATAAATAGTAGACCATATTAAGCCATCCCTGCTTCTGTGCAGCCCACCCCCTTGAAATGGGAGTCTAAATAAAAGGTAGCTGGCATGAAAAGCCATATAAATCCATACCAGCATAATTTTGGTTGAGTTCGAGATCAATTCCACATAAGGTTTTAAAACATCGTAGTGAAAGCCAGGAGTCAACAGTCTTCGATGCTGAAACCACTTTGGCCCAGACAAAACCAGTAATCCTTCTCCTATGGGACAAAGAAATCACCAGCAGGTTAAAAGCATGACAATATTTCAAAAGATTGGAACTATTTGGGAAATCAGTATGTTAAAAGACGCGTTTTAATTCACAGCACCACCAATACAAATGAAAGTGTTTACCGTGTGGGCAGGCATGCTCTCTATGCATGCCTGACCACGCAGTACCTACTTGGTTACTTGATATTTAGGAAAAGACTGAGATCAGGAGTGGCCTCACTACTTTCCCCTTCCCAACACCCCAATCACCCATAGCGCAGAGTTTACCCCAGCACTGATCTCCCCCACATTCCCCAGCTGGGAAGCCTGGGATTGTAGAATGTTACTGGATATGTTCACGGGTAGCAATGCCAAGTTTTTGGAGCACTGCAAGAGACTTTAACCTCCCCGAAATGGCACGATAGAGTACTTTCAATTGCACCACTGGGCACTGCGTTCTCCCAACTGTCAGGGAGCCACTCGAGATTATACTCCCTTCGAATAGATGATTAGAACCTACCTCGCTGTACAGGTCTCATCTCTAACACATACCGTGCCTTGAAGCACTCCACACCCCTTCATAGGCACACTTGCCAAGCTAGGTGGCAGAATAGTACCCCTGGATGCATCTCGGCTAAGCAACGGCAAACTCTGTGGCAGGATATCCCCAACACATACCACAGCATTCCCCACAGGAGACGGCTTATACAGTGATGGTTCAGTGGTTTTACATATAAACTGATAATTCAGTGGTATTACATGCCGACCAGCCTTCACACTATATAACCCTCTTCGTCTCCCCTTTGCTGGTGATGCAGAATAGATAGGTGACTTCTGCCATATTTGGTAGTCCTGCTCCCTTATAAGTACGTACTGGAAGGAGAGTGTAGTATCCTATATGTTTCTAGTATCCTATGTGCTTCACAGCGAACACTGATGGGCATTGTAAATCAGTGTTAGCCTAACTAGAATGTTGGGACTGCATCTTGGTTGTCCCTAGTGATGGAATGTTGATGTTTGAAGGAGTCAGTTATTAAGAGCCTGGCCTGTCCTGATGATGGCTGTGCTTCTGAGGCTGAAGTGTATTTGATCCACCTTAAAAAAGCATCCTGGCTTCCAACCTGCCGCTGTCTACTACTTAATTTCATTGGCGAAGACTTGGAAAAGATTGGACCTACCTTTGGACTTCAACTCAACCTTATTTCATATCAAGGTCACTTCTATTTCATTCACCACAATCTTCACTACTTTCAAGACTTATCTTTAATTGCAATATTCAACCGCTTCATCCTTTCAAGACTTCGTTCATTTAACTTGCTCACCCTTACCAAGAGACTTTCGGACACCTGGACGTCCTTCGTTTCAAGTAAGGAGATTTGGTGGTAGGCTTGTAACTTGGGAATTTCAATTCTTCTTGCTCATCTGCCTTCCCCATGGTTTTCTTAAATTTGCCTTGTTGGGTGAGCGCATGACTTTCTCAAGGCCATGTGCATTAAATTCTAACGATTTTCTGCCCGCGAGCATCTGCGCTCGTGCATTGAAACCCAGCGCTTTTCTGCCTGCGAGGGTCTGCATTTGAGGAGTCGTGCGAGGAATCTCATCTCCATACTTTCCTCACATCGTACTGTTTGTTCGTCAGACGCGACGTCCCTGTATGCAGCGTGTGCCTTTATTCGTCACGTTCTGTAGTCAATTGATACCATGTTGCCAAGCAACTAACATTTCCATTGTCTGCTCAGCCCCTCTCGTCACCGCTGATGTGCACAACTGTACGCAGCGTGTGCCTTTATTCGTCACGTTCTGTAGTCAATTGTTACCATGCTGCCAAGCAACTAACCTTCCATTGTGCGCTCAGCTGTTCTTGTCACTGCTGACGCGCACAGCTTGCCTGCTACCGCTGATGCGCACAGCTTACCTGATTTCTTCTTGTGCTCAGCTGCTCTTGTCACCGCATAAGCGCACAACATGCCTGCTACCGCTGATGCACACAGCTTTCCTGATTTCTTCTTGCGCTCAGCTGCTCTTATTACTGTTGATGTGCACAACTTGCCTGCTACCTTGTTGCTCCTTACGTGCACGCTTTGCCTGCTATTGCTGCCACGGACAGCTTTGCAGTTTGTGTGCTCAATTGTTCTTGCTACCGCTGATGCACACAGCTTTTCTTCTTTAATTCTTTAAAAAGCTTTTTGATGCACAGCCGCCCTTCTTCAGCTTTTGTGTAATTTGCGTGCAGGTCTTAACATTTACGCTGACACACTCAGCTTTCCTGCTTTCACTAGTTTGTGTGCAGCTCCATTCTTCATCTCTGACACGCACAGCTTTTTGCCATTTATCATTTCTTCATTTGATCTTCACATCTTCATCAACATGCAGAATGTTCCACCTTCTCCTTTCTTTCTTATGAATTCTGGAGAACCACAAATCGCTTCGAAAAAATTGAAGAATTTTTTTCATCAATTACGCAAGAGTGTATGGAACATCTTTCAGCGCAGAGCACGGAATAGCTTTATTACTTCATTGCCTTGGCTCAGAAGGCCAAGAGGTTTTTCAATACCTGCCTGACTTATCTGCTGAAATAAGTAAGGATTTAAATGACTACGAAATATGCATGAAGAAATTAGACGTACACTACTTACCAAGAGATTCCAGGGTTTAAGAAAGATATCAATATGGGAAACAAATGCAGAGGTCAGGCGAACCTGTTGAAGAATATGTTTCTGTGATGAGGAAACTTGCTTCCACATGTTCTTTTGGTGTCAACACTGAAGAAAGACTTCATGATCAATTCATGTTAGGGTGTTGTGTAGAGAAA
The DNA here is from genome assembly GCF_964204655.1 of Triturus cristatus. Taxonomy (NCBI): domain Eukaryota; kingdom Metazoa; phylum Chordata; class Amphibia; order Caudata; family Salamandridae; genus Triturus; species Triturus cristatus. Next base: position 779,105,953 of record NC_140586.1, on the reverse strand, counting down.
GCTAGAGAGAGCTTTCAGCAAAAAGATGATCCTTCTCTCTCTGATGTTGTTACCCTTGCCAAGAACTTTGAACACAGCAAAGCTTGATAAAGAAGAACGCCATTACACCAAAAGAAGAAACAGCACAAACTGTTTCTTTGCGCAAAATGAACTATAATAGCTTTAATTCACGTCCACCGCAGTAAGACTTTAGCAATGCTCCACTTCCGCCACAAAAAGACTTTAACAATTCTTCACAATCTAACTCTGGAAAATGTTATAGGTGTGGGGATGTTCGACACTATGCAAATTTTAAGGGCTCTGTAGGATGGAAAACCACTTGTAAGAAATGTGGGAAGAAAGGGCATCTTTCAACTTGTTGCCGGAGTACTATATTGGTAATACAAAAAAAAGAATTCAAGAAGTATCTTGTGAATTCGTTGATGATTCTTCAGAAGATGAAATCATCATGCAAGTTTAATTTGTCATAGGAGGTCCCCGGGAATCAGTTCAAATTGAAGGTGCTACGGTTTCCATATTATTTGATCTGGTGCAAAGATAACGTTGATCCCCAGAGTTTTCTTTGAAAAAAACTTAGCATGTAAAGTTAAGTTATTAAAACCTGACATTTCTCCCAAAGGTTATGGCGGTCAACCCATCAAACTTGTAGAATATTTGATTGGTTCTATTCACTTCAAAGATAGATTTACTGCAGGGAAAATGTATGTTTCTGTAAGAGGAGACTCCCTCATTAGTTGGATTCATCAGAAATAATTAGGTGTATATCTTGATCCCAATGAGACTCCCTCAGTGAAATTGAGGCAAATCTTACAAGTGAATAGTGTTGATTCCATTAAGCCCAATTTTGAGGAAGAGTTTCCTGGAGTGTTTAAAAAACAACTTGGCTGTATTTGAAAATATGTACACAAAATAAGAATCAAAGAAGGTGCCAAACCAGTTGTGAGGAAAGTTAGAGGTGTGCCTTTACTTGTCAAAGAAAAGATGAAAACTGAATTGGACAAGTTAAAGGATAATGGTATCATATGAGGAAGAGGAAGCTACCCAATGGTTGGCCCAGAGTAGTTATGGTGAAGAAGGCTAATGGTAAAGTTCGCCTTTGTGTAGATTTGCGCGATTAAATAAAAATGTCATTGTAGACCACTATCCCCTTCCAAATATTAATGAAATGCTTTCCATGTTAAAAGGGACAAAGTATTTTACAACTGTGGATCTTGCCTCGGCATGCCACCAAGTTAGACTTCACCACGAGTTTCAAGACCTAACGGCTTTTGTTACTCCGTTTGGCACGTTCAAATTCATACGTATGCCTTTCGGATTAATATCTGCTGCTGCTGTTTTTCAGCGTGTAATGGAAAAGATGTTGGAAGGTTTATCGGGTATTAAAATATTTCAAGATCATGTTCTTATTTATGTTGAAGATGCTACTGTACACAACCAAAGGGTAAGTGAGGTATTACAGAGGTTCAAAGAAAATGGTGTCCCTTTGAAAGGCAAATTCAATTCGGAGGAAATAGATTATCTTGCTCACAAAATAACTCCAGATGGAATTGAACTTAAAAAAGATTTGGTTGAAAATATTAACAATTTAGTCAGTCTGTCGTCCAAAGAAGAGGTGATAACATTTTTGGGAATGACTGAGTATTGCAATAAGTTCATTCCCAATTTTTCAGAAAAGAATAAAAACTTGAGGGCTCTTCTCAAGAAGAGCACTCTCTTTGTTTGGAATGGTGAGTGTGAGTTGGAGTTTGGCTCTATTAAGGAAATGCTCAGGGGGGCTTCCAGTCTTCAGAGCTTTGAGCCGGGGCATGAGTCTATAATCATGTCTGATGCCAATTCAAAAGGCCTTGGGGCAGTTTTGTTACAAAGACACAATGGTTTAGAAAAGACCATTTTGTTTATCTCCAGAAGCCTTGGAGGGGCAGAACTGAATTATTCGGTTATGGAGAAAGAGGCTCTTGCTGTTTCCTGGGTGGTGCAAAAACTCAGAAAGTTTACCGTGAAAACTGAAAGAGAATTAATACAAATATTCACAGATCCAAATTCATACAGCACCTATTTTGTAAACTGTAGTACTATTCATGCTTTTACTCATCTCCACTGAGACAAATCATATTGAACTTTTCATAGGAATTCAGAACTTTAGCCATCATTTCCACTTGCTCAGAGCCACACAGCTCCAGAGGCAGGCAGATAGCATTGTTTTGTAATGAGGAATTATGAAAGCTCTCCACCACTGTGATGAAGAAACAGATGTCACGCTACAGAATTCACTTATATCAGCGGTGAATGTTTTCACTTTGAACTGGGACAGAAGAATTGAAGAATGCATGCTGTTGTGTCGGTACCACAGACAAGAGTCTTCACAGCCACAGATCCCCTGTATAGAAGTGTGGAGCCTGAATCTGGGTTCTAAGATTGATGCGTAATGTGCCAGCAAGGGAGAGAAGCTACAAGACTCTGCAAATGGCTTCTCCATTCTACCTTGCTTTTCATCAGACATCAAGAGAAGAAGTTGAAAGATGGGTCATGTTGTGGCGTAACCACACACCAGCACCTGTGCCTTCCTCAGGTCTGCACAGATCCAAGGGAAGCAGCATCTTTCCTGTGCTTGACGAACAAGTTACTTACCTTTGGTAACGATATATCTGTAAGAAACATTAGTTAGTTAGATTCCTCATCTTAGAATATCCCCAGGCGTCAGGCTGGATCCGGAAAGATTTTCGTCAGCAATACCCTTGCGCGTCGCTAGGCGTCGTCTGCGGCTCCGCGTCCGTCGTCAGTGTCGTGCGCCGGGATGACGTCGGAGTACTTAGATGCCGCCCTTGCACGCTGACGTCAGTTCTTGTACATAGCTTTCCGCACCAGGAACGCAGAGCCATGCAAGAGACCGACACTGGTGCCAAAAAATTCTAGGGTCCTGAAAGGGATGACCTCAACCCTGGATATCGTTTCGCAGAACGGGGAGGATGGGTGGGTCGGTGAGGAATCTCACTAACTAATGTTTCTTACAGATATATTGTTACCGAAGGTAAGTAACTTGTTCATCTGAAAGAAACACGTTAGTTAGATTCCTCACCTTAGAATAGATACCCCAGCAATACCAACCCCGGTGGTGGGTCTGCGAACCAAGATCACACCAGAAAGTCCTGGAGAACAGAACGGCCAAAGAAGCCGTCTCTCCGGACTTGGCTGTCCAGGCAATAATGTTTGGCAAACATGTGCAGCGAGGCCCACGTTGCTGCCTGACAAATGTCCTGCAAGGGGACTACCTGGCCCAGGGCAGCGGTCGCCGCTGTGGCCCGAGTTGAATGGGCCCTCAGCCCCACAGTAAGTTCCTTTTTAGCTAAGGAGTAGCAGGCCTTGATACACAAAACGACCCACCGAGAGATGGTTCGTTTGTGCACCGCTCGTCCCTTCTTAGCGCCCACGTAACCGACAAAGAGTTGGTCGTCCACTCGGAACTGCTTGATGCGGTCCAGATAGAAGGACAGCGCCAGTTTAGGGTCCAGACGGTGGAGCCTCTCTTACTCTTTCGAGGGGTGCGGAGGCGGAAAGAAGGTGGGCAGGGTAACCGACTGCCCGATGTGAAAGGCAGTCACCACCTTAGGGAGAAAGGAAGGATGAGTCCCTAGAACAACTTTGTCCCGATGGACAGAAAGGAAAGGAGGCTTAGAAGAAAGGGCCTGGAGCTCACTCACCCATCTAGCAGAGGTGATGGCCACCAGGAAAGCAGTCTTAAGTGTCAACAGACGAAGGGGACAATTATGAAGTGGCTCAAAGGGAGTGCACATCAGATATGTCAATACAAGATTCAAATCCCACTGAGGCATTACGAAAGGGACAGGAGGAAACATGTGAGTAATGTCCTTAAAGAAGCGAGAAACAACAGGGGATTTGAAAAGAGAAGGCTAATCAGGGAGCCGTAGGAAAGCAGCGATAGCAGAAAGATAACCTTTAAGAGTGCCCAGAGCAGAGCCCTGCTGGGCCATGGAAAGAAGGAAGAGGAGAACCTCAGAAAGAGGGGCTGAAAGGGGATCCACAGCCTTTGCTGTGCACCATGCCACTAATTTGTTCCACCTGCAGGCGTATACCGATTTTGTGGAGGGACGCCTGGCTGCCAGAATAACATCACAGACGTCAGGAGGCAAGTCAAATGGCATCAACTGTCACCGCTCAATCTCCACGCATGGAGGTGGAGAATGGACAGGTTCGGGTGGAGGACCGTTCCCTGCTGCTGCGACAGAAGGTCCTCCTGAAGAGGCAGTCGTACCGGGGGAGCGATCGACAGACTGAGTAGCTCGGGATACCAGTACCTTCGTGCCCAATCCGGAGCCACCAAGATGACTTGGGCCCGGTCGCGCCTGATCTTCTTCAGCACTCTGGGCAGAAGTGGTATAGGCGGAAAGGCGTACAACAGACCGCAACTCCACTCGCGACGAAAGGCGTCCCGAGCGAGTGCCACCTTGGAAACTCCAACGCGCAGAACTGCTGACATTGCACGTTCTCTTCGGTGGCGAATAGATCTAACCAAGGCTCTCCCCACTGCTGGAAGAGGCCTTGTGCCACGTCCGACTTGAGACGCCATTTATGATCCATCATGCACCGGCGGCTGAGTTCGTCTGCTCTGGCGTTCAGAGAGCCCGCCAGATGTTGAACCACCAGGGTGATGCCCTGATGTGCCAGCCATGTCCAGAGGCGCAGAGCCTCCTGACAAAGGGTCCACGACCCCACCCCGCCCTGTTTGTTGCAGTACCACATGGCGGTGGTGCTGTCCGTGAACACCTGCACTACACTTCTCCGGACAGAGGGAAGGAATGCCTTCAGTGCAAGCCGGATCGCTCTTAGCTCCAAAAGGTTGATATGGAGCCGAGACTCCGCCGGAGACCAGAGTCCTCTGATCTCCGCCTCTCCCATGTGGCTCCCCCATCCCAGGAGGGATGCATCCGTCACCACTACATGCTCTGGTCAGGGAGGGATCTGCCACCGACCCAATCGCGGTCCGTGAACGACCACTGCAACTGTCTTGCCGTGCCCTCCTAGATCAAGACATGGTCGGACAGGTTGCCTCGATGCTGGGCCCACTGAAACCTCAGGTCCCACTGCAGAGCCCGCATCCGCCACCTGGAGTGATGTACCAGCAGGATGCAGGAGGCCATCAGACCCAGAAGCCGCAGCACCAACCTGACCATAACCCGGGATAGAGGCCAAAAGATGGGAAGCAGAGCCTGAATATCCCGGACCCGCTGTTCCGGAGGATAGGCCCGGAACTGCGCCGAGTCCAGAACCGCTCCGATGAAGAGGAGCTTCTGGGAGGGACTCAGATGCGACTTCGGCACATTGATGGAGAACCCCAGCAAATGCAGGAGGTCGGCCGTAGTCTGGAGGTGGGAGACGACTGCCTGGGGCGAGCCCGCCTTCAACAACCAGTCGTCGAGATAGGGTAAGACTGGAACCCCCAATCTGCGCAGATGAGCTGCGACCACCGCCATCACTTTCGTGAACACCCGAGGGGCACTGCTGAGGCCGAAGGGGAGCATGGTAAACTGAAAATGCTCCTGGCCCACCGTGAACCGCAGGTAACGCCGGTGGGCCGGTAGGACGGGGATGTGGAAATAAGCATCCTGCAAGTCCAACGCTACCATTCAGTCTCCAGGGTCTAGGGCAGCCAGAACCTGAGCTAAGGTGAGCATCTTGAACCTCTCCTTCCGGAGGAAGGCGTTGACGCTCCTGAGGTCCAAGATAGGGCATAGGCCCCCTGTGCCCTTCTTGGGAACGAGAAAGTAGTGGGAATAACAACCACAACCTACTTCTGGACCAGGAACGCGCTCGATGGCCCCCTTGGCCAAGAGGGCCGTAACTTCCTCCTGTAGAAGATTCAAGTGATCCCTAGACATGCGGTGGTACTTCGGTGGCATGGCTGGAGGGGTCGCCTCGAAGGGGAGGGAGTAGCCCCTTCAGACGATTTGCAGCACCCACCTGTCCGATGTGTTGGAACGCCAGTGGAGCAGGTGATGGCGAACTCTGCCTCCCACAGGTGTGGAATGGGCCTGAAAGCACGGACTAGGAGGGCTTTGAGGCGGATGCTGCTGGGGTAGATGTGGACGGACCGGCACGTTGTTCCCCTGTACCGCCTTGGCGGAATCCACGTCCGCGACAGCGTGGAGGTTGGTTCTACGGCCTGTGGCTAGGCAGACGTGAGGGGGCGCCTCTTCCTTGGCCACGAAAGGGGCGAAAAGCGGAAGGTTGTGGTCGCGGGACCGAGAGGCCCAAGAACTTGGCCGTAGCCCGGGAGTCCTTAAAGCGCTCCAGCGCACTATCCACTTTGTCGCCAAAAAGGCGACTGCCATCAAAGGGCATGTCCATGAGGGTGCTCTGGACAGCCCCAGAAAAACTCGTGGACCGCAGCCAGGCGTGGCGGCGAAGCGCCACTGTAGTCGACATGGCCCTACCCAGCGAGTCCGTAGTGTCCAATCCACATCGGATAGCGTGGCGTGCTGCATCCTGCCCCTCGGCGCGAGCCGTGTCCGGGCCTCCTCCGGACACTGGGGCAGCACGTCCTCCACCGCATCCCACAGGGAGTGGGAATAACGGTCCAAGAGACAAGCGGTGTTAATAGACCGCAGTCCCAAACTAAGGGAGGAGAACAGCTTCTTACCAAACTGTTATAGTCTCTTGGATTCCCGATCCGGCGGACCGGACGGGAAGGAGGTCTGGGAAGTAGAGGCCTGGATAACCAGGCTCTCGTGCGTGGGGTGCATGGACAGAAAACTGGGGTCGCCTGGTGCAGGGCGGTGGCGCCGGGCCATGTTCCGGTCCACACGAGGTACTGTGGAGGGCTTGGACCAAGTGCCCTAGTGCTTCGTTAAACTGCAGCAGAGGCTCCGAGGAGCTTGCTAACGGTTGGAGTATTTCAGTGAGGAGGTTAGTCCTCACGGCCACAGCAGCTAGCTCCAGCCCAAGGGCTTCGGTCGCCTTACGCAGCACCACAGAAAATGCAGCACCCTCCTCCGAAGCCACGGTCGGAGGAGAGATGAAGCCAGTGTCAGGGGAGGCGTCAAGACCACTGGCATCCCCCAGCTCGTCTGCCCAGTCCTGAGATAACCGGCCCTGCCGAGCCAGAGGGTCCTCAGACCCCTCCCAGTCGTAACCGTCATCCGATTCCTGGTAGACAGGTGGAATGATCGGAGCCGGGAGGAAGATGAAATTGCCACCCATCGGCGTCGGGTGCGGCGCCGGACGGCGCCGCTCCGACGCCGGGCCCGGACCGGATCTAAACTGGGGATCGACGTCGTCCGGGGACAGCGTCGGGGTGGCACCGGAGGAGTCAGCGCCAGCGGAGGGGTCGTGAGGTCGACCGGCGCCGACTGGGATCCAGGCCTGGACCCCCCGGGGACCTGCGATGTCGGGAACGGAGTCGGGGACGGCGCCGTGGCCGGAGCTGCCGGCTCGCTAGGCCTCCCAGTCGAGCCTGCAGGGACCCGAAGGCACGCCGGCAGGCGTCAACGGTGGAGCCAGGTTCCTCATGGCCATGAGGAATGCACTGATCTCCGCCGGAGTCGCGTTAGTCCCAGGGACCGGCGGGTATGGGGACGGATGGGACTCCTGCGGCTCCGACGGAGCCGCGTGGGTGGTACCACCTGAACCCTCAGCCGAGTCACGCGACCGGCGAGGGGAGCCCGAAGAGCGATGTCGCCTCTTGGACTTCTTACTATGCTTCGACTTACCCAAAGACGTGGAAACAGACGAGTGGTTGTGGCTGCGTCTCCGCGACCAGTCCCTCGACTGGGACCGTGAACGGCGCGGAGCCGACTGCCGAATCTCGAGTCGAGGCACAACTCGGCATCATGGTCGGCCCCAAGGCAGTAGAGGCACCGGCGGTGGTGGTCCGTGACCGACATAAGTCGATAACAGGAGTCACAGGGTTTAAAACCAGGCATCCTACCGGCACCAGAGTCGAGTCGTCGAGAATAGACTAAAAGAGTCAAAAAAGTTTAGTCAAAAAATTACTAAAAGGGTATGTTCTTCCCGGATCGGCGCTTACTGGCGCGGACAAAAGAAGAACTGATGTCAGCGCACTAAGTACTCCGACGACGTCATCCCGGCGCACGACGCCGCCGACGGATGCGGAGCCGCAGACGACGCCTAGCGACGCGCAAGGGTATTGCTGACGAAAATCTTTCCCGATCCAGCCTGACGCCTGGGGATATTCTAAGGTGAGGAATCTAACTAACTTGTTTCTTTCAGATAACAGTTTCATGCGACATTGAAGCTGCTGAGCAGGATGCTTGCTTCATGTTCAACAATAAAGAGCATGAGCAGCACACTCCAAAGGAGAACACAGAGCTCTGTAGAGGAGGGTAGGAGGAAGCCAAGCATGTTCTAATTACATGGCATGAGTGAGGGCACACCTAGGAAGCATATGAGATGTTTTCATGGTAAAAATAAGAAGCAAGAGTAGCCTGGAAGAAGGGTGGGAGTGTCGCATAAAGACAGAAATAGATTTAGAGGGGGATGAACAATAAGGAGTAACCAAAGTTGAAATATTTTTGAGAGGATAATGTAAAAATCTTCCCCAACACAGAGATTGAAGTTGGTAATCTTTATTTATAGTACACAGAACAGGTACCTCCAGCTTACTCTTCCAGCTTTACAATATCAACAACCCCACTTCAAAGATCAACATTCTATCCTAGCAACAAGCCTTACATTCTACTATTGGATAAACTCTACACATCTTCCCCCTTACATATACTACAAAAATAAAATAAATAAGAAAATAAACAATTTATGCATTAAGAAATGTAACCACATAAACACTCCTGGAATAAGATCAATCATGTACATTCCGATCAGGAGCACGACATTTGGAAACATTTCCTGTTCTCCAAGCGGAACCATCTGTCAGGATAAGAATGTTCTTTTTCACCACTTTAACCTGCATAGGCTGTGAAAACTTGCTCTCACCTTTGATGATAATTCCCCCTTGCTTAATAGCTACCCAATCTCCAACATTTATGTCATGATCTTTAACACCTTTTCTGGTATTATAATACCACGCCACAGTTTTCTGTTGTTCTACAACGTCATTCTTCACTGCATTACGATCAACCCATACACACTCCTTATTCTTAAGCCAACCTGGAATCTCTTTCATACCCGGTTCTCGCCCCTTAAGAGAGATAAAAGAAGAAACACCTGTCACTGAATGCGGTGTAACGCTATACGACCACACTAATTTTTTAAGTTCTTCTGACTACGACAAACCATTGGAAATAGAGAGTTGGATGTTCTGCATTATCAATCGATTAATCCTTTCTACTAAACCATTGGCCTGGGGTCTGAACAGTGCAACTTTCTCATGATTGATTCCCATTTTGAAGATAAACTCTTTCATCTTTTTGGAAACTAACTGAACTCCATTGTCTGATACAAGTGTTTTGGGTATACCTTCATTATGAATACCCTTTCCATGAATCCAATTACTTTCTCAGTTTCGATGCAGTCCGTACTCTCAACAACAAACCACTTAGACTGATAATCTACCAGAACCATTAAGAATTTGCTCCGAGAGCCAAGTTTGAAGATGGGACCCAAAAAAGCAATTGCCACTCTTTCCCATGGATGACTAGGACTTTCTGAACATGCAAGCGGTGGTTGCCTTACAACTTTTGTCTTGTCGCTTCTGGCGCATAACAATCCTTGACAAGCTCTTCAACCTCGTTATCCATACCCGGCCACCAAAATGACTGCCGGACACGCCTTTTGGTCATATTTCTACCTAAGTGCCCTTCGTGAGCTATGTTTACTATCTTGCGTCTGAGACTATCTGGCGGTACCAATTTATTTCTTCTCCACAACTTCCCCTCACTTACACTCAATTCTGTCCCAACATTCCAATAACTTCTGAAACGAATGTCTTGACTATGACTGTCCTTCCATCCTGCCGACACGCATACCATTACTTCTTGTCATACCTTATCATTTAACATTGCAGTCTCCCATTGTTCTTTATCAAATGCTTGCTCTTCATTGCACTTAATCACATCTACCCCATCATCCAAATCTCGTTCAATGGCATTCACTGGCATCCTAGATAGATAATCAGCCACAACATTTTTCAAACCTCTCATGTACTCCATTTCAAAATTATATTCAATCACTGATAGAATCCACATAGAAATTCTTGGAGTGACATTTCCTTCCAATCCCCTACCTCCCTTAAACAAATGCTGTAAGGGTTTGTGGTCGGCCCATCCTCGTCGCCAATGTAAAGATCTTCCCCAACACAGAGATTGAAGTTGGTAATCTTTATTTATAGTACACAGAACAGGTACCTCCAGCTTACTCTTCCAGCTTTACAATATCAACAACCCCACTTCAAAGATCAACATTCTATCCTAGCAACAAGCCTTACATTCTACTATTGAATAAACTCTACACATACATTTTATGCAGGTCCCCATATCTCCTCTTCTCTTTCAAAGTTGGCCTATGAAGTCATTACAGTTTGGCATTATAAAACATAGAACTGTAAAAAGTGATATCACTTGGAACCACTTAGTGGACAACAGAAGTTATGTATATACAAAATTGTTGTTATTGTTAATTGCCACTAAGTCAGTCCAATTTTCTACACGTTTGGTATGGCCTCTTGTTTCCCCAATGGTGGAAAATGTCCTTTGACTATTGTGTTTCTGGCTGAGATAATAGATATCCTTGAAAATACTGTAGTCACCAGTGAAGCTTACATTAGCTACATATCTGTTGCTTCTTCCGATAGAAGAACAGCATTTTGTCACATTGATACTGATGGTGTGAGGTGTGCATGATCTAGTGACCTGACACAAACATCTTGTTCCCATTCCACAGAGTCTTATGGATTCTCATTCATTCAATGCAATTCTGCTATTGTCAAATTTAGGGCAAATCACACGAGAACAAGTACAGGAAAATGCAGCCAAAAGTGCAACGAATCACTGGTAGAAATGCTATCTTTCCAGGCACAAACAGTTTCAACTGGACCAAGTTACAGAATAAGAGCCTGGTTTAGTCTGCAGATTATATACATAAAGTGGGAACGATACAAGAGTAACTGCTACCAATTAAATTAAAAAACAAGTGACAACAGTAATTCCCACTTCCTGTACGAAACTGGCATTCACTGGAAGAAATACCGGTACAGTTCAGCAGATGTTCAAATCCCAATGGGACACCAACTAGATCCATTAGAAACCATTTGTAACTGGAATTTGCATCAGGTAATATTATGGTAGGTCTCCTTAAGGAGCAATATTAGACTGTGGCTACTAATAAGGGTTATATATATATATATATATATATATATATATATATAAAGATTCTGGTCGCAAAAAGTGTTACAATTTACAATGTCTTTTTGTGACCAGTATCTAATTTTGCGAGATGGCATATGTACTAATAGCTTAGCTTGCAAAATTCCAATTCAGTGAGAATCACAGTATGAGATACCTATTATATTTTCATTAGGCAGATCACAGATTGAGACCTATTCTGATTGACCACAATTACATGGAAGATGGCCTGCAAGGGCCATCAGAACACCCTCCCGTGATTGCCTTTAAAAAAAGAAAAAGAAATGGGAAGCAGCTTCACTTCCCTAAAGGAAACGGAGTAATTTGATTCATAGTTTCAACCAATTCTGAGAAGATTTTTGTCTTAAAATGAATACGTCCAAGACCAAATACATGATTTATACCAAGAGAGGGAGAGCGAGAGAGGTCATCAAGGTGGGCTCTGAAACATTGGAAAGGGGCCGGCAGTTTGATTATCGGGGTATTAGGCTGGACAACATCAGTTCCTGGAACCCACAGATTGCCAAGAGCACCTTAATCATGAAACATCGGGCTGCAGTTGTACACAAATTTGCAAAAAGAGCAGCCTGGACCCCTGCCCATCCAGCAATATAAATTTACAAAGCACAAGGAAGGAGGGGTTGCGCTATACGGAGCGGAACGTTGGGGCCATTTCAACACAAGCGCCTTGAGCACAGCAGAAAACAACTTCCTTAGGTGCCTTCTGGACTTAGGAAAAGGCACACCATTGCTCCCCCTTCGCCTTGATTTGGGGATCAATGAGATTTCGGTGCAGATAGTATTGAGATCTTTCTTGTTTTGGCTTCATATTTGGAGGTCCTATGAATTGAGCCATCTTAGGGAGTGCCTGCAGGAAGTTATTGGGTCCAACGGGAGGGGGAAGATCAGATGGCTGTTGTTGATTAAAAGTGCCTGCATCGAACTGTGGCTAGGGAAATTTTGGTGTGAACCCTATTCATCAAGGAGACTCTTACAGTTAAAAATCTGGCCCAGGGAAACGTTATTAGCAGATGGGACTGTTTATCCAGGCTAGGCCGCTTAACAAGTGCTTTCCTTCTCTACAAATCTGTAATTCACGCTGGGGAATTCCTGGATTTTCTCCACCCGGTGTGTGCTCGGTCCCTCTTTCTTCAATTTAGTTATGGGAACCGCCCAGTAGCTGATTTTACTGCAAACTGGGGGAAACAGAAACAGGGATATGACCGTTGCTTTTACTGTAAAACTGTCCAAGAAAGCAACAAGCACATGTTAATTTTCTGCCCACTCTATACCAAACCCATAAACAAATGGATTGTCCCTTTGTGTAGATCCCTTAGCTTGCAAATTCGAATTGAAGCTCTTGGAATATGAAAAAGCAATCCTACCTCGATTGTGGTTGTGGCTGTTTTGAAGTTTCTGTATACAGCCTGGGCAATCCGAACCAAAGCACTGGGGCTAGGGTAAGCAGTCACGCCCCTAATGATTTATGCATGTTTTTATAACTTACGATGCCTTTAACTTTGTGACTATGTACTTTGTGCTATTAAAATTATTTATTGGTGCTTATCTGTTTGTAACGTTTTTATAGTGTTGTAATAATTTTGCCAATGTATCTTAGATGATGAGACTATTGTCTCAAACTATCAATAAAATGGAGTAGCTTTTAATAGCAAAATCTTTTTTCATTTTGCAAAGGTTTCAGTGAGAGTTGCCTGTGGTCCTCTGGACTACTGCATATTCCCTCTGAAATTTGCACCCCATGTCACAAATAGGTTCAAAGGGGACACCTTTCTTTTTGCGACCGCCAGTTAGGAAATGGTAACTTTTCAATGGCTGCATACAACTGGTATTCAATCGCAATATAGACAACATCCCCTTTCCAAGATGTCATTCGGTATCTGGTCGCAATCCCATTTTAGGAGTCGATAAAACTTTATCATCTCCTAAAATGAGTTCTCTATATGGAAAATATTTTTTTGCACTTGAAAACTCTGAATCGGAGTGTTTGCATCTGGTCCTAACGCAATCGAAGTAAAGTCGTAAGGTGGGTAGTGACCTGGACATTTTTTCTCAAACACAGCATACAGTACAGCTTACACTAATTATCAGCAGTCTCAGCAGCACTTCCCTTTACAGACTTTTAGATTTATGTTTTTATCAAGCTTCTGATATTTAAAGAAGTAACAGCAGAACATCACTTAAATAATAACTCCTATGATGCCCATTACAAGTCAAGCCACATGAATACAACATTAGATCTTCCGTAGAGTTGTGTTAATCATATCATAGGAGAAACAAGTAATAGTTTAATAGAACAACATTCTTAAAAATTAGCATTTCTCTAAAAATCACAAATTGGCAAAAAAGCACACAGTTATTTAGTTTGAATTACCCCAACTATTTGGAGGCATGCATCCTTGTAGCTATGTACAATGCACCAATACAAAATGTCCTTTCTATTGTCATTTCCTGCCACAATATTTCAGAAAGGAGTTTAGAATCGTTTCCATACGTACCAATCCAGGGTACTACGAAATTGTACACCATTGCACCCTTGGGATCTAGGGAAAAGAATATAAAATAGCGAGGAGAGTAAGAAATGGATTTCGGGTACACACTTTTGCTAAATAGAATATATGATGAACAAATAGGTGTATATTATTCAAATAGTTTTATTTTTAAAGAACAAACGTAAAAACAATTTGTAATTGTGTAATCTGTTGCCAGTGACTACTTACTTGAGGTAATGTAATGGCTCCATATTTTACTGTCATGTTAAAGCCCCAATAAATTGTCATTTATGTCCACATTTATCAAATTTGGTAAACTACTCACATTCAGATCTGCATGCAACAAGTTCTGGGGTCCAAAAGAGGGAATACTATGACAACTATTTTTGCGTTTTTGCAGTTATGGTTAAATGTGGCAAAACTGGACCGTGCATTTTAGAAATAACAATGTCAGTGTGGCAGGATAGCTGAATGAATGCTTTGCGCTTTTGTTTTAGTGCGCGGTTGGCAGTCACAACAGGGAAGAGTCGAATTTCATATCACTTCTATGGGATACGGATTATCCGAGACGTGCAAACCTGACATTTTCTTGGGCTGGGTGAAATCGAATTGCAGTCACAATTGGCCCGGGGGAACGCATTTATTGGCCTGCCAAGAGGAAAAAAATACCTAAAACTCAGATTCGTGATAAAGAAGGGCCTGTCTTGTGCATTAAGTAGCAATTCTGAATCAATTCTGTTACTTAGAAACCTTCTAATTACATACTGACATGCTTCATGTCCACATCTCGCCTGGGACATGTGGGCTCCAAAGCACCTTCTACAGGTGACTCATTCAATGTTAGAGGTAGGCATTTGAACATATCACAAGAGTTTATTCTAATATGTGCATGCAGCAGCTTGGCTTAGGGCAGTTCCAGGTTTTTAAAATCTCTCAAATCGTGATGAAAACATGCACTGCAATGCACATGCGGCAATCAATTTAACGCCACCTGCACAGTCTATGTAGTTTTACAGTTGCCTTACCTAAAAATCAATTTCTGGCCATGCATTAGGAACCAGAGGATATGCACTGAAAGGTGTTTAGCTGATTACCAATGCCTAAAGGCCCTAACATGCCAGCATTCTAAGTCCAGAAATGCAACAATCTGGTATTTAGCTGATGAAAGGTGATTTTTCAGATAGTCTGTGGCAGTGATACTGGCTAGTGCAGTACTTTGAGTAGGTAATCTCGCTCTGTGTCTGTAGGACCCCCTAGTAATAGTCTGCTAATGTCCCTCAGAGGGCGTGCAGTGTGGTTGCAGAAGGATCTACTCTACACATGGGGTCACAGGAACTTGGCATGCAGTCTTGGTGGATTGAGAGTGATCAGAAGTGAGACGAGTGAGAGGGGTATTAGTAAATCTGGTGTGTGTGGGCAAGATCAGTGAGTGAGAGGAGAGTGATTTTAAGCCGTAGTGAGGGTGTAGCATGTCAATATATATGTGCGTAGGCACATATATGCACATATGAAAGAAGAGCTCCCTTAAAATGATTTTGAGTAAATCAAAAGAAAGAAATGAAAGTGAGAAGAAGAGAGCAGTGAATGAGTGTGGGAATGTGGTGTGAGTATGCAATTGACTGCCCAAGTTGCAGACACTAGTTCATCAGTGTGTGGTATCTCCCATTTGAGTTTGCTCTTCACTGAGGTAAAGACTGGACTTGAAGTTGGTTTGATGAATGAGGGTGCAGTACAAATCAGGGCTGAGATCTTGAGTCTGAGGGTGATGAATACATCCAGTCTGAGGGTGATGTAGAAATCAGTCTGGCGATGAAGGGAAATCAGGGCTGAGTGTGATTAACAAATCCAGACTGGCAATAGAAATCCAAGCAGCAGACGATAGAGAAATTTATTTCTGAAGAAGATAGAATAATAAGGACTGAAAATAAAGGAGAAAGCAGGACTGTCGAGAATGGATAAAACAAGACTGTGGAACGGTGGAGAACTCAACGGTGTGATTGACTTCTGGTTTAGCTCTGCAGTTGAGACTTGTAGGCCCATCTCTAAGTGTGCTACATCCCATGCGGTACAGTTCTGAATGGAGTTTAGAACCTCAGGCAAAAACATTGCTGAATGTTTATTAAATAATTCCTCTTGATTCCCCATGCTGTCATTAAACCTAGAAGAAGGCCTTGACTGAGGACCTCATAAGACAATTCATCCCTCCGTAATAATGGCTCTAAAGCATAAATGAGGCACAGTAATGAAAAACAAAAGGCAAGTCATTAAAGCCAGTACAATATTTGAACTAATGTGCAGAGTGAGCCAACAAGCCACCCAGTTCTATTTCTTGGTGCACTCCATTCATTGAGTGTCTCTACCCTGTTGCCCAAGACAACCACTTGTTCTGCAGAGATGCCTGTTACAGAAGGAGGCCTCTGTCTGCCCCCATATGTTTGCTGCATGCTCTTCTTTCTCTACTTTCCAGAGTGCCCCTGAATTGAGCTTCCACGTCTTGGATGATCGGGTGTTGAAGGCCATTTGCCAAGGGAGGCAGGGCATTGGACTCTCCTCTCCACTCCCCCCTTTAATTCTCCTAAGCTAGCTCAAGTGAGAAGCGATCAGAAGATGCATTCATCTGTGAGCATGCAGTTAAAGTTACTCGCAGTCAACCACATGTCACTGTCACTGTTCATGTGAGGATAGTGATTTTAATTGAGCGGCATCATGACTACATGACTATGTGGGAAATTCAGGACAAGTATTTTACCAACTAAAATTAGCAGCACTAGTTTAGAGAAATGGTATTTTGTGCACACCCCACCCAGTCCAGAGACTAATCACACATCCTCCCAATTGGTACACTAAAGACAGTCCTTACGATGTGCACCCAGAGCACTCCTAATATCTATAACAAAATGATGAGAGGCAATATAATCACAATCAGTAAAGAGTCTTGGTTTTCAACATATTTGGTTCATATTCCCCAGTTTGAACTAGATAATTCTTTATTCTTTTTCAAATTCAATATTTCCTTTTTCAGGCATACAGACGCAGCTAAAGCATTTCACCCATAAACAAGTGCTTTTTCAGGGCTGCAAATGCATATAAAAATACATTTATATACACAATAATTTCTACTCAATTACACTGAAATGATACAGCAATATACAAACAAACACTTAAATTTCAAATAAAAAAAACAACAAATACAACTTAAGAAACAGAAGTTAACAATAAATAACATACCCAACCGATATATAATACAGGTACCATGTGGATAGTTCCCTTAAAGGAAGTGATGCATCTCATTGTCCTCATTTAATCCCAGTTTTGCGGACCATAAATTGCAGATCCACCTCGCCTCTAACGGTCTTAAACATTGTTTCCTGTCCCCACCCCTTTTGTCAGGTTGTGCCACATCAACACCGTGAAACCTGAAGTAAGACCTATCAGATCCCCTTTTACAATCATGAGACACTAAGGCATATGTGGTGTCTCTGTTCAAACAAGCTCTTCGATGCTCTTGTATGCACATCTTTAATTGACGCGTTGTGATACCCACATAAACCTTACTGCATACACAAATCAGTACAGTGGAGTCGTGGCAGGAATTTGGCGTGTTCGATATTGATTGACTCTTACCCATTTGCTGTAGTGGTAAGTCAACTTGTATGATTTGTCACGTACGGTTTGTGTCACTATATGGTGTTGATGGGATTGATTACTTTTGCTTGCACTTGTTTTGACCCCTCT
The DNA here is from genome assembly GCF_964204655.1 of Triturus cristatus. Taxonomy (NCBI): domain Eukaryota; kingdom Metazoa; phylum Chordata; class Amphibia; order Caudata; family Salamandridae; genus Triturus; species Triturus cristatus. Next base: position 779,088,378 of record NC_140586.1, on the reverse strand, counting down.
CTAGCATGTCATTATTTGACATAGTGGGAGTTAGGAATGTCTCTAGCTAACTTCTACTCTAGAATACTACTGTCTGTCGGTTTCTCTTTTCATTTATGGGTATTACACGTACACTAACTCTCCTCTTATTCGAAGCTTAAGTAACTAATAGTATAGGACCTTATGAGGTTATATTGTGAGATACTTTAAACTGGGTCATTGCACTTGAATGTATGTATGTATTCTTCTACTTGATTGGCATGTTACTATTTTCTTTCACTGTTGGGTATGTTATTTATTGTTGACTTCTGTTTCTTAAGTTGTCTTCGCGTTTTTTTAAATTTGAATTTAAGTGTTTGTTTGTATATTGTTGTATCATCTGCCTTCTTCAGATGCTTGCTGACACCTGAGTTACACCCAACCCTCCTTTGTAGATCCTACGACCCTCCCATTGGTGGGAGTTGAGCTGGCCCCTCCTTGTTGCTTTGAATCACAGCTGTAGTCTTGTGGCTTGGCCCGATCTCGAGGCCGTCCGAGGCAGTCCAATACCTAGGAGAGAAAAGCCACATGTGCCAGCAAGGCCCTGGACACTTGTAGGACGGGTCCTCTACCGCGCTCCTGGCAGGCGCGTAAAATATCAAACAAAGACCACTTCGTGCAAGTCATCGGAGGACACAGCGGGGAGCTTGCAGGAAATCCAATTTAATCACAGCATTAAGCATGATGCATTTCAGCATGGTATGCCTTCAGGTGCTTGCTGACACCTGGGTTACACCCAACCCTCCTTTGTAGATCCAACAACGGATCCAGGGGACTCCTGGCTGAACGGTCGACATTCAGACCCCAGCCTTCTCAGCTCTTGTAATCTGTGACCAACCTTTTTAAAGGCTTGTATTGTATTGTATGTTTTTAACCTGCTGCCCCACTCGCATATGATGCCTCACTTGCACTTTGCACCTAATCTGAATTAAATGCTGTAGATGTACCCTGCTAATAACTTACCTGATCTGAGCAGTGCCCGGTCCCTGGTCTGCCGCAGCTTGTGCCGATTGTGCGGAGAGACTCAGGATTTCATGTTCACACTTCGGGTCGGGTTTCGCGCTTTCCTTTCTGGTTTGGTTGGCGGTCTAGCGGTTCGCGTCCTCCTTCTGCCTATTTAAAGCAGGAAGGGGCGCGGATGCGCAGCGGACTCCCGGCTGAACGGTCGACATTCAGACCCCAGCCTTCTCAGCATTACATTGCTCTCTTGTAATCTGTGACCACCGTTTTTAAAAGCTTGTATTGTATTGTATGTTTTTAAACTGCTGCCCCACTCGCATTTGATGCCTCACTTTGCACCTAATCTTAATTAAATGCAGTAGATGTAGCCTGCTAATAACTTACCTGATCTGAGCAGTGCCCGGTCCCCGGTCCGCGGCGGCTTGTGCCGATTGTGCGGAGGGACTCACACTTCCGGTCAGGGTTTCACGCTTTCATTTCCGGTTTGGTTGGCGGTCTAGCTGTTCGCTCTCCCCTTCTGCCTATTTAAACAGGAAGTGGCACGGAAGCGCGGCGTGGAGCGCCGCAGGCGTGCCAAATGCAAGCCCGTCTACGCCCATCCACGCCAGACCGCCGCCAGCTGCCAGGACTCCTGCCCTTTTTAGTTATATTGGCTTTAATGGAAGTTAAGCTATCCACCATGGCCACACGCCTTTATTTTAGCGTAGAGCTAAAATCTTTATACAGGCCACTTATTACCCTGAAACCGAAAGACTTATCATGTACTGAGGAGTTTTTTGTGCTCCCAACAGCTGGCACGCAGACCCCCATTAAGAAACCATCAATGGCGACCACTTCCTACCTTGAGAAAAAAGGGATACCTTTGATAGCCCTAATCAATTAAACAGAATATATCTTAATGCTCGGTCGATTCCCAAACATGCTCTAGAATTACGGAGCCTCCTAGATCTTGAAAAAACAGATATCTGTTTCCTCACAGAAACATGGCTCCATGACCAGGAATCCCCCGGATATAGCGATTGCATTTCCACCTCAATATCAGCTAACGAGACTAGATAGAGCAGCCAGGAGAGGAGGGGGGGGGGAGGGGGGGGGGGGGGGGGAATAGCAGTGGCCTCTAAGGAAAAATTGGAAATCATCACGCTAGACTCCTGCAATACTGGAAAAGCGGAAATACTTATTTTTAAAATCATAACTCAATCATTTAAAACATGGAGAGGGGCTTTAGTCTATCGTCCCACAGGTAAAAAAAAACAACTTTGTGAACATTCTCCTGGAACTAATTGCACCATACGTTTTAGCTGCAAACAATTTCATTCTCATTGGAGATTTTAACTATCATGTGGATTCATCACAGGATCCCGATACTAACCAATTGGTAACTACACTGCAGACATTGGGACTGGTTCAGATGGTGGTAGGTCCTACCCATCAGGCTGGCCATACTTTAGATTTGTTATTTACCAACTCAACTAAACTTACAGTTGAACAATCTCAACCTCTGCTCTGGTCAGACCATAATTTGTTAACATTTTGCATTCTTATTGATGTTCCCATAATTCGCCAGGATAACGACTTTACCTGGATTAGGCCCTGGCGTAAAATCACCCCAGCATCTTTCTCCGCCCACTTTAATTCTGAAGCCATATTTCATACAGACAACGTAGACCAAGCAGCTACCGCTTTTGAAGATGCTATTACACTCCCCTTGAACACAGTAGCACCTTTATCAAGGGTCAAAGTTAAAGTCAAAGCATCTCTATGGTTCACGTCAGCATTAAGAATTGAGACAATCTCCAGCAGGACTGCCAAACGGCACTGGAGGAAAATTAAAACTATGGAAGATGGAACTAGATATAAACTGATCCACCGTACTTATCTAAATATCATTAAACAGGCCAAAAAGTTGTACCTAACCGAGAGGATTAACAATGCTGCAAAGTCCAACAAAGAGCTTTACAAATTTTTGAAGGAGTTCACTACCCTCATGCCCCCCCCCACACAAGAATGGGTTGACACAGTATCCTCCTTCTTTGACGAAAAGGTCAAAGCTATATACAGATCCTACCCTAAAGACAACGTTAAAAACGCTGACTTTTACCCAGTTGTGAATAGCCATCCCGTGTTGCCTCTGCTGGAAGAATTTAAAGCAGTAACTAGTGAAAAAGTATCAGAAGCCATAGCAAAGTTCAAATCAGGATCTCCAGCAGATCCTCGCCCACCCCGCTTTTTCATGGAATTAGCACCTCTGTTAATAACAAATCTAACAGATTTTCAATATATCATTAGACCAAGCTATGGTGCCGACCAGATGGAAAACAGCTCAAGTTAGACCCATCCTGAAAAAGCCTACCTCAGATCCCAGGGAACCAGGCAACTACCATCCCATCTCGCTGCTGCTTTATTTCGGGAAGGTGCTGGAATCCTTGGTAAATAAACAACTTACTGTCCATTTGGAAAATCACGGACTTCTTGATTCATCGCAATCAGGGTTTTGCTCAGCACAAAGTACCGAAACGGCAGTAGTAGAGATGGTCGATAACATCGGGCTGGCTCTGGATAAAAGAGAATCAGCTATGCTGGTTCTTCTTGACCTGTCAGCCGCCTTTGACACCATCTCCCATGACCTTTTAGAACATGGGCTCTGTGAGGTGGGAGTCAGGGGGAAAGCCTTGGACTGGTTTAAAAACTACCTAAAGGACCGCTCAACTACTATACACATAGATACCCTGGCCTCACGTAGTAGGCCAGTAAGCATAGGAGTTCCCCAGGGATCAATCCTGAGCCCTATGCTTTTTAACCTCTATGTAACACCTTTGGCCAGGATTATCAGGTCCCATGGATTTGAGGCCGTGTCATACGCTGATGACACTCAGCTGTTGATCACGTTCGGTCCTGACCTTACAGACACAATGATCCAGTTTAAAAACTATATGATCCACATTAACAACTGGATGGGCAATAACAAATTACAGCTCAACGGTAGCAAGACAGAGACCATCCTGTTTGGCAGGGCCGAAGAGTACTGGTCTAACAGCTGGTGGCCTCAGGCATTGGGCCCATGCCCATCCCCTAAACAAGCAGTCCGTAATCTTGGAATAACTATTGACAATAAGCTATCCATGAAAAATCATGTCAATCTTGTGTTAGGACTTTTTCCAGCAGGTTAAGGGGACCAGCATGGGTGCCACGTGTGCTCCCAGTCTGGCCTGCCTTTATGTGGGGGAATTTGAGGACAAGCATGTCTTCAATGAATTGGCACCATATTTTGAAAACGTGAGTTCGTGGTGCCGCTTCATTGACGACATATTCATTTGGGAAGGAAATCAGGAGAACCTTGAGGGTTTTATCAGTTAGCTAAATTTGGGGGACCCCAATTTAAAATTCATATCAGAATTCAGCAAAGATAGGGTTAACTTTTTAGATATTTGCATTAAGGAAAGTGATGGCCATTTGGAGGTTGAACTCTACAGTAAGCCCACCGATAAAAATACCCTGTTACACTATGGGAGCTATCATCCCAAAGCCCAAAGGGACAATATCCCCTTTGGACAATTCTTACGATTACGCAGGAATTGTTCTTCCATATGTGACTTTAACATGCATTCAGAAATTCTCAAACAAAAACTGAAAGATCGGGATTACCCTAGGAGATTAATCAATCAATCATACAGACAAGCGAAATATTACGATCGCAAATATATGTTGGATCAAAATAGGGTCAAAAATCAGGACCAGAAAAATGAAAAAAATTGTATTTGTAAGCCAGTTCTGTCAAAGGAGTAACCAGATCAAAAATATTGTGAATAGAAACTGGAAAATTCTCAATTATGGGCAAGATCTGAAATTAGAGAAGTCACTCTTTGCCTATAGGAAGAATAGAAATATTAGAAAAAGTTTATTAAAGACCTACAGGGACTGTAACAAGTAGGTGCAAGCCACACTACAAGGCACAAAGGCAATTGGCAACCACAAATGTGGCACATGTTCAATATGTGAACATTGTGTTGTTGCCAAAAGCATCATGTTTAATGGGCAGGAGATTAAGTGCAGCAGTCTCAATAATTGTCGGAGTAAGAACCTAGTGTATTTGCTGATTTGCCTGTGCGGTTTGGGTTATGTAGGCGAGACCAGTAGAGAACTTGGACTCGGGGTTCAAGAACACAAATCGGCACTGAGAATATTAAAAGAAAATGCACCCTGACAGAGCATTTCTCGAGTCTAGGACATGGTTGCAATGATTTGCGGCGGTTTATACTCTAGAAAATATCCGACAACATGAGGGGTGGAGACTTGAATAAAAAGAGAAAACTCAGAGAACAATGGTTCATCAGTAAACTTAATACTGTACGGAATGGCCTTAATTCTCGTGAAGATTGGATGTCAATAATCTCTTAAGAACTCTCAGATACTTTTTTTTTTTTTTTAACTTTATTTATAGTTTTGTCACATAATAACAAAAACAAAATTACATTTCGGCCAAGAGATACACAGCTCAACACGGACTTAGATCTAGTGGGTACGTGCGCAACATCTTCTATCTGTAAGTTCGAGTTAGTCACACACAGAGAGAGAGGGACACAGTAACAGCATTCAGCTCAGCATAGGCTTTCACATGACCATCCCCTCCGTGGCCCGAATCCCACGTCCTAGTGTATCGTGCGAGTCTCCGCCAAGCGGAAGGGTTAAAGGTCAGTGTATGTGCGAGGCGACCAGGGGAGCGACAGTCCCATCCTCCCACCTAAGAATCCTCTGTATGGGCCAGCAGGTATTGTTTGAGTGGGACCCATATGTCCGGGGGTCTCGAGGCCCTAGGCAGCGTCTCCGCATACTTTGTAAGTTGATCCTGGCAATATGTCATATCTTGCAACCATTCCTTAAACTTGGGGGCTCGCCCTCTCCCCCATCTACACGCTACTCTGCGCTTGGCCAGCAGTAAGGACACCGTGACATATCTACGGCGCGCCCTGGGGATTTGCTTTGTGTATCCCAAAAGCGCAATTAAAGGGTCCCTCTCCACTGGCTGTTCTATCATCTCCACGAGCACCTCAAAGATACGGTTCCAGTACTCCAGCACTGCCGGGCACTCCCAGGCCAGGTGCAGAAACCCAGCCCCCGTTCCGCCACATCTGTCGCAGCCATCCGAGTCTCGCAGCCCAAAGCGACATAACCTAGCCGGTGTGTAGTACATGCGCTGCAAATACTTGTAATGAATTATACAAAGCCGGGCACTGCCCGATATTTCTTCGGTTTGTAGGCAGCAGTAGAGCCACTGGTCATCTGTTATTTCCCTGCCCATGTTGAGGAAATATGAATTTTTATGGTCAATTGTGTCCCCTATTTTAGACCCCAACGGCTCCATGTACATGCTACAAGTACATGTATGTTTCCTCCAGTTCTAGCTATGAAGACGCAAATACATGTGCGTCCAACGTCAACATGTCCTCTTTCAGATCCGCCATGAATGGGTCAGATATTCCATTCCTAAATATGATTGGCCACCGACTTTATATGGTTTACTTTTCTAGTTCTACAGTTCAGGCGAGTAGGCCCTGGATTCTGTCATCAAGCCTTTTCCTGCTTCTGCCTCTGAAACGCTCCAGCCTGGACCTGCATCCGTATCCATGAACTTTGTCCTACTCCCTGCGCGGCTAACGGTGCCTGACGCGGCCTGTTGCCTGCCAAAAACTGTATTCAGCCTTCAAGTTATCTGCTCCGCTCCTCATTCAATGCATTCCTGTCTAGTAGTTTAGGTAAACATCCTTCCAGCTACCGAGCAAAGGGCCCGGCCTCGCTGTCTTTATGCAAGTAATTCATAGCCCCTGTTACAATGGAAGATTCCTGCCCCCTCGCATCTCATGTAGACACATAGACGCTTGTACATGCACTAACAGTCAGTATAGAATAGATTCCGTCCAAGAAACCTTTCCTTTTGGATAACACAGTTCCTTAAACAAAGATATTGGATACGATTTGGGATTAGGTTGACCTGACCCCCCAGACTTTTGTCTCCACATGTAGAGCTAAATGTCAATTCCCCTTCACCCTCTAGTTGCACGTCAATCAAACGTCATGCGGCTGCGCGCGCATCTCTGCCAAATATTTCTGCTGACACTGCAGGATTCTCTTATGGATCCACCCACTTGTGACATCATTTTAAATGACGTTTCTAGTATACGCCTGTATTTACGCCTATTTTCATTACGTATGTGTATTCTTATCTGTATTATCAGCTGTTACGCCTCCTGCATCTGTCTTAATGCAATGCTTTTCATATATATATTATTACTTGTCAATAATGTATTGCCTATCCCTTCCTGAACATTCGTGGTGATGGAATAAGATTGCCTAGTTCGAACTATGATTCCTTTGTAAGGAATAAAGCCCTTTTCAGAACCTCTAATACCACGGATTCTGCCTCTTATTTTGACTGAGTTATTCTTACTAGACTTTACCGCATAAAAAATAGTACAGGTAATTAAAATATTTACCACATAAATTGGCGCCCGAATAGGGACACTTTCTCATCTCACGCGCCGGAGGTGCGTTGCAGGCCCGGTCCCCTGCCACAGCTGAACGGACAAAAACGCGTACCCGCAGGATTTCCTGTATCTCCCTCCGGCCAAGCGGGGGTGACTGAGGTTGCGATCAACACCCAGACGAGGCGGTGAGAAGTGCGAAGTATCCCGACCAGAGCCTAGCTGAGAGAGCAAGATCCGAGGTATACAGAGGCCCACCAGGTTCCGAAGTTCCGAGTCGAGTCGAGTCCAGTCCGGTCCAGTTCAGTTCAGTTCCGAGGCCTTCCGTTCCGTGCTACCCGGTGAGTACCATTGCTGGGGAGGCAGTTAGACGTGCACATTGGTTTGTGCCGGTCCTGACGGGTTTGGGTACACAAATCCGGTCTGCACTGTTTTAGCAGTGTATCTGTACTGTTTAGCAGTATATCCAGTATGTTCATGTATATATAATCTAGTATTATCTAGTATTAGTATTATGTCAGTAGTTGGTTTTCTCTTAATTATCATTGTTCGTTAAATGTTAAATGTTAAATGTTTTATTGTGTTCAAAAATTGTGGTATGAATGAATGTTCATTATTGTGTTTTTTCGTATTAATTGTGTTCAAGTCCAGTTCAAGTAAGAATCAAGTAGCAAGGTTTAAAAATGCCGTTCTTTTCAAAATTAAGACAGATCAAAACTAGAAAAGGAGTACTCGAAGAAGCTGTTCCTATTCCACCTAGGGATACTCCAGGGTATTTTATGTATCATAAACATGGCTTAGATGCCGTGTTATATCTTGACTTATGGGTGGACTACACCAAGGATCTAGCAGAAAGTCAGAGATGGCCCGCAGCTGGGACATGGGATGCAGATTGCATCATGAGAATAGAAGAAGAATTATGGAAAAAGAAAGCCAGACAGTCACAGAAAGATGCCATTGAACTATGGCGTAAAGAATCGCATCGGCGCACAGAGAAAGCGCTCAGACTGGAAGAGAAAAGTAGGGAGAACTTAAATAAAGCCCGAGAAAATATATTAATTGAGGAAGGTACCCGAGTAAAAACAGAACAAGTAGACAGGCAACGAAACACTCTTATGAATGGTATGTATCCTCTCTTGGCCGAAGGTTTACCAAAGGCCACCCCGGAAATACCGAAAGACTTGCCGCCCCCATTACTCCCGATTAAAGCACATCCCAAGACCGCAAAGGATATTTTCCTTTCCTCCTATTTAGACGATGTAGCTCCCGAATATGTAAATGTTCCACCACACCCACCACCTGTCGATGGTGCTCAACGCCGAGATCATCCGGCCCCAACTCCGCAACCACAAACTCCTCCGCACAATCCAACTGTTCCTGCATCCACAGTTTCTACCTTACATCCCACAAATCCGTTTATGCCTAACACCTCAGAAGGTGCGACAGGAGGTGCGGCAGCAATTTTCGCCACGCCACCATTACGAAGCAAATCGTCTCTTAGAGATTTAGCAAACCAACGTACACCACAAATAGCAACGTCCGATATGTTTAAGGAACATCTTATAGATTGTAGATATGATCCAGTGCCCGGTAAAAATGACAGAATGCTGCTATCATCACTACGTATACGACGAGCTTCATCGTATTTAATGACATTACCAGGAATGATTAAACATTTAGACAATATATATCGCTTTGTCCAAACAGGGCAAGGCCCTGAAAGTATTGACGAAGCCATGGAATACCAGAAAGTGGATGTACAGAGACTATTGCTACGCTTCTTCATAAACTGCTTGATCAGAGACAGAGATAGGTCCGAGGTAGATCAGGAGGAAAAGCAAGTCCTTACCAGATGGGGTCAGAATATATCAGAGGGAAAACACGATAAACAGACATGTATAGTAGCTATGTGCCGAAAGATCCGCAAGGAAATAGAACGAACACATAAAGCCAGATCGGAGGCAGACAAAACTGAATCAGAGGGAGAGGAGGAGGAAGAATCAGAAATGCCCACAGGACAATTAGAAACAATTGCTTATGTAGGTAGGGGAAGACCTTGTAACAATACCAGATACTTTAATGACCCGATACGTCCGATACGTCCAGAATGTAACAGACATTTTCAAGCCCCTATGCTAAATGCGAAGTCCCCTGAACACTTATTCCAGGCTGCTGATAAATTACTCCGAGACCGAAGGGGGTATCATATGCTCGATTCTATGGATGAACAAGAATTGGCCAGGTCAGCAGTACAATGGGCTGACAGTTCTGAAAAATACAGTGATGATGCATTAGCACACACGTTTTTGAATCTTACCCCAGAAGAACAGCGTTTAGCTGGTATATACATGATACAGCACCTCGTTATATTGTATAGAAGCCAACGTTCCGATCCTGGTCCCCTACCTGATATATTGATGGAATTACTCACGAATAAATGGAGAGGTTCGGGTACTGATTTAATTAAAGAAATTCTAGAACATCGACACCAGTACACTGTCTTCGTATGCCCAGAACATGTTTCAGTTCCCCCCAAGTTGGAAAGAAAAACGTATCACATAGACAGACAGAATCCCTTACGCGAAGTGCACCCAATCAGAGGCGAAGACAATACTTTTAAACGCCTGTTTGTGTACACGCCCATAACTAAAATTGAATTATTAGAAATGAAGAAAGTGGTACCTAGCCATGACAAAGACCCAGCAGGTTTCCACCGTGAGATAAAAGACATGTTACTCATGGGAGAGTATACTTATCCAGACATTATGAAAATCTTAAAAGTTTTATTGCCTGCCGGTATTTACGAGAAACTCAAAGAAAAGGAATGGGAGGTGGGAGACCAAAAGATAGAGTGGACAGCATTAGAAAACGAAGAAAAAGCCCGAGCTGCAGGTTCAGGGCTTGGGGAAAAGACTACAGCATTACCAGGATTATTAGTGCAGGTACTACCACGTCTATTGACTACGAAAAAGGAAGACTGGGGTGCAATTTCAGCCTGTAAACAAAAACAAGATGAAGACACTAGTGATTTCTATTCCCGATTTGAAAAATGTTTTGGTATTAATAGTGGCATAAAAGCAAGTAGTGAGTCGTATCCACATCTGTTTGTGACAAAATTAGTTGAGAATTCCCTGCCCCAAGTTAAAGGTAGAGTATTAAAATTCGAGAGTACCTGGCAAGGTAACACACCGTCACAGATGTTACAAATGTTACAATATCATCACAATAGAATTAGAGAAGAACAAGAAAATGAACAAAGACGTATGAAAGACACGAAAATGAAAATGCTTGTTGCGCAGTCAGTTCCAGCTGATGGTCATAAAAGGGGTACAACACAGTCCAATGATTCAGTAGATCCTGTTAGAGGAACATGCAACTATTGTAAACAGCCAGGTCATTATATACACGATTGCGCAGTTCTAAAACATAACATCTCTACGGGTAGAACCAAGGAGAGACCACGTCCGCCTAGACAGGATCAGATCCAACAACAAGTACCTCAGAATACACAGTCTATGCCAGTTCCACAACAGAACGCACCACAACCACAACAACAACTACAACAACAGCCACAGCCTATTGCTGCAACACAAAACACGACACAACAGATGTACCAGTATGCACAAAATGACTATCCAGAGTATCAGCGCTACACATGAAATAGCCTAGAGAGGGAAGTTGGCCCACCCCTTATTGAGGTTCCCGTAGATCAAGAAGGTCCTTACGTACAGAGTCAAGTATTAGGGAAAGACAGAAGGTTTCTACTCGATACAGGGGCAAGCAGAACCACTATCCGTCACAGCGAAGTCCCAGGGGTACCCCTCTCAGGCTCACAAAATATTTCCCTTGGTTTTTCAGGAAAGCCCACTATTAATGAAGTATCACAACCGCTTGCATTATCGGTCGGTCCATTAACACGGACTACAGATCTATTGCTCACAAAATCATGCCCAGAAAACTTGTTAGGTATAAAAACATTGAAAGCTCTAGGAGCTGTAATATGTTGTTCTCCGGAAGGAGTACGACTATTTTTGCGTGACTTTAAAGGTCACTATGTGTCTAGAGACATGGATCATCGGTTACAGAATCTACCCACACATTTATGGGCACAAGGCCCCACTGATGTAGGTTGTATGCACATTACACCATATCGAGTTACACTCAAAACAGGAGTAGTATTACCACGAATACGACAATACAAGTTACCGCCAGATGCTGTTGTGGCTTTACTGCAAATCATTGACGAGCTCATTGCACAAGGAGTGGTTGCAGAAACGGACTCCAATATATGTAATTCCCCGATAATTCCGATTCTTAAACGAACTGATCCAAAGGCACCACCAGTATATCGATTGGTTATTGATCTACGAGAATTAAATAAATGCATTGTACCACAATACCCTGTGGTCCCAGATATCTCTTCATTGCTAACAGCCATAGATTCAGAAGCAACGTTCTTTACTGTAATTGATCTCAAGAACGCTTTCTTTAGCGTCCCAATCGATCCGGAAAGCCAATATTTGTTCGGATTCAGTTTAAATGGCCGAAGTTTTAAATTCACACGCGCACCTCAAGGATTCACAGAAAGCCCCAGCATCTATAGCCAAGCACTGAAAAGAGAACTTGACAGTATCCACATGCCAGCTAACACTGCCCTGCTTCAATACGTCGATGATCTGCTGATCACTGCCCGAAGCGAACCTGAATGTGAAAAAGCATCACTGACGGTTTTACATTTCTTAGCCGACAAGGGGCACAAAGTGTCCCCTTCAAAGCTGCAATTCTGTGTTCAGCAAGTTGTGTACCTTGGGCACTTGCTGTCCAAGGGGGGAAGACAGCTTACACCCGACCGTATCCAGTTAATTGTTAACATGCCGCCACCTAAGACACAAAAGGAGGTACGGGCATTCATAGGCCTCACTTCGTACTGTAGGCAGTGGATCCCTCAATATGCATTTCTAGCAAAACCACTCATTCAGTTGACAACACAGGAGGCAGCGACACCGACTGTCCTCCCTTGGACTCAGGAACATACGCAAGCTTTTGAAAGCTTAAAGAAAGCTTTATGCCAAGCACCTGTTTTAGCAACACCATGTTACAGAAAACGTTTTACACTCTTTGTTACAGAACGTGAAGGTACTGCTTTGTCAGTACTCACGCAGGAACAAGCAGGATCACACAAGCCATGTGCTTATTTTTCCAGTACATTAGATCCCGTAGCTCAGGCTCTTCCTGCATGCCTGAAATCAGTCGCAGCAACAGCTTTAGCAATCCGACAAAGCGATGCCATAGTGTTAGGACATCAATTGACAGTACAAGTACCACATGCAGTAGAGGTTCTCTTGAACCGGACCCAAACACAACACTTGACCATAGCAAGACTGACGGGTTATGAATTAACATTGTTCCAGCCACACATAGAAATCAGACATTGTAGTACATTAAATCCTGCCACACTTTTGCCAGTAAGTGGAACAGACCCATTGGCACATGATTGTATTGAAGTCATCACTATTACGACGAAACCCAGACAAGACTTGACAGATATTCCATTATCAGATCCAGACCTGACATTGTATGTAGATGGTTCATGCATGAGAACAAGTACAGGAGAGTTAGTGGCCGCTTATGCAGTCACAACAGACACTGAAGTTATTGAAACAAATTGTATCGATACCTTGTCAGCTCAAGCAGCAGAGCTCATCGCTCTGACACAAGCCTGTATTCAAGCCAAAAATAAGAAAGTCAACATATACACAGATTCACGTTATGCATTCGGAGTCGTCCATGACTTCGGCGTACTTTGGCGAGAGAGAGGTTATTTAACTTCTCACGGTGCCCACATCCAGCACGGTCCCCTTATTCAAGCTCTGTTAGATGCAATACATCTGCCGACTGCAATATCGATTATGAAGTGTAAAGCCCATACAAAAGTGACTGACATTATTTCTCAGGGTAACGACCTAGCTGACAGAACAGCTAAACAGACTGCTCAGAATCAGACTCATACAACTGACACGACAAAGACAATAGTTCCGACAACAACACGCTGCATGACAGTTAAGGATCCTGCCCTTGATGTAATTGACATACAGACACATGCTACACCAGAAGAAATAAAGAAATGGACTGAATTAGGAGGGATCCAAACAGATCAAGGATGGACGACAAAGGGAAAACCTATATGGTTTCTCCCCGACTCAATGGTTCAAGTCATCATTAACACAATACATAGTCCAGCGCACCTAGGAGAGAAAGCTATGCTAGACAGTATTCAACACATTTGGTTCAATAAACACTTGCGAACAGCAGCTAAACAGAAAGTGCGTACCTGTATGATTTGCTGTCAGTTCAATCCAGGAAAAGGCGTACCTGTAGAACAGGGTGGATTTCAAACCCCAGATCACCCTTTTGAAGTCCTCCAGATGGATTATATCCAGATGGAACGATGTCGAGGATTCAAATATGTCCTCGTAGTTGTGTGTGCTCTTTCCCAATGGACAGAGGCGTATCCCGTCTCAGATTACACTGCCCCGACTACTGCCAAACAGTTAGTTCGAGAATTCTTCCCACGGTATGGTTTGCCCCGTGTCGTGTACTCAGATAATGGCCAACCGTTCTCATCCGAGCTAATGAAACATGTTTCACTTTTGTTAGGCTATCAATGGAAATTCCACTGTGTCCGACATCCCGAGGCAGCAGGTCTCGTGGAGCGGCATAATCAAACTTTGAAAATTAGACTGTCCAAAGTATGTAGAGAAAAAGGTGTCGACTGGATAGTAGCCTTACCAGTTGCGCTCTTTTACATGAGAATGGTAGCACACTCTCGAACAGGGCTATCCCCGTATGAGGTGATCTTCGGTAGACCACCAAATATGTGGGGGACGCCTATACCCCGTAAAATAACTGATGTTGATTGTAATATGCTGACAGATTACCTGGCTTCCTTGATGTCTGCACTACAATCTTGTCGTTCACAGGTAGCTGCAGCTTTTCCCGATAACACTGAGGTGAAGCCCCATGACGTGGTTCCGGGAGATCTGGTATTGATCAGGAACTTCGACAGAAGGAACCCGCTGGAGCCTCGCTGGCAGTCGCCTAAACTCGTCTTATTGACCACAAGGACAGCTGTGAAGATTGAGGGACGTAAAGGGTGGTTGCACTCGAGCCATATAAAAAAATGTCATGGACTATCATCCGACTTGAATCATCAGCCCTGCATTCCCTCACAGACTGACTCAAAACTCCCCCTGGTTGAAGAAACTGAAAAAGAAAACTATAAACTGAAACTAAGGTCTAGCAAGTCAGACAATTTGATTGTTCAAGTCCTCTCCAAGGTGAATCGGTTGAATTTGTCTCTGACATGTATCCTCTAGACCGAAATAGAGAGAGAAATAGACAGAAACAGCTAAAAAAATATGCGTACTGTAAATCACTTCGTAGTCACTGCATAGTGGCATTGTTAATCATGTTTTTTCTAAGTCTTCTGATTATCATTACTAGCATGTTATTACACATGTATTACCCTATTTCCAAGCGTGCTTTCAATGTTACTGCCGAACATTCTTTTAGCGAACTACCCCCGCATGAGTTGTCCTATAGATTTGCGCTGCGCAACAACACATTCATTAGTATGTTACATCATTCCCATCAGACCAGCAATGCTACAAATTGTTGGATATGTGGCCGACTTCCTCCCTATCAGAAATACAAGGGAGTTTTGCCTCTCTTTCCGTATCCATTCACCCACAATGGCTCCTGTGGAGCATGGTTTAGTTTGATTAATTCCCTAGATTCAAATTCAGTAGTTTATCAAGACAACTGGGTTTGGGGAAACCTGAACCTAGTTTTACTTAAAGTCTTCTACCCTAACAAGGAGGGACTTCCCAAAAGAACAGGAACTGATCTAGAAAATGAAGTATATGGATTAGGTAACTTTACACTTAATCTCATGATCCTGAATGTTGAATCCGAAGCTACACCAATCTTACCCGCTATGTCAGTATTCCCAGTTAGAGGCGAATTATGTGTAAGAAAGAATGGTTCAATTCACATGGGCCATAGTAAATGTACCACTGTAATAGAATTCAGTGATAAAGGCAAATCTATGTTTAGAGCTTCTCGTCACTCCTACTTCATCTGTGGTCACACCGCATACATATGCCTACCCCTAGATTGGGATGGTACCTGTTACATTGCATTCCTTCTGCCACCTGTTTTCCTAGCCCCGCCTGATTACCATAGGAATACCCATTTAGTACACAATAGACAGCAGAGAGATCTCCCGATTGTCGACTACACCGAAACAGCATGGGAGCAATACACAGATTTCAATAAAGGTTTCTTTCCCTACATAGGTACAGTCACTAATAGTAAGTTGATACGTAGATTAACTAGAACCCTTGAAGCAGTAGTGAATGAAACTACTTCCGCCTTAGGCAACTTAACAGAGGAGCAGTCTGCGATGCGGATTGTTGTTCTTCAAAATCGTCTTGTCCTTGACGTCATCCTGGCCGATAGGGGCGGAGCTTGTAGGGTCATCGGATCAAGTTGCTGTGTTTTCATACCAGAAAACGCGCCGTCAGTATATAAAGCCATAACTCGACTTCATAAGATCGTAAGCCAGATACACCAAAATCCAGGCACCTGGACTTGGTCCGGTTGGTTCTGGAGCGTGTTGTCAGCCTGGGGATGGAGGATCCTATCCCTCCTAGGTATTGGTTTACTCATTCTATTCAGTTGCTGCTTGTGTCTACAATGTGGGCCAGCGATTTGTGGTCTGTGTGCCACATCGTGTATCCCGCCTTCGAATTTTCACTCAAGATCCCGGAAGAAGAAAGAAGAACAAATGATGCTATATGAACAGATTGATGGATTGATGAAGATGGATATTTCATAAGGGTCCGTAGGGGACAAGGAGGGAATGAGGAAATATGAATTTTTATGGTCAATTGTGTCCCCTATCTTAGACCCCAACGGCTCCATGTACATGCTACAAGTACATGTATGTTCCCTCCAGTTCTAGCTATGAAGACGCAAATACATGTGCGTCCAACGTCAACATGTCCTCTTTCAGATCCGCCATGAATGGGTCAGATATTCCATTCCTAAATATGATTGGCCACCGACTTTATATGGTTTACTTTTCTAGTTCTACAGTTCAGGCGAGTAGGCCCTGGATTCTGTCATCAAGCCTTTTCCTGCTTCTGCCTCTGAAACGCTCCAGCCTGGACCTGCATCCGTATCCATGAACTTTGTCCTACTCCCTGCGCGGCTAACGGTGCCTGACGCGGCCTGTTGCCTGCCAAAAACTGTATTCAGCCTTCAAGTTATCTGCTCCGCTCCTCATTCAATGCATTCCTGTCTAGTAGTTTAGGTAAACATCCTTCCAGCTACCGAGCAAAGGGCCCGGCCTCGCTGTCTTTATGCAAGTAATTCATAGCCCCTGTTACCATGGAAGATTCCTGCCCCCTCGCATCTCATGTAGACACATAGACGCTTGTACATGCACTAACAGTCAGTATAGAATAGATTCCGTCCAAGAAACCTTTCCTTTTGGATAACACAGTTCCTTAAACAAAGATATTGGATACGATTTGGGATTAGGTTGACCTGAACCCCCAGACTTTTGTCTCAACATGTAGAGCTAAATGTCAATTCCCCTTCACCCTCTAGTTGCACATCAATCACACGTCATGCGGCTGCGCGCGCATCTCTGCCAAATATTTCTGCTGACACTGCAGGATTCTCTTATGGATCCACCCACTTGTGACATCATTTTAAATGACGTTTCTAGTATACGCCTGTATTTACGCCTATTTTCATTACGTATGTGTATTCTTATCTGTATTATCAGCTGTTACGCCTCCTGCATCTGTCTTAATGCAATGCTTTTCATATATATATTATTACTTGTCAATAATGTATTGCCTATCCCTTCCTGAACCTTCGTGGTGATGGAATAAGATTGCCTAGTTCGAACTATGATTCCTTTGTAAGGAATAAAGCCCTTTTCAGAACCTCTAATACCACGGATTCTGCCTCTTATTTTGACTGAGTTATTCTTACTAGACTTTACCGCATAAAAAATAGTACAGGTAATTAAAATATTTACCACAATGTCATGCTCCCATTGTGTTCGAGCAGCACTACAGGGGCGGTCTCCTTCTGTTCGAATCATTCGATACAGGTTAGACACCAAGTGTCCAGGGGTCTTGCTCTGCAGCATGTGTTGCATTGGCTGGAAAAAGTCCGGCTCCCGTGGGAAGCTCGGAAAGATGGCCCTTAGTCCCTGCCGCAGCCGCACATATAGGAACATCTCCAACGGTGTAGGCTGTAAGCCACCCAAAAATTGAGCAGGGGTACAAAAGGTCCCATTGCAGAACAGTGTTCCCCAAGTCTGTTTTTGTACACGAGCGCATAGCTGCCGAAAGCCTGTCTCCTGCAGCAGCGATAGTTCAGGGTGGTATGTCAGGGGCAAGGCCGCCGAATAAATACATGGCGCTCCCACGACCCTCCTAATGTAATGCCATGCTCTTATCATACTCGTAATTGTTGGAATTTCCCCACCACGAGGACGAGGCGGTTCATATATCACCCCATCCAGGGGTATCGGGTCCGCTAGCCAGTGTTCCGCCGCCACCTGCGGCATGCAAGCTGGTGGGTGCACCCAGTAGTACAGGTAGTGGGCCTGGGCACATGCGTGATATAATTCAAAGTAAGGAATATCAAAGCCACCCTGCGCTACAGGCCTCGTAAGCGTCGTCCACTGGACTCTCGGCTTCCTGCCGCCCCAGAATAGGCGCAGCAGTTCAGACTGCAGTGTTTTGAAAAATGCTCGTCCCGGGTAGTAAGGGATGTTTAGAAACAGGTATAAGAATTGCGGCAAGATCACCATCTTAATCAGCGAGGCTCTCCCCGCCATTGTCAACGGCAGGGTGATCCACCGCGTAATATTGGAGGCAAGCCGGCTCATAGCCGTTCCATAGTTGAGGCGGATCATTTCGTCCCTATCCCCCGAAATCCGGATCCCCAAATATCTCAGATCCGTGTCGCACCACGATAGCAGGTAATCAAGGGGGAACCTGTGCACCGCCGGAGTCAGAGGCCACAGCTGCGACTTTCCCCAATTTATAGATATACCGGAGAGTTTCCCGAATACTATGAATTCGCGCAGTAGCGGATTCAGATTGCTTCGAGGGTCTCTAACGTACAGCGTCAAGTCATCGGCATATAACGAGATTAGTATTTGTCTCAGAGGGCAACGGAGCGCTCTGTCGTTATGATGTTGCCGCAGCCTGCATGCCAGGGGCTCAACCGCCAGCGCGAAGAGTAGAGGGGATAGGGGGACAGCCCTGTCTAGTCCCTCTAGTAATGGGGATCGCAGCTGAGACCCGTCCATTAATGGACACTCTAGCCGTAGGTTGCTGATAGAGTAGTTGTATCCAGGAGATGAATCCCAAGGGAAATCCCATACGGCCCAGGACACTAAACAGGTAGTCCCATTCGACCGAGTTGAACGCTTTTGTGGCGTCGAGGAATATTGCAGCTATCAGTAGCTCAGGCGCCACGTTCTGCATGATTGAGAACAATGTGCGGAGGTTATGGGAGGTCGCCCTCCCAGGGATAAATCCTGCCTGGTCCGGCAGCACCAGTTTGTCAATCAAGAGAAGTACCCGGTTTGCAATAAGCTTCGCCAATATTTTAGTGTCACAGTTCAGGAGCGACAGGGGTCGGTAGGAGCCACAGAGCGTAGGCTCCTTGCCTGGTTTCAGGAGAGATATAATCAGAGCTTCCCTCATCGAAGGGGGGGAGCAGCCCTGCCTCCAAGGATTCCCCGTACACCTCCCGCAGGGCCGGGGCCATGATGTCAATATATTCTTTATAAAATTCAGGCGGCAGGCCGTCAAGGCCCGGCGTCCTGCCAGACCTCTGCTGCATGATGGCCTCCCGTATTTCGTCCAGTTCGAACGGGGCACATAAAAACTCGCGGTGGTGGTCCTCCAACCACCCCAGTGTCACGTCCCCTAAAAAGGAGTCAAGCTCCAGGGCATCCCCGCGCTGCGTAGCGTATAATTTAGTATAGTGATCCATGAAGGCGGCTTGTATGTCTGCTGTGTTCCATTGCGCGTCTCCCGCCTCACCCATTATCTCGAGAATAGAGGTGGATCCTTTGGGTTTTCTGATCATGTCCGCTAGCATTCTCCCCGGTCGTTCCCCTTCCCCGTATCTCCGGGCCTGCCAATATTTTCCCATAAACCTGGCCTCCCGAGTCGCCACACCTACATAGTCCGATAATTGCTCTCTAAATTCGATTGCAGCCTGTCCTCCATCTCCCTCTGACATGCGTATCTCTAGCGCCCTTAATTTCTCTTCCAGTTTCTGGAGTCGTCTCCTAATGTCCCGCAACACTCCAAAGCTTTTGGAAATACACACCCCTCTAATTGTGACCTTAAAGGCCTCCCATATTGTGTCGATCGACTGTACCGAGCCCCTGTTTCTCTGGAAGAAGCCTTGGATCTCCTCCTCCAGTTCCGTGCAGAAGACCTCGTCCAGCAAGGCCGCAGGCTGAAGACGCCAGATAGGGCGCGACCCTCCATCTCCTAGTATATCAATCGTTAAGTGAACTGGTGAGTGATCGGAGTAGGTACGTGCTAAGTGGCTCACCCCCTCTATGCACGGTCCCAGACCTTTTGATATAAGGCAGTACTCAAGTCTAGCCCAGGACGCCGCTCCCGCCGTAAAGTGTGTACCTTCCCTCCGGTGTGGGTGTCTTTGCCTCCATGCATCTACAAGCCCACCCTCCCCAAGATGTCCCACATCATTGCCTGCGAGCGAGTGTAATGGCGTGGCTATGCGCTAGACCTATCCAGCCGGGGATCCAAGGCTACATTAAAATCCCCTCCCCATATGATGTGCGTGGTGTCCAGTGCCGTCACTTTCCCCCAGAGGACCGAGAAGAAGTCAGGCGCATCCACATTTGGTCCGTAGCAGCTGACCAGTGTGATCGTTTCATTTCCCATTCTCCCCCAGACTATGGCATACCTCCCATGTGGATCTAGCACCTCCCCCTGAGGCTGGAAGGGCACGTGCCGTTTAATAAGGATGGCCACCCCTCGGGCATAAGAGGAGTAAGAGGCAAACAGACGGTACGCAGCCCACTTACTAGCAAATAAAGTAGGGCGCTGTGGGGTAAAGTGGGTCTCCTGCAGAAAGGCCACGCTAATGTGGTGGCGGTCCAAGTATGACAGTACCTGCCTCCGCTTTCTGGGGTCTCCCAGCCCTCTCACGTTCCAGGACATAACTCCCATACCATTATTCCGCGTCATGTTGCCCCGCCTGGGTATCCTTAATGTATAGGTCTGTGCGTGTAGCTGTTAAAGTGTCGGCAATGTCTGTGTTCATGCACCCTGACCTTGCGCTCACTATCGGTTCAATACATTGTAACGTAATCTCCCCAACTATCCCCCCTCCCGCCTCCCACTGAAACGAAATGAAATGAAAGGAATTTGCAAAAAAGGAATTTGCAAAAGCGCACTGCTGCCAAGCGGCTTCCTGGCGCTGACACCACATCCAGACTCACAAGAAAAATCCCAGGGAGCTAGTTAGGAAAGGCTTGGGAAAACAGAAAAGTTTTGAGGGCCTTACGAAAGTGGGTGTAGATGGGAATAGAACGAAGGAAAAGAGGAAGACTGTTCCAAAACCGGGGGGCCAGGACTGAGAAACAAGTGCCACCAATGCGGGATTTACGGAATCGAGGGACATGGAGAAGAGAAAGTGATGAGGAGCGGAGAGTGCGACTGGGAGCGTGGGAAGCGATGAGAGAGTTGATGAAATAGGGAGCGGAACGGGCATGAGCCCGAAAAGCAAAACAAGCAAGTTTGAAATAGGACCTGAAATGCACGGGGAGCCAGTGGAGGTATTTAAGAACGGGCGTGATGTGGGAGGTTTTGGGAAGACGAAGGATAAGGCGAGCCGCCTGGTTTTGGATGGCCTGAAGGCGGCGGGTTTCGTAGGCAGGAATGCCAACGTACAGGCCATTCCCATAATCCAGGCGGGAAGTGATGAGGGCAGTGATAATGGTTTTGAGGGCATCAACAGAAAAAAACCTTGAAATCTTACGAATTAAACGAAGGGAGAGAAAGCAAGAAGACACCACAGAACTTATTTGGGCGTGCATGGATAGATCCTGGCTAACCTTAATACCCAAGGTCATAACAGAGGAAACCGGTGACGGAGAAGGACCAAAGGAAAGGGGCCAGTGGGAAGGGGACCAAGGGTTGGAGGGACCACCCGTGAGGACAAGCTCAGTTTTATCAGGGTTGAGCTTCAAATGATTGAAGCTCATCCATTGGGAGATAAAAATAAGAGTAGAAGAGAATTTAGGAAGAGAATCAAGAGGGGAAGAGAGATCGAAGACGAGTTGGAGGTCGTCTGCGTAATTATACACAGAGACCCCCAGCTCCAAAAGTGAGGAGATGAGGGGACGAATATAAAGATTAAAGAGTAGAGGGGAAAGGGAAGAACCTTGGGGAACCCCGCAGGTGACCGGACGCGGGGGGGCGGAAAAGCCGGAAAGCTGTACCGCTTGTGACTTGCCTTGAAGGAAGGACGCCACCCAAGATAGAGCGAAACATCCCAATTATGCCAGTACAGTATGCCCCTTCCCCCTCCCCTCCCAGTGAATGCCTCCGCAACTCGGCCAGTAAACCTGCCATATTGAGGCGTAACCAAAAACAATGTAAATCAGGGGTTCTCCCGGGTGGGGGCTTATCACCAGGTGGCAGCAAGCAACTCCTGCTCCCCCCAGAGGCGCGAAGCAGCACTCTGCATCCCCCAGAGGCAAAAAGGGTGCCCGGTGTAGGTCGTGCTTGCTCCATCATGCCAAGTACATACTAGCACGGGTATCTATAGGCCATAGTGACTGAGGGTCCATAGGCACTTCCGGGTCCACCCTGACACGTCGAAAGTGCCACTCCCCTGTTTCGCAGTTAGTCAATGTCTGATGTGGTGGGTGTCCTCGAGCCCTCAGCAGATCGGGGTGTTTTGTTACGCCGTTTCATCTGGTTCAAGAATTCCTCCGCTTGTTGAAAAACGTCTGCCGCCCCTGGTGGGTGACTCTCAGGCGTGCCGGGTAGAGCAGGGCGTAATCAATTTGCGCCTGACGCAGTTTCTGTTTAACTGGGAGGAATCGCCGTCTGTCTTCCTGCACAGCGGCAGTGAAGTCCGGATAAATAGTGAAACTTATACCTTCATAGCTTAGTTGTTTCTTTTCCCTTGCTACTCTAAGTGCCACATCTCGATCTCGATAGTTAAGGAGGCGGGCTATTATAGGCCGGGGCGCGCTTCCCACCGGAGGTCTGGGTCCCAGAGAGCGGTGTGCTCTTTCCACTACGAACTGGGGGGACAGGGACTCCACCCCCACCACCGCCAGCAGCAATTCTTCTACATACAACTCCATCTTGCCCATGTTTATGCTTTTCGGTATGCCTATGAGGCGGAAGTTGTTGCGTCGACTTCGCGCCTCCATGTCCTCACTCTTGGCAGCAATCACTTTCAGCAGCTTGTCCATCTGGGTTACGGTTTGTTGCATATGAGTGGTGGCATCTTCCGAGTCCGAAATACGTTTTTCCGCTTCCTTAAGCCTATCTTCGTGCCCGTCTAGTTTGCGCACTATAGAGTCCATCCTCGTATTCATATCGTCCATCTTGGTCGCGATTGTCGCTAAGCCCTGTCGCACTTCCAAGAGGATGGTTTTCATATCCGTATCAGCTTCAGGCTGCGTCTCTCGAGTTTCTGTCGCTACAGCCCCATCTGCGCCCTCCGGGGCTGCCTTGGAGCTCTTTTTGGTCTCAAAAGGAAGTCGCGATTGTCGCGCGTCCGTCTTCCCCATCTTGCGCTGATGGCGGTGGAGGCCGTCCAACAACCCCAAGTTCCCACCAGTCAACCACCTTCTTTCTAGCCCCCGCAGTCAGGGCAGACGTCCCTCGCTTTCTTCCCCTCTACCTGTGGCTTCGTTCAGGATTGCTTCGTCTTTTCAGGCCACGACAGGGCGTCCCCACTGCTAGACCTCCTCTCTTCGTCCCGTAACGCCGCCTCCATCACTGGCCCCCGCAGCAGATTCCGCCTAGCCCATCGGCCCGTTCTCTCCAGGTCCCAGTATCGCCCTACGGGTCCGCTGTCTTAGGCGTTGCACATCATTACATACGCTCTGAGTTTGTGTCTCCTAGCAGCCAGCTCGTCCTCATCCTACAATCTGTGCGCATGCAGTCGAGATGCCAAGTTCTCTCTCCCAGTCGTGTGCCCCAGATCGTACGAGCCGCAGGAGCACTCCGTCTCTATCACCAGTCTCACATGCATCCAGCTCGTCGCCACACGTCGGATCGGTCTTACCGCTAGGTCGGCAGCGCTGCGCCTCTCAGTTATATGGCCTCTTCCTCTCCGGTACTCTTCTACACCCTCAGCGGCGCGGTCGGCAGCAGGGGTCTCAGTTCTGCTTGTCGCATTGTCGGTGAGCGATCCGCTCCCTCAGTGGCTTCACCCTCCAGCCTCTCGCGCTTCCAGGCGTCTATTTTGCGCCGCGGCATGCTCTCCGAGGCCCGCGGCCGATCTGCCGTCCTGCCCCTGCTTCCACCAGTTCCAGGAACTCCACGATCTCCGCCGGTGTAGTGCTCGGCTGCGGGGCGCGCCACTACTTCTGTCCGTGCCCACTCTCTGCCAGTAGGGTGATGTAAGGCGAGGGGTCGTAGTTCTCCCCTTCCGGCTCAGCCCCGGGACCAGCAGGGCCTTCTCCCCTCGTGGGCGCCGCGCCCTCACGTAGGTCCGCTCTGGCCAGTCACGGCCTCCGGCAGGACACGCCTCCTCTCCGTTCCAAGTTCGATCGCTGCTCTCCGTCCGCCCTCTGCCTTGCTCTCGCTCCAACTTCCACCGTCAGTGCAGGGGCTTTCGAGCTCTCATTCCCCCTCTGTCCGATCACCGCGTCGACATGTGGAGAGGATAATTTATCGGATAAAGGATACCGGGCTGTGGGAGCTTCACCTAGAGGCAGCCATTCCGCTCTTGTGCCACCTAGCGCCCCCAACTCTCAGATACTTAACTGTATGTTATAATAGAATAAAAGGACCCATAGGAATATATGTAATGTTGGGGGTTCTACTCCTGTTTCACAAAGACCAAGAGCACGAGTTGTGGGTGGAAATATACTTTAATTCGACACGACCTCGCGGGTCTCGCTGGCTTTCGCACATGCACATTTGCCCGTTATCACGCGTCCTCGCGCGCTGCGTCACCACGTTGCGAGGACTAGAGCGCAACACTACATATCTCCCTTCTTTTATTAAACAAAGATAAGTGGTCCATAAAGTCCCTAGGGTCTTTCAGCTACCCTCTAGTTCAAAGTCTCGGAAGTGGCTGGGTCTTACTACCACTCTGTCCGCTCTAGTGCGCCTTACCGGAGTGGAGGATTCTTCTTGGGTACCTTCCTCCGCTGGGCTTCCTGCTTGGCCTCTCGGTGTGTTCAGTTCTTCTCTCCACGGAGCTCTGCTCTCCTCTCCACTCTGTTCCACGATCTCAGGTGTTATTGGCTCCCCCTGCTCCTCACTACTCTCTTCTCCTATCCTGTCTTTCTCTACAGCTGTGTTACTTCCTTCGTTTTCCCTCGCGCTTAGGTCTTGTGGTGTCCTTTCACTCTCCTCCTGGGGCCATCGTAGGATCTTGTTTCATTTGGTCATACGGTCTTGAGACCACACATTCCCATCACTGAGCAATGCAGCCCTGTCGTACACTTCTTTCACTTGTAGAGGTAGGCTGTATTTGCTGTCTCCCTTCTTTTTCCTCATGGCAAATCTGACTCTCACCCATTCCCCTCTCTCCAGGGTTGTGGCCTTCACTTTTCTCCTTTGATTGTAGTATTCAGTATATATTCGTTGGGCCTTCTCCAGGTTGTGCTGTACTACTGCCGGAGACCACTTGCTGGTTATCGTCTTTTCTCTCCACATTACATTGTCTTTGGTGAATGGATGCCGTCCTTTCAAGATTTGGAAAGGGCTATACCCTGTGCCTGTGGGGGTGATACGGTATGCCCATATCATGTTCTGTACCTCCTTCTCCCAGTCCTTGCCCATCATGATGGCTGCTTGGATGGATCCCATGATGACTCTATTGAAACGTTCCACTTGCCCATTACTCGATGGATGATACACGGAAGTATGTTGTATTTTGATTCCATTCCTCTCAGCATATTTGTACCACTTTTCAGAGGTGAACTGCGGTCCATTGTCGCTCAGGATGGTTCTCGGGATTCCTTCCCTGAGGAAAACTGAGGTCATGAACTTAATCACTGTTTCCGTATCCATCGCCTCTTGAATATGTATCTCCGGCCATTTGGAGTATTTGTCTACAAGAACGCACAGATATTTGGGCGTCCCTTGGTTGTCCATCACCGGTCCTAGAATGTCCACCGCCACTTCTTCCCACGGATCCTTCGGTAGAGTGAATTTTCCCAACACCGGCCTGAACGGATTCAGTGTCTTGTCTGCTCTCTGGCATTGGTCGCATTCTCTGACATGCCTCTCTACCTGGACGTCCATTCCGGGCCACCAGTACATGTGCTTCGCTCTCATCTTGGTTTTCACTATTCCTAAGTGTCCTTCGTACAGTAGCACAACCAGGCGAAATACTAACGCTGCCGGGGGGATGACTTTATCACCTCTGTACAGGAAAATTCCTTTGTCTCCCACTGACAGCTCCTCTCTGACTTCATAGAACTTCCTGAGCGCCTCTCGCAGCTGTCTTTTCTCGGGCCATCCATGTACTATGTGTTCCTTGACCTCTCTAATTTCACTGTTGTCTTCGTACGCTTGGGTCCATTCTTGCTTACTTATCACCCTTTCGGGGTCTTCCATAACCGCTACCATCTCTTCCTCTTCTGTTGCTGGGTTGGGGGCTTCTTCCATCGCTGCTGCTCTGCTGAGGTAATCAGCGACTTTGTTTCGTGTCCCTGGTATGTACTCCCCATCATACCTGCATTCTAGTAACTTTAGTGTCATCTTGGCTATGCGCGGCGTGGCGCTGGCATGTCCGCTGGAGGTGAGCACCTTGACTAAAGGCTTGTGATCAGTTTTGAGTTTGAACCTCGTGCCCCATAGAAATTGACGGAACCTTCCCATGGTCCATTCCACCGCTAGCATCTCCTTCTCGATTACACTATATTTCTGTTCTGTTGGTGATAATGATCTGGATGCAAAGCAGAGGGTCTCCGTCGTCCCTTCTCTCCTCTCCTGCATGAGAACTGCTCCCAATCCTTTCTCACTGGCGTCCGTTGTCAGTATAGATTGTCCCTGCGGGTCGTATCCTTGCAGTGATACAGCTTGGCTGATGTCGCACTTCAATGCTTCAAATTCCTTTTGCGTTTCTTCTGTCCACTTGAACGCTGTTTTGTCCCTTATCAATTGTCTCAGGTGGTGTGTCTTGGTGGCAAAGTGTTGCACGAATTTGCTATAATATTCTGCCATCCCCCGGAAGGATCTCACTTCTTCTTTGTTGGATGGTGCCACAGCATTACAGATAGCTTTCACATTTGCATGTTTGGATGTAATGCCTTGTCCACCTACTTCATGTCCCAAATATGTGACAGACGTCATCCCTAGTCGGCACTTCTCCCATTCTGCGGGCAGGCCGTTGGTCTCCAACACCCGAAGTACCTTGTCTAGCTTCTTATCATGGTCTTTCCAGTCTGACCCCATCACCAGTATGTCATCCTGGAAATATTGGATGCCCTCGATGTCCTTGAAGAGGCGATGCATTAATTTCTGGAACACTGCCGCTGCGGAAGCGAGACCAAACGGCATCCTGCGGAATTGATAGTATCCAAAAGGCGTTATAAAGGAAGTCAATTTCCTGCTTGTTGGATGTAGATCAATCTGGTGATAAGCAGAGGTGAGGTCGATGGTGGAAAACCACTTTATCCCCTTTGTTTTGGACAACATTTCTTCAATGCGCGGCAATGGGAATTTTTCCACTACTAGGCACTTGTTCAGCTCACGAAGGTCCACACACAGACAAACTTTCCCATTTGGTTTCATGGCTACTACCAAGGGGGCCAGCCATTCCGAGCTGTCTATGGGCTCTATTATTCCATTTTCTTCTAGTCTACGTAGTTCAAGCTGTACAGCTTCTTTTATGGCTAGCGGCACGTTGCGGACTTTGTGTGATACCGGTCTTGAATTTTCCTTAAGTACTATTTTGTGGGTGAATTTCTCTAATTTGCCCACTTTCCCACCAAATACCTTCGGGAATTTGCTTTTCATTTCTTCTAGTTCCGGCAAGCTCCCTGGCGCTGTCAGCAGCACTTGCGTGTCCCCTCCTGGGTCTAACTTGATCCCAAGGTCCCCTTGATCCATCCATCCTAGGACGGATGGGCCTTTTTCTGCTACATATAATTTGCACTCCGCACATCTTCCCTTGAATTCGAAGTTCAACTTCCTGTATCCCACCATGGGAATGGGCTCGCCTGTGTGCGACACTGGTCGTATGTCCGGTGGTCCTAGCCTTGATCCCAAACTGGGCTCAAATTCTTCCTTCCACACTGCCCTTTGGACTATGGTGTACGGAGATCCTGAGTCTGCTATAATCTTGATTTTCACACCTCCTTTTAGCATGTCGCATTGTGGTTTGCGGGAGCGCTTGCCCTCGATGCCTAGCACTGGCTCGTCCACGCATAATACACCGTCTTCCTCCTCTTGTTCTTCTTCTTCCTGTTGGTCTTGCATCACATACTTCACCATTGGTCTCTTTGTTTTCCGGCGGCACACTTTTTCATAGTGCTCCATTATGCCGCAGAACATACATTTTGCTTGGAAAGCTGGGCATCGTTTGTCTTGGGCAGCATGCGCTGGACTACCACACCTGTAGCACATCGTGCTGTTGTCTCTATTCGGCTTCCATGATTGTCCCGGTTTCCCTTTCCATTTATTCTGTCCTTTCCCTTCGGGCAGCATGGTTTTGCTCCGTCCCTGCGGTTCAGCGTCATCCACTTTGTTCACCATGGTTCTCTGGATGGTCTCCCTCTTTGCTGCGTTCGCGCACCTTTTCGACATTTCCGCCTTTTTTACCATGGCTATTACTTCCTTCAGTGATGCCTCACTGTTTGTCCACAACTTGTCTTGCACTGTTTTGTTGGTGGTGTGCATAACTATCTGATCTTTTATGAACTCGTCATTCAGGACTCCATACCTGCACGTTACCGCCAACTTCCTCAACGCCGCCACATAATCATCTATGGATTCGCCGGTTTCTTGTTTCCTTTGCTGGAAATTGTACCGGTCTATGGAAACGCACACCGCTGGCCGGTGGTGGGTGTCGAGGTCTTCTATTGCGTGTTTGAATACGTCATCATCTGTGTCCAGCCTGGTTGCGGGTACCAGGTTCTGAAAGACTCGTATCCCTTCTGGGCCTAAATTGTGCAGAAGGATCCTTTTCTTCCTCGCACTGGGGAAGGTCTCCCCATTTTCGTCTTCTAGCGCTGCAATGTAGTTTTTGAAGTACTCTCTCCAATCTTCCCATTTCATTTGAGGTTCTCCTGGTCTCGGCAGGAACGGGATTACCGTCGTCAATGAAGATGCTTGCGTGCTCATCGTGGCGCGTCCTTCTGGCACTGCCCCTGGGCCTCTCGGACTGCCTGGCGCGTCCACGCTCTCACCTTGCGCTTGATTTTGTCGGGGTTCTTCCGCTCCCCTGTCTCTGCGTGCCGCTGCTTCCGCCAGGGTCTCTTTGGGTTGGAGCTGGTCTTCTCCGTTTTATTTCTTTCTTTCTTTTTTTTTTTCTTGCACTTCACCCTGTGGATGTCTTCTGTCCCTTGTTGCTGCCTCTGCCATGCTCTCCCGCCTTGTTATGCTCCCTGAAGGTGGTTCTCCTCCTGTGGTCCTCTCTGGTGCCTTCCCAGCTTGACACCCTTGCCACGCGAGGTGATTGAGTTCCCCTCTCTTTTTTTTCTTTACTGCACTCACATCTCAGCCTCGTCGCCACTGTAATGTTGGGGGTTCTACCCCGGTTTCACAAAGACCAAGAGCACGAGTTGTGGGTGGAAATATACTTTAATTCGACATCGGCGGAAGAGCGCCGGGAAAGACGCGACCTCGCGGGTCTCGCTGGCTTATGCGCATTCGTCCGTTGTCACGCGTCCTCGCGCGCTGCGTCACCACATAGCGCGCGAGGACTAGAGCGCAACACTACAATATAAAGGATAAGCTAGCAGGATATAGATATAAATATTTACTGAATGATGCATGTTATGAGCGCTAGCTTATTGTCATACAGTATTTCTATTCTCAATAGGACTAATTTCAGACTTGATTTCGACGGGCTTGTGTAGGATTCCTAGAAGAAAAGATTTTTTTATCCCTAATACGGATATACCTTTAATATAGAGAAGATGAAAATCTGTGCTCCATGACCAGCAATGACTAAATTATAGAAAATCATGGGGGAAAACAGATATCATTTTAGGAATAAGGGCAAAGCATTTTATTTACATGTTAAATATAGCTTTTCTTGTCAAAACGGTTGAATAAGGGATGGGAAGGAACGACATGGAAACGCTGTGAAATCGAGAATATCCGGATATCTGACGCATGGATGACGTAGGCACGTTAGGCACGTAAACTAAATCATGCCGGAAGAAGTATTTAAATAGCGGGTGACCGGCATAGCGTTCGGAGACTCGAACAAGGCACCAGGACGGACGTATCGACAAACATGCCAACATTTCAGAAGAGCAATGTGGGAGATTGAAGAAGAAAAAAAAAAAAAAATCGGGAGAATGAGGCCTTGAATCGGGTTACTGTCATGTATGGGCTTTGGAAGTGTGCTGCTGCAGGACTGGACATTTGAAACGCAAATGCACGTTTTTTTCTTACATTTCAGAAGCATGGAGCACAATGGCAGGAAGACAGAGGGTGATGCAAGTGTTGTGCACTGGCCTGACACAGCCGCCCAGAGTACTTCACAGGTCTTTAAAAGACCATTCGCTTGTTAATGGCTTTGTTGGTTTTTCACCCCTTCTAGAACCCCTGCATCCCCACTCAGACTATCCCTGGAAGAATTATCACGTTACACAATACCAAGCCCTGTCAGCTGAAACCTCAGAGGAATCGGGTTTTTGCTTGCAGGAATCGGGAGGCGGGAAACTAGCCTTGAAATCGGTAGTCTCCCGCCTGAATCGGGAGGGTTGGCATGTCTGGTATCGAAGTGCCACCGTTTTTTTTATTAAGGAAGGTGAGTACTAAAATGGATGCGAGGACTAAGAAAGCAAAAGTATCGAGATAGCGTGGGGACCTCCTGCAGTAGGATAATTAGAATGGTATTGGTGTTAAGCATGTATTCCAAGATCGGCTTTCAGAAACTACAACGAGAGATGTATACTGCTACGAGATATAGTTATAGCCATAGGATGTAAATAGGCTTATATTTGAATTAAAGAGATGGTCTTCTGTTCCCGTGTTAACGGAGTTGGGGGTAGGAGCGGAAATAAGATTTCTAGAAGAGTAGCACTTACTTTTCCCATTTTAATTTAGTAGGGATTAGTAGCACAACAATCAATCAATCAAGCATAACATTTGTAAAGCACACTACACACCCGTGAGGGTCTCAAGGCGCTGGCGGGGGGGGGGGGGGGGGGGGGGGGGGGAACGCTGCTACTGTTTGAAGAGCCAGGTCTTGAGAAATCACCTGAAGGTTAGAAGGTCTTCGGTCTGCCGCAGGCGGATGGGGAGGGTGTTCCATGTCTTGGCGGCGAGGTGGGAGAATGATCTGCCGCCGGCGGTCACCCTTCGGATGAGGGGGACGGTGGCGAGGGCGTGGTCTGCGGAACGGAGCTGGCGGGTGGGGGTGTAGAGGCTGAGTTGGCTGTTGAGGTACGCTGGTCCGGTGTTGTGGAGTGCCTTGTGTGCGTGGGTGAGGAGTTTGGAGGTTATCCTCTTGTTGACAGGGTGCCAGTGCAGGTCTCTCAGGTGGGGTGTGATATGGCTGCGGCGAGGGATGTCGAGGATCCAGCGTGTGGAGGCATTCTGGATGCATTGGAGCCGTTTCAGGAGTTTGGCCGGGGCTCCTGCGTAGAGTACGTTTCCGTAGTCCAGTCTACTGCTGACGAGGGCCTGGGTGACCGTCGTTATAATTTTAGTGGGGATCCACTTGAAGATCCTGCGATGCATGCGGAGGGTGTTGAAGCAGAAGGAGGAGACGGCGTTGACCTGCTTCATCATGGAAAGGGTAGAGTCGAGGATGACCCCTAGGTTGCATGCGTGGTCGGTGAGTGTAGGGGGTGCTCCTAGTGCAGTCAGCCACCAGGAGTCGTTCCAGGCCGAGGGGGTGGATCCGAGGATGAGGACCTCCATCTTGTCCGAGTTCAGCTTCAGTCGGCTGTTCCTCATCCAGTCGGGGATGGCCTTCATTCCTTCATGGAGGTTGGTTTTGGTGGTGAGGGGGTCTTTGGTGAGGGAGAGGATCAGCTGGGTGTCATCAGCGTAGGGGATGATGTTGAGATGGTACCGCCGTGCGACGTGGGCGAGCGGAGCCATGTAGACATTGAACAACATAGGGCTGAGGGACAAGACTACACTGTAGTAGAGTGTGGCTTGAAATTGTCGCTAGATATCTTTGTAGCTCTTTTTTAACCCGATAAAAACGAACTAAGCACTCACCGAGACTTTTGTTTTGGATTTAGAGCTTGATATAAAAAGCTCCACTCGAAAAGAGGTTGAAGGAATTCCTACCAAGGAACATATTGAAGAAGAAAACGTTCTTTTAAACATTGCCCATAATGAATAGAGGAAGCCGATTTAATGAGCTTATAAACATTGGTTTTATTTACGGTAGGCATGGCGAATAAGGGAATAATATAATCTGGGAATTAGTAAATAAAATTATGGTGGTACAAGTTTGACAAAAAATATTTTTCTATTTATGCAGTTCAAATCAGGGATCAGACGGTTGATGTGATCCTAAAACCAGGGCCGATACACCACTTTAAATCAAAGACCCTATTCTCATACAGATTTTTGTGAAGTAAGTTATAAATATCGAATAAGGGATACCAACGAGATAAGGGGTACTAAAGTAGAGTTACGCAATAGGCAGATCAGATTCTTGTTGTGTGTTCTTAAGACAAAAAAATGATTAATTTGGACTACTTCATTGAAGTGCTCTTGAGATTATACTGTCCGCATCATTCTGGGCAGACTTTTTCATCAATCCCCCCAAGTAAGTCATAATACACTATCTAATATAGTTCTTGAATGAGAGGTTAGATTTCAATGAATAATACAATATATGTGGGTAAAGGGGCACGTGCTATCTTATGACCTAAAGAGTGGAGAATGGAAGAGGAAGGGTGACTGACTGTTTACTGTGGTGAGACACTGGTGGGGCTTGGGGTTCTGCGATATTGGCATAAAATATTCCCCTTTTTTTGATATATGTAGTTTTTAGATAATTGATAGCATTATAAGGATGTTTTTAAACTAGAATAAGACCTTGTTGCTGTTTTTTTAAATATATGAGTTTATGTTTATAGGTTTTGAAAGAACGGAAGTGACAATACTACTGTCTTGAAAAAGAAGGTTCAATGTGAATAAACCTTCGAAACGCGTCAACGCCCTTATTGTAGCCCCAAATTCATTTGTATGAACATTACCCTAGATGTGTATGAGTTGAAAAGCATCAGGGTGTGTGTGTGTAAATTCTATCTTTGATTGTGGCAGTTCATGACAAAAGTTACTGTCTGTTTTTAAACTCTCATGTAATCATTTTGGATTTATTTTTTATTATGATGAATTGGGTTTAATATTGAATGTAATGCGATTTTTTCATTGTGATTTTGGGATATAATGGTTTTAACTGTGCACTTTTTTTGAAAAATATATTGTTTTAATAAACTACAATCATCACTCTACTACCTAAAGGTTTTTGAGCCAATACGTAGTAGCATCAAGGTCCAAAGGTGGTTGGTATGATTGGGTTCTGAATGTATGTGGTTTTGATTATGAGTACGAGTTAAGGTGTGAATACAAAATACCCCCAGAGGACGTCTTTGTTAAAAAATCTTGTGTTAAGCACTTGTTATGGGATCTTGCGGAAGCTACGTAAAATCTTTAAAAGGCTACCTATCGAAGCCAGGAAACCTCTGGTCGAGGGTCTAATTATAAGTCGTTTGGACTATGGGAATGCCTTATTAGCTTCCCTAAATAAAGATCTCTTTTCTAAATTACAGATCCTGCAGAACACTGCTGCCAGACTTACGCTAAATCTTCCACCTAGATCCCCTTCAGCCCCCAGTCTGAGGTCCCTTCACTGGCTTTCAGTAAGAAAGAGAGGCCATTTTAAAATCCTATGCCTCACCCATAAAATCATATCAAATCAAAGTGAGCACTGTTTGTTCATGACAAAGGGGGCTTCAGGTAGAAGGTATAGCCCAGATAAGTAGATTATCCTGGATTTCCTTGGGTCCCCAATGTCCTGCTCCAATTACGATATTCTGCCGGGCCGTGAAACGCTGTTACAATGAACGCGGTTCTCTGTGAAGTTACAGACTGCTCCTGGCAGCAGCCACTTGCTTGACCCGATCTCGAGGCGGTCCGAGGCAGTCCAATACCTTGGAGAGAAAAGCCACATGCGCCAGCAAGGCCCTGGACACTTGTAGGACGGGTCCTCGACCACGCACCTGGCAGGCGCATAAAACATCAAACAAAGACCACTTTGTGAAAGTAATCAGAGGACACAGCATGATGCATTTCTGCGTGGTATGCCTTCTTCAGATGCTTGCTGACACCTTTAGATCCTACGACACTCCCATTGGTGGGAGTTGAGCTGGCCACTCCTTGTTGCTTTGAGTCACAGCTGTGTATGTATATATATATATATATATATATATATATATATATATATATATATATATATATATATATCACTAAGATTCAAAAAAGCATCAAGTATGCTCTCAGGCAAAGAGGACTCAATCTCCGTTACTATTCACAAAGGTTTATTCGCAACGCGTTTCGCTTCCGCAAAAGCTTGATCACGTGAATGTTACAACAAATCCGGGCAGTGAAATAGGCAGCACCCCAGTGAAAATAGAAACAGGACTGGTGCATGTAAATGAAATGTACATGGTTACGCTGTTCGCACACTGTTATATGCATTGAAATTAATGTCTGTGTGGTAAAAATAATGAATCATAATAGTAAACTGGACATGCAATACAAGGAGTATTATAAATAAATGCCGTAGGTCCAATGGCATTGTGAAATACCAAATGTGTTCGCATCGTAGCGTGAGAAGAGTATCTGTCGGTCTGATACGTTAACCAGCAACCAGTTACTGCGTGGTGTGGACTAGTCACTGAATACTTGTGAGCATGAGTGTGACAGTCTGTAGTAGACATGCGTGCACAGACATCGCACAATTAAAGCGTAATGCTGTAATGCGCATTCATAATGACCAACGTGTGGTCAAAAATAAAACATGGTGGTGTGTTGATAAGAGAACCTAGGTGTAGGTGTCGTAAACCCAAATAGTCATGTAAACTGTCAAAGAAAAGTTTATGGAAAATACGTCCAAAAAGTTATATGTGCAAAATAACGGTCAAGTGACCATAGACGTGACCTTGTAGTTCTGTCCAAAGGGTCCAACAATCATCCTGTTCAATTAAAGTTCAGAGGGCTGCCAATCAATGTCCGCGTGTAGTGATGTGAGAAGGAAAGAAAAAAGGGTAGGTGGCCCGTGCTGGTGAATAACGGTGAGTGGGCCCCTTCCTTTCTTCCTGTAAAAAAATAAGAACAAGCACATTATAGATAAGGTCTGGAACATCAGACATTTCAAATGACAATTAATCATGAGCAACTGAAACAGTCGCAACAATGAAAAGAAAAAAGGGAGAGAAGAGGAGAAACTGCATGAGCAATGGATTACATAAGAACATTTCATCAGTAAAACGGCAAACAGACATGTCACATTTAACTAGGTATCGGGCTACATTGCATCAAAAATATGAATGATGTAAGTGGAACCCACTACTGTAGAAGGACCTCACTCGAATTACTTATTTTAGATGTACAGACAATTCTTCCTCTTGGTTAAGCCCACCTGGAGTTTTGGTTTGAAAATCAATGATGTATCTAGATTCTTTCTGACGCAAGGAGAGAGCTCTGTTGCCACCTCTAGGATGTCTAGCAATATGTTCTAGGATAAAAAAGCTCATCTCTCTGGCATTGGAGTAGTGTTTGTCCTTGAAATGCCTAGCCACAGGATACTTGGGATCAAAATTGGTAATGGCTCTGCCATGTTCTAAAATCCTTTTCTTGGCCATGCAAGTGGTGCTGCCAATATACCACAACTTGCATGGGCATTCTATGGTGTATATGACAAAGGTGGTACTACACGTCATAAATTGCTTGAGGTCTCTTTTAACACCATTGTAGACAACTTGTTTGCGGGAAATGCTGTTGTTGCATGCTTTACAGTGTCCGCAAGGGTAGAAACCCTTGAGACCAAGTTGATGTTGCTGTGTATACATGGTGATATCACTCCGGACTAGCATGTCCCTCATATTGCCACCCCTTCTGTAAGTGATACTGGGTCGATCAGGTATGGTGTTGCCTATAGTGTTGTCACTCTTAAGGATGTCCCAATTTTTGGCAACGCTATAGAGAAGAGGACACTCTGCCTTGGTCTGTCTTTTTGTCCTTCTTATCCTTCCAACTATGCCAGTAACAGGATTGATCTGTTTAGATACGTTAGAAAATTAAAGCTAAAAAAGTGGCATAACATCAGGTATAATCACAGCTACTGTGAGACTCCTAGCACTACAGTCAACCCTACGTACAACTTCAGTATCAACGATGCTGAAGTTCTTGACACTATGATCAGGTTGAACCATGATAACGCCAACTCAGGACAACCTGATAGCCTCACACAAACCTTGGCGGACCTAGACATAGTCACAGATAACTTATCTCTCACTAATTTTAGACCCAAATCTAGCTTTACCCCGGCTCTACCACATGACAACATAGACACATTTCACGACTGCGTCAACAGAGCTCTCAATGACCTGAGACACAGGAACATGAAACATCATACCATTAACAACACCAACTTAACACTAGCTCAGAGGAAAACTCTCAAGTCCCTGATGGAAGATGAGAGCATCATCATCCGTCCAGCGGACAAAGGTGGCAATATCGTCATACTTGGTCGAGACCTGTACATCGAGGAAGCCATGAGACAGCTTAACGATGACACATTCTACGAACCTGTCACAACAGATGATTATAATAGCAGTATCACTACTATCTGGGACCTCCTGGCCTCCTGGAGGGACAAGGGCATTATTTCATGGGAAGAATTTTGTTATCTCAAACGGGATTATCCCATTCTTCCGGTACTTTATTTACTTCCCAAAGTACACAAAGACCCCATCAAACCACCAGGTCGGCCCATAGTGTCATCTAGAGGCAGTGCCTCCGAGTGTATCTCTAAATACATTGATCATTTTTTGAGGGACTTCGTTGTTACTCTCCCGAGTTACATCAGGGATACCAAGGATTTCCTCAAAAAAATCAATGAGTTCATATGGGACAATGGGTTATTACTCATTACCCTTGACGTTCAGAGTCTCTACACCATCATTGACCACCAGCAAGGACTTGAAGCCATAAGACATTATCTTGGCACCAGGTCCATCAGATTTAGAGAACATTCCAACATGTTACTCGAAATGCTTAAATATTGTCTGACCAACAACATCTTTATGTTTAATGGCAGTCTATTCAGACAGGTGACTGGGACGGCCATGGGATTGTGTCTTGCTCCTAGCTTTGCCAACCTTTTTATGGGTTGCTGGGAGGAGAACATCAGATCCCAGGCCAACCTACTCAAACAAGTACAGTTTTGGCTCCGTTACATCGACGACCTATTCATCATTTGGAAGGGGTTCGAAACCGAAGCACAGCATTTCATTCAATTATTGAATGACAATAACTGCAACATCAGACTCAGTGGCAAGATCAGTGACACTGAAGCAGAATATCTTGATGTTAAGATTATGATTAACAACAATACCATATGTACCTCCCTTTTCAGAAAATCAACTGCTGGCAACAGTACCCTTCATGCCCTTAGCAGTCACCCTGATACTTTAAAGTGGAGTATCCCCTACGGGGAACTGTTGAGGGCCAAGAGGAACTGCAACACAGAGGCAGCATTTGTTTCTGAAAGCACCATTATCATACAGCGATTCATCGAGCGAGGTTACCCTCAATGGGTACTCAAGGCTGCCAAAGACAGAGTGAATTTGGTTGACAGGGCCAATACCATATCTGACAAACCTGATTGCGACACTGAGAGTAGTGAGAATCAAACACGAGTCATTATGACTTTCAGTTCTGATGCCAACAAAATTAAGAAAATCTTTGCCAAAAATTGGGACATCCTTAAGAGTGACAACACTATAGGCAACACCATACCTGATCGACCCAGTATCACTTACAGAAGGGGTGGCAATATGAGGGACATGCTAGTCCGGAGTGATATCACCATGTATACACAGCAACATCAACTTGGTCTCAAGGGTTTCTACCCTTGCGGACACTGTAAAGCATGCAACAACAGCATTTCCCGCAAACAAGTTGTCTACAATGGTGTTAAAAGAGACCTCAAGCAATTTATGGCGTGTAGTACCACCTTTGTCATATACGCCATAGAATGCCCATGCAAGTTGTGGTATATTGGCAGCACCACTTGCATGGCCAAGAAAAGGATTTTAGAACATGGCAGAGCCATTACCAATTTTGATCCCAAGTATCCTGTGGCTAGGCATTTCAAGGACAAACACTACTCCAATGCCAGAGAGATGAGCTTTTTTATCCTAGAACATATTGCTAGACATCCTAGAGGTGGCAACAGAGCTCTCTCCTTACGTCAGAAAGAATCTAGATACATCATTGATTTTCAAACCAAAACTCCAGGTGGGCTTAACCAAGAGGAAGAATTGTCTGTACATCTAAAATAAGTAATTCGAGTGAGGTCCTTCTACAGTAGTGGGTTCCACTTACATCATTCATATTTTTGATGCAATGTAGCCCGATACCTAGTTAAATGTGACATGTCTGTTTGCCGTTTTACTGATGAAATGTTCTTATGTAATCCATTGCTCATGCAGTTTCTCCTCTTCTCTCCCTTTTTTCTTTTCATTGTTGCGACTGTTTCAGTTGCTCATGATTAATTGTCATTTGAAATGTCTGATGTTCCAGACCTTATCTATAATGTGCTTGTTCTTATTTTTTTACAGGAAGAAAGGAAGGGGCCCACTCACCGTTATTCACCAGCACGGGCCACCTACCCTTTTTTCTTTCCTTCTCACATCACTACACGCGGACATTGATTGGCAGCCCTCTGAACTTTAATTGAACAGGATGATTGTTGGACCCTTTGGACAGAACTACA
The DNA here is from genome assembly GCF_964204655.1 of Triturus cristatus. Lineage (NCBI taxonomy): Eukaryota > Metazoa > Chordata > Amphibia > Caudata > Salamandridae > Triturus > Triturus cristatus. The sequence continues at coordinate 779,049,427 of NC_140586.1, read as the reverse complement.
AGGTCACGTCTATGGTCACATGACCGTTATTTTGCACATATAACTTTTTGGACGTATTTTCCATAAACTTTTCTTTGACAGTTTACATGACTATTTGGGTTTACGACACCTACACCTAGGTTCTCTTATCAACACACCATCATGTTTTATTTTTGACCACACGTTGGTCATTATGAATGCGCATTACGCTTTAATTGTGCGATGTCTGTGCACGCATGTCTACTACAGACTGTCACACTCATGCTCACAAGTATTCAGTGACTAGTCCACACCACGCAGTAACTGGTTGCTGGTTAACGTATCAGACCGACAGATACTCTTCTCACGCTACGATGCGAACACAGCACAGCCTCTGCATGGCAGGTTCCCTAGCAACACGACGCGCTCTAGTTGCGTGTTAGAGTCCATTTTGGTTCCCTTGACGACTGTGGTTTTTTCTGTGCCCACAACTTTATTGAATACTGCGTTGTCAACTATTTTCATTGGCGATTTGCATGCCATCTGGACCATTTTACGTTCAACAGTGTGCAGATTTGGCCTCGTATTTGATTTGTCACGCACAGTGACGTGACTCTGTATTTCACAAGGCCATTGGATCTACGGCATTTATTTATAATGCTCCTTGTATTGCATGTCCAGTTTACTATTATGATTCATTATTTTTACCACACAGACATTAATTTCAATGCATATAACAGTGTGCGAACAGCGTAACCATGTACATTTCATTTACATGCACCAGTCCTGTTTCTATTTTCACTGGGGTGCTGCCTATTTCACTGCCCGGATTTGTTGTAACATTCACGTGATCAAGCTTTTGCGGAAGCGAAACGCGTTGTGAATAAACCTTTGTGAATAGTAACGGAGATTGAGTCCTCTTTGCCTGAGAGCGTACTTGATGCTTTTTTGAATCTTAGTGATACAGTTTCCGGATTGCTTCGCCGGAGTGTACGCCACTCTTCATGGGTTCACCGGAGTTCTGAAGGAGCGATTTTTTGTTGGATGTATATATATATATATATATATATATATATAGATATATATATATTTATTTATTTATATGTATTTGGAGCCCTGAACGCCACTCTTCATGGGTTCACCGGAGTTCTGAAGGAGCGAGTTTTTGTTGGAGATATAATTATATATATATATATATATATATATATAACAAACTTCTCTCTCGCTTCACCCTTAGTCCTGGGGTTCGTCGCAATGAAGGAAAGCACGGCACCACAGAGAACACTTGAAGTGTTTATTCAGCAAAAGAACATCAGTAACACGCACAAAAGGACGGTCGACGCGTTTCGGCACTCAGCCTTCAACTGGACCATAGAGTCCTAATGTCCAGAGTGTCTTTTTATAGAAGCATTTTTTTATACATGAAAAAAACGGAAAATAGAAAGTGAAAACATACTGGACTTGAAATACATCGTTGATCAAGGTATGTTATTTGAAAGTAAATACAGTTTTTAGATCACAAAGAACCACAATACTTCATCCATCATGGTGATTGCTGTAAATTAGATAGTGATATAAAATTAATGTAATTTAAGCGGAAATAGTTTTAAAGGATTTAAGAAAAATCGCAATCAAGGTAAAGTACCAATAGGCTCTAGAGGAATCAATTGGAATCAGACAATTTTAAATAATTTTGACGAATTCTAAATAAGGAGATCCTATTTGGCAATTCATGAAGTGAGTGATCACAACTTTAGACCACACACTGAAAAAAATGTTAATCATTAGCGAATTTTACATAAAGTATGTAAAGTCAAGGTTGATTATTTGTCAAAAAATTCCAAATGTTACCAACATGTAATTGTTTCAACTGTTACAATGTAAAATTCATATGTATATCACAATCAGCAATCAGAGGGGAGAGAGATGAAAATATTGTTATGAGAGCAGGCGAAGATTTGCAATGTTTTGATCAACAGTGGGATTTGTGTATGAGTATAAAAGGGAGAACAGGGATGAGTCCATCATAATTGATCGATTAAAGATGAGTTAGAGGTGCACATGTAATTCAGCATACAAATTATGTCCTAATGGGTTTTCTGTACCCATTAGTAATATCATTCTCGACTCTGCTCTTCTTAGCTCAAGAATGCGGTTTCCACCCCTTTCTTTTTGTTTGATGATTTTGATACCTGAATACTTGAGTAAATTACTGTCACTTGAGTGAAAATCAAAGAAATGTTTAGCAATGGGATATGTGAAGTCCTTATTCTTGATAGCACGTAGATGTTGTAGGATGCGAAGTTTAAGTTTGTTAATTGTGCTGCCAATATAGTATTTTTGACATGGACATCCCAGTCTGTAAATTACATATTTCGATTCGCAAGTGATGTGATCTAGAATCTTTTCATGATGGCCATTCTGTAATTGGTAAGAAGTGATGTTTTGGCCCTGTTCACACGCCTTACATTTTGAACATTTCATATATATGTATTTGGAGCCCTGAAAAAGCCCTTGTTAACGGGTGAAACGTGTTGGCTGCATCTGTATGCATCTGTATGCTTGACAAAGGAGAATATTGAATTTGAAAAAAGAATAAAGAGGTATCCTGTTTAAACTGGCAACTAAGAACTAAAATTGTTGAAAACCAAGACTCTTTACTGATTGTGATTATATTGCCTCTCATCATTTTGTCATAATTGTTTCCGATTTATGACCATGTGGCAGCTGGTCATTTGAGGTGGGCAATATAACTAGCAAAACACGTTACTTGTGTGTGAATATACCGGGTGGTGTAGTAATTTCTGCCTATCTGCCATTCTTTGTTCTTAGCACTCCTAATATCTCATAATCTGAATATCTAACACACACTCAATTCAATAACACCAACGCACGTCCTCAACAGCCCTCCCTCTAGAATCCGACCAAATACCAACTTGCAGGACATCTCCCCACACAGGAATCAATCTGATTTGATAGTAAACATCATCGCTAATGAGCCCCAACAGTCGAATCAATCTGATTTGATAGAAAACATCTTCGCTAATGAGTCCCAACAGTCGAAACAGGATTCCAGTAGCTCCATAGCTATGAGTAACAGCCCAAATCTATCCAAATCAACATTATTCCCAACCAACCACAGCCTTTAGCTCCGAATCAAGCCCCAACACTGGTCCCAACAGTCTACTGGAAAGAGTCATTATACTGGAGTCAACAATCTTTGACCAGGACAACTGAAGATGTATTCATAGGACTGACACTAAGAAACGCGAAACAGCAGCAAAATACAAGGAAATACACCCAGTAAAGCCGAACAGTAGACCCAATCTCCCAGAGACAATTTATGCTAGCATACCAACAGGGTCATCCATACAACTTCCTATCACTCCTCAACCTAGAACGGAGTCTGAGAATCACAGTGCCCCCCACCTTAATATGGAGCTCGATAATCTCAGCTCACAATCCACCAAGACCTATAAAGCCATGCAACTCCCCATCAGAGACATGAAGAACCTTCTATGCTTATCAGAAATATGTCTATCAAAATTGGAGCTCATACAGAAATACACTCATGAAACCCAGAAGAAACTAAAATCTATCCCTATGGTAGCAGCAAACAGACTACTCTGTCCCCGTAATCAACTTAGTTATCTGGGAGACAACGAGATACAAACCCTTTTACGATCCTATGAACCAGCCCTCATTCCTCCTACAAAGTTAGATGAACACAGAATTCAATCAGTCCCAACTAACGCATGCAGAATTGCAAAGACTAGCAATAGAATACTAAATTTTGTGATAATAATTCCTGAAAAGCTCGACTCATCAGCGATCAAACCACAGCAACACATTAGGTGTATACTACTCAACTGTCGGTCAGCAAAGAAACATGCTGCAGACATAGCCGACCTCAAATTAAGCCAGGAAATCGACATAACTATACTAACAGAATCATGGCTATCTGACTCTTCTTCCCCACGCCTAGTTCCCCCAAATTATTGCATTATGAGACAAGACAGGCCAACCAAAAAGGGAGGCGGCATCACCTGTATACATAGATCTGACATTGCCATTACGAAAATACAATCTGACCCCCTACAGTCATGTGTGTATCTCGGTAGGTCCTTAAGATCCTCTGATAATCAAATTTGCAAACTTCATACATTCTACCATCCCCCAGGCAAAAATAACAGGTTCATAGACCAGCTGATAGAAATCCTCACAGCAAACTCTACTCCTAATTCCCTTGATATTTTCTTAGGAGACTTCAATCTTCATTGGGAGGATCATACTGACAATCAGATCTATCTACTAAAAGCCTTCCTTGAAGATCAATCGCTGTTCCAAGAATGTCATCTACAAACCCACTCCAAAGGCACTACCTTAGACTGGATCATAGCTAAAGAAAAAGCTATAGATAAAATTAAAATCACCCCCTGCGATTGGTCTGATCATCACATCATTACCTTCCAAATACCCTTCACAAAAATAAAAGCTTCCCCACAATCCATAAAACCTAGAAAATGGATTTGTGACACTAGAGAGCTCAATATGGATATTGTCGCAGCATGCTGTGAGATAGAATTGCAACCTCCTAATAATATGGTAGACGTCAGTGACCTCACGGAGTATTACAATAATACAATGTCGAGTATTATTGAGGACACATCCCTGCTAAAATTAAAAAGGATCCCTGACAAAGATAAAAACCCTTGGTTTAACGGTGCCCTCAACGAAGAAAGACATTCACTCAGATTAACAGAACGGAAATGGCGACAACACCCTTCCTCACCCCATTTAATATAACTAAGACAGGCCAGAAAAGCCTACAATAAAAGCATTCTAAAATCAAAAAAATACTTCTTCGGGAAAGAACTAGACAATGCAAAAAACAGACCGACGAAACTATTCGATCTGCTAAAAGATCAATCCAATAAAACAGCCAAATCTGCACCAACTACTACAAATTAGAATATAAGCAGTGAAGATTTCTGCTCCTTCTCCACAGCCAAAGCCAAATCGATGGAGGTGGAGCCCAAAAAAGCCGATGAATGCCCTTGTATCACTAAGAGCACCCCAGATGAGCTTCAATTTCAACCAGATCTGGAAACGCCTAAAAATAATGCTGGGTGGTCAGAATTCAAACCTTTCAGTGACCTAGGCATTGCAAAGATCATCTCGAGCATTAAACAATCATTACAACAATCCTCTACCTACAAAGTGTTGGTCTACAATAAGCCATCGGCTCATCCCCTCATGTGCAAAGATCATTAACGCTTCGCTGGCACAAGGCTCAATACCGGACTGCCTAAAAACAGGGAAAATCACTCCAATCTTAAAAAAACCGACAGAGAACCCCTCTGACCCTAACAATTTCAGACCAGTAACAAACATTCCCATGCTAGCCAAAGTCCTGGAAAAATGCGTACAACAACAATTGAGCTAACATATCTCTGAATTCAATCTGTTGAATGACTTCCAATCAGGATTTAGACCAAATCATAGTACTGAAACAGCGATTCTGCACATAGTGGATGACGCTTTACTTGCCCTCGACCTCTCTTCGGCATTCGACACGGTTAACCATGCTAAAATAGTAGATTGCATAAAAAATAGGATGGGATTAGAGGGTACAGTCCTAAAATGGTTTAGATTGTTCTTAGAGAACAGAACGCAAAAATTCACAATCAACCAAACATTATCAGCTTCTTTCAGAAATTCGATCGGAGTTCCTCAGGGCTCAACACTATCCCGGCATTATTTAATCTGTACGTAGAGCCACTCACAGAAACCTTACAACGAGCAAAAATCTCTTTCTACATGTACACAGATGACACAAAGCTGTACATCAAGATTACATCGACATAAGAGATAGGTATCATGAAGCAAGCACTAAAGAGAACCATCCCTTGGCTAACCAGTAATCACCTGAAGCTTAACCCACATAAAACCAAATTCCTGCTGATTTCCCCCGAGAAATGCTTAACTGACTGCCTTACAAAGTGAGAATACAACTAATAATGGCATATATCACTCACAAAGCGATGCACTACAAAATACCAGCGTACCTAGCCCAGAAAATCACACTATCAGGAGGATGCCGTGTCTCCTGGAGTCATGGAGATCTATTACTGAAACAGTCCCGATTCCGTTATGATCGAGCTTACTCTGGTGCAGCGCCTAGGATTTGGTTCGCTCTCCCCCCTAACATTAGAAGAATTTTGTCAATCTCTGCATTGAAAAATGAAGCCAAATCTTTTTACATGAGTAAATATCTCCCATAATCTCAGCAGACTCGCCATTATCATTGAGCCTCCATGATCATAAACATGCTACCTCTCATCGAACATTAACCTCTTTGTGGTCTTCAGCACAAGTTGGCAGCATCACAGCCTGGGTCTAGGTGTCCAAGCCGTCAGCAGCAAAAATCCTACAAGCACAGGCTGGAGTATCCCGGGTTGTTACTCAGTGTTAAAATAGCAAGCAGCACGAGACTACAGAATATTGCGTTGTTGCTCGGTGTCTCAAAAGTGAGCAGCACAAAGCAGAAGAATCATAGGCGGTTACTCTGTGTCCCGATAGTGAGCAGAACAAGACTGCAGTATCAGGGGCTGATACTCAGTGTCTCGAGAGTGAGCAACAAGGATGGAGGAGGGTCGCCCACCCTTCTGCCAGTGCAGCAAACATGAAACATAAAATGGTAATAAAATGATTTTATTCCCGTTTTATTTTCAGGGCAGCTGGCCAGCCCAAGGCACGTTTTGTGGCGAGGCCAGCACTGCTGAATGGCAGCAGGAGAGCAGGAATGGTGCACACCTAAAGTTGCCTGGCATGCACACTTCAAACCTCCCCACCCGAGCTGTCGTAGACAGCTTCGCGGAGAGGAGGCACAGGCCTCCAGTGCCTGTAGGAGCACCGAGCCAGCCCACTCCAACCAATCCTGGTGCTGCACTCATGCTGGTTAACAGCATGAAAGCAGCGATAGGATTGCTTAAAGGAGTTGGCTCAGAGAAACCTTGCTGCTGAACTGTGGGACCGGAGAGGACTGGAGTAGGCAAATACATTTTTTTTCTCTTTTCATTTATAGTACGGTTTCATTTATTTCTGCACACTGCCAGGCAGTGTGAAAAACTCACACTGCCTTCAGCCTCAACTGCAGAGTTCTCAATTACAAAAAACATTTCTATTGGACCATTACTGAGAGATTTGGGTATGTGCCTACGGGCATTCCTGGAGTGCCTGTCTGATCGCCTCAGCACTTTCTAAAGCAGTCAGTCGCCACTGCAAGAGAGCAGTATCATGGTCTGTTACTCTGGGTCCCAATAGTGAGCAGCACAAGACTGCAGTGTCACAGGCTGTTACTCAGTGTTAGGACAGTGAGCAGCACAAGACAGCTGTTTCTCTGTGTTCTGACGGTGAGCAGCACAAGACTGCAGTATCACGAGCTGTTACTCTCTTTCCCGACAGTGAGCAGCACAAGCCTGCAGTATTACAGACTGTTACTCTGTATTCCATCAGTGAGCAGCACAAGACTGCAGTATCGCAAGCTGTTACTCTCTTTCCCGACAGCGAGCAGCACAAGACTGCAGTAGCATGGGCTGTTATTCTCTTTCCCGACAATGAGCAGCACACGACTGCAGTAGCATGGGTTGTTACTCTCTTTCCCGACAGAGAGCGGCACAAGACTGCAGTAGCACGGGCTGTTATTCTCTTTCCCCACAGTGAGCAGCACAAGACTGCAGTATCACAACTGTTATTCTATCATGACAGAGAGCAGCTCAAGACTGCAGTATCACAGGCTGTTACTCTCTGTCCTGACAGTGAGCAGCACACAACTGCAGTATCGCAGGCTGTTACTCTCTGTCCTGACAGTGAGCAGCCCCCGACAGCTGTATCAAGGGGAAGTTTGAACAAAAATATTAAGCTTCATGGGATTTTGCTTCCTGTATAATGTTTCATTCATTTTTGGGGAGAGTACCACATGAACAGCTGTTTAAGAAGTAAGTGGCTACAGGAAACATGTTTAAGAGTAGTTGACATGATTAACTGCCCTCTTTTCTAGCAGGAATATGAATCGGCAAAAGGAATGCCAAAGAGGCTGGTTTATAATTGAAAATGGAACCCAAACTTATTGTCTTTGCCAATGATAACACTTCAGTCTTTTGCCACGTCAACCTCCTCCCCACCCCCTGCTCCCTCTGCTTATGAAGTGTGAACAGTTAAACTCAAGCAATTCAATGTGCACTCAGGTCCCCGTTTGCTACGGGCTTTGAAGAATCTAATCCCTGTGAATGAGGATGGCATGAACTAAGGGCCATTCCTCAAACCAGGATGCTATGGACACAGAAGTTCTCTGTTACCTTATGCATAGAACGTAGGGAGATCCAAACAAGTACACCACAATAAAAAGGGCAAATACAAAACACAAAGTCTTTTTTAACCCCAAGATTTACCGAATGTGAAAAAGAGTAAATCTACGATTACCCACCTCCTCTGCCGAAGACAACTTTTGCATATTCAGGGTGATTGATGGCCAAAGATGCGAAGGAACTTCCCATCCACATGGGAAATGCGTAGTTGTATTTGTGTGTCCAGGACACCAACTTGGCCAGGTCTGTTCCATCTAGTTTAAACTGCAGATGTGAAGAAACAGAATAAATCAGTTCTACCAGAATACACCGGGATTATTACACCATGTTAACATATCCATCAATTTCATCCTATCTTGTCTCCTAAAGCCCTCAATGCATTTATGGATCCGCCCTTTTAAATCGGTTTCAAAGAGAAAGACATAAAAGAATATACGAAAAAATAAAGAACAGAAAAAACACAACTCCAAATTTCAACACCCGCCTCCAATAGCCCCATACGCACTCGACTCGAAAATGCTCTTGGTTTCTATGATGCCATCTTGTTAAGAGGTTGTATAAACTGCGATCAAAGTCAACTATCATTACTACTTTTTTTAAAAATAAAGCAGAGGTAGTGACTGTCCCCCTCTCCTGACAACGAGTAGTAAATTGCGCGGCGCCAGTTGAGCGCAAGGGGCCTGGAGCGGCCGCTCGCTAGCGTTTGCTGCCTTCTGCGGTCTGAAGGGATTCGAATCGGCCTGCCCCCCAAGAGTGCTACCTGACGTTCCTGGACTAACGGGTGCCCTGAGGGATCATCTAGCATCGACCAGGAGGGACGAATCTGATTTTGGTCCTAACGAATGCATAACAAGGGAGCGCTGCCGGCCACAGACGTGGAGACTAGTGCCCTTCCGACACATCGAGGGACCATATCTTCGCATGGCGAGAGTCATGTCGACCCACTGCTCTAATAAGAAAGATGGGTCGGTGAAAGACATGTTTACAAAAAACTCTGCGAAGCGATCAAAGGCAGCCCCAGAAGAAGGCGAATCAGAAACAACTGGAGAAATGGCCAAAGATGCCGGAGCTGGAGGTGATGACTCACCCAATACCAAATCATTCTTGGAGCAATTGTTTGAGTCCCTCCAGGGAGACAATGCTGAGCTGAAGCACGATATTGCCGCTGACATCAAGGGGATCTGTCATGATGGTGAGGATCTGGGACAGAGGGTTACCACCCAGGAACAGAGTCAAGATGCCAGGGAGGAGGAGGTGGAGGCCCCCTCACAGGAACTGATGAGGCTACGTGATCAAAATGCGGATCTCAGATATCAGCTTGAGGATTTGGAGAACAGATCCCCACGCGCCAACATTCGCATTAAGGGGGTTCCCTCCCAGGCAGTCACGGGCAACCTAGAGGACTTCGTTGTCCGCGTCTTCAAGCACGCCGCTCCCTCACTGCAAGACCAAGATATCGTCCTCGATCGTACTCACTGAGCGGGCAGGCCAGCCTCAAGTCCGGGCCAACCACAAGACATACTCACTTGTCTCCACTACTATCGGCACAAAGAGGCCATAATTCTGGCGGCACGTGACCTGAAGGTCATTGAGTTTGATGGCTTCCGGATTTGGCTGTATCAAGACCTCTCCATGTTTACATTGCAGAGACACAGATCCCTCAAGCCCCTTACGGACTTTCTACAGCTCCAGGAAATCAGATATAAAGGGGGCCATCCTTTCCGCCTCCAATTTGTTTGGAAAGATGAGGTACGCGTGGTCTGCACTTTGGGTGAAGTTGATACTCTGCCCGATATACCGAAGCTTGGCGATGCGGAGTCGGTGGAATCGACAGGTCAAGTATTGGAGAGGGGGGGAAGCGGCTCCCGGCACTCATCTAGGAGAGTGAAGAAAGTGCAAGCCCTCGGAAGAAGATAGCCGAGAAGAGCGATCGAGGCTCCTCCATCATCTCCAGCAGAAAGACAGCTGAAAGGCGTTTTGCTGATGCCCTGCGCTTGTGTTTCCTGGCAGGCCGGTCCCGGATCCGTGCAGAGAGTGTAGCTGCCGGCGGGGCTCCCTTACCCTAGAAACTCATTGGTGACTGCGATTGCCTGTGACATGGACCCACTCCATTATGTCTCTTTCAGTGTCCCCCGGTGGGGAAAGTTTAGAATGTTGTTCTTGTTGTTCGCTCTCTCTATCTTGCTTTTCTCATCCCATGAGGGTCTGTCTATATTCAACATCCCTATGGGGAGGACTAGACGGCCACGGGAGAATACAGCACATATGTCAATCTCTTCGAATGCTTTTATATGGTGGTGTCCCTGATTAGCCTCAAGGTTCGTTTGCTCCGAAGATTGGCAGAGAATGTTATCCCGATGGTTTGACAGGCAATATTTCTCTTCGGGTGCCACAAAGAAGGATGGGGGGCAATTTTCCTTGTTACGCACTTTGCGGGACGGGTGGAACGGGTTCTCATGGAAACTCCGGGTAGGATGTTAGCATTACAGGTCACTTTCCAGGGGGACACATTTACGGTGGCTACAATATATGCCCCAAATTAGCGACAGGAAGCTTTCTTTAGGGATACAATGGGTCTGCTTCTTACCTCTCCCGACAGGGATATGGTGGTCGGTGGGGATTTTAATAAAGCTATGGATGCCCAATTGGACAGATCTACCCGAGGACAGGGCTGGACGGGAGTCTGACCTTCCCTGGTAGGTCGCTCCCCCCCGCTGCAGCTTCGCCTGCACCCCCGCTGTCTCTACTGTCGCCGGTGAAATCGAGGCCCTCCACCACCCGCAGGCTCCACCTACGCCTCATCCCTGGTGGCCAGTGGTGGTCTTAGGTTCGTTTACGCTTGTTGTGTGTGCCTGTAACTGTCTGCCCGCTCCTCTTCTGTGCCCCCCTTTCCCCCCGCTCGCCGCTTTGCTTCTGTGCCCCCTTTTGAATTCTGTACCCCTCGCCAACCTCTGTGCCCCCTTTTATTTTGTACCGACTGACTTCTGTGCCTTCTGTGACTTCTGTGCCCCCTTTGATTTTGTACCCCTTGTGCTGACTTCTGTGCCCCCTTCTCGAGTCTGTGCCCCACGCCTGTCTCCTTTCCCCCGTCCCCGCCGCTGCTTTCCCTGCGGCCCCGCCCCCTCCGCACCCATTCGCTCCACTCGACCCTCGCCTCCCAGCTGCTCCTCCCTCCCAACCTTCCCATATAGGGCGGCCACGCGCCGCTGGCGCGCCTAAGGCAAGCCCGCCTGCACCCGGCTGCGCATGGACCACACCCAGCGCCAGAACACCTGCCCCCCGCAGCAGCCACGAGGACCGCCGCCACGACGACACCAACACCCTCGCCGCTCTCAACCTAGGAAGGACCCACACCTGCTGCAAGGCCGCCCTGAAGCGCACCCACGGTCCCTTTACCTGCCTGAACTGCAGCTTCTCCTGCCTCGAAAGCGCTGAGACGCCCGCCACGACGGAACCCAACCAGCTTAGATGCATTCTGATCAACACCAGCTCCGCCCACAAACACGCCGTCGAACTCTGGGACCTACTCGACACCGCATCACCGGACGTCGCCTTCCTGACCGAGACCTGGATGAACGAAGCCTCCTCACCAGACATCGCCATAGCCATCCCGCCATAGCCATCCCAGACAGGTACAAGATCACCCGCAGAGACCGCACCAACAGGGCCGGAGGAGGAATCGCCATCGTCCACAAAAACACCATCAGGGTCTCAACAAACACCAACGACACCCTCAGCACCGCCGAACACATGCACTTTCAGATCCACACGGACCCCAAGACCACCCTAAGAGGCACCCTCGTCTACAGACCGCCAGGACCCCGGCCTCAATTCTGCAACTCCATCGCCGACCTCATCTGCATGCACGCGCTGACCTCCACCGACTACATCCTCCTCGGAGATCTGAAATATCATCTGGAGAACAACAACGACAACAACTCCTCCACCCTGATCGACAACCTGGCCAACCTCGGACGGAAACAGCTCGTTACAACGCTGACCCACATCGCCGGTCACACGCTAGATGCCATCTTCTCCTCAAGCCCCCACGTCACCTTCAGCCACGCCTCCGAACTCACCTGGACAGACCACTACTGCATCCACTTCTCCTTCCGAAAACCCCTCACACACCACGACACCCTACAGACCCCCCCGCCGCTGCTGGGGCAAAGTCACTGAAGAACAACTACAGACAAGCCTCGCACTCAACCCTCCTACCAACCCCACCAACCCCGATGATGGTGCACTCACCCTCGAACGCTGGATGGACGACTGCGCCAACACCGTAGCCCCGCTGAAAAAACCCACCAACAGAGACACCAGCAAAAGAGTCAGCTGGTTCACCCCGGAACTCCTCGACTCAAAGCGCACCTGCCGGAAATTGGAGAACATATGGCACAGCGACAAGACGACGGACAGCCGCGCTGCCCACAAAGATGCCATCCGCAACCACCACCACCTCATCAGGACCGCCAAAAGGACCTCCTTCACAGACTGCCGTGACAACAACGCCCACAACAGCAAGGAGCTCTTCACCATCGTAAAGGAACTCTCCAACCCCAGCTCCAGCGCCAACGACATCCCACCATCGCAAGCCCTGTGCGACTCCCTCGCCACATTCTTTCACCGGAAAATCACCGACATCCATGACAGTTTCAAAGCCCGGACGACCCCTGCAGACCTCGCCGCACCGGACCCACCGCACCCCACCACCCACGACACCCTGACAACCTGGGCCAACGTGAGCATCGAGGACACAATCAAGACCATGGGCACAATCCACTCCGGCTCCCCATCCAACCCTCTCCCACACCACATCTTCAACAAAGCCAGCAATTCCATCGCACCCCACCTGCACAAAATCATCAACCTCTCCTTCGAGACTGCCACCTTCCCTGAGAACTGGAAGCACGCAGAGTTCAACGCCCTACTGAAGAAACCCAAGGCGGATCCGAGCAACCTCAAGAACTTCCTACCCATCTCCCTGCTTCCGTTCCCAGCAAAGGTCATCGAGAAGATAGTTAACACCCAGCTCACCCGTCACCTCAAAGACAACAACATCCTGGACCCCTCCCAATCAGGATTCCGCAGCAACCACACCACCGAGACCACCCACATCGCCGCCACAGACGACATTAGGATCCTTCTGGACAACGGCGTGACGGTGGCCCTCATCCTCCTGGATCTCTCCGCCGCCTTCGACACCGTCTGCCACCGCACACTACTCACGCGACTCCAAGACGCAGGGATCCGGGAGAAGGCCTTGGACTGGACCACCTCCTTCCTCTCCGGCAGAACTCAGAGAGTCCGCCTCCCCCCGTTCCGGTCCGAGGCCTCCGAGAACATCTGCGGCGTCCCACAAGGATCTTCCCTCAGCCCGACGCTGTTCAACGTCTACATGGCACCACTAGCACGCATCGCCCGACAGCACAACCTCAACATAATCTCCTATGCCGACAACACGCAGCGGATCCTCTCCCTCACCAAGGACCCTCTCACCGCCAAATCCAACCTCCACCAGGGAATGAAGGCAGTCGCCGACTGGATGAAGGAAAGCCGACTTAAGTTGAACTCAGACAACACGGAGATCCTCATCCTCGGGTCCAACCCCTCAGCATGGGACGACTCATGGTGGCCCGCATCACTGGGGACCCCCCCGGCCCCCACCGACCACGCACGCAACCTGGGAGTCATCCTCGACTCAAAACTCACCATGACCAAACAAGTCAATGCAGTCTCCTCCACCTGCTTCAACACCCTCCGCATGCTCCACAAGATCTACAGATGGATCCCGACAAACACGAGGAAAACAGAAAACAGTCACCCAGACCCTAGTCAGCAGCAGACTCGACTACGGAAACGCCCTCTACGCCGGAGCCTCGTCCAAGCTCATCAACAGACTGCAAAGAATCCAGAACGCCTCTGCACGCCTGATCCTCGATGTCCCGCGCCGCAACCACATCACCCTCCACCTGAGGAACCTGCACTGGCTCCCCGTCCACAGGAGAATCTCCTTCAAGCTCCTGATCCACGCACACAAGGCACTCCACAAGACCGGACCAGTCTATCTCAACAGTCGACTCTCCTTCTACATACCCAACAGGAAACTCCGCTCTGCTGACCACGCCCTGGCCACGGTCCCGCGCATCCGTAGAACCACTTCCGGAGGCAGGTCCTTCTCCCACCCCGCCGCCAAGACCTGGAACACCCTCCCCCTCTACCTACGACAAACCGAAGACCTGCTGACTTTCAGGAGACAAACTCAAGACCAGGCTCTTCGACAAGTAGCAGCAGCACTCCCCCCCCCCCGAAACCCTTACGGGTAAGTAGTGCGCTTTACACATTAAGTGATTGATTGATTGATTGACCAAGGGTACCCGCCAATAGGTGGACGAAGCAGGATTTACGGATATCTGGAGACACTTACTTCCCAGTGAAACAGAATACAAATTTTTCTCTGCATCACACCAGTCATATGCACATATAGATTACTTCTTTGTTTCACCCCAGATCACTCGGAACACACGGACCACTGACATTGGGGCAGCCTCACTCCCAGACCACTCTCGCCTGACTATACGATTTGACTATGGAAATCGAAATCCTCCCCCCCCCCCCCGATCACCCTTGCCCCAGGAGGGTGATCCCCAAGCAGGGATCCACCAACTAGACACCAGGGAGGGGGGAGCGGCCCCTTGGGCAAGGGCCTTCGCTCCCCCCCTAAACAAATTAGCATCATTTAGTCTTTCTGCCCCCCGGGGGGCAGATGGGGGCAGCAGCCCCCAATCTGCCGGGGGGCAGAAAGCCCAATAAACGCCAGGGATTTTTTTTGGTGCATTTCTTTTGAGGGAGGGGGCTGCCCAAAACAGGCACACCAATGCCCCCATCCCCTGCCACCATTACAGCCTTTCCCCCCCCCCCGGGGGACAGTAGCCCCCAATTTGCCCCCTCAGGGGGGGCAGAAAGCACACAAAATGCCAGGGATTATTTTGCGACATTTTTATTTAGGGATGGGGTTGGCCCCACCCCCATTACAGCATTTCTGCCCCCCGGGGGGAAGATGGGGGCAGTAGCCCCCAATCCACCCCACCGGGGGGGAGGCAAAAAGCCCACTAGATGCCAAGGAATTTTCTTTGGGCAATTTACTGTCCCCCCGGGAGGCAGATGGGAGCTGTAGCCCTTGTACGTGGGCCTCCTATGCAAGTGAGGCACCATTTTTATCGGGGGACCTGGGGGAATGCTGGGTGGTAGGAAATTTGTGTCAGCCCGGTGATGTCACAACTTTCCCACACAAAAATGCGTGGAAAAAGTGAATTTTTCAACTAAATTTGAGGTGTACAGGGGAATCTGGGTATGAAAACGTTGGGGGATCCATGCAAGCCATACCTCGAATCCCCCAGATGTCTAGTTTTCAGAAATATGTGGGTTTGGTAGGTTTCCCTAGGTGGCCAACGAGCACGGGGCCAAAAACCAGGTGACCCCCCTTGCAAAACCAGGTCGTTTTGTGATAGGCAATTTTGTTGTTGCCTCAATACGTTTTGGGCCCTTGCCTGTCACGGGTATTGGGCCTCCCACATGAGTGATGCACCATTTTTATCAGGAGACCCGGAGGAACACTGGGTGGTAGGAAATTTGTGTCAGCCCGGTGATGCCACAACTTCTCCCCACAAAAATGTTTGGAAAAAGTGATTTTTTGAGCCAAATTTGAGGTTTGCAGGGGATTTTGGGTAAGAAAACATTGGGGATCCATGCAAGCCATACTTCCCTAGCATCCCCCGGGTGTCTAGTTTTAAAAAATGTATAGGTTTGCTCGGTTTCCCTAAGTGCCGGCAGAGCTAGGGTTAAAAAACTACAGCTAGGCACTTTGGAAAAATAGGGTCATTTTTCAATGTGAAAATGTGGTGTGTCCACCTTGCGTTTTGATCGTACGTCTCTCAGTTCTACATGGTGGCTCGAGGTGTGTCTACAGGGAAGCCAGAGCGGAATCCCGTCCAACTTTCTAAAACTGAACAGGAAAAATAATGAGTACCTTTTTTTTTATTTCAAAATATTTTATCACTTTTGAGAGAACAGGCATATAGTAAGACATCATTGTGATACCAAGAAAGGTTGAGCACCTGTATCAGTAAAACCAAACATATGATGTACAGATTACACACAAAGTGCTATTGGCTGACATACATTAGATATCAACATATTAAAGACAATTGGATATATGAGATCTTCTAATTAATGATATGACACAAGTCACAGATAGGAGGAAAAACATTGTGGGTCTAAAAGGCCCACATTCCAAAAAATGCATTGCAGTACATCCAGAAGGGTATGTGAGCAGATGGTCACAGAAATATTGTACCTTGTGTGTCTGGACTCTAACAAGTGTATGTTGTTCCTAGATGTCATATTAATGTATCGCCTTCATAATCAAGAAAACCCAAATGTGAAACGGGATTTGGAGGAGAAAGGAAGGGCAGAGAGTGGGGGGATGACTGCTATATAGACGTGGCTAAGAGATTTTAGTTTCAAGAACCAGTTATAGGTTGTGCTGCAAGTCCTGGAGAGCTTAGGGCCATATGTATCAAGCTATTTTGCGTTTGCAAACGCTGCGAATCGCAAATAGTGCGTTTGCGAATGCAAAATATCCCAATGTATAACAGTTTTCCGCATCGCAAAATGGAGAATCGCAAAAATTGCGATTTCCAAATTTGCGAGGCAACTAATCTGTGAAAAACCATTCGCGAATTCACAATTTGAGAGTCCCAAATTGCGAATTCGCAAAAATGTATGTCGCAGATTGCGAATTCACAATAGAATGTATGAAAAATTTGCAAATTGCGAGTAAGTGAAAAATTGCAATTTTGCTCCTTCAAATTACCACCATCTCAGGGCAGGTGGTAACCAGGTGCAACCTATTTAAAGAGGACCAGAATGCCTCAGTGTCTTTTACAATGGCAGCGCTGTATGTCATTGCGAGGAGGATACGGATTCAAGCAGCAGCACAGAGAAGGAGGAGGAGACAGGAACACGTTTACAGCGTGCGCATAACCCTGCTCCAACAGACATAGGAAGAAATACATGAGAAGTATAGACTAGACTCAGCAACTATACTAGACCTGATAGCTGACCTACAACCCATACAGGAGCATCCAACACGCAGGACCCAAGCCATTCCAACACAATTGCAGGTCCTCTGTTCCCTCCACCTACTAGCATCAGGGAGCTTCCAGGGGGGTCATAGCTACAGCAGGAGGGGTGTCCCAAAGTTGCATGTCACGCTTCTTTCATGCATTCTTGGATGCAGTGGTACAGAGGATACACCATTACATCAGATTCCCCACCACACAACAGGCATTGCAACAGACCAAATTGGATTTCTACCAGATAGCACAGTTTCCCCATGTTGATGGGACACATGTAGCCATCTGTTCCCCCTCAGATAATGAGTATGTATTCAGGAACAGGAAATCATTCCATTACCTCAACATACAGGTCATATGTAACGCAAAACACATAATACCCGATATAGTGGCCAAATATCCTGGCAGTACACACGATTCCTTCATATTTAGACACAGTGGAATATACACATGTCTCACTGGGGGTGAATTCGGCGAAGGATACCTGATAGGTAAATGCAATTTTGCACACTCTGATGGAATCATTACTGCATGAATAGGACAGTGATCAACCATATGCCTTTCATCCTGTAGGTGACAGTGCATATGCTGTGCGCTCATTCATCCTCACACCATACCTCAATCCGACAAATCAGAGTGAGAGAAAATACAATGGCGCACACAAGTCAACGTGCAATGTCATCGAGCGGACATTTGGAATACTGAAGAGCAAATTCCGCTGTCTGCACAAAAGTGGAGGAGCACTGCAGTATAGGCCAGAGACCTGTTGCAAGATTGTGGCTACTTGTGCCATGCTGCACAATGTCGCAACAACAAAAGGTGGAACTCACAGATTCTGAATCAGATGAAGATGAGGAGCCAGGTCCATGTCTCAGACTAGCAGGTGGTGTAGGTGCAGGAGATGGCAGACAGAGACGTGATGAAATAACACACAACCGTTTCTAGGTGAGTAATGATGACACAAAGCAACTCATGAATGTTGAATTACTGTGTTTTATTATACCTTAACATCAGGTAAAATGTATTCACACAGCCTACAAATCACAAGTATTATGTGGCTTTTGTTGTTTAACATGTCATGTACACAGGACACGAAAAATTGAATGACATATATATGTATGCCATGGATTACATCACCCATTGGCATTACTCTGTGGCAACACTGTCTATTGTTTCCATCCACAGACAGCAGTTGCATGCTCACTGTTCAGACTGCCCTCCCTTGATGAGGCATCGGATGCAGTTCCCTGCCTTCTGGGTTCAGTCATGGGTGGGGTAATGCTGCTGCGGCTGCAGACCTCCTCACTGTCCCCTGCCCCCAGAGTACCTGTGCTAGCTAGGTTTGCTGTCTGTAGCTGGTCAACGGCATTGGTGACCTACAGCAAACCCTTGGCAACATCCTGGCTGCAGTGTGCCATTTCAATTTGAATCAACACAGTGCGTCTTGATACTACAGATATGGCATTGCACAAACGGTTGACTGCCATACTGTAATGATCCACACGGGTGAATAGATGTTGCTTTTCCCTGCATCTGGATGCATGATCTCTCTGCATTGTGGCACAGAGCTCTTTGATGGCTACGGTCATTTCCTTAATGCTGTCTGCACATGCCTTATTGCCCTCTTCAACAGTGTGGTTTAGCTCCCTGATGCCATCCTTTGTGTCTGTCAAATTGTGATTGACAGACACCAGCTGCCTGTTCATTGACCGCATGCTTTTTGCTTGCAGATGCTGTACCTTGACCATTGTGCCCTCCAGCCCAGAAAAGGCAGAAGATTCATCTCCTACTTCTGCGGTGTTTTGTGTCCTTGGTCTAGGTCTCATGCGACTGCTGTCGCTACGGTGCATAGGAGACTGGTCATGTTGCTGCCTGCCTGCTCATCCTGAATGCCTTCCAGTTCTCCCTCCAACTCCTGGAGTAGAGCCTCAGTGTAACGGCGTTGTGTTTGCTCAGGTGTTGGCTGTGTTGTGTGCTCTGTTTCCTCTCCCCCTGCCTGTTCCTGTAGCTGTGATGCCTCATCAAGTTCTGTGTTGCAGGTTCACATGTGAATACATGAGAACTACTTATTGTGTGTCCTGCTTTCTGTTATTTAAAACATTAAATTCAATACAATTGGTGTACCTAACTGCTGTGATTCAATTTGTTTTTTTATGTTGTGTCTCAACTGCAGATATATTGCAGTGTGTCAATGCTTAACTGTATTATGTGTGTGACTACATCTCCCATGATGCATTGCTGGGTGGCCACAAAATTGTGGAATGGAGTGGCAATGATACTTAGATATTGAGGCATTCCTGAGTGTGGTGTTTAGTGGGTAATGGGTCAGGGCTGATTTAGCATGCATCCTACCTTGTCTGGTGTTGGGAGCGGCTGAGCTGTCAATATCTGCAACCCCGCTGAGGTTCTCTGGCTGTAGGGTGGACTCCACCAAATCCTCAAGGGGTGTGGATGCAGGCTCAGTAGATTGACCTCCACCAGTTTTCTTTGCCTCCGCAAGCCTGTTGGCAACCTTATCTTTTGTCCTTGAGCGCAAGTCATACCAACGCTTGCGTAGGTCCTCAATGGAGCGCTTTGTGACACCAATGGCATTTATCTTAGCCTTTATGTCCAGCTAGATTATTTGCTTCTCTGACTCCGGCATGTGCAGAGATATCTTGCCAAACAGCTGTTCATGGCTCCTCACCATCTCTTCAATGAGGACCTCAAGTTCTTTTTCACTGAATTTTTGTTTTCTTTTCCTTACAGCAGTCTCCTTTGCCTTCTCCTGTGTATCCATAGTGTTTTTGATGGTGTCTTTGCACTACAGATGGACTTTCGAGTGGTGCGCTCCTGCTCCCAGCCTCTAACACAGCCTCAGGCAATCAGAAACAGCATGGGCAGTCCCACTTCCTTGTTGTAATGTCATCATGCTGCACCTTTTAAGGAATCGCAATTTAAGCAATCAGTAATTGCGATTTTTACCGATTCGCTATTTTTTGTGAATTTTTACATACATAGCGTTTTGCGATTCTCAAATCGCGATTCGGTAAAAATCGCTATTTGGAAATCGCAATTCGCTTTTTGATACATATGGCCCTTAATTCAATGTATTTATCAAGGGATTGCCAAACTGCACTAGAGATTGGGGGTGCAGCCTGATTCTTAGACTGTAAGGTGTGTAACCCATGGAGGAAGAAGACCCACGCCAAACATGTGTGATGTGATAGATGGTTGAAAAATGTCCATTCTGAAAGTATGAGGTTAACTGCAATGATCAGAAGAAGGTCTAGCAGTGCCATATCATTGGCTCCTAAGGGTAGCGTGGTTACTGAGGCCCAGGGACCAATGCTACTACAGAGAAGGATAAGGTTATGGGTATGTTACATATAATTGACAAATGGCTTTGCATTGGTAGCCAGTATGAGTCAAGCAAATGGCATTCAAAAAACAATTGTTGGTGTGAGCCCGGTTCTTGACTGCAATTTCAGCACTTGCCATTTTCTCGTAGTTTCAATGTATGCAATTGACCTGGGGTCTAGTGCAGGAGATTCATTGTATAGAATTTGTACTGGATAAGAGAGGGAGCAATTTTATTACTCAGGGAGAGTTTGCCAAACTTATGCCAGTTATCGGCTGTGAAATGTTAAAAAAAAATATATGTCGAAATGTTTAGAGAATTTGGTGTATAAAATTGAATTCTGTGATGGTTGTGGGTCAGATAGGAACTTGTAAATTTTGGGGGCGACATGTCCAGAATGTTGCCATAGGGCGAGGTGAGTAACTAGAGTCTAGTGTTTAGAAAGATTGAGTTTGGAGAGTTTGAATTTTAATCTTTAGGAAACTGTGGAAAACCAAGTTGGAGAGGTTTAGTGTTTTAGCCAGTGAAGAGTGGAGCGGGTCATTGTTGGTGTCGTCGTAAAGCTCCCCGATTAGCCTGATGCCTTTGAAGGCCCACAAAGGTGCAATGGTAAGAGCAACTTCAGCACTGACTTTTGGATTGAGCCACAGTGACGCCCATCTGGAGTTATGAACAGATTCCAGCAGGCATCTGTCTAGCATCTTTAGCACGTTTGCAGTATCCATAAGTGTATGATGGGAGTGTGGCGCTGTAAATTTCAACATTATGATAAAAGAGGATGTGCTAAAAGGGGAAAAAATATCACGTTCAATATTCAACCAGAGTGGGGTATTTTGTGAATCTGGTAGTAGCCATACAGCTCCTTGGGCAGCCAGGAAGGCTGATAGGTAGAGGTTCCAATTTGAAAGGTTACCGCCCCCTCTCCGCATAACGATCTTCCTGAGGGATTTGTACGAGATCCACGCTCTCTTGTCGCTCCAAAGAAATTTGAGGTGATTTTATACATTTCCTGGAAAAAGGAGGGGGACAGTTTTAAAGGTAGCATGGATGATAGAAAGTTCACTATCAGAGTGATCATCATTTGAAGCCTAGCCCAAGATTTAAATTTGCGCGACCGAGCGGGCAAGGTGATTTCTAACCTTGGCAATTGTCTGTGATTCATTAAAAAGTAGTGTGTCAGTAAGATTTTTACAGAACCAAATCCCCAGATATTTAAGACATGTGGACTGTCATTTAAGTCCTGAGTCACCTAAGTGATAAGGGAGACATAATGGGTATAAAGGAAATACCTTGTTTTTGTCCTTATTTAAGATGTATCTAGAGACCTCCAAAAATGTATGGATAATAGTGATGATACAAGGGATTGCAATTTCGACATCCTCTGAGAAGATAAGGATGTCATCCACATATGCTGCTGTTTTATATATATATTGGCCCTACATTTTAGACCTTTGATTCCAAGTGCAACGTTAAGTAATTTAAGTAGGGGTCAATAGTAAGTGGAAAGAGCAAGGGGGAGAGATGGCATCTTTGTCTTGTCCCTTGATGCAAGTCAAAATATGAGGAGATGGAACCGTTAATCCTAATGTTTTCTTTGGGATTCATGTGGAGCGCCAGTACCAGACACTTTATCGAATGCCTTTTAGACATCAAGAGCGATCACCGCAGACAGTAGTGAGTAAAGGCGAGCTTTTCCTATAATGTGGCAGAATGTGCGCATGTGTCTTGCAAGGCACCCTTTGACAAAACCTGTTTGTGAGTTATGAATAAGTTTGGGTATGCAACTTTCTAGCCTTTTGGCTAGGAGTTTTGCAAACATTTTAGCTTCCATGTTTAGGAGAGAGATGGGGCAAACGTTTTTGGGGACCGAATGATCCTTGCTCTCTTTAAGAATGACGACTATTGTGACCTCGACAACCGTGCCAGAGACTTTGCAATGTAGGGCAAAGTGATCAAGTGTAGTTTTAAAGTGCATGATGATCAAGGGGGTAAAAGTTTTATAAAAAACAATGAGGAAACCGTTGAGGCCAGGTGCCTTCCCTGAATGGATGGCTTTTATTGCCTGCACTATCCCCCCCATTCCTATTGGTTTATTCAAGCGTGCCCTTTCTTCCTCGGAGATTAAAGTAGTAGGGAGGGAATTAAGGAACTCCTGGCATTTTAGTTTCTCAGATGATGATTGTGGAGTATATAACTTCCTATAAAATTCTTTGAAAACCTCAAGGATCTCTTTGTTATGGAATTCTTGAGAGCCATATTGGTCCTTAAAGTAATTTGGATGTTGAGGTTGTTAAATTTGAGGGTGGAGGCAAGCAGTTTGCCAGCTCTGTTATGTAATACGAGTTGCCTGGATATTTGGGAATGAATACTAGGAATGCTCTTTTACCAACTATGGAGTTGAAGGTGTATTTTAACTATTTGATATCTTCAAGTAGGTACCTATTATTAGAATGTCTAAACATTTCTTCTTTATTTTTGATTTGAACACCCAGTGATTGTAGAGTTCTCTTAATTTTGCCATTTTCCCTAGACATTTGTTTAATGATTTGCCATCTTACATCAAATTTAAACGTGTGCCATAATATTATTGAGGATTTGAGTGTGTTAATTTTCCCTGAAGAAAAGATCTATTTCATTTTGTAGGTCCGCAGAGTCAGTTTCATTCTTTAGAATGTAAGTGTTTAGGTGTCAGGTTCAACTACCTCGTACCTCAGCAAGGTTTAGAATGGACATTGAGATTGCAGTGTGGTCAGAGACAAGGATTGGATGAATTTTAGTTTCGGAGGTGGACTTTAGGAGTGAGGCATCTACAAGGAAACAATCAATACGGGAGAAGCTGGAATGAGGTGAGGAGATAAATTTAAAGTCACCGCCCTAAGGATTGTGTAGTCTCCTAGCATCTAGGAGGTGATGAGAAGAGCAGAGGTTGAGAAACTGTTTGTGTGCCCTGGGTGTTCTGTATTTGAACGCTGAGTCTCGATCTAATGAAAATAATGAGTTTCTAATGATTTGGTGAAGGACAATTCTTGCTGGACCCATTTACCACGGTCACTAAGACATTAGGCATATTGTTTGACCCTTCCTATTTTTCACAAATTCAAAAGGTTTGATGTGCTGACTTTCTTCCACTAAAGATGCTGAGGAACATCTAGCTCTCATTCTATCAGACAAACATGTCTCTGGTGTTGGGGCACGTGTGCTGTCACTTTGACATTACTGCAATGCCATCTCACCTGGCCTCCCGGAGTACTGCATCTCAAAACTTCAATCTCTTTAGATTCTGGCAGTGAGGCTTCTGTGTGGGCTACACAGACACCTTCTCCCCAGCTCATTGCTCCCTCCATTGGCTTCCTATCATGCAGAAGATCCGGATCAAGTTTCTCTTTCTCACATACCCTGCCTTCTACATCAGCAGACATAGCTTTCTCTTACATAATTTGCCCCTTCGTAAGCTTGTGAAAGCCCTGTGGTCTGGTGCCCCCTTCTCTTGAAGTTTCAATTAAAAAGCACGCCCAAAGTGGAGGTGATTCTTTCTGTTTGATAGGGACACTGAATATGTTTTGCTAACTTTAGCCAATTCAGAATTCAAGTAGAAGCTCAAGATGTATGAGTTCTGTCAACAGGCGTAATGTTGATCTCTAAAAACATAGCACCAAGATGCCTTTTCTGGCGAACCTATGTTCAGGAAATAATAATAATCATGAGAACGACAATAACAGTTTGTGTAAAGTACCCCCGCCGTACATTATATGGATATTGCAAGTCTTCGAGGATTTCTATAACTATAGAGAGAAACAAGGCCAAAGAAAGAGTTTCTTTATAAGGTTATGGAACTCCGAGGTGACTTGCAATATCCTTATCATGTAAGCCAGGGGGTACGTTATCCCATAAAATACACGGTCACACCATCCCCTTTCCTACAAAGTACTCAAAGTACTCAAAACCTTGGTGCATACCTCTTTCATATGAAAGAGCGAGCATGTTTGCAAACATGAAGAATAAAAATAAAACCTATAGTGCAAAATTAGACACATCAAAAACCTGTTAGATATTTGTTATAAACAGAAATTAGAAACAGTTCAATACAAGTCAGTTCTTTAAATAAGAAAGGTGCAGTAGTTCAGGCGTGCAGAAACATGCAGAAAGATTCTAGCTTCCCCTATCTAAGGAGTGAAAAAACATAAGCATTCTCTCTGCTTGACATTGTAAGCTTTCACAATAGAGCAGAAAAAGAAAAGCAGAGTTCAGTCTTTGTGCTTTAAATAGCTGTTCAAAATATGCTCTATGACCTGACCTGTCTTTCACTATGACAGCAGGCATTGCGGCATCAGAAAGTTCAGATGTCTTTTCTTTATAATCGTGACTGGGTCATCACAATAATTAACAAACAGGTGGTCCCTATGGGGGAAGTTAAGCCCTTTACTTCCACTGCAATAGTATTACACCAGTGATAGAAGAAAACCTCTCACAAGAGTAAGTCACATTTATGCGTTTAGTGCATTTATTTATACATATCCCATTTTATAATGTACAAGTACAATTCTAGCATTATAATGCATTAATTATATCTTTTGTCTAGAAAGACAAGGTGCTCCTAAAAGGTGACGGTGCAATGAAAGTGATATATGGTGAATAAAAAGAGCATATGTGCTATGTACAAAAATGTATATAAATGGGCCTGAAAGGGATAATAGAATTTTTGAAGTCAACATCAAATTCTTAAAAACACAGTCCACATGTTATTTGTTGACGTTTCGACCCCTGTGCATATATGTATTTAGAGCAGGGTCATCATCAGGACGCAAAATATATACAGGAGACACCTAAAGTAAAAAATGAACGTATCAATTTGAGTATACATTCCTTTTGTAATCAAATTACAATGACCAATATAGTATGATTATTTTACATACCAAAAGATTGAGGCAAGAAGACCCACAGTCAAGTAAATATCAAACACAATTTTGTGAAGCAACTTCAAAAAGGATATTAGCATGCTGTAATGAGATAGCACAGGTATCACCCAACAAGTAACACCCATTTCGAATTTCAATGGTAGGTATAGTAAACTTAAGTTACATACCAAGCTATAGTTGCAAAAAAAAAAAAAATTCTCAGATGCTTGACAGTTTCTAATATTACTTCAGAGAACACCCTCAAACCGAATTTGAACCACTGTAATGAAGAAGAGAAGGAAACATTCAATACTGTGATAACATAGGCGTGTGCTAGTTAGAATGTTAAATCCTGTCATATCAATAGCGAGCCTGAGTTCTTCAGCAGAAACCATCAAGGGTGTACTCAGGATTGCATTTCCAGGTATGGGACAATAGTTTTTACATTCACAGTTCTTGTTAAAGTGTACAACCATACGCTCTTAGCAGAGACAAGGTTAAATGTCAAGTCAAACTCACAAAACCAGTCGAAGCCTGGTGTGATGATGGATGCTTTAGTCATCAAAAAATTCAGACAAAATCCTTAAGTCAAAATGCGCTGCCAGCTGCAGACCGAGGCTTCCAGGGGACCACAACCACCAGAGTCCCTAGCGCCGGTGGGAGGGGCCAGCGCTTTGCTTCGTGCCAGGAGGCGCTCTTAAGGGCTTGCGGGCTCTCCTAGCACGGGTATGACCGGGGCCGCGCCAAGGGCGGGCCCGTCTGTGCCCATCCGAGCCCGGAGGAGGTTGGGCTGGGCCATCCCCTTAACAACGCAGGAACGAGATACTTGGACTTGGTCCCTCAATTCCCAGATAATGTGGCATTTGTCCATCGTTTATCTCGATTATAATAGGTGTTTGTGGCGTTGTCCATTCTTGTGTCCACAATGAGCAAACGTAAGGGAGTTGTGGGGATTTTGGATGCTTTTATTATCAGGGCTGAATTCATGCTCAGTCATGAGATCGAGCTGACAGAGAGGCGACTTTCTCTAGGAGCTTTACCCTTGTCGAGGCGCTCTTCCTTAAGCCCAATCGCCCCGGGTGAGGCTTTACAAACTTGCTGTCTTTTTAGCACACAAGACCAGCTGCAGTCTTCTTCTGTAATTGTTTCTTCACCTACACTCGTACCTGTTGTGGAAGTTTCCCATTCGGATCCTGTAACCAGGATCAGTGTAGCTACCAGGACACGGACACGGGCTTTTAAACCCCACACCAAGGCCAAGATGAAAGAGCCACCAGTGAGGCGAAGAAGGGTGGGGGCATACAAAACCCTAAACAACAGAAAGGGATCCGAAACCCCAACTCTGGGGTGGTACAGACTTGTACAATTAATACACAAACTGATGTTGCTTTTGCTTTTCCTGTACTCACATGTAATACTTCGGGGGTGCAGCCCTGGACACTGTTAGGGAGACTGTTCTGGGTGCTGCTCTTGTACGGTTTAAGGAACTACTAGACAACAGCCTTGAACCACTCTAGGGACGCTTGAAACATTTGGATCCTGTAATGTGTAAACTGGCTGGCGAAAAAGATTTATTGCAGCCCGCAGTTGTTTTAGGGGAAGGTTTGGGCTAAGATGTTTCCTCAATACCGGCAGGCGAGCACAGACCCGCGAGGGAGGCATCCTCAAACATCCGTGAGGAAGCTCCTGGGATGGATGTCTGCACCACTGAGTAAGCACCAACCCCTGTTCTCCACCAAGCAGGGTCTGACCTCTGTCAGACTCAAGCACGGGTCCCAGGTGTCCATAAAAGGCTCCTATGATGCTGTCTCCCCCGCGATGGACCCAAATGCTAAAGCGCCTGCCCAAACAGTGACTGGGGTGGTTGGGGCCAGAAGGGTCCAACCGGGGGTCAAACTAGCGGCTAGTGAGGAAGGTATTGGAACCGTGATGCTTCAGACCATTGATTTACCTCCAGCATCACTTCCATATGTTATCATACTGACCGGTGTGCCCGCGACTAAAGCCTGTCAGAAGGAAACACAGTTGGAACTAAGGAACAAGTGTTTATTCTGGCTGGCTAGACATGGGCAGTTTTCCTACGACCGAGCGGGAGAGATTTTAATGGTTTGTAGGGTTGACTGAGTGGGCACAAGACCCAAAACAATACAAGGGAATTGCATTGTCATCAACTTTAGTAACCCCCCAGACTGCTCGCTCCTTGGCTAGCTATATCCTTAGCCTCCAAGTGATACCTACAGGAGTCAGGGCCCAAACTTTGGACTATTTTTATCCCCACAGTCGTAATCACCACAGGTCTACTAGTATCTGCACCCCAGTCACTAGGCCCTTAGGACAATCAATAGTGGCTCCCTACCCCAGACCTCTCTTTTTTAACATCCCAGTGTCAAACAGGTACAGGGTTCTTGAGGAAGTGGATTGACTGGTGTGGAATGGCAGACTCGATCTGAATAGTGAGCATAGGAGTACAGGTAGGGAACCGAGGGATCCCAATAGTGGGCAGTTGATCCAGGCCATACCGTGTGGTACTAGGGAGGAAACAGGGGACCTGCTTACTGACTTCCAGCAGGGGAATCCACCGTTGGAGGTGCACAACTCCCCACTCTCGGGCACAGCAGGCAACGGCTCGCCCAAAGTAGGAGTGGAAGATGCCCCTCTGGTTCAGTATGAGATTACCTCCAGCCCAGATCCTCATAGCCATCTTTCCTCTGGTGAACACTCTAATTCTGACCATAAGCTGAATATTCTATCTTGGAACATTGCCGGAATCAAAAATAAGCGGGACTCCCCAGATTGGGGTCTCTTTGTGGGTACCCATGATGTCTGCATGTTTCAGGAAACCAGGGCAAGGGATGACCTTGTGAGGACAGGATACACAACTTTTAACATCCCAGCCATACAGGGGGTGAGAGGTAGACCCTCTGGGGGCCTTAGCACCTGGGTTGCTACATACTTGGACTGCTCAGTGGAGTACTTGAATACCCAGTCTAATGACATCCAGTGCACCATACTTACCTGCCCACCTAGCCACAAAATTGCTTTTATTAATATCTACTCCTGCCCTGTAAGTATTTGCCACGAATCGCACACTTTTGGGCAACTGAACGCCTTCATCAGCACTGTTCCCACAAATATAAGATTGGTTGTGGGTGGTGACTTTAACTGCCAATTCGAGCCCCTTGTCATCTCTCCTGTTGCAAATTCTAGTGATGAGGATCGGTTATGGTTAATCCCCAACCCTCAGATACAAGCAATCAAGGCCAGGACTCCACTGGCACTCCAGATCAATGCTGTTACGCTAACGTATTCCTTGAGAGCTTGTAATGGCCGTACTAAGTGAGACAGACCAGGAAAGACAACTTTTAATAGACCTGGACACTCCTCTCTGCTGGAATATATTCTAGTTGAAGCTAGATTGTGGAAATGGGTGGTTGACTTCGCTGTCCTGCCACAGCAGGACAGCGACCACAATGCTCTGCGATTGGAGCTACAGCTTCCAAACTTTAGCAATTCTATGGATACCAGCACCCATGTAGCTAGCAATCTAATTCTCGCTAATAATAGGAGGAAAATTAGATGGGGACAATGAAGCAGTCTACGGATAAGATAGCTGCATTATACGCTCTAACTATAAAGCCCATCCAGGAAATGGGGGAAATTGCTGGGGAAATGAATTCTCCCCAACATAACGATAGAATAGAGGTGCTGCACATAGAACTAACAACCAGTTTGGCTAATATATGTAACCCCTTTGCACACTCCAAAGCTAAGCAGAGTTTTAAACCCACTTGGTACAATGATACCTGCCGCAAGACAAAGAGAGCTCTCCTTGATGCCATCAAAAGTAGTGACAGATGTTTGATCAAGCAAATGAGATGCTGCTATAGAGACTGCATTAAACAAGCAAAGAAGGCCTGGGAGACAGATAGATGGGACGCCATCAGACTAGCTCTCTCAAATAGAGACATGAGGTCGTTCTGGTCACTAGTGTGCTCAGATAGTGAGAAGGCCAGACAGCTTTAGAGCCCAACATTGCAGCAGTGGCATGGAAGTCCCACTTCCAATCCTTATATACTATGGAAACTGACATTGACTCAGAATTTGGCAGCCACTTATCAACCCCCGTGACGACAGCTGGCGAGGAGCAAGGGATCACCCTATCTGAAGTCCTAAATGCAATAAGGATGTTACCTTCTGGTAAAGCACCAGGTCTAGACAAGATCCCAGGAGATTTATATAAGGAAGAACCAACAATATTGGGTCCCTACCTTTGGGGAGTTTTCAATGCTATTGTGTGAGGTATGGCGATCCCGGGTAGCTGGCTGAGGGCTGAAATGTATCCTGTTTTCAAAAGGGGCTCACCTATTTTACTGACCAACTATATGCCGATTAGTCTGATCGATGTCTCAGACAGAAACTGTTTGCTGGGGTCCTCCTCGAACACCTTCAAGTGTGGATGGAGGAGTATAAAATCTTGAGCCCCTACTAGGCAGGGTTTTGCAAAAACATCTCCACCATCGACCAAACTCTAAGGCTACAGCTATTATACTGGAAGACGGTATCAATAGAGGGTGGCAGCCTCTGTCTGATATGTGTCGACCTGAAAACTGCCTTTGATCTGGTACACACAGATAAATTGTGGGAGGTACTCAAACAATTGGGAATCCCCCCTTATCTCTTGACATTGATCATGAGATTGCATGTGGACAATTATGCCCAAGTAAGGTACGAGAAACTTGGGGCGTTAACTACCCGTTTTGAAGTCGAGAGTGGAGAAAGGCAGGGGTGTGTGTTTGCCCCAACCCTCTTTTGCCTTTTCATCAACGCTCTGGTTGCCCATTTAAACGAGGTTGTGGACGACGCCCCCAAGATGGCGCACAGCAAGGTGCCTGTCATGATGTTTGCGGACGACACCTTGCTCCTCTCCAAGTCACCAATGGGCATCCAGAGGGTTCTTGATAGCTTTGTAACATTCTGTGCAATCATGGAGCTGGAGATCAACACTCTCATAACCAAATTTACGGTTTTCAATCCATCTAAATCCACTCACCCCAACCCCTCTCTAAGTGGTACCCTGCAAGAACGGTGGACCATTTTTGAATATCTTGGTTTCACACTATCTGAAAAGCTTGATTGGGGCCCACAGTTAGCCAAAGCAAGCCTCAAACTTGCCCAGATGGTAGGTGGAGTATTAAAAACTTACAGGAACTCCTCTTGCAAACCGGCTGCCACGGTAGCCGAGATTTATAAGGTGCAAATCAGGAGCGCTGTAATTTATGGGGCTGAGCTTTGGGGGCACTGCCCCATTGGTGGTTTGTCTAAAATCGAGAATAACCTCCCAAGGCAGTTGTTGGGTCTTCCTCCAAGTACTCCTCTTATCCCTCTACGCATGGACCTTGGTTTTAGACCCATAGCAGAGGAGATTGTCCTTCGACCACTAACATTCTGGCGCAGATTGTGGGCCACCCCAAAACTCACAGACAGAAATTAAAGAGATTCTGGGTTTACTGGGTGTGGGCAAGTTGCCATGGGTCGCCTATATAAGGAACACATGCTACAAGTTAGGCCTTCCAAATCTGTGGAATAACCTGGAAGTAGCGTGCCAGGCCACCCAGTGCCTTGTAGTAGTCAGAGCATGACATTCAGGGGAATGCTCAACTGGGTCGTTTGACAGCGGACTTTTTAAACATCAAAGCCGAGTATCATTTTGAGCACTATATGGACGCTGTCCAGCCTCTTTTGGCAAGGAGACTGTATTTCCAGTTCAAAACAGGGACCTTGCTGCTCCGTGCCTTTACGAATAAAGGTTCAAAAGCCTCTCCCCTGGCATGCCTTAAATGTAATTGTACCAACAAGACCGATATCCATGTTTTCTTTTTCTGTCCTGGGTATAAAATTGCTAGACGGCGATGGCCAGTCCCCCTTTGCTGGAACTTGGGGTTTAGGCAGTTTGCGGAGGCATTTAGATTACTGCGAACGGACACCCATCCACCCATAGTCTTTGCTGTTTCTCGCTTTCTGAATTCTATGTGGCACCATCGGAGGTCATTGCTAAATTTATCTTTGTAACCAAACAAGTCTCTCCACAGTCCTTATTTTGACATCTTTTACTCATCTCACTCATTTTAATCTTTTAACACATTTTTAACCAGTTTCCAACCTGTTATATTTTAAATATTGATTTTACTGAACAAATCGAATCCAGAAGCTGCTAACTTGGAAAGGGGCAACCGGTGCTTCCTGATTAGCAGCATCCATAATCTACTAGTTTCTATTTTTTTCATGATGAATTTCTTAGAGTTTTTTAACTGAGCTTCGTTTCCATTTAATGTTCATATATTGATTGTTTTATATGTTATTGCTTGTATTGTCTACTTTTCAAGGTCTTATAGACCGAAATAAAGTCTGTTGGAATGGAATGGAAATGCGCTTTGAAAGCAGCTTGCACTAAAGACAAAATAGTGCTGCCAGAGTATGCAGCTCTTACTTTCATTAATGTGCAACGCAAGCCCTGTTTGGCTCTCAGATCGCCAGCACAAGTGCCAAACGGCATGCTCTACTTAAAGATTACGTGCCTACCATAGCGTGCACGTTGGAACGGCGGTAGAAGTCGCATTAACATGATTGATGAGGTTGGCTTAGAAAACAGAATTAATAAGGGTATCTTGAGAAGCGGGCCGCTCATGTTAGAAACACGCTTTAAAATAAAAATAGTGACTCAGTAGTTAAATACCAAAAGGATTACTTTTAAAGATATTAGGCAATGATGAATACCATGGAAGAAATACTATCCAATAGCTTCTAGATAACATCCTGTCGGGTTGGACTCTGTGAACAGAGTGGACCTCTTATGTTATAAGAAAAAGGGAGATTGTTAAACAATGATTGCTAAGCATTTCATGGGACTGAAACCCAAAAATAAAACAGGTATACAGAACACAAAGTTCAGATAAAGGTTGGAAACCCAATCCTAGTGCTTCTAGATAGCATCCAGTTGAGTGAAATTCACGTGAAAGGAGCGGACCGCTCATGTTATGTTTTTGTAAGAATGGAATAGTGGATAACTAATTTTGGTATTATTGTACAGTATGTTATTACCTGATTCCTAAGCATTTCGTGGTATTGAAACCATAAATTACATACAACATAAAATTACTTCAGCATGTACGTAAAACACATCAAGTTATGATAAAGGGCGGAAACCCAATTAGTCTGTAAGAAAAAAGTAAATACTCGCACAGTCTCAAAGTGTGCAAAGGATCTGGAATGTTCATATATAAGATGCCTGTCTTGAGTCTTTGATGGTGTTTAAGCCTTGGGTGATTGTTCCGCATTTGTTCATCCAGAACAGTTCCCTCCTGGAGAGGAGGCCTGCTTTACCTTCTCCTTGGGATTCCAGAGAGACCTGTTCCATTACTTGCCATTTTAAGTCCTCGCTGCTGTGTTTGAATCTTTGATAGTGATCAACCAGTGGTGCCCCTGAAGTGCTATATTTTATCTTGCCCCTGTGCTGTAGGATTCTACATTTCACTTTCTGCGTGGTTTGTGCTATGTAGAGAAGTTCACAGGGACACCAGATCGCATAAATCACATACTGAGTGTTACAGTTACTGAATCTTGTACGGGCAACATTGATATTAAGATGAGTAAAGTTGCAGGTGTTCAAGCTAAATTTACACGCCACATAATTGGCTGCGTATGTAGTGCCCTACTACTGCCGGGAGTCCCTGAAGTGTATTGAGATTGGTTTTGGGTGGTTGGGGTAGTGCAGCCCTAACAAGAGTGTCTTTAACATTATTACCCTGTTTAAAGGAAAAGTTTAAAGTGCTCTTCCACAAGACCTTAGTGCCTTTTTCTCAAAGTTCTGTTTATTGACATTTCCATAAATCACAGTTTTATGTTACATTGCCTGCTTTCCCCCTCGGCACTACAGAGTATACAGTTGCACTGTTGACATGGGAACAAAGTTATGTCGACAATTCTAACACAAACAAACCTTTTGTCTGAAATAACAAGGACAATGTCTCCTCAGTCCTCCCTCCTGCCACCTCCCTCAAACATCTTCCAATCCCTAGGGGATAAAGAATAAAACAAACAGAAAGAAAGAAAAGAAACCAAAAAACAATTGTCGGGTACTAATGTGTGGGGCCAACCATGGGGGGCTATTTATAGTCTATTGCTCCATAGTGCGAGGAGAAAGGGGGAGACTTCACAGTGTCTCCAGATGCTGCGTCAGAGCTGAGAACTGAAAAAGGTGTAAAGCCCTTGTGATCGGGAGGCATGTCATCAAAGGCAGGCCCAGTGAGAGGCAAGTTATTAGAGAGGCCCAGCTGTAGTCAATGTTTTTAAAATCGCCCCTAAATATCTCTGCCATTCTCTCCATCGTTAATGCCCTCCAAAGACGAGATAACATTGCGTCAGTGCTTGGACTTCACGTTTTTTCCATGCAGCTACAATCGTAAGTTTGGCTGCTCCAAGACAGATCCACAGTATGGCTATGTCACCTTTAGTTTGGTACTGTAGACTTTGATCTCTCAAACCCAGAAGAGCGAATTTGGGGGAGTCGGGATTGGGTAACCCAGTATTTCCCTGATCTGTGCCAAAATTTCCACCCAGTAGGGCCGTATTGTTGGGTAATCCCACCAGACATGACAGAAGTTGCTCAGGAGCCCGCACCTTCTCCAACATAAATCTGAGGTGTTCGGATATATTTTTTTTAATCTCATAGGGTACATGTACCAGTCGTAGAGCGTTTTATAGTGTTTATCACCCCCTTCAAGGAGCCCACCCTTCTAACAAACTTTTCCATAGCGTGAGTTCTCTAGTGGCCACCTCCATCACTTCAGGGTGCAGCGCCCAGTGCTTCAGCTAGAGATAACAGAAGTGTTCATTGCTGGGAAGTAGGAAGTCTCTCTGACAGTTCTCAAAGGTTAAGATGTTATAGTTGAGGAAGAGATCTGATAGGGTCAAACACCCAGTCTTCCACCAAGAGTCGAATGGACCTGGTGTCAAAGCCAGGGGGAACGCTGGTTTAAAATGTATAGGTGTATGTGGAGAGGGGAACGTGGTCTATTCTGTACGTCTGAGCATGTCATCCCATGTTTTAAGCGTGTTAGTCAAGGGGGTGTTTAAGTAGGCATTCGGGGATCAGTGTTCCTTGGGTTTCCAGAGTACATCCAATATAACTAGGCTGTCTGGTTTTAGGTTTAAACCTATAATAACTGATAGAAGGAAAAAGAGAGTGAAAGAGTCATTTTTTTCCTTCCTGAAGGGGCCAATACATTGTAACTTTGTTATACAAGCTAGCAGTAAGAAAGTCTGGGCTAAAATTATTCTGCTTGAGTTTTGTTGTTTAGGGATGCCACTAAAATATTGTTTCTTCTTCCTTTTGTTTTTTTCAGTTCTGTGGTCTTTGGTCTAAAGCTGCAGAGTTTAGAAGCACGTTTTAGGTCTTGTTTAATTATTTTATAAACTGTAGAGAATCAAGAAATATCAAAATCAAATTTGATTCTTTCACCGATAGGTAAAATGGCTGGTTTCATAAGAATCTTTCCTAATATATGTTATTACGTTTACCCACAGTGAATGGGTAAAAACCCTTAATACATCAGCCCCCAGTTTCTAGTAAGTCAGTATTGATAGTAGGCAAATTGCCAACACCTCAGGCTTTAAACATTCAATGCAAGGTATAGTGACAAGTATATGTGAAAAGAGCGCTATCACCAAGCAACTGGGATAGTGGTTAAAACATGACACTAGACTTTTGGAAAACATGGAATGCAGTGTCACTTGGAATGCTCTGCAAAAAAGGTTCTTTCCAAGTTAAACAAAGATTGGAGTGATATTGTTCGTATTCGCAGTGATTCAGCTACGTATATGAAAAGTTGTGTGATGACCTGTTAAAACTGATACCTGAGCTGCAGTGCTTCCCTGTAAGAGATCCTTGCCACTTGTTAGATGGTATGCTGAAAGCATCTTTACAATCTTCAGAGTTAATGAGAAATGCTATTGACAATTTAGTCCATTCTGGCACACTGTTTTCTTATGCACAGGAACTAAAACGCAAGTATTAATCATTTTGTGCTTTGTGTGGCATCAAAGAAAGAGTCATCCCAACTGTGTCCCTTAGCTGATGGTTCTCAGTCCAAGGGGCTATGAATGCTAAATTATCCATGTGGCAACCGTTTACAGAATTTTTGCTGAGTGACGATGCCAAAGGCAAGAAATGTGAGCATCTTTGGTCACATATTGATAGTGGTGTGAAAAAAGTACACTCTACTGTATTCTTAGATTTTTACAAGAAAACATAACTGCTGTAGTGGACATAATGAAAAACTAGAGTCTGAAAACACCCTTGACTGCCAAGTGTTCAGGATAATTGGTGTAGATGTGAAACATCTCCTTGAGAGTAGGTTGGGCGACACCTTTAGTGACTTTAGCACTGCAACATGTTCCGTGTCAGAGTGCTTGCCAATTTGTAAGTAAAGCAATGATGAAGAGCAATTCAGGAACTTTTATTTTACAATGTATGAGAAATGGGTTGCAATGATGCATAGAAATGTCCCTTCACAACCAACGGCATTTAAAGTCAATGAAACCTCACTATGGTACTCTGTTCTAGATCCCTTCTGTAAAGGGGAATTTCCTCAGTAGTTTCAAAAGTGCTGCTTCATTTTTGACCTCTTCAATAACTCTGAGGGCATAAGCGCCCAGATCAGCGCAAATGCTGCAGAACCTGCCCTGAGAATGGCAATCTTCAAGTAAACCAGTAATGGCATGGAAAGCTATGTCAGTGGCCGGAGTTAACAACTTGTGTACAGGCTGTTTTGGCGTTGCCCATCTTAAATGGCAATGTTGAGAGGGCCTTTTCGCAGAAGTTTAAATGGGAAGGAAAGAGCGAGCACACATGACCAAAGACTCGCTGAAGAAGTATTGTATGTGGTACTACAATAAGTTTAATTTGCAAAAATCTATTTGGACCTCATATACACTACACTTACACTGTCTATATACCATGCGCTTTAAGTGCAGAAAGCAAGCAATAATAAAAGTGAAACATTCCATAAACACCGGAAAAACACTGTTTCTGTAGTTTTTAATGGCGCAAAAATGTGTAATCGCTAATAACCACTGTCTTTTTAAGGTATTGAAATCACTGAAAAAACCCCACCAGAATTTACCAAAAACAGAAACTGAAAACAGGAAAGCCTAAATTTAACCCTGCCGATAATCGCTCCGTCCATGTGCAGCCAGATTCCCTCTCTGACCATTCGGTGATAACTCGTAGCTGTGCAGCCTTGTAGTACAGACCATAGTCGGGGAAGGCCAGCTCTCCCTTTTCTTTAGGTCATCGTAATAAGTTATAGGACAGTCTAGCTCTGCCTTTTTGCCATATAAAGTGTTCGGAGGGCTGGGAGGAAGTCCCGGTACCGGTGTACGAGTAATGCCTGAAAAAGGTATAGCAATTTTGGGAGCACTGTAATTTTGATCACATGGATATGTCCTATCTAGGAAATTTACAAGGGGGCCCATCTGTGTAAGTAATTTTTTAGTTGTAGCACAAGGGAAGTGTAGTTAGCCGGGAATAGCCCCTCCAGGTTGGTAGTGATCTTCACCCCTAGGCAAGTGAGGTTGTGTTTCGCCCAATAAAATGGGGTGTCCGCCACCAGTGCAATCATGTCGGTGGTCGAGAGAGTGAGTCTCAGCAGGGAGGATTTAGATAGGTTTACTCAAAAACCTGCTTCCCCTTCAAAGGTTTGTAGTTCCTTCTGCAAGGCCGTCAGTGAGGACTGTGTGGTCGAGAGCGTCAAGAGCACATCGTCGGCGAACATTAAGATTTTATGCTCTACTGACCCAAATCCTATGCCCTTAAATCTCCAGTATTGCCCTGATTCTGACGGCCAGCGGCTCAATCCTAAGTGCAAAGAGATGTGGCGACAATAGACACCCCTATCATGTCCCTCTACTCTGGGTCAAGGTTCCAGAGCCAAGCCCGTTGACCAAAGCCCGCGGCTTGGGTTGAGCATAGTTAGCTCACATCATTTTAATGAAGATCGCACAAAATCCGAATCTAGTCAGTGTTCTAAAAAGGAAGGGCCAGTCCAGCCTATTGAACACTTTCTCTGCATCTAGTCCCACCAAGATTGCAGGGATTTGTCATTTAGAGGCCTTTTCAATCAGATGCAGTACTCCCTAGATGATGTTGTGAGTCTGCCCACCCTTTATGAAACCTGATCGGTCAGCGTGGATTAGGTTAGGCCTCAAGCCGTCACGCCTACTGGCTAAGATTTTAGATTACAACTTGGCGTCCAGGTTGAGTAAGGCTATCGGTCCATATGACCTGCACAAGTGGGGAGTCCTTCCCTGCCTTCGGAATGACAATTATTAAGGCCTCACTCATGGTGGTGGTGACAACTGGCTCTGTTGCCATATAATTAAAAAGGTGGGTTAAATGGGGAATAATATCTGACCTGAAAGTTTTATAGAAGTGGGCAGTTAGGCCATCTGAGCCCGGATATTTATGGGGCTTTAATGTGTTAATGGCGGTGCTTACCACCCCAGCTGTTATGAAGGTCCATAGGATTTCGTTTTGATGTGGTGTTACTTCCGGGAGTTCAGTCGAGGCCAAATGTATGGATTGGGCAAAAGCATCAATGGCTACTGCCTGATATAGGGATTCATAAAATGTACCAAATATGTTGGATTTATCATCATCTGAGCTTTTCAGGTCTCCTGCGCTATTGAGGATATGTATTCCTTTTCTGTCTTGACTCGAAGTCTAAATAGGGGCCTACTTTGTTGCTGTGTTTGTAAGAGGTGCATGAACTCCACTCTGTTTGTGTAAATGGCCCTGATGTTCCCTTTTAAAGTGGTCATTTTTCACTGGGGCACCTTCGTGAGGTTGGCTCTATGTGCTCTCCTGACCTCCCTCAATTCTCCCTTTAATGTCAGCCACTCCTTAGTTCTTTGTTTGTTAAGTTTGGAACTTAGTTCAATGGATTTACCCTGCAGGACAGCTTTAGAGGGGTCCCAATTAATGCCAGGATTAGTGTTCTGGGGAAGATTCAATTGAAAGTAGTCCCTACTCACCTGTCGTAGGTTATCCTGTGAGAGTTGGTCTCAAACTAGAGAGGGAGGAAAGGACCACTGTGGAGTTTTTGATGTGCAACTTCCCCAGTCCAAGCACATGGATACTGGTGCATGATCAGAGATCCAGATGGGGGGGAATCTGTGGCACTTTCAAATCCCCCAGGAAAGCCTGACTCATAAATATATAATCAAGATGGGAATAGGTCTGATAGCCGAGCGAGAATAAAGTGAAGTATTTTGTGTTAGGATGAAGCATCTTTCACGCATCCACCAAGCCCAGGTCCCTCAAAGCCTTTTTCCCCTTCTGGTGAATATACTGGCGGGCGCTTTATGTGGGTGTGTGCTGTCCAGGTCCAGGTGCCACCCAG
Organism: Triturus cristatus; assembly: GCF_964204655.1. Lineage (NCBI taxonomy): Eukaryota > Metazoa > Chordata > Amphibia > Caudata > Salamandridae > Triturus > Triturus cristatus. The sequence goes on along the minus strand of NC_140586.1, from coordinate 779,010,271 downwards.
GTTAAGGTCCCCCATCAATATTACCGTACCGGTCCCTCTGCGTACCCCCCAACATTGCTAGGGGGAGTCAACGAAGGCTAATTGACCAGTGTTGGGCGAGTATGCTGTCACAAAGGTGCACAACCTGCCCCTCAAGTGGCCCTTCACCATTACTATCCTTCCTTCTTTATCAGCTCTATACCCCTCTGGTTGAAACTTCGTGGTTGAGTCGAATATCTGTGCCACCCCTTTTTGTTTTGTACTAGCGGAGGATCTATAAATGAAAGGATAGTGTTTGTGTTTTAGCCTTTGGTCCTCCGACTGCTTAAGGTGAGATTCTTTTTTTTAAATAAAACTTTTTATTAAAAGAATGAGCATCAGCTTATCAAGTACATTACAGAGGAAGTAATAGGTCAGGCAACATGAGGACCATAGGTAAAGCAATCAGTACAAAATATCTCTGGAAAGGTCTAGGGTGAAGGGGGGTTGTCACTGCCGGTGGTGAGGGGAGGTTGACATATGTCCCCACGATAGGAATTCCACAAGCCCCACACACGGGCCCACTTCTTGGGGCAACCCCTGGCTACATATACCGTCTTTTCTCTGAACATTGACCAATCCAGATCTTTCTTCCAGTCACCCACTGTAGGAGGTTGAGACGCTCCCCACCTCTGTGCAATATTTCTCTTGGCGAGTATGAGCCCTAGAGTGACCCATTGTGTTAGGAAAGCATTCAGATCTGTTGGCTCCCAAATATTCAATAGACATCTATGGGCTTCAAGGCTAAGTTGGTGGATAACACTGTGTTAATGATGTCGTGTACCTTGCGCCAGTAGGTTTGAATAATGTCGCATTCCCAAATTATGTGCATAAAAGTGCCCTCCTGGCCACATCCCCATCTACAATGCCCCCGTCCATTCTCCCCATCCGCACCAATTGGGGTCCTGTCACATAAATCCTTTGGAGTACCTTAAGTTGGACTAGTCGGAGGCGCGCTGGTATCGCCACGACTCTGGGCGAGGAAACGGCCTCCTGCCATTCCTCATCGTCCATCTCAATTCCGTCTCTAGACCATTTCTCCCGAAGCGATTGGAGAGGGTCCGTCATGTTATTGATCAGCTTTTTATAGATCAATGAGATAGTTTTATCAGGGATGTGGCCGTCCAACACTTGGTCCTCAAGTGGGGAAGATTTGGGAAGGGTAGTACAGCGCTGCAGATGGGAACGCAGGGCACGTCTGATCTGCGTGTAACGGAAGAATTCCGAGTTAGCTATCTCGAAGTGCTGTTGCAGGGTGGCGAAGGACTTGATATCTGATTTGTCCCATAGGTCCCCTATATGTGAGAGACCTATGAGGTCCCATTTGTCAAACCCTTTGCTTTTCCACAAACTACCAAGCTGCTCCGAGTCCCATAATGGGGTCGCAAGTGTGAGCCTGCAATCCCATTCAAGGCTTTTAGTGGCAGTGTGCCAAACATGGACCAAGTGTTTGGTGGGGCCTGTGAGTTTAAAGCGTTGTGGTTTGGAATAAAGTGCTCTATTGTAGTTTCCGTCAGAAAGAAGCCATCTGTCCATGTTATAGCCTGGATCCCCGGGACGGGTGTAGGTGCCGTGATTAATGGCGGCTAGGTGAGCCGCCCAATAATACTTTTTAATATCAGGGAGACTAATGCCTCCATCATACCAATTCAGGGTGAGTTTACCGAGGGCGATGCATGGTTTTCCATTCCATAACAAGTCCCGCTAAAGACCCTCTACCTCCCTGAAATAGGACGTTGGGACCGGGTCTAGGGAATTCTGCAGGGCATATAAAAACCGGGGCAAAGACATCGTTTTAAAAAGGGCCGCCTTACCCAGTAGGGAAAGAGGGAGTGACTTCCAGTTGTTTATGTCTTTACGCAACCTAGTCAGGGGGGAAAGAAGGTTCTGAGAGTAACTGAGTGATGGATCCAGGGAAATAAAAAATCCCCAGGTACTTGAAGCCCTCTGTACGTATCTGTATTGGGCACCCCTTCGCTGGAATAGGCGGCTATCCTGCCAGGACAAACAAAAGGGATTTACTCCAGTTAATAGAACACCCGGAGAACCTTCCAAAAATAGCCAGAATATCCAGGACCACAATCAGGGACCGCCTTGGTGAAGCCAGATAAAGTAGGATGTCATCTGCGTAGAGCGAGATGCGGTCCTCCCACTCCGGGGACCAGCGCAAGCCCCGAATCATTGGGTCTCTGCGTATCCAGGCAGCCAGTGGTTCCAAAGCGAGGGCAAACAGGAGGGGGGACAGCGGACAACCTTGCCGGGTCCCTCGCCCCAGCTCAAAGGTGGCCGATTTTTTGTTATTGACTACTACTTGAGCTAGTGGTGTAGCATACAGAAGCTGCACCCACTGAATATATTTCGGGCCGAACCCCATCTTCTCCAGAACTGCCCACAGATACGGCCATTCAATGGTGTCAAAGGCCAGGGTGGCATCTAGGGATACTATTACCGCAGGTTCCTCGATCGAGGCCGCTCTGCCTAAGACGCCATGCACCCTGCGCAGATTAAGCGCGGTGTTACAATGGGGAATGAAACCAGATTGATCTGGACGGACTAGCGTCTCTATCATTGTAATCAGACGGTTGGCCAGAAGCTTAGCCAGAATCCTGGGCTCCGCATTCAGGAGGGAAATCGGTCAATATGACCCACATTCGGTTTTAGGTCTATCCTCTTTATGGATAGTGATTATGGTGGCCATCCTCTGGTCTATCGGTAGGAACCCCTTTTCTTTTGAGTCCTCATACATGGTCCTGAGATATGGGGCCAGCCTGTCCGGTGTAAGCTTGTAAAGTTCAATCAGAAGCCCATTCGGGCCCGAGGCCTTCCCTGAATTAATGGACCTGATCGCCTTCGCTATTTCATCAGTGGATATGTTGCTATCCAGGAAGTCCCAGTCGTCTACTATGGGTCAGATTTACAAGCCTTTACCCCACTTTTGCGTCATTTTTCCCATGTTAAAAATGACGCAACAGTGGCGCAAGCGGCTTTTAAATCTGCCCCAATGAGCTTGGGCAGCATAATGTCGGCCAACATCTGACGGGAGTCCTCTATGGAATACGGAGCTACTGAAGAGTAGACAGTGCAAAAGTGGGCAGCAAACTTGTCAGCAATTCCCTGTGGATCCATGAGGGGGTTTCATCCTCCCCGCGAAGCTCCGGTACTAGCTGGCTTGCCCACTCTTTCTTGTCCAACCATGCTAGTAGTTTCCCAGCTTTGTCTCCCACCTCATATAGCCGTCCCTGCGTAGCCCTCCCAAGGCTCTTGCCTGGTCTGTCGCCAGTGCTCTAAATTCCTGCTGTCGGAGCGCTAAATAGTGGAGTTTGTCGGGTGTAACCCCCAACTCCAGGTCGGATTCCAATTGGCTAATCTCCGCCTCAAAGGCCACAATCGCTCTATTGCGATCCTGCTTCCTGCCCGAGATTAGGGATAGAGCCTGACCCCGAATCACAGTCTTGAAGGCTTCCCATAACGTCTGTGGGGAGTCCACTGATGCGTCATTGTCAATAAAGTAGTTATCTATTGCTGTAAGGAGTGATTTGCGGATTTTAGGATCTCTGAGATAACACGGATTAATAGGGGCCACTCGTCCCACCTGTTTATAAGTAAGAACTACGTGAAGCCAAACTGGTGAATGATCAGATATACCCCTGGCCAGGTGTTTAACCTCATGGATGTGTGTAATCTGGGATGCAGGGATCAGAAAATAATCTATACGTGAGAGGCTCCCGTGTGCCCCGGAATGGAAGGTGTGCTGCCCTGTGTTTGGGTGATAGGACCGCCAGCTATCCACCAGCCCCATGGTCTCAAGGAATTCAGGAATCCAACATGATGTGGAGCTCAGTTCTCGGGGGGGATGCTGATCTATCTCGCCCGAGACTACTGAGTTTAAGTCCCCTCCTAAAATTAACAGACTCTCAGGAAGAGCTAATAGTATAGTCCCTAAATCTCTAAAGGTGGTGGATTGTAGGCCAGGTGGCACATACACCGAAAGAAAAGTGAGTGGGTGACCTTCCCATGTGCCCGAGACCCCAATATATCGGCCCTGGTCGTCCGTCCAGGTGGCTTGTTCCGCAAAGGGAAGGGATTTCTTCATCATAATACCCACCCCTCGGGAGCTAGGGGTGAATCCCGCAGGGGCCAGCAGTATATAGCCCCCTCTATGTAAGGCTTTGCATGCATTGCCCACGAGATGAGTTTCTTGAAGCAAAACAATATCGGGGGCCTGACGCTTGATGTATTGCAGGACCACACTGCGTTCGATTTTATCCCCCAACCCATTGACGTTCCAACTTAACACTTTAATCTCTACGTCTCTCTGTGTGGCCATGACTGATTAGAAAATATCTCCATTCCCTCTCCAGGGATTGTGACATGAATTTCGACTACCTCCGTGAAAGTTACCATAGAAGATGCCGATGCAATGAATACAACCAAAATCAAACATAACACCTCCTCCCAACAACCCTCCACCCCGCTGCCCTGCACTCTGGTCCTAAAACTGCCCATCAAAAACTTGCAGAGTGCCTGTCGCCCAAGTAGAACTAAAAGTAGAAGAAAAGGGGGCAATAAAGCGCTCCGCCTCCCTATCCCGAAACAAGTCAAATGTAGAACCTTATTGAATTAGAAATGGCAAGCCTAAGAGAGTCTAGCATTGTGAAGGATCAGACATAAGGAACTCCCCAACCAATCCCACCCGCCCCAGGCCCAAAGCACTCAATACGAAAAGAAAGGACGATGGTGTCCTCCCTTCAGTCAGGACAATTGTCTTCACTCTTCCTTCCGACGTGACTGCCTGGGCTCCTCAGTCCATAGTTCTCGATCCAGTCCGCCACTGCTTCAGGACGTTCAAAAAACCAGGCCCTCCCATCCGCCTCGACCCGGAGACGTGCTGGAACATCGAATATTTCAGGCCTCTGTCACTAAGTGCACGTTTCACTGAGAGGAACGACCTCCTCTGCTTTTGTACCCTCTGCGTGAAGTCCGGGAAAAAGGTTATGTCGGCATTCTCGTAGCGGAGAGGGGCCCCCGTCCTCGCATTCTGGAGGATGACATCTCTGTCCCGAAAGTTTAGAACTATGGCCAACATCGGCCGCGGGGGAGCGCCCGGCTTGGGACGGCCGCCCGGGACCCTATGTGCCCGTTCGATAACAAAGAACTTACTGAGGCCTTTAGGCTAAAGATGTTTTAGGATAAGGTCTTCGACAAATAGGTCAGGGGATTGCCCCTCCGATTTTTCTGGAACACCCAAAATGCGGAGATTATTGCGTCGTAGACGGCCTTCATAGTCGTCCAGTTTTAAGTGTGTAAGTTTACGGAAGTCTTGTAGTTCGCGGACTTCTTCTTGGAGCTGTGTGACATCTCCAACTAGACTTGTGGCAGTGATCTCCACCTGCTTAACCTTCTCGTTCAGCTTCCCTAGATCCGCCCTGATGTGGTTTACGTCGATCGTCATGGTGTCCATTTTATGTTCAAGGGAGGTTTTGACTCCGGTGATAGCGTCCATGACGTCCTTAAGCGACAATTCCTGCTCCTACCCACAAGAGCCACCCTGGGAGGCCCCACCGGACAACCGGCCCCGTTGCGTATCTTTGGGAACCGTGTAACGGTCCAGTGTGTTAGTTTGCGCCCCTTTGAGCCCCCGGGCCCCAGCGCCTTTACAGCGATCCATTTCTCTGCTAGTCTGTAACTAGGGCCCTTCCAGGACACCCAGGGCAGGCGTCCGCACGACCTCCAGCTGCAATCCACCAGCCGGTGAATCCGGGGTCCCGCCGACCCCAATGCCTCAGGCGAAGGGGAAGCCAATACAGTCTTTGATACCCCCAGGAGGAGCCCACCACTGTGAAGCGGAGCCGTAGTTGAAGAACTTGGAGTCGGGAGTAAAACATGAGTCTCCCTGGATCCGGAGTGCCACGTTGCTGGGACAGTATAGGCACTTGATGTGGCACCCTTACAGTCCGCCCGGGGGTCCTCACCTGTACGTCTCAGTGGTGGTGCTGCCACAGGATCGTCTCCGCTACTGGTTGGGTCGCAGCTGGCACGGCCTCAACACCTCCTGGGTTCTCGCAGGCGTAGCGGGTCACGGCCACCACACGGTGGGCTCCCACTCGTAGCGTCAAGCAGCCACCGCATAAGTTAGTCGCTGTGGGTGGGGGAGGGCAAGGGATGCGTCACGGTCCTCCGGGGCAAAACGCAGCCGCTGCCGAAGTCAGGCCCACCACTCGAGGACGACACTGTCCCTGGGCCCTTCCGCTCGACGGAGCCTCTGTGCCGGACCCCACCCAGCCGCTGGTCGCGGCGGGATCCCGGACCCCACACCGTGGTCGGCAGTCCCCCCTCAGTGACGATACCTCCTGGACCTCGCGCCGCCGCGAGAAGTCCTCTGCACCGCTGGGCCATGCCCCTGGTCCCTCGCAGCAGGCAGGTAGGCCTCACTGCCCTGGTCTTCCGTAACTTCGGCGCAAGACGCCGGGTGCGGGCCGGGGCGGGCGGGATGGTGACAGCTGATGTTCCGATGCACGTAACCACCGTCAGACGATGCGGATTAGGGTGTCGGCTAGACGTTAGGGAAAAGGTGGCGTAGCCCTACTTTACGCGGCCATCATGGATCGTTTCGTGGCCACGCCCCTGTTAAGGTGAGTTTCTTGTAAGGCTATTACTTCAAACTTTTGATCCAGCAAGTATTTCCACACTTTTTGATGCTTAAGGGATGAGTTCAGGCCTCTCACAGTCCATGATAAAGTTGCAATCATCACGGCAGTATTTCCTGCCCCACGCCCCCTCGTTCATACATCCCTCCAGGATCTATCCCCAACCCGTAGTCATTCCCCGGTCTCCTCCGTCATATGAATCTCCTGCTGACATCCCACTGTTGCCCCTCAGATACTCTTCAGTAGTGTCTTCACAATCCCTCCCTCCATCCCACATAGAGTACCAACAAGGCAAAAACAAGAAAAAACCCTAAACAAAATCCCTGAGGCAACAAACCTGTTGGATAAACATTGGCAAGGGAGAGTCGGGCAGAACTCACAGCCACAGCTATTCAGTGTCTGTCCATGCTGTAGAAGGAAAACTACAGTAAAAAGTAGGCACGAGGACCATCTAGACCGGCACACCCCAGTTCGCTAAACCAGTCTTCCCTGGGCTAGAGTCTTAGGATTTTATTGTTTTTAGGCCTTGTTCAAAACACTACCCCCAGTAGGGCCTCTGGATCCGTGCATGCACACACTGTGAGCCCAGGGAATCAGACAGCCAGGATTACAGACAGTCCGCATCACTTTTTCTTGTTCGTCTGGCGATGTTGGGCGAGTCACTGATTTTCCTTCTCAGATCCCACGGGCAAACCATCTGACAACTCTGTGGTTTCCTCCGACCGTTGTGCATCTGGTTGCGTAAGTCCCAAGAGCTCCATCGCCTCCGCCAGGTCTGTAATGTGCAGCAGTCTGTCACTAAATTCAAAAGCTAGGCCAAAGGGGTATGTCCAGCGGTACCTGATTTGTTCACACCAGTTTCTCCATTACTGTTGAAATTGTTGGCATCTAGCCAAGGTGGCTGGGGCAATGTCTAGTACATGGAGCAGGTGAAGCCCTGAAACTTTGTATCCTTTTTTCGTGCTGATTGGAGGATTCATTGCTTGACCTTGCAGCTTTGCCAAAACATCTCAGGTACATTTTCGGTTCCCTGGTGGTGGTCTCCCCACCCGATAAACCTTCTCTATCTCAATCTTGAGCTGGTCATCACTGAGGACCTCAGCAAAAAAAGCCCACAACGGACGCCTCCAGGTCCAGACCTTCCGCTCCCTCCTCCAGGTCTCGGATCCAGATGCTATCACGTTGGGTTCTATTCTCCAAGTCCTCAGTTTTTATTAACACCACTTGTAGTTGGGTTCACAACTCCTGCAGGTGACGTTCAGGTCTTTCGTGCTTTGGTCCCACTCAAGAGACTTGCTTTCCGGTTCTAGAATCCTTGTCCTCACAGAGTTCAGATCTTGTTGGAGGGAGTTTAGCTTGGTATTCAAGTTTGCCTTTAGCATTTCTATAAAGGCTGCTATGTCTGATTTCTGCTTTAAAATCCTTCAGGGAGGAGAGACGGTCTTCCAAAGTGAGCCCCATCGAGCACCCAGTCTCTGGGGACTCCCTGAATTCCCTCCTCCTCAGTGGGGCAAAATAGCTGGACACCCTATTCTTTGATTTTTTTAGGTGGCAAAAAGGCTGTGTGTAGCTTAGGAAGCATTGGTAGGCTCAGGGTTCCCCAACAGTAAGCGTGCTCGCCATGTGCGATCTGCCTTGCCCCTCTGGCATCAAATGTTGAACTGCCTCTCCGGGTCCAGGTACTCGCCAATCCCTCTCATGTCAATTGCGCCCAGAGGTCGCTGCACAGCCTGTTTCATCCGAGGAGGGGAGCCCAGATTCCACACTCTGAGCCCCTCTGTGTCAGCTTAGGGTCAATCAGCGCCTCCCACAAGAGCTCGGGCCAGTATCATCTATAGTGGGAGCGCCAGAACGCAGAGCATATCGTGTGCTATACTGCGCATAAACCCTCCAGCAGCGCCATGTTGCAGTCAGGCAATGTGGGCTAGCTCCCTCCACTGTCTTTCCAAGACCGCCACTCGACCAGAAACTCTATGGGGCACCAAAGGAAGTTCTCCACTCACGTCTCTCAGAGAAGGAGGCACGCACTGACTTATACAGCCAATGTTCACATTGCCCACAGTCAGACTGCCATGACCAGATCAGGCCCCTCCTCGGTTGGCATCGTGGCTGCCCCCCACCTCTGCCCTTGTTTCTCCTACCAGAGTTCATACCAGGGCTCCGCTCCGCTTCAGAAGGTCCCCTTGCAGCCCTCGCACTGTCTCGACACTGCTTGCAGTACAGCTGGGCACTGATCATTCACCGCAGAGGTGCTGCCTGCTGGCCGGGGCAACGGTCCGTGCCTCTACTCTGTCAATAGCACCCAGTCTTATCCGCCAGCCGGGCGTCGATCCCCCCTTCCCAGCGGGCGATGACAAGCCCCGGGACCTCTCGTCAACCATCTCTGCTGTTAGTGCCTGGAGACCACCATCTTGCACCAAGCTGCCTGCTCTGCGATCTGGTGCAAAGCTCCGCAGCAGACAATCTTTACGCCACAGAGTGGGTGTGGTCTTTCCCCGATATGTCTTGTATCCGATTCTCACTTCTGGTGGTGGTTAGATCGCAGTTGTCCCTTAGTATCGTAGCTGTGGTGGAGGAGTCATCATGGATCTCTTCGACTCGGCCATCTTGGCTGGACAGATTCCCCAGTGACTTTTCTCAATCTTCTTCACCTTGTTGCTCGGTTGACTAACTGTAGTGATGCAGACAATCCTGTTTAAGGTTTTAGGAGATCATCCCGATGACTGTACCAGGCTTATTTTCAGACTTGCCTGACAAGGCGTCTTGGGTAACCCCTTTCAATCAGTCTATTGATGAATGTATCTGTCTCGCTGACATAACCGGTTCTTTTGGTCCAATTCCTGCAAATACGCAAGAATTGTCCAAATGGTAGATTGTCTTTCAGACTTCTTGGGTGACTGCTAGTGTAATGTAGTAAGGTGTTTCTCTCAGTCGGTTTCCTGTATAGTGACACAAAAATGTTATCTTGTTTAGATTCTACTCTCGGTTGTATGATAGAGGCACGACTGGATAAACAACGAGTGCCTCTACCACGCAGCCTAAACCACAAATGCGTTTTGACCACAAATTCCTTTACCATGCATGCCTTTACCAAGTAATTTTGTGGTAAAGGCATGAATAGTAAAGGGGTATGGGTGGCTAAGGTTGCGACCCCGCTTCCCCCCTGCCCTAAGCTACAAACTCTCCCTGCCCCCCTCCCCGCCCTGAGGTCCAAATACCTCTACCCCCTCCCAACCCCCATGCTGTCCCTAACCCTTAAACACTACCTCGACCCCCTCCAAACCCATTGCGCTGTCCCTACAACTACACCAACCCCTTCCACTGCCCTTTGGCAAACCATTATTTTAAAAACTACCCCACCCTCCCAGCCCTAAAAACTACCCTGCCCAGAGACCTAGAACCCTGTCCCTTAACCCTGTCCCTTAACCTGACCCAGTCCTAAAAACTACCCCGCCATCCCCTAAGCCCTAAAAACTACTCTGACTACCCATTCCCCTCCCCTGCCCTGAGATCTAATACCCTAACCACTGATTTTAAAAAAACTACCCGACCCTCCCCCAGCACTGAAAACTAGCCCCAAACTCCCAGCTCTGAAAACTACCCCCAAAATAAAACAGCCCAGCCCCACTTACCTCATCGCAGATCTCTTCCTACGAGGTCTTACTGCTGCCATCCACAGCAGCCAATACCTAGACTGTGCACTGCCTTAACCACACATATGCATGGTTAAGGCATATACGTGGTTAAGACAAGCGTGGTTTAGCTTGCAGAGTCGGAACACTCGTGGTTAAGACCGCAGTGCTCCGACTGTTTGCCCCTACTCTCAGATCCAAGAAGGGGATGCTGGTCTTACTCTGTTACATTGTGAACTGAATGTCCCTGGACCGGGTATTGAGCCATGCGTGAAAAACATGCCACTCATCTAATGGACCCCTCTAGATCAGAAAGACGTCATCTATATCGCTGGACCATTTTATCACTCTGTCAAAGAAAGGATTGTCGTGTACAATAATTCAGTGAGTCTTATAGAGGGTCATAAACAGTTTAGCTAGATATGAAGCCTGCGGCAATGGCGACTCCTTTGACATGGTAATAAAAGCAATTATCAAACTGAAGATAGTTTTTGCTCATAATGATTAACGACAATGTCACCAAAAACCAAGTGGGGACTTGTACAGGCTGCTCTCATGAATCCTGAAGTTCTGATATTATCGCTAGTACTGCTGCCTGGGGAATGTTGGTATACAATGACTGTATGTCCATTGTGACCATGATAGCCATAGATGTACTGAATATCAGTCCTTAATATGTGTTAATAAAATGCATACTATCTTGGACGTATGAATCAGTTATGGGTACAAAGGGTTTTAAAAATAGATCCAAATTTTGACATAGTGGTTCAAACATACAACCAAACTCCAAAACAATAGGTCTTCCAGCTGGTTGAATACTCTTTTATGGACTTTTGGTAAGGTATTTAATACAGGTATTCTTTTTTAGGTAAGCATGTTCATTTTTACTTAGGAGCCTTGTTCTAAGCTCTTCTTTGTGATTTCAGCTATCACGTTGTTTAGTGTTCCTGTTGGATCACTCCTGATCTTTTCACAAACATGGTACATCACTCAGCTGGGTCAATATCTCATCTCGGTACTCATACATCATGGATGACTATACACCCACCCCTATCTGCAGATTTGATTACCACCTCTGTATTCCTTTTAAGGTCCCTGCTAGTCAAGGTCTCATTGTAAGTGAGATTGTATTTCACGTATTTCCTCTCTTTGCTAAGTTCATCTATGTCATTGAGTACCATTTTTTCGAATACTAGAATTTTACTAGGCATGGTACGGGATGGTGGCGTAAAAGTCAATGGTGGTCAAAGACCTGTGGTATCTTGCAAAGAATGTGAAGAATCACCAGCAAAGAAATAATTTAGCGAATCTTCCTGAAATCTCTTTGCATTTCTAACTTTTCTTCACAGAAATTGTTCCGTACAGTAGGCACAAAGAAGTGTCCCCTACTTAAAACTGAAATCTTCACAGGTGATAATCTATGCTTTTAAGATTAAAGAAGAGGGCCATGATTTTTGTGACTGCGTTGCTTTGTAAGCTTGGTGTGGTGGCTTGTATATCACACCATACAAAGCATATTGCTGACGCCTCATCTGCGTTCCCCGTGGTCTTGATAGAAACTGACCCAGTTCCTACCCCTCACTGCCCCTCCAACCTCTCGGGCCAAGAGCTTCTAGGGCCTCTTTTGCATTTGTGAGTGCAGTATTGTCTAAGATTTCCCTTGTAAGTTCCTCAATCTCTTTTTCTAACTTATTTATGTGTTCAAGAGCCGTAGCTTTGCCCAACACCATCCAGTGCTGTAAGCATTAGTAGGCCACAAAGCTGAAGTGGCTTTTGTATTTCGGGTCCTCAACAAATATCACTGGTTTATTCCTGACCAGTAATCCTACACGGAATTTCTTGTGATTGTTAAATATTCTCTCATCAAATGCTTGTGTAACTGTGTGCGAACCAGTTTTTTTCTTTATCCTTTCTAATTTTATATTTTTTTCTTATAAGGCACCCACTTCTCAAGTCGGAGTTTTGCTGAGAAAAGAGGGGCCTTTCAGTATCTTGTCAATGTAGTCCTCTGTGTAGGACAGAGTCTTTATCAGACATAGTATAGGGTGAACAAATACTTTTAAGAGAGTCAGTCAGTCAGTCAATTCACATTATTCGATATTTATGTAAATGAATGAATGAATGATGTCATTTATAAAGCGCAGGCTTTCACTCCAAAAGGAGCATCTTGGCGCTGAAAGGGCTAGTGACGGAAAAGAGTCATCTCTAATATCACAATGTTAAAAACAGATTAGATAAGGGAGAGGGTCAGACTGTCTAAGGCTGTAAATATCCAAGTTTTCAATTTCTTTCTGAACATAGGTTCTGACTGTACAAGTCTCAGATCTGGAGGTAAAAGATTCCAAGCTTTAGTTCCCAGGACAGCCAAGGACTTTCCTCCTCTGGATTTCAGGCGGAAATGAGGGGGTACTAAACAATTTTCTTTGGATGATCTCAAATTACGCAAGGGTACATAAGCTTTCAATCTAGACCTGAGGTACTTAGGACCGCTTTGTTGTGTAGCTTTAAAAGTGATTACAAGGATTTTTAAAAGAATCCTCTTGTGCATGGGTAACCAGTGTAAGGTTTGAAGAGCTTCAGATGATGAGGACCCTTTAGGTAAATTCAGTACCATTCGGGCTGCCACATTTTGCGCAGTCTGCAACTTTTTTAAAGTACTTTTCTTAATACCTGCGTAGAGACTGTTGCAATAGTCTAATCGAGAAAGTATTGTAGCCACTGCCACGGACTTACGGGCTGTGGCAGGTAAAAGTTGAAAGAATTTCCTCAAGGTCTTTATCCAATAAAAACAGGTTCCTGCCACCGTTATGGCCTGCTGATGAAAAGAGAGAGAGGTATCAAAACGTACTCCCAGATTTTTTGCCGTGTCCACCGTATTCGGGGGGGTGGGGGGGGGGGGGACTACACCAGCTGGCCACCACATTATGGGTGAAAAGGTGTTACATTTACCCAACAGCAAAATCTCAGTCTTTTGGCTATTACATTTTAAATGGTTGATGTTCATCCATTCAAAGATAGCCGAAAGACAGTGACGGAGATTTTCCTCAGCTACAGAACTCTCTTTGCCAAGAGTGAGGAAAAGCTGAGTATCATCAGCATAAGATACTGTCTCAATATCGAAAGAAGATATGAGCTCAAGCAAAGGTATCATATAAATATTAAAAAGTGTGGGGCTCAGAATCGAGCCCTGAGGTACCCCCGAACACAGCTGCCTTTCAGTGGAGGTGTAGCTACCTAGCATAACTGATTGTCTTCTATTTTCCAAATAAGACAGTAGCCAGGCTAAAGCCTTCTGCGAGATCCCCACTTTACCTAACTGTTTACCCAAGACTGTGTGAGAAACAGTATCGAATGCAGCTGAAAGGTCCAACAGAATCAGCACTGCCACTTTCCCCTGATCAAGGGCAAATTTTAGCGTCTCAGTAGTATGTAGCAGCGCCGACTCTGTCGAAAACCCAGCCCTAAAGCCTGATTGTCTGGGATGTAACACATTATTTAGTAAGAGGAACTCACTTAGCTGCTTATTTACAAGTTTCTCTGTAATCTTGCTTATGCAGGACAATAATGAGATAGGTCTAAGGTTTGTCAACACAGTTGGATCCGTAAGATGCTTTTTTTGGAGGGGTTTGACCGATGCAACCTTCCAACTATCAGGTACTACTGCCTGTCTAAGAGAAGAATTAACAATCTGATTAATAAGAGGATTGACAATTTCGATCAGTGCGTGTAAAACTTTAGGAGGGCAGGGGTCTTCTGGAGAACCTGATTTACAGGACAGGATAGCCTGTCTGGACTGGTCAAGGGTAATCTCACTAAAGTGATCTAGTCCCAATATATTTTCATGATTAGGGATTGACTCTTCAGAAGGTAAGGGGTCCACTGGGAAATCCTTCCTCAGATTGCCAATCTTGTCATCAAAATAGTCCGCTATTTGATCACATAGGTGTTGTGACGGGGGGGATTTCATGATTGAATATTTTAGGGTGGGTAAAAGACTGAACAATTTTAAAGATCATCTTTTGATCAGATGCTGCCAATTCAATAAGGTTGGTGTAGTAAACCCTCTTTCCATGTTTAATCATTCTATGATAGTTTTTAGTGCTGTTCTAAAAATAATATGATCCTTGTTATCATAATGCCTCCTCCAATTTCGTTCGAGGTTCCTGCATTTACCTTGCATCTCTTTAAGCTGGGAGGTGAACCAGGGGGCAGAGGTTTTTCCCAAGAGGGTTTTACTACATGTGGCCACCGGGGCCATTTGGTAAGCTAAGGTTGTCAGCCAGTAGTTAAAAATCCCTGTATCAATAACCGGGTTGCCTGTTAGTGTAGGTTTGCTTAATTCCGCCAAGGTAAGTAGTTCTGGGTTGAATAACATTTTGTTCCACTTCCTGTTTATAGTTTGGCAGAGTGAGTCCGAAGTTTGAATGACTGCATATAAAGAACTTACTGCAATCTCAAAAGGGATATACTTGTGGTCAGACCACATTAGCGTAGTAGGCACATCCACTATAAGTTTTGTAAAGTTTGAACATATCCCGTCCAGGGTATGTCCAGCATCATGTGTAGGATTGTTTATCAACTGCTTCAATCCTAACGTTTCTATAATTTCTAGAAAATTATTCGTGGTTGAGGAATTATGTGCTTCTAGATGAAAATTAAAATCCCCAAGTAGGGTAAAATTAGAGTGCCTGACAATCAGGGTACTGAGGCTATCAGCTAGAGTGTCTAGGAGGTCAAGGCTTATCCCTGGGGGCCGGTATAATAAGGCTCCTACAAAGGCCATTGAACTGGATAATTGGAAACAGAAACCTAAGATTTCCGCACCTTTAACCTCAGGTACATCAACTGTTGAGCACTTAATGGAATCCTTGTGGATAATTGCCAGCCCTCCCCCCCTCTTTACAGATCTATCTTTCCTAAACATAGTATAACCTGGAGGGAGAGCCTGAACAATGTCAGGATTTGACCATTCCTTTAGCCACGTTTCAGTGATGAAAAGGACATTAAGGTTAAGATTCAAAATTAGATCATGAATGTGCATAGCATGTTTTCCTAGTGACCAAACATTCACCAATCCACAGCGAAAAGGACTGAGATCAGAATTTAAGTGTGTTTTACCAATTTTGCCACAGGAAGGGCCAATATTGGCTTCGAAACTAAGTTCCAAATGACAATTAAAACAAGAGGCTAAGCCCATTATGGAATCTGGCTGGACAGAATGATGGCAATTGCTGGCTGTCAAATTGAGAGTCCTTAATTCCTCACCCGTATAACACCAATTTTGTCCAAGGCCAGCAGCATTTCTGGCCCTGGCCGCAGTCGGGGCGCAGACGGGCTTGCCTTGGGCGCGCCCACTGCGCGCGTCCGCTGCGCGCCCGTCTCAGCATGCCAAATATATAGCTGGCCGGGAAAGAATCAGCGCACTATGCTCCTCCCACCCAAAAACACCTGAGGTGGGGAGGAGTGTCTGGAGGCCCTTCCGCTCAACGGAAAAACCGAGGCGGACCGAGGGTTCCAGAGAGTAAAACAGTCAGCAAATAAATAAGATCATAAAAGTGCAAATATACACAATTAAAAGACCTCCATACTTAAAACACCAATTAAAAACATTCATTAAAAAGTTCATTACATTCACAGTTATAAAACAGGTGATAAAAATCCAGTTGATAAAAACAAAGGTTAATAATTCATTCCTATGTATTGTGCAACCGTCTAACCTTCCGTGTCTGAATTAAAAAGGATGGCACAGAAAAGCAGACCATAGGATCAAAGATCAAAGACTGTAAAAAATACATTCCTACACGGCATTGTTCAAAGTGATATTTACACAGCAGTGGCACTATAAATCTTTTGCGCTGTTCAATGTAAAATCTACAAAATAAGAAAATGTGCAAATTTGATTGTACAGAGACGCCATCGCAAGGACAGAATGGTAAATCATTTATGGAATAAACTCCAGCTGGGTGAGCCAGCGTACATGGAATAAAGTTCAATCGAAATCTAATTAAAAGGAATCTATGACATGAGTTTGTCACATTAAACAAATATGAAGAAGTCTCTTCATGAGCTGTGCCTCATTAGGGGTTCAGTGCAATGGGGTGGAGTTTCCATGCTGTGACCCAACTACGTTTCTATTATGTGCGTTACGTAATGCTGTATCAATAAGGGAACTCGTATGTCAGTGAACTGAATTCCTGTACTTGTGTTTTGAAAAATTAATAAAAACAGATGATAAAAAAAAATGTAAAAAAAATATGAAGGAGTCTCTTCATGTGCCATTGGTCCCTCTAAATATAATTTGACAGATACTTTTCTGAGGTTTGTTTTCAGTATTTCATTGGCACTTTGTTTAAGAAAGAGGGATTTAATCCGACAGGGGTGCTTCTACCCCATTTGTATAGATGGAAAAAAGAAAAGGGGTGAGCACACAACCCTGTCGGACAACCCTATTGATTGGGAACGCCCTGGTGCACTCCCCTTGTCTCCCGTATCGGACACTGGCTGTGGCCGAGGGATAAAGCTGCCTGATGAAAAGTATGATGGCCTCATCTATGCCGGCTTCTTTCATTATCTTTCATAGTTGTTGGTGTGCAATGCAGTCAAATGCTGCTGACAAGTCCATAAACGCCAAGTATAACTTGCCAGGTTTGGCTTGTGCATACTTGGCGATTAGGAGGCTTAAGTTAAGGCACTGATCCTGAGTACCCATTCCCTTTTTGAAGCCGTATTGGACCGGGATCAGAACCTTGTTGCCAGCTGGCCATTCTACGATTCTGTTCAGTAAAACCCTACCCATACGTTTTGCTGTGCTATCCAGCAATGAGATTGGCCTGTAGTTTTTGGCCTCCAAAGTCAATAGTGCATCACCCTTCAGCCTGGGATGACTCCTGGTGGCCGACGGCACTGGGGACAGCCCCGACACCCACAGACCACGCACGCAACCTGAGAATCATCCTAGACTCAACGCTCTCAATGACCAAGCAAGTTAACGCCGTCTCCTCCTCCTGCTTCAACACCCTCCGCATGCTCTGCAAAATCTACAAATGGATCCCAATAGTTACAAGAAAGACAGTCACCCAGGCCCTCGTCAGCAGCAGACTCGACTACGGAAACGCCTTCTACGCGGGAGCCCCGACCAAGCTCATCAAACAACTACAACGCATCCAAAACGCCTCGGCATGACTGATCCTCGACGTACCACGCCACAGCCACATCACCCCCCACCTGAGAAACCTGCACTGGCACCCCGTCAACAAGAGGATATCCTTCAAGATCCTCATCCACGCACACAAGGCACTCCACAAGACCGGCCCTGCCTACCTCAACAGTCGTCTCTCCTTCTACATCCCCAACCGCCAGCTACGCTCCGCTGAGCTCTCACTAGCCACCATTCCGCGCATCCCAAGAACTACCACCGGCGGGAGATCCCTCTCCCACCTCGCCGCCAAAACATGGAACACCCTCCCACTGAGCCTACGACAGACCCAAGACCTGCTGACCTTCAGGAGAACACTCAAGACCTGGCTGTTCGATCAGTAGCAGCCCCCTCCCCCCCAGCGCCTTGAGACCCTCGCGGGTATGTATTGCGCTGTATAAATGATTGATCGATTGATTGACTAATTAAGAAATTATGACCATATTTATGAAATCTGTGGTGCAGGGCAGAGTAGCAAGTCACCTTGCTGCACTGCGTCACAAGGAAAGGGCAGGAATGTGCCGTAATTATCCAATAAGGGGAATTCCTGTCCTTTCCCCCTGCACTAGTGCTAACACGGGCACCCTTGCAACATGGTGCAAGGGTGCCTGTGTTGTAGGCAGGATTGTTTTTGTGCAGAAAGGGGTACTTTCCTCCACAAAAACAATCCCAAAAGACATTTTCCTCTTTGTATGTGTGCTGCAGAATGCAGCAAAGAGAGAGAGAGGAAAAAAGGAGGATAAAGATATTTCTGCTTGTTACGCGTATCCTTTTGGCCCATTCCCAGGTGTACAAGTCCTTGTGAATCTGGGAATGCATCAAAAGCCATGGAAAACCCTTCATTGCGCAGAGTAAGGCAACACATCGATTTACGCTGCGTTGCCTTAATCCAGATTTTTTAAGCCATTCAACGCCACGCAAAGTTACTTTGCATGGCTTCATAAATCTTACTTAGAGGTTTGCATCATGCATGTACCAATCTATGTGGTTCAAGCATGAAGCAAAGTGGTTAGAAATATGCCACTTAGTGACTGTCCTTCATACAGGGATTACAGAATTCCATGTATTATAATAACGATAACAGTAACAACAATAATAACATGTTAGACTTTAAATATATTAGTGACAAATCTGCTTAAATGATTCAGTACACTCTGGAGATGATGTTATGGTATTGGCTTATCTAACACTTTGTTTGCAAGAGTTTTACTTTCCTTATATGTGATCGGCTGCTGGAATTCATTAATGTTAAAGCCAATTTATTAAGATTTATCCACTCATGCAGTTAAAACATACACCTGCTGCAGATGTCAGAGGTGATGAGGGGTTCAACTTTACTGTTGGTGATCCCCGAGTGGTTAATGACTTTCAACACTATAGATAATTATACATTAATACACCCTGAGTACTGTGTACATGTAGTGGTTTGTTCCGTGGATCAGGGAGAAAAATCAAAATTTGCAAAGTTTCTAATCTAGAAAGTACCGACTATCTAATGATAGGGTCGCTGAGGACTCCCCCTCTCTCCTAGCTTACTCAAACATCACTCAAGATGGCAGATGGGTAGTCACTCCTCAATGGAGCTCCTCCTAGCTGGCCTATAAAATTAATTTAGCCGGCATCAGTATCCCTTCATATCCTACTCTAGCTAGGACAAATCACTCCTGGTGTATCCGAGACTCCCAACGCCAATATCTTTCGCCAGAATATTGAACATTTATAGAACTCGAGGGCTGCACAGAGGTAGAGGAATTGGACCCATGTTTTTCCATGGCAAACTTGGTGCGTGCCACCGTTGGGGCTGATAAAACAAGCCCATGAATGCTCATGTTAGTGCAGGCAGTGCCACCACCTCACCGGCCAGATGTGGAGGACAGCTGTTGCGGTAGAGATGGGTTGACCTCAATGGGTCAGTGGATGGAGGTGAGTATAGAGCACAAGCTGCCATCCGTCTGGCAGTCACAGACTGCACAAAGTTAGAGCGACATCGGGCCACAGAGGTCATCATGCTGCAATGTCTGCTGGGTGGCGTATTACCACTGTTGTGTCATATCGCCTGCCATGGAGGACCACAGAAGCAATGTCAGACATGTGGAGCTGAATTAGGAGGATGATGCCATCATTGTCCACCAACTCTAGGCTTGATTCTTCGGGAGGTCACTATGAGAAGTTAAGCGGTCTCACAACAAACTAGACTGCAACTTCCTCAATCAGTCTTCATAATTCCTAGTCTAAATGGTGGCAGCAAAGTTTGAAGCAAAAATGTCCACCTGAACAGGTTCGCTATTTTTAAAAATCAGCATGTATTTTCCAGAGCAACTGTGCGATACATTTTAGTTACACTGCATAATATAAAATCTGTCAAATTTTCCGTTAAGTTTAAAATGCTGAATACTCAATTTTGCTATTCAAATTGTGTGTCTGCAAATGAAATATCACCCGGTATGCCCAGGAGTCTGCCTTGAACTGCAGAGATGTAGGACGCAACGCAGCTAGATACTTGGACCAGTACTGGTGACGGCTTCGTGCGACAGGCACTACTGCCTAGAGAAGGAGCTGACTATGGGCCTCATTCTCAAAGGAAACAGCGAATCTACACTCACAAATTTACACCTATTTGTGAGAGTAAATTTAATACTTTCCAGGTTTCACGATAATTACCAACATTAAGCATGGAGATCTGTGCAGGATACAGATGTCCATGCATATTGCTGGGAAGGTCATATGATATATTCATCAGAATTCTTTTCCCCCTCTGATGAGTCATTCATAGCAGAGATCTTCTTGCAGGGGGAATCAGCTCCCCTGTGCGAACATACAATTTTTTTCTCCTTGAGAAAAATATTTTGCCCTTTTCGAAACACCTTCCCTTACACACTCATCAAATGTGTGGGTGATGCATTTCCCTTCACACCGTGGGAAGGGAATGACACCAACTCCTGGTCTATAGTTGAGGTGACCCAGGATGTTGGAATTGTGGAGTGACTCAGGCTGTTGTAAACATTTGTCAGTAGTGGGGCCCAAAGAATCAAATTGCACGTAATCAAATCAATGGGGACACCATCTGGTCCTAGTGCTTTACCCACCCCATACTCTCCTGAATGGCAACTATAACTTCCTGCAGGAAGACAGACAAGCATTTGCAATGCAATAGGTCTCGCATTTGCACAAGTTTATGCTATTGGCATTGTAAATGACAATGCCTTTTATTCGTTTAAAAAACCAACACATTAATAAAAGGCATTGTAATCTACAATGCCAATAGCTCAAACTCGCGTAAATGCGAGACCTATTGTATTGCAAATGCTTGTTTCTTTTGTAACCTATTCTTATTTTTTGGGGGCTTCGCTGATTTCTGCCTCTCTTCCGCTTGCCCTGAAGGAACTCCTACAACTGTTGTATTATTGCAGAGAATCATACCAATAGACAGGCAACACAACCATCATCATGTTTCTTATATAATTCAATCCAATGCAGCTCACATTAGTAAAGAGAGCAACAGAAAGGGAGGGTAGTGAGAGTGAGATGGAGATAAAAAAAAAAAAGAGGGAGCTGGGGAGAGGGGATAAGGAGGAATCTAAATGGGCAAGAAGAGGTGAATACTCTGGGGGTGGATGAAAGAAGTCACAATGGGGTTGATTCACCTGATGGAGAGGAAGAATGTAGGACTTTGTGAGGGAAAGTAGTGGGAGGGAGAGGAATTACTAGTGCGCACATTGCTGGGGGCAGGGCAGCATCTCTTTTAGTGGGTGGGGGCTGCATCTGCTTGTTTTTTTAAAGTTGTGCTTCTGACACCATATTTCCCTTTAAACCTGGGTACATCTCTGAGCCAACTGCCAGTACCTGTACCACACATGTATTGTAAGTTTTTTTAAACCATCTCAAAGTGATCTAAACATTTTCCTCCCTGGAGAATAATGCTCCAGTAGGGCAATCGCTTAAATGAGAAATGCACAAGGGACTAGGGACTGCATCCTGAATAAGGTGCAGTGACCTGATTGCACTGTTGCCTCCACATTTAAGGATTCTACTAGTGTGGAAGCACTAGATGGAACAAGCTCCATAAGGCCTAACTGCTCTAAAGTCCCACTTCAATGAACTACTTAAATGCAGCAGTTTAATGAACTGGCACACATTTACTAAGCAATGATTGTTCTAGTCGCCAGATCCTAATGTAGCAGATAATTAAAATCCCAGCCCTGTGAAGTAGCTAATCATTAACCTAAAATGTTTTAAAACTACAGGGCCGAGTATTTACAATAGGAAAGCCAACATCATGCCAGTGCTCCCCTTGTACCACATTTTATTGGGTGGCCGCAACTCTGAACAGAATGTTGCATCCGCCATTACAGGACATTAAAAAAACATGCAATAGTCTGTAAGGGAGCAGGATGTGCACACCCTGCTTCAAGAGTCATCTGGGTCAAAAAAGATTTTTACGGGCTCCAGTACCAAGGTACAACTGCCTGGTACCCATGTACCATGGTACACAAAAACCATTCGAAAAAAATTCAAGTGTCTGGTCATGGACCAGACCCTGTCACCACCCATCATTGTGCATGGCTCAGCCCGTGTGCAGTGGAGGTTGGCTACCTGCAGTCGGTTAGGTGCAGTGATGGCCTACCACTGCACACTGCTGAAGCATGTGCACAGAGGGGGTTTGGTACCTGCAGGGGTTGGTCGCAGGACTTGGACAGAGGGTAGGCTCTGTGCCCAGCAGTCAGCCGCGCATGGTGATAGGCTGTGCGCAGTGAAGAGGTTGACAGCAGTGGTAGGAGGGAGTGCTCAAAAGGCCTGGGCAGACCCTGCGGCCAACCCCACTCCGTGCATGGAAAAGGCCATGCACAGCAGGAGACTGGGTGACCACAGCGGGTTCTTGAGTAAGTTGGGCGTATACTAAAGTTTGAATATGATATAAACAAATCCAAGAAATTCACTGAAATAACAAAGGTTATTGTGGCAATATAGTCAGGTGTTGCAATGAAGAAAAATAATGTTTAAAAAAATAAAAAAAACTCAAATTCCAAAATAACAGTTTAATGAGCTAACTACAACGTACACCACTACCATGCACCGTTCATAACCACACATTTGACATCCCTAATGACAAATTAAATGCCGTCATGACTGACATCATTCATGACATCCCAGTTTCTGGCATATTTTAAATAAAACTTTCTCCATCACATCCTCTCTTACAAAGACGTACAGGAATTAATTTACTTTCTCACATTTTTCTGAGAAACACTGACTACCTAAGAAAAACGAAAGAGGCAAATCTCCACTCACACTCTGGAAAATATTGGAAAAGGCCGAGAAAGGGCAGCAAAGGGGGTCGCTATACGTCACGATGTGAAACAGTAACGCTAGAAAAACTCAGAATTTCACAGGAAACAACTTGGAAGCCTAACTAACAAAATTATTTATGTATCAAATTATGTGAGCACGTACATACTTGCAGCAGCGCTTTGTTGAACATCGTGCAAATTAAGTATCTGTGTGTAGCGGCCAACTGGTCCCGTTTGAGGTTACCAGACGAGTTATTTCCTTATTAATTTAATTGGGTAATCGAATATAGTGCGTAGCGAACAAAAAAAAACAAGCATTGGCCGCGCGGCCGTAAAAGTAACGGCCGTGCGGCCGTGAAAGAGAAAGTAATAGCGATCGCGATCAAAGCGAAAGTGATCGCGAGGACGGGACGCGCTGTGTGGCAAGCACGTGAGTGGTGAGCGCGCAGCAGTGATTGGCGGCTGCGCGCGTGCACTCAAGCTTTAGGCCACAGGCAGCACTTTAAAAATCCCACATACAAAATGTCTCTCCGAGCCAGCGCATGTGCTCGGCTCAGCGAGACCTAATAAAAAGAGGGGGAGATCTCCATGAACTAGCTGTCCACAGTTATACTTGCTAGCTGCGTAGATCTTTCCGAAATGTGCCACCCATTCCTCTCCGTTTATATGGCAACTGATGGATGTGCCAACCTGATCTAGGTCTCTCATATTTGATATGGCTCTCCAACAGGTTTAACTGTCTTTAGTTTGGGCAGTGTCTGTTAATGTAGCCCACTGATGGGTAATGATTATCTTACTTTGCTTACTTGTAACTAATTTATAATCCTTTTGCAGGGTGGCCACAAATGCTCAGTCATGAGGATGCGTGTGAAGAGCCCTACGCAGAAGGCGAATGGCCAAAGAGCAGTCATGATCAAACCATCATGGGGCCTGATATGCTGGTTTAATCGGTTTAATAGGGAATGTCTAATCCTAGAGCAAAATGACACAAAACTGGCTACTACTACCTCCATAAGGCACCTCTTCACTAACTCCTCTTTCTCAGCTACCACTTTTCCCAGGAATGTAGTGGACTCAGATAATTTCCAATGCAATCTAAGATTGTCTGTGGTTGGCAGTATATTGCTGAGACTAGATATACCTTGTGGGGGTTGCCGAGGGGGCATTTCTAGAGCTATCTCGGTCAGATTAAGATCGCCGAAGTTGGTGCTAATAATGATGCCATATAGAAGGTGATTTATCAAATTTCATTAAATGAAAATATTATCAATTACTGAGGAACTATTCATTCCCTCAAAGTGGGTAAGCCCTGCAGACCTGCCCAGCCCACTCTACCACATCATAGGTGAGCAAATCCTCCAACTCATTGCCTCTCAGGTCTGTTCTCTGGAGTGCTTCTGACTCCTCCCTGGCTCTGTAACTGGATATTCTGGCACTAAAATTCACCCGCCAAACAAAGATACAATTAATTACCATGATAAGATTTGCGCTCCACAATGGCAGATATATAATCAAATAATCTTGGGAAATCACTGATTAGGCACGTTCAAAAATCAGTTTCATAAAAGTTTATAAGGAGTAAAGTTAAGGCCCCCGAGTAAAGGATGGCTTGATAGTCACTTCCCAGAGTTTTCAACACCTCTGCGTAGCCTCTGAGTAGTAAGATAATCCAAATAGACAAACCACTGGAGACACGACCTGGGGGGACTGAACAGCCGTAAGGCTGAAACACATAAAGACTTCAAAAGCTATAGGATTAATTTAGCAAGTTTCTTGCATTAGCAGGAGGTCATATGACTTGATGAGCAGTTGCCAGTCAAGAAGATGTATCTTGGAGCGGAGGCCAGGGACATTCCAACTTAGTATTTTTATCTAACTGGTTTTAGCAGTTGGAGGAAATGAAGCAGAGTCTATCACCGGGCACTCTGGCATTGTATTAGGATCAGCTGGTGAGGCATTTTTAGGCAGTGAAACTTTGGCTTTGTACATAAATGATCAGGCTCAGCTGGGACTGCGGGCGCAACTAATGCAGTTTGAGCCAGATCTGGTATCCTTAAGATTGCAATCGAGGATCCAAATGTGCTTGATGCACCCTTCGCAGGCAACCTGGGGACTGCCTGTCAGTCGACCTCAGTGTAACCTGCCAAAGCTGCTTACTTGTTGTTGCATGTGAAGCCCTGGTATGACCGATGCCATTGGTCACTCAGAGGTTGGCAAACCAAAACACATACATAAAAGCCATTTTCAATTACAACGCCAATAGCTCGAACTCTCACAAATGCAAGACCTATTGCATTGCAAATGCTTGTTATTTACACGCTCGCCTCCACAGCTACAGGGCTATCATTAGATTGAGAAAGGCTTTAGTTATACCATACCTACTTGGAAAGTGGTACTTTGCTTCAGCAAACTTAAGTTTCCACAATGAGGTTGGCTGTAGCCAATATGTGTATGCCAATCCCCGAACAAGGCTGTGCAACATATATCTTAGTGCAGGATGCCCCATACGCGGGAAATCCAGGACAAGAAACTAGGGGAAAGTGTATTAAGAGGGCGTTGGAAGCCTCGGACTGCATCTCTGGCATGTGATGACAGCGGGGTACCAGGGACGACTTCAAGAGAGGTTGGGGCTGACGGATAGTCTGCTGTGTATTGGGACCAGGAACAGGGGACAGGAGATGGGAGTTGAGTGGTGGCAGCACACACAATGCCCTGCAAGGCCCTTTCAAGTGGGAGCAGTACCCTGCAGACTCAAAAGCACGCTGAAATGGACCAAATAATTCTTAGTTCTCTTAGTCTGTTTTGAATCAGCTTATCCAATAACACATGTGCATCTTGACCCCGAGCGAAACGTCATGACTGTTGCACTTCCCCCTTCTTTCACCCAAAGCAAAACCTATAGCTTGCATCCTGCCCCGAGCCATCCTGCATAAACACAATACCTTATCTGGCATCCTTCAGCCACCCCCAAATGAGGCCTGATAACTGGTGCCTCTGCTGTACAATCAAGTGTAGGTTGTGGTTCCTCAAACCTGCATCTTCTGTGAAATGCACATTCTTTGCTCTCTGTGCTGTTCAATCTCTCAGTTATGAGATAGACATCTACCTGGTGACAGGCCAGTGCCAGTGCATGTTGCAACTTGGCTATTAGTGGTTTACCCACCTCCTCAGACTTAAAATAAATCAATAGAAAGTTGGAAAACTGCCACCTTACCATGTTTTTGTTTAGAATAACTATTTCACCGGCAACTGTGACGATGTAAAAAAACTTAAGCTGTAAACAGAATTTGAAACTAAAGTTTTACCATAATGCTTTTTGATTGTAGGATATTGTTTTATCAAATATTTTGTGTAATATTGAAAAGTCAACCAATTAAGAATTGTGATAAGAAAAAGAAGGAATGCCTGCTTCAAATCAAGGGAGGGTCTCTCCGGGACCGGCGGCCTGCAGATCTGGCACACGTCACTGAGCATTCAGGAATCAAGAACCCGATAAGCGGGTTACGCAAGACAAGCCTCGACTGACCACCAGCTCCGTTTCTTCCATAACATCACCAGCCCGTGCGCCCTGAGGCTGTTTCTGGCAGCAGGCCAGACTCAGCTTCAGTCATCATTATAAACGGTTGGTTCCATCCGCTGCGGATAGCGTACAAGGATCCTTCCTTTTATTCTTTTTGGGATCTCTAAAAACACTTCTTGGTTCGGCTTTGTTTTCGATCCTGACATAGCACTCACCGAGCCCAAAAAAGTAGCTCTTTGCCTGATGCTGATGCCATGTGGAGCTCTAGAGGGCAATACTGTGCCACAATAGGAGTATAGGAGAAAGGCCACAGGCGCCCAAATAGAGCTGACGCACTTTCTGCTGCTAGTCTGCTCCACAGCGGAAAAGGGAACTGGTCAAGTTGTGGCTGTGGGCGCGGGAAAACAGGATTGATAGGAAGCAAAATATTAAAATTAGAAAGTGATGGGTTCATGTTCAATGTTAGACAATCTCAACCTTTACAAGATTTTGTGGTGCAAATAAAAGGTCAAGAAGTGATATGTCTGTCCTGTAGTTCTAAAGAGCAGTCTCTAGCATGAACGGCCCCCTAGACGTGTATGGCGGCTGCCTTTATCAAATGTGTGGTCTGGACCCTACAGAGCATTTGCAATGGATGCCTGTAACAGGTGCACGCTCTGAGCCCCTCCTCTGTCCCTTCTGGATGGACTCTACGGGGCTGCTATCCAGCAGCCTGTATCCAGCGCATCCCACTCCTGGCAAAACTTACAGACCCTTTACTGTTTTCACCTGTAAATCGTACACTCTGTGGGTCAATCCACTCTCACTTCTACGTAGTCCCAAGTGGACATATCATATGGCGACCTTTCTCCTGTGCATACATGAGAAGATGTATGTACATTTTAGAGACATGGTATGTTACATGGCTGCATGACTTATATTACACTTTACCCAAAGTGCAAATGGGAGAACAGGTGCACTCTATGGAAACAACATGGAAGAGAACGCCCTAAAAATGAGCAACGTCTGTGACAATGGGCTGGGGAGCTGTGGGGGCTGGGAGGGTATATACCCTCAGCCATGCTGCACGTCAACTAAATCTCCTTGAAGCCCGATATCTGGGGGGCCCCATCTCT
Organism: Triturus cristatus; assembly: GCF_964204655.1. Taxonomy (NCBI): domain Eukaryota; kingdom Metazoa; phylum Chordata; class Amphibia; order Caudata; family Salamandridae; genus Triturus; species Triturus cristatus. Next base: position 778,982,856 of record NC_140586.1, on the reverse strand, counting down.
TTGTTTTCTTATTTAGTTGCGCTCATTAAAGTGTTGGGCCTCTCCTAAAATCAATCAGTTTGCCAAGCCAAGGGAGCTAAGAGTGTAAGGGAAAGAGGGCATTACTATTTTATGCTAATGTTACTTCGGGTTCTGCTGACTTGAAAAACAAACCGGTTTTAGGAGAGACTAGACGCATCAAAGGCTGCAATTAAATAACTGGCTAAAAACAAAGTCATCTCGGAGACAACAGCGAGTTTCCGCCTGCGGCATGTTTTAAGGTAGACATGGTCCGTCACTGTTTGATCTTCAGTGTCTGTGAAAATATTCCATACAGAAAAGCTCATTTTAAACCCTAATGTTTACATATGTGTATAGTGTTGGTTTTATTTATGGTGAGATAAGCGTATTTATGGAACTATGCAGACCAACACTAACTGAATAACATTATTTAGATAACTGTACACAAAGCTTTGGCGTTGGGCTTTTAGAAGAAGAAAAGGATTTAGTCCTAAAGTCTCCGAACTGTACAATCTTGCACTCAAATCTTGGCTTCCCCACTTGGCCAAATTGTGTAATCCACAGCCTATCAATTAACTTCACTATTGTGTATTTTCCTACACCATCAAGTGTGAAAGCACATTGAAATAATTCAGTACACAGCCTCAGCTCTACGAAAACCTCACTTATGTATAGTTAGTATAAAATAATCTTGCTTTATTTAATAACAATATAAGAGAAAATGAAAAAGTGACACATTTATGTATAATGGCAAAGTCGTCAGGGTTTAATTTTTTTTAAAAAGATTAATTTCAATAAATGTCACTCAATTCAGTGATATAACCGCATGCACTAAGTGGAGACAGTGATAAATGTTGAAAATTGGATTTTTCCATTTTTAAGCCGCCTATATATTTTTCATGATAATTTCGCCCGATCAACATCTTTTGATAGTGCAGCCTTTCTGAATGCCCAGGGTGGACATGTAAACAAGCCGCTGCTGGTTTAAGAAGTCACGGCAGCAGCACCCTCCATGCCTCAGTACACTAGGACCGGCTGACTCAAAGCGCTGGGAAATTCCCCCTTCTTACCTCCTTGGCGTGACCAAAGAACCAGTGTTTGGGGGGTCCGGGGAAACTTGCAAAACCTGCCGCCAGCCTCCTATTTCGAAGATAGAGCGTGACGACTTTCAGCAACAACCCGGCGACGCACAGCAAGGCAGCGGCCTGAAACACCCCGCTCACGTCCAGGGACATGCCGAGGGCGTACAGTGCGGACGCCATGGGGTTGCTGTTGCTGCTTTCTCTTTCGTCCTTCTTCCTGATTTATTCCCGGACTGCGTGTTAGTGGGTGAGAGTACGGGGCCAATGGGAGGGCTGTGCCTGAGTCACACCTCGGATGGCTTTTCATTCATATCGTTCTCACGCGAGGGTAGGCTCGGACTCAAGCGCCACCTGCTGTAATTTTCAAAACGGATCGTCCCAACACTCCATTTTAGTAGTAACATACACAATAACAGTAACATTGCACGTTTCTTCACCATTTATAATAATTTTGTCCCGTTTTTTGTTGGAAATTCCCCAAATCTTGTCGCACATTTTTATACAGGCTGTGTGTTCCATAGATGCATGCATGGGGAGACAGGGCACCCACGTGGCAACTTTTTTTTTTTTTTAAGAATTTGGGGTGTAAATTTTGTTTTAAAACGCGTCAGGTCTTGCCAATCGATAATTATGCCACTGCAGGTTTATACCACTAGAGTCTCAAACCCCAGTCTGAGAAGGAGTCAGATTTCAGGAAGTGCCTTCCTAAATAGATCACGATTTCTTCAGTTCTTTGGTCGGACGTTCTCTTTGGCGAATTCTTTCTGTCAGTGCCTTGTAATTTGAGTTCTAATGAAAACCTGTTTACGTAGGAAAATAAGCAGGTCTTGTTTACATTTGATCCCTTCACCACAATCTGAAGTTAAGTGCCATTTTAATTCTTGTCTAAAAAAAGGCGCACCTGCAGGGCAGAATGTGATATATGAGATGGCTTATATCGACATGAGCTCCCAGGTGCCGCATCGAATTACACTGGCTGTGTTTTCGGTATTGAAAAGGTGTCATGCTTTAAATCCTTGCTGCCTAAGGTCAGGACAGAGAATGGAAGCCCTGGTTGAGTATGTACATTGCAGTGCAACGCAAAATGTTTTAAAAGGGGTGGGGAGGTTGCAGAATGAAAGGTGGGACCCCATAGCTGCCAATGTTTTTACATTGTTCATGTGTGACATTTTCATGGTTTCAGTGTACTTAAGATGGAGATTCGACGACCAAATGTGTAACACTTTCTCGCAAGCAAAATCAAGCAATGAAGTCCATGGAAACAGACACATAAGAGGAATTATAGCCAGTTAAGCAACGAGGAACCCTAAAAGAATTATCTTGAAACTTCTGCAAAGCCCCTGCACTTTGCAGCAGACATAATAACCCTCTGTACTAATTTAAGGTGAGCCAAAACTGCCACTAGACAAAACTCGATTTTCTCCAGCATTTTTACTGTTGCCTGAAAACTGTTGGACACACAAGTAACCCTGCAGCAGGTCAGTTGCTTTTAAACATGGGCTGCTCCTCCGTTGGAGTGGAGGAGCGTCACCCCACTTAAATTCCCCTCTAAAGCATCTGAGATGAAATATTAAATGGTAATTTACTACAATTTTATTTTTCATCCGCTGTCCTGAATAGAGCGTCAGGAGGGGGGCAGGGCTGCTGCTGATTAATAGCAGCAAGGGAGGAGGGTGGGCTGGCTATGTACTTTTCAAAGTGTGCATGTCCCTTTGACCGGCCGTCTTGTGACGGCCAGACAGACGTGCAATTTGAAACCTCTATCCCAGCTGGCTTAAGCCAGCTGGGTTAGAGTAAGTTCAGGCCTCCAGGGCATTGTAGAGTGCCAAATGAGGCCGCACCCTCCAATGAGGGCACTGCTCTCACAGCATGAGAGCAGTGCCAGGATTGGTTAAGGGAGTTTCAGCATCCAGTTCCTGTGGGCATCGGCGAAAGAAGAGCTCTGGAGCCGAGGACATATTTCAGTAAGACGTTTTAATTTAAATTTGTGCCTCCGTCTGCCCGCCCCCCACCAGTAGATGCCACCCTCTACTGCTTTTAAACCCATGTTATTTCTGAGCACAGCACCCCAATCCAGCTCAGCGCCAAGTATAGCTGAACCACAAGTAACAAAAGCATGTCTGCGACAAAGCAGCAGTGGCGTAGGAAGGGGGTGAGGTGGGTGTGTCACTGAGGGGGGTTTTAAACACATATTTTTGCCATTTTGTCAAGCCGGGGGTGATGAGAAATTGTTCGCACTGGGTACCACCTGACCTTGCTACCTTGTTACGCTTAGTAACCCACCAAGCTATCCACATAAAATACAGTTCTGTGAAATTAAGGTACATGTTCTTCGCAGCAGGCGTATTAACCCTCTGCGCTACTTTATGGTGAGTCAACTCAAAACTGCACTAGACAGAACTCCGATCTCTCTAAAGCAGGTTTATGACTTAACAACGCAGAGTCCCTGTCAGTGCTGGGAAAAATGCCTGCTGTCTCAGGTTGCCGCTGCAGTCTGTGGAATCACACTCACTACAGACAGCTGCTCAGACAGTCGCTGTAATGTGGACACAGGAGTAAGTTGTCTATCCAGAGAGGGCTCTCTGACACAGTGGGAGATGATGCTCTTTTCTGTAGTAGATCATTGCATCTGCTGTTGGAGTCAGGGTGAGAGCTCATGGCTTAGCACCGCTGTCCACGTTCAGAGCGGAACTTATAAACTTGACCCTTCGCCTTGACCACAGACTATCTGAGAGAAAAGGTCGTAGACCTGAAAGCAATACTTTTCGCTTTGAACGAAACAAACCTCTTCCCAGCATCCCACCGCAAGACACTCATGGAGAACCCATGGAAATAGGTTCGGTTCATCCGTCTCTCACAAAAGAGGAAAAAGAGACATGTAGAAAGAATGGGTTGTGTTTGTATTGCGGGAAAAAGGGACATTTTGTGAAAGATTGCCCTACCAAACCCAAAAACAGACCTTATCAACCATCAAACAAAACAATAAACGCAATAACAAATCCAAGGGAAAACTAAGTAACTCAAAAGAAAAAGCAGGGGATCTTTGGGTGTCTGGAAAATCCCTTCCGTAAGGACTTCTGCAAGTGAGTGAGTCGCTCATTTAACCATAACTATGATCTTAGAAATCATTCCAAAAAAGACAAACAATAACTGTCCTACTAGATTCTGGAGCGACAGGAAATTTTGTAGATTCAACTTTAGCATATAATTTGTCATTACCATGTGAAGTCAAGAAAAAACAATTGTACAAACAGTTGATGGACGTGTACTAACTTCAGGTCCCATTACAAAACAGACCCAAGCTATGCAATTAGAGTTTACTGTGGCCACTCAACGACATATTGAGACTATTTCTTTTAATTTATTGATTCTCCTCAATATGGGTTTATTTTAGGAATGCCATGGTTGCAAACCCATAACCCCCCAGATTGATTGGGTTCAACGAAAAATCATTGGTCTTTCAGAGTTCTGTAAACAACATTGCATAGAAAATATACCAAAACTACCAGAAACTAAAGATGAGGTAAATCACAGTCTTGCTACGGCAGAAGAAAAAGATACAAAGTTGCCACCACAATATGAGAAGTATAGAGAGGTCTTCAACGAAGGAAAAGCAGACAAATTACCACCCCACAGGGCTTATGATTGTCAAATAGATTTAACACCAGGTGCAGTGATTCCTAATTGTAGAATTTATGCTCTGGCTGAAAAAGAGAACAAACACCTAAGAGAGTATTTGGATAAATACCTAGCCAACGGTTTTATTCGACCATCCCAGTCCCCTGCAGCCTCGCCTTTATTTTTCATACCAAAAGCTAATGGCGAACTCCGCGCCTGCAGAGACTATAGAGCCCTAAATAAAGTCACAGTCAAAAACAAGAACCCACTTCCACTCATTCCAGTTCTTTTGGATCAGGTAAAGGCAGCCGTCATATATACCAAACTAGAATTAAAAGGTGCCTATCATTTGGTACGAATGAGAGCTGGAGACGAGTGGAAAACGGCATTTGAAACCAGGTATGGTCTTTTTGAATACACAGTCATGCCGTTTGGCCTCTGTAATGCCCCAGCGGCGTTTCAGTTTTTTTAATGACATTCTACGAGAATATCTTGATCGATTTGTCATCGTATATATCGATGATATCCTCATCTACTCATCCTCCCACGAGGTTCATGAGCAACATGTGGCCACCATCTTGAACCTTCTCCAGAAAAATGGTTTGTATTGCAAACTAAGTAAATGTGACTTTTATGTCACTGAAGTTGAGTTTCTAGGAGTAATGTTAACACCAAGAGGTTTTCAAATGGCAAAAAGAAAAAACCAAATGCAACAGTTGATGGACAGAATGCAGAACAATGTCTTACATTCACCCCAGTACAGAGATCTGGGCCTAAATCCATCGTTTTTTTGCTCACCATGCCATTCCAGTTTGAACCCACCCATATGCAAATCAGTCTTGACCCTGTGCCTCATGGGAACAGTCCAGCCCGAACTGTCAAGCCAGGTCCTCCCTGGACTGGAAAAAAGCATCCTAGGACCAGTTTCGGGGTTTCACCCCTCTTCAGCCAGGATAGCGTGATTACAGTAGCATGGAGAGCAAGGGACCCACGTCTGGGCATACCCTTCCCACTCGGGGTGACAAATGCAAAAACAAACAGTTGATGGACAGAATGCAGAACAATGTCTTACATTCACCCCAGTACAGAGATCTGAGCCAAAATCCATAAATTCTTTGCTCACCATGCCATTCCAGTTTGAACCCAGCCATATGCAAATCAGTCTTGACCCTGTGCCTCATGGGAACAGTCCAGCCCGAACTGCCAAGCCAGGTCCTCCCTGGACTGGAAACAAGCATCCTAGGACCGTTTTCGGGGTTTCACCCTCTTCAGCCAGGATAGCTTGATTCCAGTGGCGTGGAGAGCACGGGACCCACGTCTGGGCATACCCGTCCCACTTGGGGTGACATATTCAAAAACAACAATTGATGGACAGAATGCAGAAGAATGTCATACATTCACCCCAGTACAGAGATCTGGGCCTAAATCCATCGTTTTTTTTGCTCACCATGCCATTCCAGTTTGAACCCACCCATATGCAAATCAGTCTTGACCCTGTGCCTCATGGGAACAGTCCAGCCCGAACTGTTAAGCCAGGTCCTCCCTGGACTGGAAACAAGCATCCTAGGACCAGTTTCGGGGTTTCACCCCTCTTCAGCCAGGATAGCTTGATTACAGTAGCATGGAGAGCAAGGGACCCACATCTGGGCATACCCTTCCCACTCGGGGTGACAAATGCAACAAGCATTTGCAATGCAATAGGTCTCGCAGTTATACGAGTTTGAGCTATTGGTATTATAAATGACAGTGCCTTTTATTTATGTTTTAAAAAAACCAAACTTAAATAAAAAGCATTGTCATTTACAAAGCCAATAGCTCAAACTCCTATCACTGCGAGACCTATTGCATTGCAAATGCTTGTTTTGCTTTTGTGCTGTCAAATGATTAATCTAATTTGAATGGTGCCTTTCACTCGTGAAGCTCTTGTGTGTAGTAATTTGGTGAGAGATTGATAGGGTGGGGATAATGATGCAGTAGTAATTTGATTAAACAAATAAAAAAGCAACTCTCTGAAAGCAATTTTATATGGAAGGATCACCCACTGTGGTTCTCAAAAGTGATTAGTTGTGTTTTTATCCGCTCTCTCGTGTGGTGATTGGGCTGCTGCAGTGAATGAATACATCTCGGAGTTGAGCATGTTTTACACTGCCAGCCTATTTTCAATGCACAATAATTTTAGGCCGCCATCCTAGGGTCCATGCAATATATTTTCTCAGTAATCTGATTGAAAGATTATCCTTCGCATAGCTATGGGAAGTCTAATACCCACATATCCATCTTTCCTGCTAGTAAAATTGAGCTTTGTGCAAAGTCATTGTCTCTTGTGTCTGAGGTCCGACACCTCTCCTTCATTTCCCTGTAAGCCTCTCTGTATTAAAATAAATTCAGAACAGGCCACCATTCCATGCACACTATTTGATTATTTCATAAGCTGCGAGGAAAATAGAAGCATGAGCGAGCCTTTCAGCCCACTTGGCAATATAATGTGGCCATTAACTCTGTGGCCACAGGACAAAGGGGCGCTGTGCCGTTTTTGGAGAAAATGTTCTCAGAATTGAAGGGGCGTTAATGAGACCTTAGCGTAGTCATGTTGCTCTGCAGAAAATATTAAAACCAAGCGTGCACATAAACATCTGTGAAAATCCGCACATATAGGGGCATATTATCAAGACAGGCGTTTAAATTATCGCCGCTTTAGCGGCAGAAAACTGCCGCTAAAACGTCGATAATGGGCTTGATAATATGCTCTATGGAATTCTAATTGAAGCTCATATTAGATGTGAAGGACATCTAACATTAGCTTCAATTGGAGTTCCATTGAGCATATTATCAAGCCCATTATCGCCGTTTTAGCGGCAGTTTTCTGCCGCTAAAGCGGCGATAATTTAAACGCCTGTCTTGATAATATGCCCCATAGGTCTCTAAAATGTATCTGGGTGTATATATATAAATATATATTGTTTATTTAAATACACACTCCCTTTTTATACATAAGTACAGCTCTTGAATTAGAGAGAAAGGAAGCCATTTTGCTCAGAATCATCCTTGTTCAGTATTTGTAGACACCACTGATGATTTAATGCGATCAGAGAGAAACATTGTTTCAGATGAAAATCAAGCAAACTAGATGTATAGATTGTTCCTGCTAATGGTCAACAAACCTTTGCGGAAAATGATCCATGCTGCCCTAACTGCCCTCCGATCACACAGACATATTGCCGCATCAAGGGTTCACTTGAATTTCCATTGCACCTCAGTCACAACTTGCTGCATCTTGATTGTCAAGCTTTCCATTTTTTAATGAAACTACGGAGGGGGCGGGGGGGGGGTGGTATCTCCAAGGGGCGGGTGTCTATTTCGGGCCCTTTGAGTGCTGATAGCATGAACAGTATAGATGACAGAAACCAACGCTGTCACACAGACAATATTCCTTTATGCCTGAAGACATGGTGATGGTGCTGTTGATAACCAGGAGGCACGCGCCATCACTAATCTGGCGCTTTGAAACACTACAGCTTTGCATGGCTCACAGAAGGTAAACAGCACCTCAAAGTGCAACGCAAAAAAGCACTCCTCAGCAAACGCATGGCCGCGGCAGATAGGTTCTCGTATTCCATAACCTATATCCTCTGCGGAACAAATCACCCACAGCCTCCTTGTTATGTGCTTTTGTGCTACAATTGAAAATGCAAATAAACTCAAGCGTTTGCAGTCCCAAGGGATTCTTTCTATTAATGTCGTGAAATTGAACTTTGTGGACGAGTTACCCATATTGCGCTCCCTGAATGGAACTTTCAGATGTCACGAATATTATCTCTGGCGGTCTTGGTGATGCACGAACCAGATTTTTATTTGCTCCGGATTTGTAAATGTCCCAAGCAGACTCAGGTTGGTACAGAAAATCGTATTTTTTAAACATGAAAATATATGTTCCACTGCAGCAGGAGAAGCAGCTTTCCACATGCCAAGAAAAGCAGCAGCATGCCAGTCTCGGGCGCAGCTAGCAGGAAGTGGGATAAGGGAGGGGGTGGCAAATGGCATGTACATTTCGCGGGCGCTTTGATGTTCGCAGTGGCCGCGCGGCTCACTGAGAACATCAAAGCGCCCGTGAAATGTATACGCAGGCTGCCAAATGGTGCGCGCGCCGCATGAAGTGTGAAAGTGATCGCGATCACATCAAAGCGGCCGTGGGGCCCGCGAAAGTGAAAGCAAACGAGTGCTTTCAGGCCTCCAAATGGTGCGCGCGCCTGGCGCACATGCACTGTATTTGGAGGCCTGAAAGCACTCGTTTGCACTTCCAGATCCCCCATTTACAATAGCTCTCGCGAGAGCAGCGCTAAAGCGCTGTCTCAGGCGAGACCTAAAAACAAACAGTTGATGGACAGAATGCAGAACAATGTCTTACATTCACCCCAGTACAGAGATCTGAGCCAAAATCCATAATTTCTTTGCTCACCATGCCATTCCAGTTTGAACCCAGCCATATGCAAATCAGTCTTGACCCTGTGCCTCATGGGAACAGTCCAGCCCGAACTGCCAAGCCAGGTCCTCCCTGGACTGGAAACAAGCATCCTAGGACCGGTTTCGGGGTTTCACCCCTCTTCAGCCAGGATAGCTTGATTCCAGTGGCATGGAGAGCACAGGACCCACGTCTGGGCATACCCGTCCCACTTGGGGTGACATATGCAAAAACAACAATTGATGGACAGAATGCAGAAGAATGTCATACATTCACCCCAGTACAGAGATCTGGGCCTAAATCCATCGTTTTTTTGCTCACCATGCCATTCCAGTTTGAACCCAGCCATATGCAAATCCGTCTTGACCCTGTGCCTCATGGGAACAGTCCAGCCCGAACTGCCAAGCCAGGTCCTCCCTGGACTGGAAACAAGCATCCTAGGACCGGTTTCGGGGTTTCAACCCTCCTCAGCCAGGATAGCTTGATTCCAGTGGCATGGAGAGCATGGGACCCACGCCTGGGCATACCCTTCCCAATTGGGGTGACAAATGCAGAAACAACAGTTGATGGACAGAATTCAGAACAATGTCATACATTCACCCCAGTACAGAGATCTGGGCCTAAATCCATTGTTTTTTTGCTCACCATGCCATTCCAGTTTGAGGTACAGGGTCAAGACTGATTTGCATATGGCCAGGTCTCAACTGGGGTGGCATGGTGGGCAAAAGAATGATGGATTTAACCCAGATCTCTTGACTGGGGGTGAATGTTTTGATTTGTTCTGCATTCCATCCATCAATTGTGTGTCTTTTGCTTTCTCGCCCTAAGTGCGCCAGGTATGCCCAGACGTGGGTCCTGGGCTCACTGTGCCACTGGCTTGGCAGTTCGGGCTGGACTGTTCCCATGAGGCACAGGGTCAAGACTGATTTGCATATGGCTGGGTTCAAACTGAAATGGCATGGTGAGCAAAAAAACGATGGATTTAGGCCCAGATCTCTGTACTGGGGTGAATGTATGACATTGTTCTGCATTCTGTCCATCAACTGTTGTTTAGGTCTCGACCTTGCTATCGCGTAAGCGATCGCAAAGCGAGACTATAGAGAGCGGGTTTGAAAAGTGCTCCCAAAAAGCGGATTGCATGGCTAGCACGCGCACAATCACGCGCATCGTGCCGCCATGCAATCGGCCTTTTGGGAGCACTTCAAAGGGTCCGCTCCCCTGCCCCCAAGCGCGCGCGCGCCACGCTCCGCCGGGCTTGTCTTTTTTTTTTAACTTTAAGTGCGAGGCGCGCGTGCGGCCAATGCTTGTTTTGGCGGTGGGACCCTGAAACTAGTAATCAGGCCCTAAATCTGCATGCTATTCTCAACAACTGAATTGGCTGAGTCGGATTTTATCTGGTGCGATCGATGTGACACCATTTACCTCTGTAACGTGGGTCACTGACGCACTTTTACATTTGTATGCAAATTTCAGGTCACATGTGTGCAGATATTCACTTCTGAGGGTTGTAAGATCAACGCTAGCGCGGTCGCGGGCTACTGCAAAGGATGGGCTGCCCTTCACGCACTGTGCGAGGAGCTCCATCGGGGGTGTGAGTTATCTCGAGCCCCGGCAACCACTTTTCGACAGTCTCTCGCGTTGGGACAGAGGGGTGTCGAGGCGGGCACTCTCATGCGCCGAGGTTGACTTCAGGAAGCACGTGGAGACCCTGCACCCCGTTTGATAGCAGCACCTCGCTCTTCCGTACACTCCCCGCCGACAGCCTCAGCCTATCCCCAGCCTCGCACGCACCGGCTCCTCCCCCGGGCAGGTGCAGTGTCAGGAGGCGGCGGGACTGCAGAGATCTGACCCCCTGTGCTCGAGCTACGTGACTGGCAGCCCGGCTTGAGTCCCTGCACCGGAGAGGCAGGCGAGGCGGAAGAGGTGCCTGGAGATGGAGGGGGCAGCGGTGTGCAGGGTGCGTGCGGGAGCCCTGCAGCTCCCGGCCTGGGGCTCAGAGTTACAGAACGGGACAGGGGAGGAGAGGAAGCGCCGGAGGAGTCCCCCTGGCAACGGCAGTGGCGCCTCCCGCGGCAGGAGCCCGGGGCTGCGAGAGAGCCTCCTGGTGCCGTCCATACTGCTGTACCTCCTGCTGCACTGGCTGCTGGTGCTGCTCTCCCTGCGGCAACTTCTACTGCTGCCCAGCCCAGGGCTCTTCAGCGCAGCAAGGGCCAGGTACGAGCACTCTGAGGGCCACACCATCTCTTGTGCTCCACTCCTTACCTGCATGTGCCTATCCCCGCGTTCCTTTCCATCTTACTCTCATATCTAATGTTTGAGTCCTAATAATTTGCTGGACTCGGACACCCTTTTCTTTCTTCCTCGTGTTATCTGATCTGACCCCCACCCTTAAACGGGAGCCTGTGCCCCTCTCTAAATCACTCCATATCACGTCAGACACTCCCCCGTTGCACCTGTGCTCTCCTTTGCTTTCCTTTGCTTTATCTAATTTCACGCTCATTCCTTAACCCTCTCACATGGTGATAAAGGGGGTTGGTTGGTAGTCACGTGCGTATCCAATTCTCTATTGTATTTTGTTGGACGAACAGCATTAGTAGTTCGTGCTACATTGCTCAATCAATCTCTAGTAGGGAGGCGCATTTTGAGCCCTACAACTGTATTTTTTGTGTGTGTACTTTTAGGTGTAACAAACCATACACCGTACATAATTTGCACCTTTCAGCTAAGCTCCTTGGAAAGTGTGCTACAATTTATTTTGTAAAAAAAAAAAAAATCTGTGATACGAACGATAATTTGTACAGGCACCGTATTTTTTTACATTCGCACATTTTACTCTACTCTGATAACTTTACCGTAGAGTTAATGTTTTATGAATTGTATTACAATATACGCCACTTATTGATAAACAAACATCACCTTCATGATGCAAGGATCCTAATTCTTTGTGCTGGTGTCTTAAATGGTCTCTAGTCACGGTTTAAATGGGATTAAAAAACACTAGGGAGCTCTCAAAGGGGCGTGGCCAGTGTAATTAAGGGCGTGGCTTAAAACACGTAAGGTAAAATCTGTGCTTATTATAGTGTGCTGCCAGACTTATATTTTGCTGTTTCTGTCATTGCATCCAGACATATGATATAACAAGTAACATCATACCTACAAGAAGTCAGGAGTATTGGCTTTGCCAATGGTTGTTAGTTGCATAAGATAAATAAGCAGCAACTATGGCTTGTATATAATATTGAAAAAGCTTCCACTTAAAGCCCTGGTGACACCCCGACAAGGTTGATGCTCCTGAGTTCCAGAAAGAGAAGGGAAATCCAGAGAGAAAACGACTCTCTTAAAATGATTTTCCTTCCCCCACAATGCTAAAAAAACAAGCATTTGCAATGCAATAGGTCTCGCATTTGCAAAAGTTTATGCTATTGGCATTGTTCATGACAATGCCTTTTTTAATCTATTTTATAAAACAAACATATAAATAAATGCCATTATCATTTACAAAGCCAATAGCTAGTGTTGCATTATTATTAGCAGTGCCAACTGCTCACACTTTTATAATGCGAGACCTATTGCATTGCAAATGCTTGTTTTGCATTTGTCACCCCGAGTGGGACGGGTATGCCCAGACGTGAGTCCCGTGCTCTCCATGCCATTGGAATCAAGCTATCCTGGCTGAAGAGGGGTGAAACTCCGAAACTGGCCCTAGGATGCTTGTTTCCAGTCCAGGGAGGACCTGGCTTGGCAGTTCGGGCTGGACTGTTCCCATGAGGCACACGGTCAAGACTGGTTTGCATATGGCTGGGTTCAAACTGGAATGGCATGGTGAGCGATTTAGGCCCAGATCTCTGTACTGGGGTGAATGTATGACATTGTTCTGCATTCTGTCCATCAACTGTTTGTGTTTGCATGACCAAATTTTAACACAACAAAGGAATAAATGCGGGTGTGAAGAGTCACCGATCAATCCATCTTACGCTACATTGTTTGTAGCTATGGCCTTTTTCGGACAATAGAGAACATGAGCACGTATTTTACACTATGGGGTCAATTCCGATCCGGGTCGGACAGCCCTCCAAGAGCTGTTCGTAGCCTTACCTTGCGACCGACACGTTCCGGGAGACGGTCCGTCCGGGCAATGAAGTACGATGTGCATAACTGACACAATTCCGACCGACACGTAGCCTGCGATTCCAGCAGTATCTCCTGTACGAGCCGTACCTCCAATCGCTGATACAAGTCGCCCGGAAGCAGTTCCCACAGCAGTTTCCGGCCGGACAAGTACGATGCAAAATCATATGCGCCGGACGGGTCGCCACGTACAGCACGTCACAGCATCCGGGAAAGCAGCATATCAGGTACGATTCGCGCCAGAACACAATCCACAGCTACGAAATGGACCAGCTAGCAACGGGTACGAGACGGAGCAACAAGCAGCGTGTACGAGACGAACACATGAATCCCATCACGCAGGTCATACCAGTACTGTACATCTACGACCGGATCAGGATCAGATGCGGACGGCGTAGACGGTAAGTTAGACACCCACCACACAAACAAACAACACGTACCCGCCAAATGTCACACACACCCAGGGTATCCATATCCTGTCCACTAGCAACAGGCCACCATAGGGGTTGCATGGCCATCACCACTACCAGCCCCACTCATAGGGGACTTGTTACCTATCACTACTGCCACCCCCACTCATAGGGATATGTTGCCGATCAATACTGCCACTCCCACTCATAGGGGACTTGTTGCCTATCATTACTGCCACCCCCACTCATAGGGGACTTGTTGCCTATCACTACTGCCACCCCCACTCATAGGGAGTATGTTGCCTATCACTACTGCCACCCCCACTCATGGGGGATATGTTGCCTATCACTACTGCCACCCCCACTCATAGGGGACCTGTTGCCCATCACTACTGCCACCCCCACTCATAGGGGACGTGTTGCCTATCACTACTGCCACCCCCACTCATACGGGAATTGTTGCCTATCACTACTGCCACCCCCACTCATAGGGGACTTGTTGCCTATCCCTACTGCCACCCCCACTCATAGGGGACCTGTTGCCCATCACTACTGCCACCCTCCCTCACAGGGGGTATGTTGCCTATCACTACTGCCACCCAAACTCATAGGGGACTTGTTGCCCATCACTACTGCCACCCCCACTCATAGGGGTTATGTTGCCTATCACTACTGCCACCCCCACTCATAGGGGACTTGTTGCCTATCACTACTGCCACCCCCACTCATAGGGGACCTGTTGCCGGTCACTACTGCCAACCCCACTCATAGGGGGTATGTTGCCTATCACTACTGCCACCCTCACTCACAGGGGGTATGTTGCCTATCACTACTGCCACCCTCACTCACAGGGGGTATGTTGCCTATCACTACTGCCACCCAAACTCATAGGGGACTTGTTGCCCGTCACTACTGCCACCCCCACTCATAGGGGTTATGTTGCCTATCACTACTGCCACCCCCACTCATAGGGGACTTGTTGCCTATCACTACTGCCACCCCCACTCATAGGGGACTTGTTGCCTATCACTGCTGCCACCCCCACTCATAGGGGGTATGTTGCCTATCACTACTGCCTCCTCCACTCATAGGGGGTATGTTGCCTATCACTACTGCCACCCCCACTCATAGGGGGTATGTTGCCTATCACTACTGCCACCCCCACTTATAGGGGACCTGTTGCCCATCACTACTTCCACCCCCACTCATAGGGGACCTGTTGCACATCACTACTGCCACCCCCACTCATAGGGGATATGTTGCCTATCACTACTGCCACCCCCACTCATAGGGGACTTGTTGCCTATCACTACTGCCACCCCACTCATAGGGGGTATGTTGCCTATCACTACTGCCACCCCCACTCATAGAGTGCTGTGTGACTATCAATATCAACACCCACACCCATAGGATGGGTGATGCGCCACACATCCATCATACACCAACATTAGGTATGTCTGCAAAATACACCCCCCCTAACATCATGACAACAGTGTGTAGACTGTGACAAATGCCCACAACAGTGAATATGACTTCGAACATACAATGTAACTCCCATCACATGTGTGACCAAAACTGAGTGTGGCCTACACAAGTCAAGCATCACAATAGCACTGTGTCAATGTGCACTAACCCCCCCTCACTGTGTAGAACAAAAGTTAAGTGTGGGGTTCCAAACTGCAGCAAATGTTGAGCATTGTGGTAATGGGGTCTAAACCCCCCATCATCCCAGTGACCAAAAGGTAAGTGTCATCATGGTAAAAGCTGCAAATGCCAAACAGCATGTATGATTCCTGGTCCCAGCACATGAAACACTTATGTGGCAAAGTAGTGGTTGTGTCCCATACCCACAGAGATGTGGTGAGGCTAACAGTGCTGTGAAAATAAAACATACTCTCGGCCATGTACAGACAAGCACCACCCATGGGGGCTGACATTGCATACAGTGTACAATGACACAAAAGCAGAAGTGACCGTCATAATGCATACACACATCTCGAAAATAGACACTCAAATCAATGCATCCTGTGTAGACTGTAGGTGTCAGGTCACAAACTCCCAGTCCATGGCAGCAATGGGACCTAACAACCAGGATGAATGTGCAGAATGATGAGATATGACTCACAGGGACAGCAGGGAAAATCACCCAAACATCATCCAGCCAATGGCCCACAACAGCAATACCAATGCACTGGTGCAGATGCACAAACACAAACAGGCAACCTCACACTGCACATCTGACACAACATGTGTGTTTGTGTCTCAGTATCCCCAGGCAACTACACAACACATGAGGGGGGCTGAACCACACTGACACAGATGTGGACACAGTGCCACACAAAAGTAACCCATTAATTGGGCGCCCCTTAGTGGGCAATCAGGCATTGTGAGATGAGAGGGATCCCAACAGACACATTTGACACAAGCTGGAAGGAACAGCAACTAAAACAGCAAGAGACAGACCCACAACAGCACTACCCCCAGGGAACATACATTGGGGTGACACAAGTCTGCATGATACGTCCACTGTGATGACAAAGGTAGATGTCGTTCAAACTGTGAAACTCAGACGTGTCCTGTGTCACAAACGTACATCACACCTACACAAACACAAATCACTCAGCATGGCCCGTCATCCAGGGACAAAAGAGAGGTAGGGGCCGAGCCATGCAAACATTCACATCTGTCCACTCTCAACACCACACACCCTGAACTGCACCAATGTGCAACATTGAAGCCCACATGGACATGTGACATTGCACATGCACCCATGACAAACACAGTAATGTTGGGAGGATCTAAGGTGCACAGACTCATCACACAAGGACAGTCTACAACCCCGGTGAATGACAGACATACTGCACAGTATGTGGTGCATGGCCATGATGTCAAAGCTCCTGCAACCTTCTGAATCCCTGCCACAGTCCCAGGACAATGCAGAAGCCAAGGAGAACCACAAGGCACACATGCTGACACCTGCCAACATTGCACCTCTGAACCTGAGAGCAGTCACACACACATACACATGTCTCAATCACTGAAAGGTACCACCTAGGGACAACTACATGATATTGCGAACAAACAAGTGCCATGGGGACCCCTGACTGTGTCCCATCTGCGTCTGAACACATCATCACCACTCAGAACTGACAAATCCCAATGATGACACACTAATGAACAGTAGTGTGTCATGCACCCACATCTCTGGTAGTCCAGGACAAAGATGTGGGATGATCACAGGACAACTCAGCAAGCATCACCAACAGGAACATATCAAGGGAACACAGCCTGTGTAGAAAAAGGGATGCGGACACACACACACACATGCTCACACAACACACACCATGGGCCTAGGCAATGTCACGGAACAACACACTTACTTGAGGGGACTACACCCTGTGGAAGCTCAGCTGTGCCAAACATAGTCCCAGCAGGTCTCAGTCATGTCAGCAGAACACTCGGTCAGTCAGCCATCAGTTACCACCCAATGAAGGCTCTGGTCACATCAGCCTGGGTACGGGAGTGTCCCTTAAGTCATCTGCACATACTCAATACACATGTCTAGCAAGTTGCACAGAGGACACAGTTGCTCCTACACCAATGATGCCCACAACTGCATGTCCAGTGGAGATGGGCCCACAGTCAGGGAAATTGACAAATTGGACAATGGGAAGCACATCATATGTGCATGGGTGCAAGCCACAGATGTGACCATGCAAATGAAATGTTTACATCTATGTGCAAAAATTGTTAATCATGACACACCCAGTTTGCTGCAAAGGATGACATGGATACCAACCAGAATAGGATACATATCTCATGGACCACATGGAGTACATCACATCAACACCTCAGTATTCAACATTGAAAATTCAGCATTATAACAGCAAGGTCATGGTAAACATCATCAACATAATGTACAGCTAAATCAAATTCACAAGGATAACAACAAATGCTTTATTCAGCAAATTTGAAATTCAAATGCAAATTCCATGCAAAACAAAGGCCAATGGCCAGTCCATATCTAAAGTCCAAATAGGGTGTGAGTGACAACTGTCACACGTTGCTTGCCTGTACTGCTAAGGACAGGGGACATCCACTCGGAGGGGCATACATGGGGGCAGGCCAGGCACCGCAGGTACAGGATCAGTGCTCAGCAGAAGGAGGCAGTGAAGGGGTGGTGGGTGCAGGAGAGTCACTGGCAACTGCAGTGGAGGTGTCTGACATAGTGGGTGCAGTCACAACTGTGGGGCACAAGTCAGATGGGGTGGGTGCCGGCACAACTGCAGTGGACAGGTCAGACGGACTGGACTGGGTCCCCACTGCAGTGCCCAAGTCAGACTGGGTGGTCGTGGACTCCACTGCAGTGGGAGTTGGAATGGGGTTCAGGTGAGGTTGGCAGGACAGAGGGGGGCCACGATCCCCACACCAGTGGTACAAACAGGCTGACCAGTGGGGTTGGGGGTGGAAGAGCAAGTGTTAGGGGGGGAGGGCCTGAGCATTTTGGGGATGGTATATCTGTGGGTGGGGGAACCTGGGGCAGGGTGTTGCGGGGGAACCTGTGGAGTGGTGGCCTGGGGGATGGAGGACGGAGACTGTGTCGTGGAGCTGCGGGGAGGGTGGTCTTGCTCTTCCGTTTCCGGGGGGACTTGCGGGTGGGCGCCTCAGTCTGCCTGCACCTGGGGGAGGGTGTCCGGGTGTGAGGGGCACTCCCCTCTGTGTGTGGGGACTTCCTCTTCCCCTTGTACGCTGGATCTGCTGGATCGGTGGGGAAGAGGCCAAGGTCACAGAGGAAGAGTTTATTGGGAGATGGGGTTACAGGTGAGGCAAGGGAAGGGGTCTTGGAGGGAGAGGTATCGGAGGACTGCAGAGTGGTTGTGGATGCCTGTGTGTGTGTTTGCAAACCATCCCCTGTGAGTGTGGTATCATTCCCCTGAGGTTTGCTTGCCTGCACGTCTAGAAATTGGTTTGGGTGTTTGTGTGCTGGCCGTGTCTGTGGGTTTGGGTGAATGTGCTGGTGTGTGTGTGCTTGGGACAGGTAGGGTGCTAGGAATTGTGGATGGGGCAGAGGTAGGAGGGGTGAGGGACTGTTGGAGGAGGGACACTGCTGCCATCAGGGAGGAGGCCATGAACTGATTGGTCCTCTGTAGGGCAGACATGCCCGATGACATGCCCTCCATGAACAACACCAGTTGTGTCAACAGACTGGTGTGTGCATGGAGGACACTCAGCATTGATGTCTGCCCTACATGGATCTGTTGAAGCAAGTCCACATATTTCACGCTTATGGCAGCAGGGGACACTGGGGCAGGGGGTTCAGTGCCTGGCACAAAGGAGACATGCTCCTGAACATGGGAGCCTCCACGGACCTCTGGGATGGGAGCCGATGGGAGGGTGATGATGGTGGTGGTGTTGGTAGTGGCGGGGACAGCCTCACTAGCTGGGGTTTGGTGGCTGCTGACACCTGCCTCCACAAGGGAGTCATCCTCTGAGCTGCTGTGGTCCTTAGCTGGGGTGGATGGTGCTTAGGACTCCTCGGTGTGGCTCCACTCGCCCTCCGTGCCACTGGGTCCCTGCAATTCCTCGTTTGCTGTCCCAGTCTATCTCTGCGGCTCCTCCTGGTCCGTGGCGCTGTCCCCTCCTGTGGCCGTGGATGTATCTGGATAGAATTAGGAAAACCAGACCAACATCAGTTACCTGCACTGACCGCACACACGACAGTGAGTACAGCACATCACAGTGCAAGCCCTGGCATCATCATCTGAACACTGCTCAAAGTGCTCACACTGTTTTGAATAAGCCAATTGTCAGTCTGACCATCAACCATGGCACTCATATCCCTCCTGGACTTTCACCCATATGTCTGTTGCATGTTGGATGCTAATACCCCAATGTGCAGACATGCACCACCTAGACAGTTGTTGGACATGCAAGTGAACACGTAGAAGTTTGTCACTATACACTCATCACATCTCTTGCCACTGACTCAGTACAGGTGTCAGGAAGAAGGGATGACCAGAGTCTCATTTCACATGCTTGTGATGCATACCAGCACCACACACAATGATGTTCTCATGTCCTGATAGTCAATGCCACAATGGGGTGCATGGAGCACATTTGACTCCAGTGCAGGATCCCTCATAGCAAGTTAAATGCCATGGCACAGGCATGCCTGAAAAGTCAGTCATCACTGTCTCCTGTCACAGGGGCAGGGCATCCAGACACCAACAGTCTGCACTGTGTCACAATCATAGGTCATGGGTGAAGCAAACTCTGCAGCTGACAAGTGCACTTGTCCATCCCCTGCAAACAACATATTCCAGACTCTGATGACCCCACATCATACAAATCAGACATATGAGTGACTGCGAACACAACTCCCTGAACATGAGCACCTCACAGTCTGCTGTGAATGAAACACAGCTGCCTGAACTTCACAGTTGCATACACCATTGTGCACTGTCAAGTGATCACACACCTGTATGTCACACAGGTCTCATCTCCTATAGTCACATCTCAGATGTCCTGCTGACCCTCAAACTCATGAACACCCCAGTTGTCCTGAAAAGGAAGCCACACCACACTGACACAGAGGCAGACACCTGAGGGCACATGTCACTAAGCACAGTCTGTAAGTTGATACACGGGAGTGGGAGTACAGAGTGTTTTTAAATGCCCTGGAGTAGGCATGACAGCCCAGGTCTACGTGAAACAGTGTATAGCCCTGGACAGTAGGCAGGTGGCTAAGCAAGTGTGACACACTTGATATACTTACTCCTGAGGCCCCAAAATTGGAGTCACCTGCTGCATGGGTGTGTTTGAAATACCCCAGGCACATGTGGCGAGTCAGACCAGCAATTGAAACACATATCAAAGGCACACACAGATCACATGTCAGATCTCAGGCATTGTGTAAACAATTGACCCACCCACGAAGCACACAACAGAGTCCCGGTAACAGATGCTGTCCGGAACCTTAAGCATAGCTGACTGCAGGGGCACAGTGCCCAAGTGAAACAAGTCACAGACTGTAGGGACTACACCTGTGGATCAGATGAGCAGGGTGCATTACACAATTGAGGGACATGAGTCCTGGACTACAAGACCGACGTAATGTGGAAGTGTAACCAGGCCAACAGACTGCAAATAGCATGTCAGACATAGTTCACAGATTAGGCATGGATTTACCCCCTCCTTGCTGCTGTCTGATCTTCAGCTGCCCATCCAGGTCCGGGAAGACCACCGCCAGAATCCTGAGCATGTGGGCGGTCAGGGTCCGGTGTCCGCCCCTCCTGCGAGGAGGTGACAGCTTCAGCTGGACCCTTGCGATCCTCCGGGTCCAGCCCGAAGGTCCTGCCACCTCTTCTGGCAGTTGCGGATCCGACGCTTGTAGACCCCCACTGATCTAACTGCCTGGGCGATGGTCAGCCAGATCTCGTGCTTCTGGTGGGCATCAATCTGTGAGGATGACAAAGTGAAAAGGCCATTACCACACATGCCACATATTTGTGCTGCACACAGTTGGATATACATGTAGTCATCACAAAGGTAAATGAGGTACACAGGTAGTGCACCCATGGAAATGGACAATTGCCCTGCATGTCTGACATGGTAACATTGCCTGGGAAGTTAAAGCTTGCACAAATGCACTTTTGCTGCAGAACACCTGTTCATCACATGTACCTACACATTTTGGGGGTTGAAAGTACTCAGTGAGTACGCTTGCCACTGGTGTACACACTGCTAGTACTGCTAGTCAGACAACATACACAATTAGGAAGGCAGTGGACTGCACACTCACCTGCTCCCCTGGTTTCCCAAACAGCTTGCAGTACTGTGGAAGGAGCCCGTCCAGCAGCGCCTGGTTCTCCTCTTCTGTGAAGGCTGGGGCTCTCTCCAGAGTAGGTGCCATAGCAGTAGCCAGAGGATGCAGAGACAGCAGCAGTGGTAGCAGAGATGTGGTCCAGTAGCATGTAGTGCAGGCAAGTGAGCTCCCTGGGGGCCAGCCAGCCTTATATCTGTGCTGCAGAGGCAGCATCTGTGCCATGTGTCCTAAGTGATAGGTCCAACACGTTGCATCCTATGAATCTGGCCAATCCATGGAATTGTACGACTCGTACACGTCTTCCGCATCGTTCAAAATTTCACCTTCATGACACCCTAGGAATTGCAACATTGTTGTAGGCAGCCAACTAAATTTCCAGCGCACGACTCGTACAAGTTTTGAATCCGCGTCCGTCTCCATGACATTCCATAGCCAAGGAGTGCGCACGGCTCGGTCAACTAACTGTACAACGCGTAGTTTGAAAATCAACACGCACCCATCTCCATACGATTCAATGGGCTATGCGTGCGCACGGCTCGGTCCACAACTGTGCGATGCGTATGCATAAAAGTCACCCGCGTCGGTTCACATTGCAGTCACTGGCCAAGGCGTGCGCACGGCTCGGTCCATGCCTGCATGACGTGTATGCATAAAAGTCACCCTGCTCGGTCCACAACTGTGCGATGTGTCTCTGTAGAAGTCACGCGCGTCGGTTGACATTGGTGTGACTTGTTAACGGATTCCACACACAATTACTTGCCAGGGACTCAGGTGCACACCTACCACACCACAGCATGTGCCACACTGTATCCCATGGCATGTAAGGCTGCATTACCTGTGTGTGTAGGGGGTAACATTTGGCTTGTTGTGTGGCACTTTGGTGCAGCCACTCCCAGGCTGTGCACGGGTTCATGGGGACAGAATCCTTTGTGTGTTGTGCACATTATCACTGTGATGTGTAACTGTACAGTTATGGGCATGAGTCATGGACACAGTTGCAGGTTGGAAATGTTTATGACATGTCACATACACCCTGAGTCCTGGGCGGGATGGTGTGTGCGTCACAGTGAGACCCATAGCCACAATTCTGATGTACACCTACAGTCTGTGTGCATGTTGTGTCTCAGATGTGTCTGATCCCATGTGCCCAATGGGAGACAGTCTCCACATCCATGTGGTTTGTGCATCAACATTGATGTTGTGTGTGTGTCTCAGAGATGACCATGTATGGCCTGCAGAGACAACAGGGGCCACTACCTGTGGGACTCATGGTTGTTTTGTGGCGTGTACATGATACACCATGTCATGCCAGTGTCCATGTGGCAATACAGGGACCCTGGGTATCTGCCTGTCAAAGAGCTGTGATGCCTGGGAGACATCAGTCCTCACTTGTCACTATGGTGTGTGTTTGGAACGTGACAGCAGGACATAGGTACTGTGACACAGCCTAATGATTTGCCATTGCACTATGTAGACATGTGGACTTGAGATGTGAGATGATGGGCATGTAGGTGACATATGTGTCCATACCCAACAGCACACACCTCAGCACATTGTGTATTGTCATGATGTATCATGTGATATTTTGCTTGGTCATAGCCACATGGGTGGATGAATCAACAATCTTCCTTTGTTCATCTCTGTACTGCAGGGCACCAGCTGTCCATAGACCGTTCCCAGACCTTGAAACCATGCTGGAACGCGACTGCATCCGACGGTACCGCTTCACCAGGCTACTGATTGAGGAGTTGGCGTAGCAGTTGGCACCACATCTGCTACCTGGCCGGACATACCCTACAGCACTGACCCCAGAGGTGAAGGTGATGGCAGCCCTGCACTTCTTTTTTTCTACCGGTACCTTCCAGTACACTGTGGCTACTGCTGGTGGTATGTCGCAAACTATGTTCAGTCGTGTGCTACGCGATGTCTTGGAGGGGATGTTGCATTTCCTTGACCTGTACATCAGGTTTCCTAGCCCAGGTCAACTCACTGGCATAAAGGCTGCTTTTTATACACTGGGGAGGATGCCGAACGTCATCGGATCTATTGATGGTACACATGTGGCCCTGGTACCACCACGGGCACATGAGCAAACATACTGGAACAGGAAACATTTCCACTCCATCAATGCTCTGGTGGTATGTCTAGTGGACATGTGTATCACACATGTATGTGCACGTTTCCCTGGTTCTGCGCACAATGCCTACATCATGAGGAGTAGTCGCATTGCAACGATGATGTCGCAGATGCCAAACCAGCGTGCCTGGCTTGACGATGTGTACAGACTGTTTACCATTGTGTGTGTTTGGCAATGTTGTATACCACCCTCTTTCAAAACTCAGCTAATTGTTCAATTGTTTGTATGTAGGTGACTCCGGATACCCCAACATGCCGTGATTGCTGACACCCCTCAGGAACCCTGTGACACCAGCCGAGATGCGCTACACTGAGACACATGGTCGGACCAGGAGGGTGATCGAGCGGACATTTGGTCTCCTGAAAAGCCGCGTCCGCTGCCTGGACAAGACCGGAGGGGCCCTCCCATATGACCCTGCAAAGGTGTACAAAATTATCATTGTATGTTGCATGCTACACAACATGGCAGTGCGGAAGAAGTTGTCTCTCATCCAGGATGACGATGACCTACATCCGCCACCTGTGGAGGATCCATGCCTGGGCCACGATTCCAGTGATGATGAGGATGAGGGAGACGTCTGCACACAGCTCATCAACAACTTCTTCACCTGAATGTGAGTTTACAGGGTTGTTATGTCAATGTATTGAGTTAGCCTGAAATGTGTTGGTGCTGCCCTGTTGCTTTTTGAGTGTGTCTGTGTGCTACTTGACTGGATGCGTGCAGTGATGTGTCCTTTCAGGTAGTCTGTACTCCACAATAGTGTCGACATGCTAACTTGTTTCTGTGTAGGTTTCTTGTGACATGTTTTGTGCATGTGTATTGCATTTCTATCCTGTTCTGCTGTGCTTTTGACTGTGTCTTATGTCTGTCCTTCCCAGGGTACTTTGCCTGTTGTTTGGTCAACTCTGACCCCCAACACCCAGAATCCAATCCCAGGGTGGAAGTTGTTGATTCCCATCAAGTAATGTACCAAATCACCCCGGGAAAAAAATACTTCAACACTTGGTGACCGTGTGTCCACTGTCACGTCGAATTACCTTGCAACTGTTGTGGAATAAACATGTTGCTGATGTGTAATGAACCTGTGCTACACTTTGTTATGTGCGTTGTCTGTCTTCCCACATCTGACTGACATTTTCTTACCTCACCTGTGGGCTTGTTACCACTGACTGTGGATAGGTGTGGTGTCTGTGCATTCCACTGTATTTCTGGTCAACATCATTGTAGGCAATGAGTTAAATGGCCATGGTGAGAATTTGTTGTGGTGCCCTAGTGGTGTGTCTCCCTCACATGTGTCACATCACCATGACTCACATAACGGTGATCACATTGTTGTAGTAGTTAGCATGCACTGTTTTCTTTAGCAGATCATCATCTCCATGACACATACCAAAGTAGAATCACAACAGAGGCAAGTATAGTGTAATAGTGAGTTTATTTACAAATATGTGTGAGGATAGTGCACAGGATGGTGGGTGCTGTACATTGGGTTTTGAATCCAAAATTCATAGATGAGTTGGAAGTGTTGGTAGCTGAAATGTCCAGAGTAAAGTCCACAGTCATCTGCTACATTAGACCAACATAAACCCTCCATGTCATGTTGGTGAGTTGGGTTATATACAACAAGGTGAACGGTTTGCACACAAAGAACATTTTCCAGAACAGGTATTGTGTCCCTGGGGGATGTGCATGGCCATCTGCATCTCACTTGTCCTTCTTCGGCCGACCCCTCTTCTTCTTCTTGGGGGAATTCCTCAGGTGCAGGCGTCTGCGGTGCAGAGGACTCTCCACCAGAGTCATCCTCCCTCCCTGTGGCATTAGCAGATCTAGCGGCAACAGATGTTGTTGGCATACAGGGAGGTGTGGACATGTTGGTGCTTATCTGGCGGAGGCATGTCAGTATGTCCCTATGCACCGCAGTAAGTTCATCCCACTTGGACTCCATGCGAGCATGATGGGCAGCCTGCTCCTGTTGAATGTCCTTGAGGATCCCCACTACCTGGCTGAATCCTCCGGTGCTATCCTGGTATGCATCTATGATGCGTGCCAGCTGGGGGTCATCATGCAGTCCAGACCCCTCTGCAAGCCGTGACCTCTGCCTACCACTCCTCCCACCACCCCTAGCCACACAGGCAGGACCTACGGTGGCACGCACAGGTGACCCTGGGCCCCCTTGGGTGTTGTTACTGGTGGTGTTGTCCGTAGCTTCCTGGGTGGCCTGTGTCCCTGTGCTGTCGGAATTCTGTGTCCTTGGTCTGTCCGTGTTGACGGGGGTGCTGTGTCTGTTGCCAGATTTTGGAGGCGTGGGTGCATGGGGTGCAGATGTTGGTACTGCTGGTGCTGCATGATGACTCACACCGGAGGTGCCAGGTTGTTCTTCGTCATCCGAAGAGGACGATGACTGATTCACACCAGAGAGCTGAGGGTCCACCGGAGTCTGGGACAGGGACGCCTCTTTGTTTGCTGCTGTGTCCCCAGCACCACCTGTGTTTGGAAGAGGCACACAATGTAAGTTATGTTTCTACAGGCATCAATGGTTCACATACATGACATTTGCAACTGTACGTCAGGATGCGTGCCTGTACACTGCATTGTCTAAAGTTGTCACAGACAGAGATTGATATTGTTGTAGCACATTGGCCAGCCAACATGAAGCATTTCAATGTGCATGTCGAAGTGTGTGCATGACCAGCTCATGTATAGATTTGAGTGTACATGGCCATTGCTACTAGAGGGCCATCACGTGGCTGCCACAGGTGTGTCATCCCTGTACACATTTGACCTTTAACGAGGACATACGTGCAATTCCACTTAGGATATATTGCAAGATTGGGGCATGTGTGGTAGCAGTTTTGGCTAGTCTTTGTGCGTCACATTTGCGTGTTGGTACGACATGGTCACAGTCCGGTATGCCTGTGATCTCTTGGGAGAAAGTGTTTTTTTTCCTGTGTTCCTAGTTCCCATCTCATTTCATACAAGTGATGATATCACCGTAGCTAATGAGGCTGGTGCTGAGTTTTGTACGTGCAGAAGTGATTTAACTTGTCAATGTTCTCCATGGTGATATGGATTGAGCAAGGCAGCTCTCTGGCTTTTCCATGCTCATGACAGTGATAGCCAGTGATGTGTGTGTTTGCGTTCTGCTGCTGTGAGTAGCATGTCTCCTCCAATGCAGTCCAGGTTAGACCTTGTGTCTACAGTGTCTAGGACAGTGAGTGGTGTGTTGTGTGAAGGATGCATGTGTTGCAGAACGATGTAGGAGTGGAATGCAGCTCACATCAGCACCTAGTGTGAATGAGACCATGCTACAGTGTCAGCTATATTGGTGTGTCCATTCCATTCACTGTCAGATGTCCCCTGTCAATTATGTATATGTGAGTTCCTGTGTGTTTTGTGCAATGTACTGTATATGGATCTCCACACTTGTCATCTGCAAGACACCCCTCCACAGCCAGGCCAGGGGGCACCCCTGGATACTGCATTCCCAGACAGTGAGTTTGAACATATGGTTGCAATGGCTGTGAGTGCGAACGCGTTTGGGTTGGCCAGTGCATATGTGTGATTTGCAGCCACATCATTTATCAGGCCCATGTGTCAGCCATCTTGCCCGGGCATTTACTTTGTGAGTGACTGGTACCACGTGTGCAATGTGTTTTAGCATAGACGGTGTGTGTATGGCTAGCATCGGTGTTATTTGTTTTTAAGTCAGGACCTCCTTCTCCCCCCAGGCCAGTTATCCCATCATGAAGCGTGCCACCATTGCAGTGGGTGCAGGTTAACTTTCAGGATGTCAGTCAGTGCAGTTCTGTTGTTTGTCTGTGACTGCAACTCCCATCATGCTCTTGGCTACACCCCCCTTCCCAGCATGCCCATACTTCCTTCCTTTTGACTCTGCTTCCCTGTGAGGGAGTGTGACAGCAATGGCAAGATGGCTGACAGTGCAGTCCTGTTGTTTGTTGGGGCACAGTTCCCAGCAGGGCCTTGTGCTCCCCACAACAGAGCCCAGTGTCAGACATCTTGTCAGTCCATTTCCACTCCCTGTGCGGTGAGCATGGTTCAGTGTGAGCTTGCTGGGCCATGTAGGTGGGTGGGGATTGTCTCTGACTGCAACTCCCATCATGCTCTTAGCTACACCCCCCTTCCCAGCATGCCCATACTTCCTTCCTTTTGACTCTGCTTCCCTGTGAGGGAGTGTGGCAGCAATGGCAAGATGGCTGACAGTGCAGTCCTGTTGTTTGTTGGTGCACAGTTCCCAGCAGGGCCTTGTGCTCCCCACAACAGAGCCCAGTGTCAGACATCTTGTCAGTCCATTTCCACTCCCTGTGAGGTGAGCATGGTTCAGTGTGAGCTTGCTGGGCCATGTAGATGGGTGGGGATTGTCTGTGACTGCAACTCCCATCATGCTCCTGGCTACACCCCCCTTCCCAGCATGCCCATACTTCCTTCCTTTTGACTCTGCTTCCCTGTGAGGGAGTGTGACAGCAATGGCAAGATGGCTGACAGTGCAGTCCTTTTGTTTGTTGGTGCACAGTTCCCAGCAGGGCCTTGTGCTCCCCACAACAGAGCCCAGTGTCAGACATCTTGTCAGTCCATTTCCACTCCCTGTGAGGTGAGCATGGTTCAGTGTGAGCTTGCCGGGCCATGTAGATGGGTGGGGATTGTCTGTGACTGTAACTCCCATCATGCTCTTGGCTACACCCCCCTTTCCAGCATGGCCATACTTCCTTCCTTTTGACTCTGCTTCCCTGTGAGGGAGTGTGACAGCAATGGCAAGATGGCTGACAGTGCAGTCCTGTTGTTTGCTGGTGCACAGTTCCCAGCAGGGCCTTGTGCTCCCCACAACAGAGACCAGTGTCAGACATTTTGTCAGTCCTTTTCCACTCCCTGTGAGGTGAGCATGGTTCAGTGTGAGCTTGCTGGGCCATGTAGGTGGGTGGGGATTGTCTGTGACTGCAACTCCCATCATGCTCTTGGCTACACTCCCCTTCCCAGAATACCCATACTTCCTTCCTTTTGACTTTGCTTCCCTGTGAGGTGGTGTGAGAGCAATGGCAAGATGGATGACAGTGCAGTCCTGGGGTTTGTTTGGCTACAAGTCCAAAAAGAACCCCTGTGCTTCACACAGTAGAACCCAGTGTGGTGTATCTTTGAGTGATATTTCAATACAGTGTGAGTCAATGCATTATCCCAGGTAAGTTGTGTGGAGTTTGTGTTGAAGGGTGTGTGTGATGAAACATGCTGGTAAGTATGGTCAGAGCTGCCAGTCCTCCTTCCCACCTGACCAGACATCCCACCACGAAACGTGCTTACGTTGCAGGGCGTGCAAGTTGGCTTTCAGGATGTCAGGCAGTGGTGTCCTGCTTCTGATTTCAGCACTGTTGCAGGGATTCTGCTCATGCAAAGAACTATGCACAGGAAACCAGGACCTCAGTGAATTGTAGTGTACCAAAAACGCACCTCAGCACCCAGAACCCCAATCCGACTAGCATCAGTGTCCCATTCGTTATCCGTATTCTCTCGGAGCTCCCAATGTATAGACAACCCAAAACAAGCGACTTAAAGTACTCTCAGGAATGGTGGGAATCAGAAATACCAGTTTGTTATTATTCTCATATCAGTCCACAACAAGAGTAATCAGAGACACTGTAAAGTTTAAAATGTTTATTTTATAAACTACGTGTCCTAAGATGCAGTACTTTGGCTAACATAAGCAGACAAATGATTAAAATTAAAACCATCAGCATTGTTACAATACCATAGAAAATGAAGGTAGAAATCATAGTATAAATGACAGTGGAATACAGCCACCTCCCCTTCACTGGTAAGCTAGTATTATTAGACTAATAGAAGGTCTCTACATTTGAATGGGGAACCCCATACCACAAAGATCAGCTTAGGTGAATCACATCACTGGATCAGCTTTGCTCTGCGTCTGGAAGAGTTATTCTCCAGAACGTGTTTCTAACGCATGCAAACTGTAATATTAAAGGCTCTCGACATTCAGGTATCTGCAGCTGTGTGCGTGTTATGGCTAGAGAGTGGACCGATCAACCTGAACTCAAAAACATGCATTGTCTGGCAGCTCAGACTGTTTCTGCACACAATGTTCAGACCAAGGTCGTCGTGCACGTCTAGGGATGTGGACAACAGACGGTTCTCATGTGAAGAAAAGGCAAGCAAGCAGTTTTCAAACAATAACATGTATCTGTAGTGTCGTGTGCAAAAGCAGCAAAATGGGCAAGATGGCTTTTCTAACATCTTACGCGCTTATGCTAACATAGCAATGTATGTATCTAAATCGCTGCCTTCACTACACCCCCCCTTGATCGGACCATGAACTATTAGGGATACAAGAAAGGAACACAGAGTTCAAGTTCGACAGAGCGAAACCAAGTGTATATATTGGAAATCCAAATAAAGAGGAGTGAAAGTTCGAAAAAAACCGTAAAAAAAAAAAATGAAGGGGAAAAAAGAAAATGGTAAGTCAATACATCATGCAAAGGCTCAACGAGCCCAGATGTTGGAACACACAAAAAAATGTGTGGTTTGTGCAAGGGAAGCTGGACGACATTCAAGTTAATCCATCAATGTGTAAGCATAGTACGTAGGGACAGCTTCCAAGAGGAAGTCATTGGAACGGTTTGCAAAAGTGTCCGCCATCCAGTCTAATAAGGTAAACGAACATACATGTTCCGCGACAACTGGGGCCTCGAGCACAATCAGAGGACAACTGGTGTGTTCTTCAAGATAACTTCATGCCAAGAAGTCATACGCTGCAGTTCTGATGTCCCAATTCCATAGGACTCCATGTGCCGCTCCACAGGCCATAATCCTGACACCAGAACAGTCCATCTCATGGACTCATCAGTCGATCATAATCCGGGGCAGGAGACACCGAGTTTGACAAGCACAAATCCAGAGCCCATTCGAAAGGACAATCTAGGCAATGAAAAACAGGGTGTACGCATGTAAAGTAGGAAAACCGGAAGGATAATCCATAGGCTATGCTCAGGGTTGCCAGTGGTAAAGTTCCATAATATTCAAGCATCCGGTTACGAAGATGGAGCAGCCGGGACAGGCTTTCGCGTGACACAAATTGTGCAACCATTGCGCAGTAAGCCGACCAACAACAGCACACCAGCCGTGAGGGCGAGAATCAACGGGAGCCCGCCAAAGACGCTGGAAAAAATAGAATGAAAAAATGCCGGTATCACACCAAAAATAGTTTGGAAGGAGGTCACGAGGCCGGAGCCCACAATTTTGAAAAAATGCGCCAAGCCAGTTGTTGACGAGGCATTAAATATAGTTTGAATCAGGGCACCAAAATGAAGTGGGAGATCAGTATTTAAAAGCGCCTGCACCTCGGTGCGGGTGTTGGCTATGTGAAGGACAAATGTTTCACGGGACGAAGTCAGAGCGACTTCTTTTTGAGACACTAGAGCCCTTATTCTGCTCATCTTGTTGAACTCTGCTTTCAAGGTTGGAATGGAAGGCCAGATGGATATATCCAGCCGCCCATGCGGGGGTGGGAAAAGGACATTTTTACAGCAGACTACTCTCTGCGATTCAGTCACAATGTAAGGAATTCCCACTAGCATCCCACAGCAAGCCTCGTTATTTAAAAGCAAATAACTACCGTTAGCTAACAACGTGAAAGAGGGTGTAATAGCTGGCACTGGAATCCCTTTCAGGACGCATGCTAAATTAGGTGCTTGCACATTGCACGCGCCATGCAATTTGATGTGCCTACAGACTACAGAGTGATAAATTGTGGAAGAGCATTCCTCACCCTTCAAATAAACTTCATTACCTTCTCTCATGCACCTGTATGTAAATGGGAGTGACCAAACTTCATGCAGGAAAGCAGTACCCAACGGTTCATATCTGGCTAGGGCATAATGTTTCATGCACAAACTGAATTTAAACAAAGGAAAGGGCAATGTGATTAACCCGTGGATAAGCCACACAGCTGAGTTCAATTCGGCCACTGAGAAAGGCAAAGGTTCTAACTTTTCAATATGCAGTAATGAGTATGTTGCATCTTTCATGGACATGAATTGTTGTTTCGCAGTTAGATTAAAGGGAAGGAATAAAGATTAAGTATTCATGTAGTCCCAGGGGACTTTCCTAGCCTTTAACGTTTGCAAAGTCCATGCAAACTGCATTATAGAACGCAATTGATTCTGACCATGATACAAAACAGACATATCATCCTGCACAATATCAACGACAGATGAAACAATATTATCTAACGTGTAAATTCTGGAAGAAAGGGTGTTAATGCTATTATCTATAACAGCTAGTACTTTCTCCAAATTGGCTTGATCAATAGCTCTCAATCTGGAAGCAGCTTCAATTTGTGATAACTGCCAAACCTCGTTATAAATAGCATACACCCATCTTTTGGACCTGCCACCCACAGGACCCTTAACAAAATCATTCAAATCTATTTTGTCATGTAATTTAGATAAATGAAGTTTTAACAGATGCCAAGGTGGAATGTTGCAGCCAAGATTGGCATAACTTCCCAACAGAATAGGTAGTAACAGAATGAGAAGATTCAAAGCGGGAGTCTACGCGAACCTGCGTTTACCCACGCTGTAGACCCAAAAAACGATGTTGACAGGAATCTGAGCTTGTCTGCCAAGTTAACCATCCTTCCGAATTTAATTTGGAAATATTGAAGGATGTGTTAGTAATGTATGACTGCAACGCATCAAGGGACAGATCTGTATGAGTATCCCAATTTGGATAAGCACCCAGATCTGGAATAGAGGGGGAATTCAGCTTTTTAGAAGTAGCCAATCTAAAACAGGTGGTCTGAAAAATAGTTGAATTAAAAAATAATATGTGGTTCGGGATGAGGCAGGCACGATGCAAAGCTTCTGTTCCTTGTACCTGTCATGGTTTAGAACCCCAAACATATTTAAGATCAATAGTAGCTTTCCACAGATCATAACCCCTGACTGCCAATTCATCCATAAAGGATTTGGAATACAATAATTTAGTGTGTGTCAGCCTAACCTTCGAGGCTGAATCCGCCGCCACTTTAAAATAAAAGGCGGCAGGTTTTGAAACACTGAAATCAGTAAAATAGGCAAATGTGTTCACCAATGTGCTGGAGCTGCCTAGCATTGGCGTTGGACAATGTTCCCATTGCGTATAATTCACAAAATTATGATACGTATTGGCTTTATGTAGGAAATGATTGCAATAATGTTGATAGCCAAACAGCTCCCTGTAATTAGCAGTATCTAAATACAAATCTTCAGCATCAAAAGCGGCATAATATTTCAAATCAGAAAACAGTGCTTCTATGGCCTGAACGTCCCAATCATCAGAGCGGATGTTTTGTTTAACCCATCACCCATAGAAACACTAAATACATTCGGAACATTAATAACCTCAGTGGGTCCATGAATTTGCAATTTAACAGCATCCCACGCAATCCCATATAACACAGGTCAGGCAGTAATATTCACAAAAGTCTGGTCCCTCTTCATGATGTGTGATGTGGAGTGGGGGGCCAAAGTTCCATCAATTAGTCTAATTGTCGATCATTCTTTTAGGTAGTGTCCATTCACAAGACGAAAAAATACCACCACAAATCCGATGGACATAAACAAAATCAAAAAATGTCTTTTAAACCAATCAGCAAAAATAGAAACTTTTGATGGGGCACTGGAAGTCATAGAGTTAGTATCAAAGGAAAAACGTGACTGGGTAACTACGGTTGATTATAAAACAGGCAATGTTACATCTGCAGGATATGCATACTCAGTATCTTCAGGTAGACCACCAGCTGGTGGTAGCAACAAAGGAGCAGTAACTGTATGCATCTCAATAGCAATATCAGGCATGGTGGTAGAAGCCCGAGCCAAAACAGAATTTCTCAGCATCGCAGGGCAAGAGACTGCTGGAGTCATACTAAGAACAATTGGCCACTTGCTGTAGTTTGACAATGTCAATGGAGATGTACCTGTTATCCTTGTGACCAGGAAGTGGAGGTAAAATGACTGTTCTTGTACCCTGCACGCCAAGCACTGGAACCGGGACACGATAAGAGGGGCCGAACTCCTTCTTGTTCTCGACCTTCTCACGGACCAGGTCACCAACTCGAGGTAGCCAGCCGACTACCGGAATCTGAAGCGCAGCATCAGATGTGGAGGGCAAGTGTTCCTTCGCGAGACTGTCTCTGGTCTCTTGTAGACTCTGTAACACAGCACAGTGATCATCTACGTCAAAGGGTGCGGCAGACACCGCCATGTCTAGACCATCAAGGTCCGGGACAAACATTTTTATGCCAAAGAGCATCATGTATGGGGTCCGCCCACCCAGAGACCTTCTAGGGAGAGTATTAAGTGCACGTTGAACGTTATACAAATGGGCTAACCAGTTCTGGCCAGTGCCTAAAACCCTGGCTGTCAAGGACTGCTTTAAGTCATGGTTCATTCGTTCCATTACTATTACCCTCAGGCCGGTATGGAGACGAAAATTTGACTTGGACCCCCAAGGATCTCATGGCTTGTTTGTACGCCTTAGAGGCGAACGCAGGGCCCTGATCAGAATGAAAGGTACCACACGCAAAAATTCCCACAAAGACATGCAAATCCCTTATGACAGTACTAGCATCAGCACTCCTTTGTGGCCATACCCAAAAAAAAGGTGTGCACGAATCCACTGCAATTAAGATGTACTTATACGCAGGATCAGAGGAGAAAGGACCGCAGTGATCTAGATAAACACACCCAAGTGGTTTATTAGATATGTACAACTGAGTTTGTGGTGGGCGCGCAGCGGTTGAAGGTTTAATCTGCTGGCAAATGTCGCAGTCAAGAACATAAGTGCGGCCTGTTTATATAACCCGTGCCACCAGTAACGTTGTTGTAACAGAGTAACAGTTGCTGCAACGCCGGCATGGGCAGAGGCCATACCCTCGTGAGCCGCTGTTATCAAGGACGGCCTGCAGTCCGCGTTGGGAATCAATCTGTCACCTACGTCGTTAATTCTCACTAATGGGACGTTATCAGGACTTAAGTGATAATAGTACAGAGAAGGGAAACCTCTCGGGTAATTACTTCCCTTCTCTGTAGCAGCAATAGCTGCCAAAATGTCATCATCGATCTTACTTTTGGATCTTGTAACTGCTGCTACTAGATATGTCGCCACTGCTGTTTTCGCTGCCTCGTCAGCTAAGCTGTTGCCGACAGCGTGGACACCAACTCGCTGGTGACCAAGAGTGTGAATTAGGTTCACGAGAGGCAGATGCTGTTTAAGTTCCGCCACTCAAACCCAAAGCATTTTATGCTTGATTGTGCTACCCTTGGAATCCCGATATTTATTTTGAGACCAAAAGAATAGATTGTCGTTAAAGGACTGAACACAGTAAAACGAGTCACTCACTATAAGAGTAGTAACCCGAGGATCAGCAAACTCCAGTGCAAGCACCAGAGCACGGAGCTCTGCCAACTGTGCAGTACAATCACTCAATGACTGCGTATGCACGACATCAGACTGGAATTCACCATTCACGAAAGTACCCGCCACAATTGCGCAGGCTGCTGAATAGGCATGCTTCGATGCCGTCGCCGGTTGCGCCGAACCGTCGGTGTAAATATCACAATGGTAATCTTCGAGCGGGCACAAAGACAGAGGAGCCGGATGAACGAATTCATACTGAAAAAACTCCTGAGTCTGCAATGAGGCATCGAAGATATAGGTGACATCTGGCGATGTCAAAGAAGTGGCCCATTGTATCCAACGCGGATGCAAAGCTTTAGAATTAGGAACACTGGCTTTCGTCACTGCCTCTAGAGCAGGATATTGTGTAACCACTAACATGCGTTTTCCTTACGACAGCGCTCGTTCTTTAAGAATCGCCATCTGCACCGCAGTCAAAACCTATTCAACCGTGGAAAAGCGCAGTTCAGCCGAAGTGTACAAGTGTGATTTGTATGCAATGGGGACGGTATCGCCCTCATTGAACATTAAGTACGTGAAACACACTGAGCCTGGAACAATTCTTATCACCAGGTTAGTGTTGTTATCACGTGTCAGTAAATATTTCGAAGCAAGAAGATCAGCCTGCAAAGATTGCAAAATAGCTGAATGCTCTGGCAGCCAGCTCAATTCGGAAAAAGTAGGTTGTACCAAGGCATATAGTGGCTTGATACGCTGGGCATAATCGGGAATGTACGTACGACCGAAATTCAGAAAGCCCAGCAAAGACTGTAATATTTTCAATGTTGTAGGAGCACGCAGGCATGCGCACTTCTCCAGAAAGTGAGGAGCTAATCCTCGACCCTCATTGTTGAGCTCGTAGCCCAAAAACAACACTGTATACTCTGCAATATGAGACTTCGCAAAGTTGAATTTGTTACTGAAGTCTGCAAACATAATAATGCGATCAACGCGACACAGATGCGGCCACAACTCGTCGTCTGTGAGATAGATATCATCAACATACGAGTACGCATCAGGGTCAATGATCTTTAACAGAGAGACAACACGTGCGGCAAAGACACCAGGGCTGTTTTTATAGCCCATGGCTAATCTCTTAAACTGCTTTTGTTTGCCGCCAGAAGTAAACGCTGTCCACTGACTACTAATAAAGGATAGGTTATGGCTGTAAAAGCCATTGGATATGTCAAGCGTGGTCTTAAACCTTTTTCTCACGAGACTATCAACGAGGGCAGAACTGTGGGTATTCTGTACCGCGCACGTCCGGCAATGAGAGTTCAAATGCCGGTAATCCAAAACTAGGCGGTACGACCCATCAGGCTTCGTTACAGTGAATAAAGGATTATTCATTGGTGACACACATGTTTCAATAACTCCCTGATATTCCAATTGCTCAAGGATTTCCGTGCCGTGAGATCTAGCTTCGCGGCGCATATGATATTGGAGTTGTGGTTGAGACATAGACCATGAGGGAATCTCATGGCTGGGAGACAATTTATCCCAGCCCACCTGAGTACGATACAAAGCCGGTGCAAGCACCTGAGCCCACTCTTCGGCAAACCTTTCAGCGTGCTCCTTCGGCACTGTGTGCGCAAAGGACAGGAGGATTACCTCCTCCCCTCTAGGAGCATCTAAAATGAAAGCTGGGGGCCAGTCCGCCTCTGCCAAGAGAATGTCATAGGAAGAGGTCAGATTATCCCCAAAAATCCCTTGTATTGTACGTTGTATGTCACCTTCAATTAAGAGGACTATGTCATATAGTCTGTCAGGGGGAGCCACTCTAGTGTCAGCAGTTTCTACAGTAATGAACGTGTCAGTTGCTGTCGCCTCCAGATATGGACGCAGTGCTTGCCGCACTACTGTAACCTCCGCTGCGCTGTCGAGCAGCGTTAGTGCCCATGTCAGGTTCCGAAGCTGCGTTCTCACTATCTGTGGCATACCTCGCTGTTAGTGCAGCAACCTTCTTCTTCTGAAACGGGGGACGTTGATGTGCAAACTCGTCCTGCTTGCCTTTACCGTCAGGCTGACGGGGTTGCTCACGTCCTTGTTGGGCACCCCGTCCTTTGCCACGTTCTCCGCCACCGGACTGTGAGACCGATGTTTCCTGTGAAGAATGAGGAGAACGTTGTTCAGTAACCTGAAATCTATCAGGTGACCTAATACTAGTGCGATCGCGCAAATCGTATGTGTGTTCACCAGTCGCCTGTACTGGAGACGCAGGACGAGATCCCTGTTTCTGTTGCTGCTTCCCCTGTTTCTTTGTTCGCCAATTTTGTTTAGGAAAAGTTGGACGATCGTCTTTAACAGACGAGCTCACCTTAGTCTGCTGTATCAAGTCTGGAATGACTTTAGTTGGCTTAATCCCCAAACTACTGAGGCCAATAGTCTTATAGGCTTCCGCAGTAATTTTAGGCAACTCTCGGGGCTTATCGAGCTCATCGACGCGGGCTAAGCCATTAGCCACTTGGAATTGTACCGCATCTCCCTTGAGATTACCAAGGACGAGAGAGGCAACTACGTCGAACACACCGACAAGCCGCATTCCCAACTCAAAGGCCGCCTCTGGACCGTGGTGATCTTGAACATGTTTAATGACGGAGGGAAGCACCGCCATAGAGGCGGTGCCGAAACAGTTCGAGTAGAGCGCTGCAAAAACCTTACCCCAGTTGTCACAATTGGGCACCTCTGGGACTAAGTCTTTCTGCAAACTAATGGTGAGGATCCTGTGTTTCTCCACAGGAGTAGAGTGCGGAAATACTGCTTCCAGCTGGTCAAATCTCTCAGCAAGCCAATAAGGCAAATCGTCCTTATTCTGGGGGCGCTTGCCCATTACCGAATTAACCATGACGGGACTAATAACAACCGCAGCTTGGCCAGCTGGCTGTCCCGCAACAGCAGGTGCTCCCACCTGCACGTTGCGCGAAACGTATTGCACTAAAGCCCTATATACTGTAATCAGGGCTGTATGGAGGACACGCAACTCATCCACCGCAACATTCAAATAGCGGGGATGAGGTGTAAATCCGGCCAGCACCGGCCATGTGGCCCCTGGAATTGACAAAGGGCCCATTCTAACCGGTGTAACCGCATGGGGAAGGGCGCCATTAAACCAAATGCGATGCTGCCAGGCCGAAATAGGAATTTCTTGCGTCCTATATGGCGTGAAGTTTACTGGGAGGCGCGTGTGAGTATAGGAATGAAACGTACCATCATCCGCATTTACTGCCGGCAGCGTCACCCAAGAGTAAAACAACTCGTAGGGGTAGGAGACATCGGCACTAACCACAACAATAACAGCCATCCCATCGTCCGACACCCCAAACTGCGTCAAATGACGCCGTGGAGGTGTACGGCTATGCGCAGCAATTTTGACCGCCATAAGGACACAGAGAAGAACAACAATGGATTTTACAGTAGTACAAGGGTTCAGAAAAAAACCTTTTTAACTAACAAGCTTGAGAGAACCTATCGTACTAATAGGTAGGTTATATCCGTCACTCCCGCTATCCTGAAACAAGAGTGAGGGTGTTGTGGACTAATATAATCACTACTAAGGCGTTTCAAATCAGAAGACCAAACGTTAGGTGCGCCATGTTGCAGGGATTCTGCTCATTCACAGAACTATGCGCAGGAAAGCAGGACCTCAGTGAATTGTGGTGTACCAAAAACGCACCTCAGTACCCAGAACCCCGATCCGACTAGCATCAGTGTCCCATTCGTTATCCGTATTCTCTCGGAGCTCCCAATGTATAGACAACCCAGAACAAGTGACTTAGAGTACTCTCAGGAATGGTGGGAATCAGAAATACCTGTTCGTTATTATTCTCATATCAGTCCACAACAGGAGTAATCAGAGACACTGTAAAGTTTAAAATGTTTATTTTATAAACTACGTGTCCTAAGATGCAGTACTTGCTAACATAAGCAGACAAATGATTAAAATTAAAACCATCAGCATTGTTACAAAACCATAGAAAATGAAGGGAAAAATCATTGTATAAATGACAGTGGAATACAGCCACCTCCCCTTCACTAGTAAGCTAGTATTATTAGACTAATAGAAGATCGCTAGGTTTGAATGGGGAACCCCATACCGTAAAGATCAGCTTAGGTGAATCACATCACAGGATCAGCTTTGCTCTGCGCCTGGAAAAGTTCTTCTCCAGAATGTGTTTCTAACGCATGCAAGCTGTAATATTAACCCCTTCCATGCGGCGCGGATTCCCCCGCGGTGCTGACCGCTACTTGCGCGGGCGTGGTCATGACGGAACGGTTCCGTCATGAGCACAGCTCAACCGACGCTCATGACGGAACCGTTCCGTCATGAGCACCGAAGGGGTTAAAGGCTCTCGACATTCAGGTATCTGCAGCTGTGTGCGTGTTATGGCTAGAGAGTGGGCCAATCAACCTGAACTTAAAAACATGCATTGTCTGGCGGCTCAGACTGTTTCTGCACACAATGTTCAGACCAAGGTCGTCGTGCACGTCTAGGGATGTGAATAACAGATGGTTCTCATGTGAAGAAAAGGCAAGCAAGCAGTTTTCAAACAATAACATGTATCTGCAGTGTTGTGTGCAAAAGCAGCAAAAGGGGCAAGATGGCTTTTTTAACATCTAACGCGCTTATGCTAACATAGCAATGTATGTATCTAAATCGCTGCCTTCACCTCAGCACAACCCCTACCAGGGCCTTGTGCACCACACAGCAGGACCCAGTGTCAGCCATCTTGTCAGTTATTTTCCACTCCCTGTGATGTGAGCATGGTTCAGAGAGGTCTTGGTGGGCCAATTGGGAGGGGGAACATTATCTGTGACTACAAACCCCATCATGCTTTTGGATACACTCACTTCACCAGCATACCCGCTATTCCTTCCTGTCAGTCAGCTTCACTGTGAGGTAGTGTGTTTGTGGTGGCAAAATGTCTGACAGTGTTTATTTAGATTTGTGCCACTGCCTTGCTCTATTTGTTGGTAGGTTTGTACATGTCATGACACAGTTACAAGTCACTATGAAATGGCAGGTATTGTGTTTGTCTGACTAGCATACACATCTTGGGATGATTATATATTGTTTACTGTGGCTTTGCTAACGGTGCCTGGTTTCACTGTCCCCTTAACAGTGATGTGCGTGTATTGCCACACAATATTGAGTATATTGGTTGTATACTCACCAGGCTCTGGTATGTCTGATAGACCATGGATGCTCTCTGGTGGTAGGATGTCCCGCACCTTCTCCTCCCAGGAGCTGAAGTATACTGGTTTGGCAGGAGGGCCACCACGAGTGTGCTGACTCAAGGCATGATCCTTCTCGATGAGCTTCTTGACTCTCCTGCGCACATCATACCACCTGTTCTGGATGTCATCCTTTGTGCGAAACATTGGTGCTTGTGCGTTGACCTCGTCCACAATCCTCGCCCACATCTTTGTTTTCTGTGACATGGGGGTCCTTTGGACCAATGTACCAAATAAATGTGGCTCTACTCTGATGATTTCATCTACCAGGACTCCTAACTCACTATCTGTGAACTTTGGATTCTTCTTTGGGGGCATGGTGATGGGTGGTGTTGGTGAGTGATGTGTGTGTGAGGGTGCAAGTGAAGGTGGGTGAGTGTCAGTTTTTCTAGGTTGTGTGATGGGTGAGCTGTGAGTGTGTCTGTGGTTGCTGTCTGGTGGTGTTCTCTGCTGGCTGTTCTCTTGAATTTGCAAAGGATCATGGTAGTGATTTGTGGCCTTTATATAGGTGGAGTTGTGGGTGTGTCTTTGTTCCAAGTTTAAAAAAAAATGTATTTATTGACTTTGTCATTGCTTGTTTGGTCCTTTTTTTTGTATTTATACCTCTGGGTTTTTTAGGCATGAAGGAGACGTTCTTCTGACCGAGACGGATGCTGATGTTGGCTCGTGCGGGCTTCTCCAGGTCTTTCACACTGACTTTCTTCTGTGTTTCATACTTGTCTGTTGCGGAGATCTCTATTGCTTCAGGCCCCTGTTTTCTGTGCGTGTCGGTCATGCGGCTTGTGCTCCGTGCGAGTCGGTCTGGTTTTACACGCATTGCATCGTACTGCGCGGGTCGGACATCGCAGGTATGTGTCGGTCGGGTTCATTCCAGGTGCGTGTCGGTCGGTGCGAATCGAGTCCTGTTTCCGGGCGAATCACTGGTTTCCCTACTGCTCGGTCATATGGCTTGTATTCCATACGTGTCGGTTGTAATTCACACTCGTTGCATCGTACTGCACGGGTTGTACGGAGCCGGTCTGTGTCGGTCGGTCTCCGTTCCCGGTCCGTGCCGGTCAGTACGTTTTACTGCCGGAATCGGAATCGGCCCCAAAGTAGTGATCACACAAATTTTACATAAAAAATTGAACAGTTTCTCCCCTGCTCCTCTTCCTGGTCTCTAACACAAATGAATGGACATTCCCTTATAGCCCATGAAAAGGGCAGAATTATCTGGAATACTTCAGGTATGAAGAAGTTGAATAGTTTGATTAATTCACTACAGCTGTTTCAGTTCAAAATGGAAAATAATCCAGTCTTGAATTTTGAATTGACTCTTTTGGCAGTAGTTCAAGCCGCACAATACTCTTTGGCACCAGGAAAA
Organism: Triturus cristatus; assembly: GCF_964204655.1. Lineage (NCBI taxonomy): Eukaryota > Metazoa > Chordata > Amphibia > Caudata > Salamandridae > Triturus > Triturus cristatus. The sequence goes on along the minus strand of NC_140586.1, from coordinate 778,941,142 downwards.
AAATTAAAAATCTTTAAATAAGCTGCAGAATTGTACAGATCACATTACAAGAAGATAAAATAGTTTAATGCGGGTGTGGACTATCCTTGATTATGATGTACCCCTACAAATGACAGACCAACATCACGCTCCATCACCTCCAAATTTGAACCCACGTGCTGAAAATTTTATAAGCCAACATTTTCCAGAAAAAAACTTTCAATTAATCAACAAATCTCAATCTTGAATACCATTGATTCACAAATAAAAAACACAGCTCCTATTTATATAATATTTCTTGCACTTTAGAGTTTATGGACTTATTTTCAACAGGTACGGATCCTTTGAACCACGGATGGACCTTGAACCTCTTGCAGAATAAGACCTCTCTCCACTCCGTTTCATCTCCAGAAATAGAATTAGTCTCCTTTCGAGACAAATCTAATGTAGCAATACCAAGAGCGAAATTCTGGTCCAACGTAATACCATCGATAGTGTTAAAAGAAAGCGAAATGCTCTATAAAAAAGGATTCAATGTTATTGAAGTAAAACCTAAAAACATCAGTCTAAGTATTGAGGCGGGACCCAGGGACAGACCATCCCAGCCTCAAAGTCAATACCAGAAGCCAACCTCAGATACTGTATCAGTAGAACATTTGACAATCTACCTAGGAGATGGCGATAGGACAATCAGGAACAACAAACAATCACAGTTAGAGGATTCAACAAGTAAAAATTGCTGGACCTGGGTCGCGAGCACCCTAAATGGTAACAGGCAGAGAAGAGGTTTCAAACTTCCTTTTTAGTAATATAAATGGCATTGCCTCCTGGAATATGGCATGGCTAGAACCCAAAAAACTATCTGAATTATTAGTAACATCACCAGCAATTTCCTGTCTGCAAGAGAGCTGGGCTGTAAAAGCGTTTTATCAAACAGGCTATTACATTTTTGACGAACATGCAACAAAAGTGAGACGAGGACATACAAAAGGAGGTCCAGCCATCTTGTTTTCTGAAAAAATCAAGTGGGGCTATGAAATTATTCAGTTACCAAGTAAAAATCTCCAATGTCTCAAGCTAAAAATATTGAAGGAGAATTCCACCTCCGTAGAAATACTTCTTTTATTTAACATCTACGTTCCCCTGGGCACAGAACATGATACAATTTTAGTATACAACTTTGAACTAATCAATTCTATATAAGATATAGAATTTAACCCGCAATTCCTATTATTAGGAGATTTTAATGCAAAAGTTTCAAATAATTCAATAGCAGCTCTCAACAAAAATGATCTAGATGCCTATTGGTCTCTTTCAAATCCTGTTTTTCCGGAGTGTATAACAGGTAATAAACGAGAGAAAATATTATTACCACTAGTGGAAGGAATGAATGGCATTATCATAAATTGCAGGGCAGAAAGAGATGTCCCCGTGAAATTTACAAGCCGGGGAGTCACCGATCAATCCATCTTAGGCTACATTGTTTGTAGTTTTGGCCTTTAACGGAGAATAGAGCACACGAGCACGTATTTTACACAAAGTAGTGATCACGCAATTTTGACATAAAAAATTGAACAGTTTCTCCCCTGCTCCTCTTCCTGGTCTAGAACACAAATTAATGGACATTCCCTTATAGCCCATGAAAAGGGCAGAATTATCTGGAATACTACAGGTATGAATAAGTTGAATAGTTTGATTAATTCAGAACAGCTGTTTCAGTTTAAAATGGAAAATAATCCAGTCTTGAATTTTGAATTGACTCTTTTGGCAGTAGTCCAAGCCGCACAAAACTCTTTGGCACCAGGAAAAAATCAAAAATCTTTAAATAAGCTGCAGAATTGTACAGATCACATTACAAGAAGATTAAATAGTTTAATAAGACAGCAATTCATAAGCTTTTCTGACTCCAAGAAAAAAGAAATCTCTAAGCTACGGAAAAAAAGAAAGAAAATAATTACCAATAGAAAAAATTATTTATGGACAAAAACTGGATTGACTTGCAGATAGCAGGTTCTCAAAAAAACATACGCAACAGTTCTGGCAACTAATAGCAAAAGCGACCAGAGCTCAAAAACCCCCAACAGCAGTCTCTCAAAATGACTCGGGAAAGTATCTTCTAGAGCTTTATAAGGTAAATTTGGAAGAAACCTGTCAAAAGAGCTTGTGGAAAGTTTCGAACGGCCAAAAAGAAGAAGATGGGATAAGTGCTCTGACGGAAGAACAAATTGTATTATACACCAGAAGGTTTAGATTATCATCAGGGATGGGTCCAGATAGGGTCACAGTCACTGTCCTAAAAAGTGATCCCGAAGCCTGGAGTAAACCTGTGGAATCTCTAATCTGCTACATATATAAAACTGTTCAAATATCAAAATCATGGACCGGGAGTATGGTCATCCCCTTTTTGAAGAAGGGCTCAAGACTTTCTCTGAACAATTACAGGCAGATAGCAACTGGAAAAATCTTTACGACAAGCATCCTGGACCATCTATAGGAATGGGCCTTCTCTAAGGGGGTGATTCCAATGACTCAGTCTGGCATCTGTCCAAAGAATTCAATGATTGATAACATCAGAGTGCTACATTCAATAATTGATAAATATATGGTAATGAAGTCACAGATTGTATATAGTGTATTTGTGGACTTCTCTACAGCCTTTGACAAGGTCGATATACCTTGCCTATGGAGGAAGCTGATGAGAATGTGAATTCCTTGTGTTTTATTTAGATTGATTGTGACCCTACATACTAAAACATGGTGTAGAGTGCCGATGGGAGAAGAAAAGGGCCTGACTGATTCCTACTTCGAACGGCCTTAAACAAGGCTATTTGTTGGCACCCTTACTTTTTTCCTTGTTTGTAAGCGACCTATTGGAATGTCTAGTAGGTATAAAAAAAGTCCCCTCTAAAATAGCCTCATATGAAATACATACCCTAATGTAAGCCGACGACATTGTCATCCTAGATTAATCCCTGATCGGTCTACAACATAATTTGGATGCTCTCTTTGCCTAAACTGAAAATAACTGTTTGAAATTAATACTTTCAAGACAAAGGTAGTTCCTTTTAGGGGAAAGAAGCACCATATCCATTTCAATTGGAAATTAGGTGCTAAACCAGTGGAAATAGCAAAGGAATATGTCTACTTAGGGTGAATGTTTTCATAGACACTGGAAAACAATTCTCATCCACGCCATCTAGAATCAAAAGCAACATCCCCTGTAGGTGCCTTAAATAATCTATACACCTACTCAGGAAAGAGACATTTCCAAGCCCTTTTTAAATCTATTGTATAAAGAATCTACCTACTTTGATATATGCCTTAGAATACTTTCCAGAAAAAAATGGCACTTTTTGCATAAATGTGAAGGGAAATTTCTGCGGAAAATAACAAATACTAGTCAGGCCACTCCAGTTCAGGCTCTTCGCTCGGAACTATCTTTGACGAGGGCCTATACAATCGCCCTGGCCAATATATTCAGGTGGGCATATAATATGCTACATGCAGAAAAAGGTACAGTAAGAACCATATTAAAACTTGAAACTCTTGAGAGTGGCTCAGGGAAAAAATTAATTTAACAAAAATCTTGCAGTAGCTCTTTCACATTTTAAGTGCACAATTTCACTCTTATTGACTTGGTCGCGGGCTCACTTGAATACTTGAAAAAAAATATGACCCCCTATCTTAGCTTTGATCTAGACTCAGCCCACTGCACACAGTTATCCCATTTTAGGTCTTATTCTGCTTTTCTTGAGTATAAGATCTTCCAGCAGTATTTGAAATTCACTCTTGTGCATACCGTGCGACGAAGCATTATTCTGCTACGCCTAGGGATCCTGCCTTTGAATTCCTATACTAAACATTGGTAAAACTTTACTGGCAAAGCAGGAGTTTGTAACCTCTTTAATGGTGGGGAACAAAACCTAGCTGATATATATATATGTCCAAACAGATAGATAGGAGAGGCTCAATATCTTTTTTAAAATCCTATACATTCAGAGATTAGCGTCCTTACAGGGAAGGAAATTATGGCTATTATAAATTCCCCGCCAACAAATTTTTATTTAATAAAGTATATACATTTTTAAAATCCTTTTTACCATTTTACTAGCAATTAAAGAACTTATGGAAATCAAGAACTATTAATGCTTATTCTTGGAAAATGTATTTATTATGATGGTGTTGATGGTTCTTATTAATTTTTCGCTGAATCAATTTGTAATAGTGTATATAAATGTTTTAAAATTACCATTGTAATAGCATTAGATGAAATTATGGTAACTAAGCAAACTCACTACATTTTGTTTAAAAAACTTCACTGTTGACCTCAGTAGAGGTCTAAATCAATTAATAAAAATTTTGAACCTTTAAACATAATGTTGGGAGAGGGCGAGACTGGAGAATGTAAGGAGGGACCCCATAGCTGCCAAAGTTTCACATTGCTCATGTGTGACATTTTCATGGTATCAGTGTACTTATGGGTAATATTCAATGACAAATGTGTAGCACTTCTGGCATATTTACAATAGAATGACGGTGCGTGGCGTTAAGCAAATATTGCTAACGCCACACTCTGCCATTCTGAAAATGCAGGGGTGCACCGTATTTACTATAATATGGCACACTCCTGCACTAAATTAAGCTGCCTAGTGCCAATGCAGGCACCCTTCCACCAGAGTCCAAGGGTGCCTGAGTTGAGAGGATGGCGATTTGTAACTTCTATGTGTGCTACATTGTGTAGCACACATAGGAGCTGCAAATCCAGGCGCAGCCCGTGCAGGTAAGAGCAGTGGGGTGGGGTGGGGAGGGTTGCAACAGACAAGGAAAAAAAAAAAAAAGAAAACCACTTACCTTGCACTCGCCGCATCTCCGAGTCGGGGATACAGTGAGCGCAAGGTAAGCCTTTTTTCTTTTTCTTAAATGTAATTTTCCCTCGTCGTCGTTGTCTGTCAACTACCTCCCCACCCTGCCCCATCGCTCTTATCTGCATAGGCCACTACTGTGCAAATCATTATTTTTTTGGTCGAGAGTAGACAGCGCATGCGCTGTTGCTAGCGACCTATTGTAGATACTTTGTGGAGTTTCAACTCTGCCCATTACTTGCCTTTGTTTTTTATTTGTCTATGTCACTGTCCTTTAAAAATCCTTGCTTGCTAGTGGTCAGTCCTACCTTTGTTCCTCCTTTTTCTCTTCCATTCCTCCCATTCATCAGGGAATAAGTACTGTCTCATTACGCTATGATACTTTATCTGTTATTTGAGGGACGATTTTTTTTCTTGGTTACCTGCTCTGTTACTCTTTGCCTGTGTTCAGATTTGGTGCCATAGCTGCTTACAGGTGCATATAGTATTCCTCCCTCCCACCTCGTCCAAATGTCATAGTTGTATTAGTGCTTTCTCCCGTGCAACATTTCGATGTCGATCGACACTTGGGCTTCTTTTGGTAAGAATGTATGTTTTGGGCTTCCTTTTAAGGCGATCGGGCTTGTTTTTTTGTCTGGATTGGCTGACATGCTCTCTCATGCTCTGCTTTGGAGGCCTTGGAACTGCGGCATAGAGACGTGGCATGGCAGGTGAAGGGTATTTTTAAACAAGCCATTAGGTCTGGCTTCATAGTGCTATGGTATGCAAACAGCCTTGAACACAAGCATCTTCCATGGGTTCCTATTAAAGTCTATTTGCCAATTGCGATCTCACACCAGTAGGAACATTAATCACTAAAGTTAATTTATTGTTGCCTGAAGACTGCAGGACGCACACGAAAGTGCACTGCTTTCCAACCAATAGTTTATTTTTAAACACAATGCCCCCTAGTGGGTAGGTCGCAACGCCGGAGGCACAGGTGTCTGCTCCCTTTTCACACTATAACCCAGGGGGGATGGCGCGTACCCAGCATCGGCCAAATATGCTACCCCCACTATCGTGGAACAGTCAGCACAGCACCCCAGACAGCAGGAGGAATACCTCCACACAATAGAGCACAGAGAGTCCAACCAACGCCAGCCCGTCAATCCCCAACTAGCTCTCTCGCTGCCTCTGCAAATACCCCCCCCACACAGATAGGCAAGTGTCCCTCCCAGGTCCATGCACGAGGACCCGCTCCAGCCAAGGGCCTCTCCTGCAGTCCTGCCCGTTGCATTAAAAAACAGGACTTCAAATCCCACAACCTAAAGTAAAAAACTGAACACAAGCAGTATATCAGGCGACCGCTATGCTCCGTGCTCAGTGCTGGAGACAGACAGCGGCACAGGGCTGACGTCTTCCAAGGCCCTTCCACAACGACTGTCTGACGTTACTATTAGTATGCTTGGCATTATTACAAAGTTTTTACTTCACAATGACCATTACTTTGCAAGTTTATACTGCGAAATCATTTACATTGCGAATGCATTTAAATGCACTTAAAATGCGTTTTCACCGCATTTAATTAATACGCATACCATTTGAACTCCTTTACTGCACGTGGTAAGTACAAAAAATCTCTAATACGAACCTATCCCCTGGAATGGGATGACAGGGAATTATGTTTTTTGGGTGGGGGAGTATAGCAAATGTAATTAAAAACCACGTTAAATTTTTAAAAAGTCACGTAATCATTAATGTATTTAAATATTTTCAACATGCTTTTAATAAATTAAATATGTCTTTTGGGTGGGTGATTCCTTCCACTTTTTTAACACATTCACATTTACAAATAGGAACACTACACTACACAAATCATCAAACACTATACTACCCTACACTACTCAAAACACCTCTACACTACCCTAAACCCTAGATCACTACCCTCTAAACGTCCTTTCGCCTTCCCCAGTCCTGTCCCTACACTCTTACACTACACAGCATGACCCCCGACACTACCCTAAACCCTAAAACTCTACCTACACTATTCAAACACCTCTACAGTACCCTAAACCCTAAATCACTACCCCCTAAACGTCCTTCCTCCTTCCCACAGTCCTGTCCCTACACTCTTACACTACACTGCATGACCCCCCCGACACTAGCCTCAACCATAAAACTCTACCCGACACACTTAGACACCTCTACACTACCCCAAACCCAAAATCACTACCCCCAGCACATACCTCCCCAGACCCCCTGTCCGGTCCCTACTCCCAAACACTACCCTTCACGACCCCCGCCACTACTTTAAACCCAAAAACAAAAATAAATACTACACAAACAAAACACTACAACCTGAAAGACTACCCCCTGCACAACCCTAAAAAATACACAGCCCACTTACCTCTCCCTCCTAGTGGTCCCTCTCTTCCCCTTCATCTGTGGTTCCTCTCTTCTCCTGCTTAATGTGTCGTCATAATTGCACGTCATTGTTTGGAAACGTAAGCGCTTCCTTTTCCAAACAACGATGTAGATAGTCTGCAAAGTAAAGTACTTTGCGAAATAACGGTAAATGCTAAGTAAAGGCATGCTAAGTAAAAACATGTGTACCAAAAGATCCTGCAAAGTTATAAATGCGTACTAATGGTAATGCGTACTAGTGCCCGCTAAGTATAGGTAGATTACCTTCCACAACAGGTTTGCATAGCGCGTATCACATAAAGCAGTCATCAGAGCGCTTCGTATACATGTTCTGGCAGCTGTCGGGTCTAATATAAATGTATATTTAAACGTGCACATTTCCTTATGGGGGGCTTGGAATCATGTTTTGGACTGTCGGGTAAGTAGCAAATTACACCATGGTGCTGTACAAAGCTGGGACAGTGCTCAGTTTCTGTTGCTGCTGTATGCGAAATGTTTTGGCATTGTGGGAAGGAACCAGTGAGTTGCCATTGTAGTTGGGTGCCACTGTGATAGTCATTTCAGGGGAACTGCCGCGGCTATTCCCACATAATTAAAACTTTGCCACATAATCCCTCCCCAGCTGCACTGTTTATAAATTTCAATAAAATACTTTCTAGTTAGAATGCATTAAAAGCACTGCCACTGGTCTAACCCTGCAGTGGTATGCCGTTTAGCCACGAAAATGTTCAAATTGAATTAATAGTGAAGCAGCGTGGGACAAATATGCTGCATATTGACCCTCCATGTGTATTGCTTCGCCCTCCCAAATAATAGAAAATACCACCCTCCTACACGGAGGCTCAAACACGACAAAGCAATAAAAACAAAACACCACCAGGAAAGGGATTTCACTCTCATAAAATGAAACACATCAAAAGACTGTTCTCAGAATAAGGCATTGGGTTTTATTTGTGCAACACTCTCTAACAAAAAGGCTTTCCCAGATCTCAAATGAACAATATTCAAATGCATATCTATATATATATATATATATATTTTTACAAAACACACGTACCCTTCCGTAACGTGAGACAGGGCGGTCCGCGTTCAGGGTATCGGAAACCCTGTATCTATTAATCCACCACTCTCCAAATTACGGAAATATCACGGACACAAAGGCAATTGCAGCAATAGGTTTTTATTCCGGCTGCTTAGCAACGCGTTTCAGCTTACGCCTTGATCACGCTAAGTGACAGGCGTTTTTGCACATTATTTTAAATGCAGTGTCAAACATAAAAGACAGACAATGAACATTGAAATCACCGTGTAAACGCGGCGGCCATCTTGTAATATATAATCTTACATTTATATCATTCCAATTACTCTCATTGCATCGATTGTGCATATTTCAGGGAAGAATCTGGAAATGAGAAACAATCAGAAATCAATCAATATGCACTAAGATGATTGCGGGTGAATATGTAATAATGCATTTTAGTAATTTCACCCATCTCAAACAACATCATATTATACTGAATTTCAGCAATTCTATTTGATAAATATTCCAGCAGTGTGATCCCAATACAATAGGCCTCTATGTGTAAGAGACAACTCTGTTTCAAACACACCGTCTTATTATAAAGGTTTCATTAAAAAATCGATGGGCAGTATTCAAATTCGATTTTTTAATAAAATCTTTATAGCCTCGTAAGCCTCTAGGCACGAGTGCCTAGAGGCTTACGTATTTTTACAATACCGACTTATGAAGATCCTGACCCAGAAATGCTAGAAGAATGGTCTAATAATTCAAATGCATGTTCAATTACTATGCTTCGAATATTAGTAAAATATGCCTTAAAGGACCGTTGCAAACTACTAGCTGAGATTGATGTAATTTTGGCTGAGTTGGAAAAAGTAGCTACAAAAGAAGTCATTGATGAATTTATGAAAAATCTATCCCAAAAAATTGATAAATTGGAGGAAGAAATTACAGCTAAAAAACAAAGGAAATTTGTGCGAGACTACAAAGATTACCATTCAGGTCGCACCCTTACTTTCCATAAGAAATACGATCACCTCTTTGAAAAAGATAAAGAAGGGGGTGGTCCAATCTATCAAACCAAGACATTGGAAAGAATTGAGATATCAGAGAGTGATGTATCGGATGGAAGTCTATCAGATGCATCGACTTCAGCAGCCTATTCCAGCATCAATGTGGCTCAGAAAAAGTCAACCAATTTTTTAGCCCAATTCCACATGATAAACCAGGGTCGGACAGAACAAATGCTTGTGCAAGGGGCTCAGAGAGGGAGAGGACGCGGAAGCAGAGGCAGAGGTACCGGAACAAGCAAGCAAAGAAGAGGAGGAAGAATAGATGCAACAACCCCCATGGGAATGATGACAAGGGGGGAGAAACAACAAGTATGACTGTGGTCAACCTCTCCCATAGAGTATTGACAACGGAAGAAACCAATCTACTTGCATTGGGTCTGTCCTTTTGTCCAACTTATAATTTGAATTTTGCGCAAACCAGAATAGATTTGTTTTACTTTGCGCGTAAATTGAAATTGAAAAAATGGTTTGATACAAAACATGTGACTGAGGGGATCGCCTCACAGAGGGCGACTGTAAGCAATTTAAATGTTGATGACATTGAAATCTTGAATATTTTAACCTCTCAGCATGATAAAGAAATTGGAGTGAATAATGTGATTTCTGATTTGCAACAATATGATATTGATGGATATGTAAATCCAGGGAGTGGCTTTAAACCCAAGTCAGTTTTCTTGCCACAGATTGAGTGTGATGCCATCGATGTGTTTGAGAGAGGAGTTCTGAGTGATCTTAAAAAATTGCGGTATAAGAAAACTGCCTTTAATCAAAAAAATCTGACGCACGAACAAATGTTAGCTATTGACAGTCTGAAGACCGACTCAACAATCGTAATAAGACATTCCGATAAAGGGGGGAATGTCGTGATTCTAGACAAATATGCTTATCTGTAAGAGGGTCATAGACAATTGTCAGATAACAGGTGTTACAGCATATCAGATAAAAACTCTATATTTAGATCCAACAAAGAATATGGGAATATGCTTGGTGAGTGGCGTGAAAGGGGTTTCCTAGAATGGGAGGAGTATAATTATCTAAAATGTCCCTACCCCAAAATCCCTATCTTATACCTACTTCCAAAATTGCATAAAGATCCGCTGAACCCACCTGGCAGACCAATTGTGTCTTCAATTGGTTCACTATTGGAGAATACATCTCGCTTTATTGATTACTATTTGAGACCATATGTGGTCGCTTTACCATCGTATTTGCGCGATACTACACACTTTTTGACCATCATAGATGGCATACACTGGGAACGGAACTACACACTTGTAACTTTAGATGTGTGTAGTCTTTATACCAGTATTCAACAAGCCATAAAACACTACTTCAAAACTCGATCTGTATCATTATTGGGGCACTCTAAGATGATTCTGACTATGATCCAGTTCTGTTTGACAAATAACTATTTTCTATTTGATGACGTCGTCTATTGCCAGTCACAGGGCACAGCCATGGGCATCTGCTTCGCCCCCAGCTATGCCAATTTGGTTATGGGCTGGTGGGAGGAGCAGGTGGTGGCACAAATGGCAGAATTCGATCAATGTGTCCTGTGGCTGCGCTTTATTGACGACATATTTTTCATTTGGAATGGAGATAGTGACTCTGTTAAAATCTTCATTGCAAAATTGAATGATAATTGTTGCAATCTGGCCTTTACGGAACAAATAAGTACAACTGAAATTGAATTTTTGGATATTCAAATCGAAATCAAAAACTGTATGATGCATACTAAACTATTCCGTAAAAAAACAGCAGGAAACAGCATTTTGAGTGCGTTGAGTTCACACCCAAAAAAACTGATACAAAGCATTCCGTTTGGCGAATTATTACGGGCCAAACGAAATTGCAGTTCCGAGACGGGATACCAAAAGGAAAAACAGACTATGATACAGCGATTTAGGGAAAGGGGCTATGGAAAAAGAACCATCTCTGAGGCCTGTAAAAAAGTAGAGGCAGTGACACGAACTCAGCTATTACATCCAGATAAAAAGATCAAGGAAACAAATACCCTAAGATTTATTACAACTTATTCTGGGCAAGCAAGGGATGTAAGGATGACACTAAAGAAACATTGGCATCTGTTATTAACTGATCCTCATCTTAAAAGACATCTAAGTAATGGTCCTCAAATTACATTTCAGAAAAATCGGTCTTTAACCCCTTCAGCGCTGCGCGGATTCCCCCGCGGTGCTGAATGGTTCGAGCGCGGGCGGGGCCATGACGGAACGGTTCCGTCATGAGCACAGCTCAACCGATGCTTATGACGGAACCGTTCCGTCATGAGCATGGAAGGGGTTAAGAGATGAATTGAGTCCCAACCAGGTAACCAGTATGGATAGATCTAAACAAAGTGGCAGAGCAGGCTTTCGGTGCTGTAGAAACTGCAAAGCGTGCAGTAACAGCCCTGACTGCACGACATTGAATGTCTTTAGCAGTAAAAATGAGTTTGTGATCAAAAAATCCTTGACGTGTAATACCACCTATTGTGTATATGCATTAATTTGTCCCTGTAGCAAGGCTTATATAGGGAGCACAATCCATCGTGCAAAAAAACGAGTACTGGAACATATCAGAGCTATCCGCCACAATAACAGACAATACCCGGTAGCACAACACTTCTTTGACACACATATGCAGAATGAGAAATTTCTAAAAATGTTGGTTATTGATGCGGTCGGAGAAAATGTCCGAGGTGGAAACAGATTATTAACTTTACGCAAGTTGGAGTCTAGGTACATTATTGACCTAGAAACCATGGCCCCCTTGGGTTTGAATTCCAATGAAGAATTGTCTGTACATCTGCATAAGTAGAAATTAAGCTGTGAAAATGCTGAATTGAGTATTTTAAGATAATCAGATTTTAATTAGGTTTCTTTGGTTTTATTTTTCAGGTTTTTTGCACCTTTTTTTGTTGGCTGGCTATCTAAACGACTTTATATCAAGATATTTCGGGGAGATATATTATTCAAGTTGCATAGTATGAATTGATGATACATTATGGACATGGAAGATAATCTCTGAATGTGACTGATTGTTGCAAATTGATATTGAACAACATGAAGAATATTATATATTTTGTTTGGTGATTAAGGCCCACTTGGGCAGTATTCAAATTCGATTTTTTAATGAAATCTTTATAATAAGACGGTGTGTTTGAAACAGAGGTGTCTCTTACACATAGAGGCCTATTGTATTGGGATCACACTGCTGGAATATTTATCAAATAGAATTGCTGAAATTCAGTATAATATGATGTTGTTTGAGATGGGTGAAATTACTAAAATGCATTATTACATATTCACTCGCAATCATCTTAATGCATATTGATTGATTTCTGATTGTTTCTCATTTCCAGATTCTTCCCTGAAATATGCACAATCGATGCAATGAGAGTAATTGGAATGATATAAATGTAAGATTATATATTACAAGATGGCCGCCGCGTTTACACGGTGATTTCAATGTTCATTGTCTGTCTTTTATGTTTGACACTGCATTTAAAATAATGTGCAAAAACGCCTGTCACTTAGCGTGATCAAGGCGTAAGCTGAAACGCGTTGCTAAGCAACCGGAATAAAAACCTATTGCTGCAACTGCCTTTGTGTCCGTGATATTTCCGTAATTTGGAGAGTGGTGGATTAATATATATATATATATGTGCAAGCAATAACATCACACTTATAAGTAGGCAAATACAACTGTTAAATGCATAGAATAAAATACACGAAATGAAATGCAAGTAGATGATAATATGGATGTCCGCTGCAAAAAATCAGAAAGATATATACACTTAATACATCAGATGATTACAACCACTGAAGACTTGGATGTGCACACAGACACTCACACATCACAATGAAAACACCTCAGGTGATTATAACTACTGGAGACCTGAATGTGGACTCAAACACACTCACACATCACAATGTCAATAATCAAAAATAAAACACATCACCGTCTGCAAACTTCATCTTGGCCCACTCCAGACTGGGGGATTTATAGCCAGAGTCAAGAGACTCAGCAAACCTGGAACTGCTGCTGAAGTAGACGCATCCGTCCCCATTCAGATTCAAAACAAATCCCAGTTTCCAAGTCAACAAACCCCAGCTTTATAATCTCAAAGCACACTAGAAGTTTCCGAGAGGCCCTTCTCTGTGCCAAGGAAACTTACTGGAGTTGGCCATTCTCCATTCAAGCATTCCAAAGGCAAAAGAGTTCTCATGTTCCTTTTGCGTTCTCACATGTTCCAGTCCTTATCTTAATGAAGCTTACGAAAGTCTCCAGCAGTACAGTAAACAATCTCCAAAAACGTAACAACCTTTAGCGTGAATAGCCTAAATACCTTGAGTAATCTGGGGGCCTGCCTGTGTGCACAAATGCTCATGCAAGCTAGAGTCAGAATTCGAGAAGGCATGAGGGCATGTCAAAGCCAAAAGTAAGAACTTCATAATACTTCTCAACGTACATCACAATGCACATTTGTGCACCACTGCCTATATCACTGCAAACTTCATTACCCAATGTACAACATAATGCACATTTGAGCACCACTGCGCTCTGAGACCAAGAAGTACATTCCACACCTCTTTCTCTCCCTCATGCTTTCATATTCACATCCCACACGTTCTGTTCCTGGCAAGGCTGTTCTGCTCTGTGAAAGCTCTCCTCCTCCACAGCAAGGAGACACAAAAGAAATCTTCAAGGAAAAAAAGGCACATGCAGGAAACATGATGTCGTACATTCAATCCAGGATAAAGTAAAACACCAAAAGTCAATTAAAATAATGGTAGTCAAAGGTCATCACATGGTTTCAATACATGGGAGTGCCTCTAGCACTACAGGGACAGAGTGTGGCCTGTGCGATGGCTGGGCGGACTGTGCCCAAGGTGCCGGCTGCATATTGGTGGGGGGGCCCTCTTCCTGCCGCTGACCTGGGAGGTTGCAGCCGATTGCTTGACCGTGACCGGGCCTTCAGTGACAACACAGCAATGACTCCCAGCCTGTGACCGAAAATTGGAGCAGAAGTAGTGCACGTATTCCAGCAGCGGAGCTCCAATCGGGCTGCCTGGGCCTGCATCAGTGAGTCAAAAGCCCCATCTTCAGACCCAGTGGGGGAGGAACACACATGAGACTCGGACTGTGCCGCACCCTAAATGTGCTGGGCATTCCTGAACCTTGTCCCCACCTCCCCTGGAGTGAAGTGCAATTACGGGATGGCCTCTACATAGCCCTAAATTTGTAGCCTCACCCCCTTCCTTGTCTGGTTGCGCTGCCCCGCTCTGATGTGCTTGAGTAACGGAGCCTTTTTTAACACTCCTGCATGATTCATCGGATCCCCAATGGCTTTCTAGGTCATGTGTACTAAACAGGGCAAGGCTTTTTTTGTTCCTCCTGCCATCCTGCACGCTCTGTGACCTACCTGCTTTCGGCCCTATTTCTCTTCTCCTGGCCGAGGCAAAGGTGTGTGAGAAGCAGTCTATTAAAAGCTGGCCACCTTTGTTGAGACATCTGGTTCCCTCCATCCTGCCAAATTCGAGATTTAGGGCAACTTATAGTACAGAGACGGCCCTCGTTGAAGGTGGTAAGAGAATGTTTGGATGCAGGCGGCAGAGCGGCTCTGATTTTGTTGGATCTCTCTGCCGCCTTTGATACGGTGCCCCACCATCAACTACTTGCTTGTCTTTCAGGCATTGGCATACCAGGACTGGCAGGGAACTGGCTCAAATCATTTTTAGAGGATAGAACCCAGCAGGTATGGCTGCCGCTGTTCTCCTCGGCCCCTAGAAAGGTGACCACAAGAGTTCCGCAGGGCTCCACCCTGAGCCCCTTTCTTTTTAATCTATATTTTACTCCCCTTATTTATCTAGCAGAGGAGCTGGGAGCTAAAATCATAGCTTATGCTGATGATACTCAGCTCCTCTTCACTTGGAAGGAAAATGTCCCAGGATCGAGCTAAAAACTGTCTTTCTGATGTTTTTAAATGGCTTGCACTGGCGCAGCTAAAGGGTAACAAGGATAAGTCGGAGGTACTTCTGTATGGATCCTTCCCCCCTCATTTTAGGGAGGCACTTTGGCCCACAGAGTACCCTATGCCCAATTCTGTCGGCAATCCTGTAAAGAATTTGGGAGTCTGGTTCAGTGAGGACCTCAGGTTCTCCACGCAGATAAAATAACTTGCTGGAGTGTGCTTTGTCACACTGAAATCGCTCAGAAAGTTTCTTCCTCTGCTACTCAGGCCAGCTAAGGAAATGGTGACCCGTGCCCCTATCCTGTCACGCATTGACTATGCCAATGGATTGTACATTGGCCTGACTGGATACCAGCTAAAAAAATTGCAAACAATACAAAATGCTGCAGCTAGAGTTCTGCTCGGCATCCCAGGAGGATCAAGTGCGAAACAACACCTACGGGATCTACACTGGCTTCCTGTGGCCTGCCGTGTCCAGTTTAAAGCCCTCCTTCTTGCTCTTGGAGCCATGCATGGATCTCGGTCGCCCTTTCTTAGGAGACGCTTTGGCTTCTACATCCCCCGAAGACAACGGCTTTCAGCTGTGCAGCGTCTAGCAGTGGTTCCCCGCTTTCGCCTCACCCGAATGGGGGGCAGCTCATTATCCTTTAAGGCAGCAGAAGCCTGGAATTCCCTCCCTTTTGAACTGCGGAACAGCCAAGACCCCAGGCTGTTTAAGAAGCAGCTAAAGACACTCTTGAGTAGCCGTGCGCAACATGAGTGCCAATAACATAACATAGCGGTGTGAAGCCGGCCCCCTGGATGCTTGCCACCAATTGTAAAACGATGGGGCCTCTGCCTACAGTAGTATTGTGAGTGGCCAGCTAGCTCTTGACTCGCTGAGCGCCTGGGACCTTCCAGCACTTTTGCTACCCTCCTGTTGGTTTGCCGCACTGGCTATCATTGCTTTGGGCCTCTCCCTCCCACCTGAACACCCAACGCTGCCCAACCTGCTCGTGCCCCCGGCCAGTCATCTCCCTGGGGCATGACGGGGTCGTAACACAGCCTACCAATGCCAGGTGCGGCCGGGCTTGCCTCCTGAGGCTGCTTGTCCATGTGGGGACCCTGTTAAACTACATAATGGAACACCACAAACCCACCGGCTCTTTCCTCGTTGCCACCCTGAACTCCAGGGGTAACTCTCCTCACAGAACCAGTACCACTACTTGCCGAGAGTTCTGAGCCTTCTCCCGGGGCATCGCTGCTTGTGAAACCTGATTCCACCGGCAAGCCCGTTCTTGTTCTGCCAGCGTCAGCAACCTACTGTTGCAAACACTCCCACAGACAATAGGGAAACAGTCAAAGCTCTCCTTTGAGGGTATAAGACGGACTGGGAACACCAGTTAATGCCCTATCTAGGAAGACCAATCAGATAACATGAGTGGCGCAGATGGACGGGATGATGACCTAAAAGAAATCCTAGTTGATGTAAAATACAGTTTTCACACCATTGACGCCAAACTAGATCTAACGGTGAACTGCCTCGACCGGATGAAGGAAAGGGATGACAATCAAGATGGCAGACTAGACAACCTAAAAACCAAGGTCTCAGAGATGGAGGATGGTCAAGCCACATCCAGATAACTACTTCTCTGCATGGACGCTGTGATATGGACACAGGAGTCAGGTGCCAGTCCAGACAGGGCAGGCTGGCACAGTGGGAGATGATGCTCCTCTCTGTTTTACTGTGTTGCATCTGCTGTAGAAGTCCAGTTAAGAGCTCATGGCTTGGGACTGGCATCCAAGCTCAGAGCAGAGCACTATGCTTTTAAAGACACTCAGGCCCTGCTCTCAGTGTGACCAGACACAACTCCGCAGTGCCCCACACACACAACAGGGCTGCAGGTGTTGAGGAGGTCAGGAGACTACTGTGTTTCATTTATTTAATTCCAGTGGACGGGGCCCCCACCTGGGCTGCAACAGCAATTCCTGGGTGCACAGTCTGGCAGGAATTTGTCATTAAATTTCCTGAATGTTGCTGCACCGAACCGGGCGCTTTAGTGACAGTCTCTAGCCAGCAGGCAGCTGGCTACACTGGTGGACAAACTCACCATGTGTACCTGAGAGGTGCCAGCAACCCCACTCTGGCTGTGGGCGCCGAAGATGAAAAAGCAGATGCTCATTCATCTCTGAATCATGCCTGCCACAGCTGCAACAGAAAGGTCAGTGTCAGTGACAATACACCTGTGGGTTGTAAATACATAATAGCCACCTACTTTGACAATTTACTCAGTAGAAATAAAAAAGCTCATGCCTCAGTCATGTCTTAGACACAGTGTTAGAAATTGGGTCTCTTGTTGGCAGAGGTTTGCACCTCGTCCACATAGGGACAACAATCCTAGTCAGGGTAACTCAGATACACAACCTAAATTAACCTGTGCACTTTAAACTGTGTTCACCCTTTGGTAGCTGGCACAGAGCAGTCAGGCTTAACGAAAGAGGCAATGTGTAAAGTATTTGTGCACACTTTAATTACCGTAACACTGTGGAAACACCACAAAAAACTCCACACCCAGTTAGAAAAACTGACACTTTTTATCTGCATAAAACAAGACCAAAACACCAAAAATCCAGTAAGCAGAACTCAAGCTATGAATCTTTAAAGAATAAACTGCAATATACTGCTTAAAAGTCAAAAGCGCTTAGGTATTATTTGAGATTGCGCCGGACCGGGGTAAATCCAAAGTTTTAGGCTGACCACGATGGAGGGAAGGCCGGCTACAGGACCCTAACTTCGGCATTGAAAACTCCATTCATCGGTTCAGATTCATGAAGTTGGATCGATGCATAGTTCAAGAGCCTTGTAGTCGGGCTCCGCGTCGTCATTGAACCCCTTACAATGCAGGCACTGCGTTATCGTCAAGCTGTGCAGGGGTGTCCCCAAAGTGGCAACGCATCATCATCGAGCCTCGCAGAGATTTTTTTTAGATTGGCGCTGTGTCTGTGTCAAACCCCGCCACCGGGACCCACTTTGTCATCGAGCTGCGCAGGGATATACACGGATCAGCTCTGCGTCCACGTCAAAGGACACTGCGTCAGTTTGGATCGGTGCAAAGTCAGCACTGCATTGGTCTTTGCAGAAAAGCAGCTGCAGAACTCTCTTTCAAGGCCCAGGACTGGATTGGCACCCCTTGGCAGGGTAGGACTCACAGTTGGCCGAGTCCAGCAGCTTAAGCAGAGTTGAAAGAAGTCTTTGATGGTCCTGAGACTTCAAGACCAGGAGGGAAATCAGCAAGCCCTTGAAGAACCTGGGTGCAAGGATGTAAAGCGCAGGTCCAGTCATTCTCACTTCCAAGAAGCAGCAGGCAGGAGGCTAGCACAGCAAAGAAGGTAGGAAAGTGGCAGCCCCTCCAACAGCAGAGCAGCTCTCCTTCCTAGCTCAAAAAAAAAGTTCTGTATTGGTGGTGCCAGTGGTCCAGTACTTATTCCCAGTTGTGCCTTTGAAGTGGGGGAGACTTCAAATAGCCTTTTGAAGTACACAAGGTTCCTCCCTTTCCTGCCCTGGCTCCAGACTCAATACAGTGAGGTATGCAGCTCCCTGTTTGGGGATAGGAACCACCCTATTCAAGTGCAAGTGTCAGCACCTCCTTCACATTCTAGCTCAGTAAGGCCCATCAGAGTGGTATTAGGCCATCAGGAGGTGAATGATTGATTGGAATGAGGAGTTACAATCTGTCATATACATCATCAAATGCTATTTATTTCAGCATTTTGCCATAAAAGACAAGTAAATAAATAATAATAACACAATACAGTAGAAACTTTAGCTCTGTTAGAGACTGAAAAACAAAATAAATCAAACTTTTTGCTAAGACAATAAATATACTAAGAAAATAAAATTGGAGATATTGAAAAAATAATAGTAATTTCTCAACCCATGCATCATTATATACTAAAAGAATGAGTGACTTGTCATTAGGCTATAGTGAATATTCAATATGTTCAAAAGTATTCTTGCAGTGAAACAAAGGTCATTATTATTTCACATATTAATCAATCATTATATACTAACAAGAAATGGACGGCCAATACATTTCACCGTATAGTGGAGTTTAGTGTGTGGATATTAGTAAAGAGTAGTTTTAGGAATTAGTTAAAAAGTTTGTGAATTGTTGTGGAGGTAGTATAGTGGTATACAGTGGATTATAGTTTAGAATTTACCATAATGTTGTATCGTATTTTGTTTTATAGTGTTGTATAGAGTATATTGTAGAAGGGTGGTGTTTTGTCTAGACTGTTGCAGATTATAGTGAAAGTACAGTGTTATGGAGTATATTGGTATAGAGTGCTGTGGTATAGTGATTATTTGTTTCGGGTAAAGCGGTGTAGAGTGTATTTGTGTTTTTGTGTAGTAAGGTAGAGTAGAATACAGTGTTGTCGTATAAAGTATAGTGGTGAGAAGTATAGATTTGTAATGATAGACGAGATTTTGTTTTTGCTTGCCTTTTATTTAGTCTGCATACATAATTATTTGGAATATTTACTGTGATAATGATTTATTACATGGCTGTTAAAATAATATTTATCTTATACTTTTGGTCATTCCTTTAGAATATTTTGGATCCATCCATTGCCTTATATTATTTCACAGGTTACTGGTAAATGGTCCATTTATTCGTCTGCCGAGTTTTCTACGAATAGACTGAGAATAAACCAGTCCATTAATATTTCATAACTAATGTCCATAGATTGTAATATTTCAGTATCTTCAACTTGTGTTGTGACTGTTGTTATTTGCTGTGTTGTTTTTTCAATTCCACATATTTGAATGGTTATTGTCTCAGGGGGGTGCTTCTGTAGGCTGTGAATACAAATATATAAAACATTAGTGCAATATTTGTGTATTAGTAGATATATTTAATATTTATAACATTTACAACCTTAAAATTTGCTTTCTGTGGTGAAGTTAATCCAGGGTCATATGAGGTCGTTTATGTATGCTAAATAAGGCACTTTTAGCTATTTGAAATGCTTAGTTTTAAAGGTCATATAATTAATGGCAAAACTGAGTTGAATTATTGGTTTTGTTAAATAATCATTTGTTTTATTTTCATTTTATCTTAGAAGGGGATTTAGAAGTATATTGGCTATGTTGTACTATTTGCATTACCTTTGTAGTATTTATGTGAGTAATGTACGTTTGAACAATAGTTATAGTAGTAATTAGTATTAATATACTACCGTATGGTATTGTAGGAGTAGTTAATAATATGGATATTATGGTTTAAAAGTTTGTCAGCAGTAGTTATGGTTTGATAATTTATTAAAATATACGGCCTATAACTTTATATGAACCCGAAATAGATTACGCAGGACCTCTTCTAGCCTTGTTGCTTTTCTAGGGGCAATAGGCTTAATTTCCTCTATTGTATCCCTCAGCTCTATCACTAGAGGAACTAAGGTGGGGTTAATTACATCTTGTCACTGCATAACATCATGAGCCTGTGGGCCATGTTGCAACCTATATAATCCAGTAAAGTAAGCGTGCTAATCCTTAGAGGAAATTGTATTTGGCAGAAGTCACGTTGAGCCATAATTACCATTTGCTGCCAACTTCCAAAATGATTTAGTATCTTTTGATATAGCTGCCTTATACATATTTTCCTATAGGTTTACTTCCCAGTACCTACATGCTTTAGCTTGGACTATTTTATAATTATTTGTTTTCGTTTTAATGAATGATATTGTTATATTCCATATAGGTACCTTATATAGGCGTAGGTAAAAATCCCAACTTTTCACCTATATTCTTCCCTACACTACATACATAACGGTTCTTAGGCACTGACCTTTTATCTAGATACAACACTGCATTCAGGACGCGGGTTTTTCCCTGGTTTGATGCTCATACATTATGCATGAGTCTTCTTGTAAGCACAGCAGGACTCACAGCAGGATGAAAATCTCCTGTATAATATGTTAATGTTAATGTTAAGTTGCATTTATAAAGCGCTAATCACCAAAGGTCTCTAAGCGCTGCATCATGTATCAGACAGACCGAAGATCTTTCACTCCACTGAACTCAACATGGAACAGCATAAGCATGGCCAAACGCCTCGGTGAACAACATCGTCTTGAGTCTCCTCCGGAACGGAAGCAGTCTGGCTTCCTTACGCATACCATCCGGTAACTTGTTCCAGATCTGGGGGATGGAGACTGAAAAGGCCCGGCCTCCAAAGGTGGCCCTATTGAAGCGAGGGCATGCAAGGAGGCTAGCCTGAGATGAACGAAGATGTTGTCCAGGATTGTAGGGCTTCAAGCGATCTTTGATGTATTTGGGTGCTTCACCAAACACTGATTTATGTGCAATGCACAGACCCTTGAAGCTTACCCTTTGCTTAATAGGTAACCAGTGCAACTGATGCAACAAGGGGGTGGCATGTGCTCTTCGAGGCAATTTATATATCAGCCTCGCTGCGTCATTCATGACCACTTGGAGTTTCTCCAAGAGTTTACCAGGGAGACCAATGAGACTGCATTGCCGTAATCAAGGCAAGATAACATTAATGCAGTTACCGCCACCTGCATGGTAGCGGGTGACAACAAGATTGACAATTTCCAGAGTTGTTGCATTAGTCCGATGCAACTTCCCTCTACAGCAGACACCTGGGTCTTTAAAGTCAGTCCAGTGTCTAGCCTGATGCCCAGACTCTTTACGGCTGGCACAGGTGTTGGAGTAGTGCCCAGCTCTTGGGGCCAGGAAAGACTGGACCAGGGGGAGACTCCTGAGGAAAGAACCAGGATTTGAGTTTTGTCTGGGTTCACCTTCCATGAGTTAGAGGTCTTCCAGTTCATGGTGTACCGGAGAATATTCTGGACGTTACGCTTTGAGTCTAGGGAGTTGTTGATACGCACTATTAACTGAGTGCCGTCTGCATCGTTAAACACCTGACAATCTGCTTTTGCCAGAGCCTCAATCAGGTGTTGAAGGTAAATGTTACAAAGCATGGGGGACAGCACCAAACCCTGCGGAACCCCCCAGCAAAGATTACCCTGCCTGGGCATGTGGTCTCCTAATTGGACCCTCTGGCATCGATCCTCCAAAAAGGAAGTGATCCACTGGAGGGCCGTCCCAGTGACTCCCAGCCACCGAATACGAACAAGTAACTGGCCATGGTTCACCGTATCAAAGGCGGCTGAAAGATCCAGTAAAATGAATGCTGATGAAGTCTACTTATCAGCTGCTAGTCGCAGATCATCCATTACTGAGAGCATCACTAACTCAGTGCTGTTGTGAGCCCTGAACCCCGCTTGTCGGTTATGTAGCAGTCGGTGTTGTTCAACATAAGACGAGAGAGCTTTAAGCGACCCTTGACCCTGCTCCAGGCAGGTCGCTCCCCATGCCGTGACAGCGCCACCTGTTGTGCCTGTGTTTCCCTGCTCGCTGTTACTGCCACTGCTGCAAGTTCGAGGCCCTCCTCCACCCGCAGGCTACCACCTGCACCTCATCCCTGGTGGCCAGTGGCTGGCCGTAGGTTTGCTGGTACTGTATTGCTCTTGGTTTATTGTTTAACTGTTTTGTTTTTTCCTCCTCTGTTTTGACGGTTATCTTGTTCATTTTGCCTCCTTTCTCCCTCTGTATTCTGTATTGCTCCTGGGTTATTGTTTAACTGTTTCGTTACTCTCCCCCTCTGCTTGACTGCTATTCTGTTTATTTTGCCTCCTTCTCCCGTTGTATTCGGTGCCCTGAGCCCCCTTTTGCATTCTGTTCCCTCGCCGTCCCTGCCCTCGTTTCTCCCACCACTGTGTCCCCTGCGGCCTTGCCCCCCCTGCTCTGTACTGTATTGCCTCTGTGTTCCCTGATCACTGTTCATTGTTAATTCCCTCGTTATTCCCCCGTTGTATTCTGTGCCCTCTTTTTGCCTTCAGTTCCCTCGCCCCCGGTTTTTCCCGCCGCTGCGTCCTCTGCGGACCGCCCCCCCGCTCGCCCATTCGTCCACACCCTCCTCCCAGCTGCACCCCCCTCCCACCTCCCCTTCTTATGGCGGCTGCGCCTAAGGCAAGGACGTCTGCGCCCGTCTGCGCCTGGACCATGCCCAGCGCCAGAACCCCTAGCCCCCGCGAATGCCACGACGCCCATCTCCGCTACGACTCAAGCACCCTCCACACTCTCAACGCTGGACAACCACGCACCTGCTGCCTGGCCGCCCCGAAGCACACCCAAGGACCCTTCTCCTGCCGGAACTGCGGATTCACCAGCATCCGGCCCGCCAACCCACCGACCTGGAAAGAACCCAACTACCTCAGATGCATTCTTCTCAACACCCGCTCCGCCCGCAAAAACGCCGTTGAACTCTGGGACCTACTCGACTCAACCTCCCCAGAAGTTGCCTTCCTGACGGACACCTGGCTGAACCCCTTCTTGGCACCTGACATCGCCATAGCCATCCCGGACGGCTACAAGATCACCTGCAGGTCCAGCACCAACGGAGTAGGAGGAGGAGTCGCCATCGTCCACAGGAACACTCTCAGAGTCTCAACCAACACCGACGACACCCTCAGCACCTCCGAACACCTGCACTTCCAGGTCCACACCGACCCCAACAGCACCCTCAGAGGAACCCTCGTCTACATACACCCCGGACCCCGACCACAGTTCAGCGACTCCATCGCTGACTTCGTCAGCACACATGCGCTCGCTTACATGGACTACATCCTCCTCGGGGACCTAAACTTCCACCTCAAGAACAACAACGACACCAACTCCACCACCCTGATCGACAACCTCGCCAAACTTGGACTCAGACAACTCGTCACAACACCCACCCACTCTGCCGGCCACATGCTTGACCCCATCTTCTCCGCAAGCTCCCAAGTCTCCTTCAACCACACCACCGAACTCCACTGGACCGACCATCGCTACATCCACTTCACCTTCCGGAAACCCACCACGCACCACCGCAACCAACAGATCCCCCGCCGCTGCTGGACCAAAGTCACCAGAGACCAGCTAACCACAACCCTCGCCCGGAGCCCACCCACCGACCCCATTGACCCGACTCTGCCACCCGCAACCTCAGACAGTGGATCGACGACTGCACAAACACCAGCAAGAAAGCCAGCTGGTTCGCTGAAGACCTCCAGGCCTCCAAACAAACCACCAAAAGCTTGAGAAGAAATGGCAGCGTGAATGAGCACCGGACAGCTATGCAGCCCACAAGAACGCCACCCGCAGACACCATCACCTCATCAGATCTGCCAAAAGGACTTCCTTCAAAGACTGCATAGACAACAACGCACACAACAGCAAAGAGCTCTTCAACATCATGAAGGAACTCTCACACCCCAGCTCCAATACCAATGACATCCCACCTTCGCAAGACCTGTTTGACTCCCTTGCCACCTTCTTCCATCGCAAGATCGCAGACATCCACGACAGCTTCAACACCACAACCGCCCTGACAACCACTGAGACCTCCGCCCCCACGACCACCATCCGCACCGACCGCCTGCTCTCCTGGACCAACATAAACAATGACAACATCATCAAAATCATGAACACCATCCACTTCGGATCTCCGTCAGACCCATGCCCACACTACATCTTCAACAAAGCCAGCACCACCATCGCACCCCATCTCCAGAAAGCCATCAACATTTCCTTTGAGACAGCAACCTTCCCGGAGAGCTGGAAGGATGCCGAGATCAACGCCTTACTCAAGAAACCCAAGGCGGACCCCAAGGATCTCAAAAACTTCCGGCCCATCTCCCTGCTCCTGTTCCCGGCGAAGGTCATCAAGAAGACTGTCAACAAACAACTGACCCGCTACCTCGAGGAGAACAGCATCCCGGACCCATCCCAGTCCAGGTTCCACAGCAAGCACAGCACCGAAACTGCCGTTGTCGCCGCCACCGACGACATCAGGGCCCTTCTTGACAATGGAGAAACCGCGGCCCTCATCCTCCTGGACCTGTCAGCCGCCTTTGACATGGTCTGCCACACGCACACGGCTCCACGATGCCGGGATCCAAGAGAAGGCCCTGGACTGGACCACCTCCTTCCTCTACGGCAGAACACAGAGTGTGTGCCTCCCCCCTTTCCGCTCCGAAGCCACCGAGATCAACTGCGGCATACCCCATGGCTCATCCCTCAGCCCAACGCTGTTTAACATCTACATGGCACCGCTTGCCCACGTTGCCTGAATGCACAACCTCAACATCATCTCCTACGCCGATGACACCCAACTGATCCTCTCCCTCACCAAAGACCCACACCGCCAAAACCAGCCTCCACAAAGGAATGAAAGCCGTCGCCGCGGGATGAAGAACAGCTGACTGAAGCTGAACTCGGACAAGACGGAAGTCCTCATCCTCGGCTCTACCTTCTCGGCCTGGGACGACTCCTGGTGGCCAACCGCACTGGGAACAGCTCCAACACCCACCGACCACGCACGCAACCTAGGGTTCGTCCTCGACTCTACCCTCTCCATGTCAAAGCAGGCCAACGCCATCTCGTCCTCCTGCTTCAACACCCTCCGCCTGCTCTGCAAGATCTACAAGTGGATCCCTACCGAAACAAGAAGAACGGTCACCCAGGCCCTCGTCAGCAGCAGGTTGGACTACAGAAATGCCCTCTACGCAGGAGCCTCGGCCAAACTTTGAAACGAGGTCGAAAGTTTTTCAGATTCCTAATATCTGCCCCTGCTTTCTTCAACAGTGGGATCACTATAGCTTCCTTGAATCTCTGTGGTACCGTTCCTGTGGTCAAGGAGAGAATCAGTACAAACAGCACCTCAGCCTCAACAAAAGGGATAATCGTTTTAAACACCTTTGGGGGACAGGGGTCCTTGGTTGATACAGATTTCACTTTAGCCACGATGTGAGCTAAATCCTGTGGTTCAAGCACAGGAATACAAGAGAGAGAAATGACCTGTAGATCAGAGGGATCCTCCTCCACTGACAGGGGACAAGGGTTGATAGGCATATTTTTGATTATAGAGATGATGTCTTCGACCTTAATTAGAAAGAAGTCCTGTATTTTATCACAGTCTGCTTGGTTGGTGACCAGCCTTTGTTCAGTCAGCCGACTCAGCTCCCTGAGTACAGTGAAAGTCTCTTTCTGAGTATCACTTGCCTCGCTAATTCTGGCTTCGCAGTGTGCAGACTTAGTTTTAATATGCAAGGCTTTATAGAGAGACAGTTTTGTTTTATATATCTCCTTGGACTCTGGGTCAAGGAATTTCTGCCATAATCGCTCATATTGCCAGAGAGTTTGTTTTTCCCCTCTCAGCTCTTGTGTGTACCATGGCACCCCTTTAGTACTATGCATTATCCTTACCCTCCGGGCAGGGATAACATCGTCAATAGCTAGCATCACCCGATGAGAAAGTGCATCGTATTCTGAGTCCGTGTCCTTGGACACTGGTCTGGGAGCTAAAGTCGTATTCAGTACGTCCCTCAGCTTGGCGTCGTCTAGTTTTCGCCAATTCGGTATTACCCTCCACCCCGTTGGCGCATGTTTAGGGTGGCTGTCTACCGGGAGTAAGAGGCTGACCAAAGAATGGTCAGACCAACTGCACGATGTGCAATCAGCATGGAGTTTAGCTGAGGACGTAGTCCAGATCGGGTTCAAGGTGTGACCCTTCTCGTGTGTGGGAGACACCATCATTTGGTGCAATCCTAACGTAGTCATAGCATCGTCAAACTTACAGGACGCACCGTCTCTAGGGGTCAAATCCCAGTGATAATTAAAATCCCCAGAATTTGTTGGTATCTTGAGCAGAGGTCACTCATTACTTCATAAAAATGGTCGTTAAATAGGGGGGTGGGCCGGGGAGGAAGATAGACCACTACCACTATCAGACAAGAAGAAATGAGTCTGATCCCCAAAACCTCTGCCCCATCCAAACTCTCCTCCACCACTCTCTCAGTGGTAAATGTCCTATGACTGAGGATCGCGATGCCCCCACCTCTTTTGTTGCCTTGCCGGTTGTGAGTCCAAGCATTATACTCAAGGGGAAGGGAGGCCACTCGATCCGGCCCTGACATGTCATCTAGCCATGTCTCTGAAAGTGCCAGAATATCCAGCTCCGTCTCCTGCAACAGTGTGAAAATTTCAAGACTGTGCTTAGTGAGAAATCTGGTATTTAACGTGGCAACATTCAGACCAGGTGCGACCTCTGAACAAACGTGTGGGAGATTCCCAATACCTATGAATAGGTTCTCTGCTTGCAGCTGCTTACTGACTGAAGCTGGAAGGGAAGGCCTGTAGGATGTACTTTTCAGGTTTAAAAGTTCTTCCTTAGAGTAAATCAGCTTTCAACCAGGGCTCCTGGCCCCTGGCCATGGTCGGGTGCGGACGGGCGCAGACGGGCTTGCCTTAGGCGTGCCGGCTGCGCGCGTCCGTTTCGTGTCCGTCGCAGCATTGATTTTATTGGTGCGAGGATGGCCAGAGACTAGACCGATAACTCAATCTGGGCGGAAGTGAGCCAAAGCTTTCTCCACTCAATCAGCACAAGCTTTGGTGGACCGGAAAACGGCTCTACGGGAGAGGGATGTGACAGAGCAACAGGTAATTGTAAAACAATTTAAAAATGAAGGCAGAGTGTTTTTTTTGTTAGAACAAAGGCAGCAGTCAGCAAGGATTTAGTTTTATAACAGCGCGAACGTGTAAGGAAGAATTAATGAAATCTGGGGGCCATATGTAGGTAAAACTCAATTTGCGAGTTCTTAATAGCGATGTTTACCAAATCGCTATTAAGAACTCGCAATGTCCAAGATATTAGTTGTAAGTACAATAATATCATCAGCGTAGGCAAGCGCTCTATAATTGATATTGGCCACAGAAACTGGAGGTATTTCATATGCTGAATTCAGTTTGTTTAAGAATATATCTATGTAAAGAGCAAACAAAAGTGGGGAAGAGGGACAGCCCTGACGAGTACCTCTAGAAATGGAGAAAGGAAGAGATTTTTTGGAGCCCAATTTTATGCAAGATGTGGGAGATACATAAAGAGATTTTAAAGCAAGGATAATCCGTGGGCCAAACCCTTTCATTGCTAGCATCTCCCACAGATATGACCAGGCTACCCTGTCGAATGCCTTCTCGGCATCCAACAGGGTAATGCCTAGATCACACCTCATCACTTCGGCCCGGTCCATTAAAGTAATTACTCGCCTAACATGATCCGAGGTATCCCGATATGGAATAAAGCCATGCTGCAGAGGCGATACTATTGTAGAGATTACCCCCGAAATACGAGATGCTAAAATCTTTGAAAAAACCTTACTATCAGCATTTATAAGCGATATCGGTCTAAAAGATGAAGGAAGAAGATGGGGTTTACCTTTCTTGAGAAAAGCCATGATTGTCGACTGGCTCCAAGATGGAGGTGCGACCGCATTTTGAGCCTCAACACAAGTCTGGAGAAAGTCTTGTTTCAGAAGAGATCTGAACACTCTATAAAACTCTAATGGTATACCATCTGGGCCCATAGCTTTCCCGGTAGCCAGCGAAAGAATGGCCGCCTCTACTTCATCCCATGAGATTTCTACATCTAAGGCTGCAGATTGAACATCAGTTAACTTGGAGATATTATCAGTCCCACAGAAATTTAGTAGGGACTCCGATGAATAGGACAAATTTTCCTCCGTATAAAGTTTACTATAAAATAAGCGAAAAGCCTCCAAAATTTCTTCAGGTAGACTGTATATTTGACCCGAGTCGCCCTGAATCTCACTCTCAGCGTTAAACACTTCCTGCTGCCTAAGCCTCTTAGCCAGGATCCGCCCTGTCATTTCCCCCACTTCATAAACTTGGGAACGAGACACTGTGACCTGCTCCGCCAGTTTCGAGGCAAAGACCTCATAGAGCCTAGACTTATGTATGGCAAGTGTTGATTTAATAGGTTCAATATCTTGAGCAGCAATGATAGCGGAAACTAATTTAGCCTCCCACTCTAGTATAGCCTTCTGATAGGTAGCAAGTAGGACCCGAGAGGACCTTTGTTTATTAATGGAATATGACAGGGTCTCTCCCCGGACCGCGGCCTCAAATGAATCCCAAACCATTTGAGTGGAGGCAGTCCCACGGTTAATATCAAAAAATTGTTTAATCCAATTGGACATGTGTTCAATATACAACGGATCGGCCAAAAGTTTACGTTCAAAAGTCCAGGAATTTGTCTTCGGAGATACACCCAATCCTTGCTTAATCTCAATTAATATAGGGTTGTGATCTGAGATTATTCTGGGGAATACCTCATAGGTGATATTATTTAGAAGTGCGAAGGAAACAAAAAAACAATCTAGGCGAACCACTTTCTGATGAGGGGCTGAATAGAATGTATATCCCGATGCCATATCTCTTTTTACAAACCCCACATCAGAAAGGCCAGACTCAGTAACTAAACCTTTTAATGCTGTGTAGACCTTCTTCTTAAGCCCTAGATAAGAAATCTCTGAGCTTATGTTAACATCACAGTCAATATGGATATTAAAATCCCCGCACAGTACTAGTGGAGTGGGCCATCCAGCTAGTTCCATACTTAAAAAATCGTTGAGGACCTGGCTACCCAGTTTGGGGCCTTTTCTGGCTATAAATTGAACATAGCGAAAACTCAAAATGTATTTATAGGTCAGACCCCCCCATCGATTCCTTTAGTATCTGTAGCAACGTATTTGGGCATCCAAATTACATCCTCTGTATCAGATATTCCAGCTATTAATTTTAATCCGGTTCTTCAAAATGCAAATCTTACACTTGAACGGATTGATCATCTTCATTTATCTTTATTTGGTCGGAACAACGTGCTAAAAATGATTATTCTTCCAAAATTTCTCTACATGTTTCGATCTATTCCTCTTGAGTTTTCCTTGATTTTCTTTATACAACTGGAAAGATTGGTGTCCAGGTTTATCTGGGGCTATAAAAAACATCGTAGGTTTTATAAAAAGATGATTTTACCAAAATCCAGGGGGGGGGGGAATTCTTCACTTTTTGTTCTATTATGTTGCTTCTGTTTTACAGTTTAATTTTCCATTGATTATTGGGGGAAAAGCAAGGATTCCTCAGAGTCACTCACCCTCAATATATGAGCTTATAATGGGAGAGGAATGTCGCGGCTGTTTTCTTAAAAATGTAGAACTGAGTTATTATAAAAAAATTCAATTTAAGACGTTGAAAGCAGCCTTCGGGGTATGGAAGATAGTTAGGCATCAATTGGGTATTACGAAATTATTGATTTATACACCTCTTTCTGCCTCTAAAATATTTCCTTCGGTTTTTCATGATGCGGTCATGTCTAGATGGCGAAACAAAGGAATTTGCTGTGTGAATGACATATGGCAGAATAGCCGGTTACTTACTTTCTCGGAGTTCACGGAAAGATATCATCTTTCAATGCAGGATTATTTTAAATATTTACAGATTCATAGTTTTTTTTGTTCTTTGTCGATGTCAGAACTGTCGGGCATTGTTAGGATTCCACTTATTGACAATCTATCTGTTAAAAATCGAATTGGTTATTATTACAGAATCCTTTTGGATACCTGTTTAGATGATTTAGCTGCTCATGTAGCTAGATGGGCTGAGAGGCTAAATACCAAGGCTATGTGCCTAGAAGAATCAATTGCTTTGGCTACGGTTCTGGTCACTGGTAGATCACGTACTCAGCATTATATGGCTGTGTATGATCTATATTA
The DNA here is from genome assembly GCF_964204655.1 of Triturus cristatus. Taxonomy (NCBI): domain Eukaryota; kingdom Metazoa; phylum Chordata; class Amphibia; order Caudata; family Salamandridae; genus Triturus; species Triturus cristatus. Next base: position 778,910,149 of record NC_140586.1, on the reverse strand, counting down.
CACGCCCTTAAAAATTTCAAAATGGGGCGCGACGGCGGGAACAGCATGTAATAGGTGTGGCTGTCAGGCTGCAGACTCGATACATATGTTCTTTGCCTGTCCGCAGTTAGCCCCCTTCTTTGAGGCAATACAGGCTTTTTTGAATATAGTGCTTGGGTCTACACCAATTTAAACGGGGGAACTTGTTTTAATTGGTGCGAATTCAGATACGTTGCCAGAAGGAAAACAAGCTTTCCTATTTATATCTATGGCTTTTATTAGGGCTTGTATTACTCAAGAATGATTAGTCCATCTCCTCCTTTATTTGAAGCGTGGAGAGCGCGCCTTTTAGCCTCTTATAACATAGAGGAAGCTATTTACAGAACAAAAGGCAGAAGGAAAAGGTGTTTTGGTAGGAAAATCTGGGACCCTATCTGGCAATGGATTCGGGGGGAGCTGGCATGAATATCATAATCTGTAAATGTATTCTTTTTGTATTGTTTCATATTTTTGTTATTTTTATTTTTTTATTTTATTTCGTTTGTTAATTTTCTTCCTCTGTATCTTGTACTGGTAACTCTTTTGTAGTAATCTTGTACGTCTTGCAAAAATATTGCAAAATGATAATAAAAAATATAAAAAAAAAAAAAAAAAAGAACTCGCAATGTCCGATGTAGGTAATAATTCATAAAAAAATAGCGAATCGGTAAAAATCGGTAATAAAATACCGATTCCGATTTACCGATTAGCAAATAGCGATTAGGTATTACCGAATCGGTATTAACGAATTGGTATTTTAAGAAATCGCTAACTATTTAAACTGCCATTCCGGTGCATTCTGATGACATCACAAGCAGGAAGTGGCCTGACAACTGCTGCTACACTGTGGCTGAAGCTGTGGGAGAGGCAGGGAGCAGACCTCACAACACAGGAGCTCCTTTGCAAACATCTTGCAGACACACCAAACCAAAAATGGACAACCAGGAGAATGAAAAGGAGGCAGGAGAGCAGAAAAAAAAGAAACCACAAATTCAGCGAGAGGGAGCTAGAGGTGCTTATTGAGGAGGTGGCAAAGGACCATGACAAGCTCTTCTGCAAACAGCCCCTGCACGTCCCAGAATCCCAAAAGAGAAAAATATGGCTGGTGATCCAGGAGAGGATAAATGCAATTGGCGTAACACAGCACTCAATAGACGAACTAAAGAAGCGCTGGTATGACCTCAGAAAAAGTGCCAAAGAGAGGGTGGCTGAAAGGCTCAAGCAAACCACGCAGACAGGTGGTGGGACATCTACAGCACCTGTACCAACTGCCCTGGAACTATTGGTGGAGTCCACCCTCTAGCTGGAGAGCGTGAGTAGGATTGGAGACGCAGACAGCTCAGCCAGATCTGGCAACAGGCAAGGTAAGATGCATGCACAGTTTGCTGTGCCCCCCACTCCCCAACCCCAATCCACAATCCCCCAGTATGATTCCCACTCCAGTACATGTTTTCCAAAAAAACAGAAATGTATTATGGGAGATGTAGTCAGAAGTAACACATATCATAACAGTCAGTCCACTGAACCCAAAGGCATGTGACACACATCAGTAATTAGCAAGTGGAGGACAGTCAGTTTGATTGGCAGTCATGAAATTTATTATAACGCCAATGCTGCCAGACCAGTAAGTAAATGTACATTCTGTCTCCACAGGCGCGGGAGCACGCAAGTCTGCTGAAGGGGACACAGGAAAGGCACCCAGGAGAGCCAACACACAGGATGAGGAGGTCTTGTCGCCTGCTGAGCACACACCACCACCACCACCGTCACCACCACCGAGATCCAGGAAGCATACAGTGGCTAGCCTCCAGGAGATGGAGGGGTCAGAGGAGGATAGCATGGGAGGCCAACATTCCACGCTGGTAGAGGATGAGAACAGTGCAGGGACACAGTCCCCCACCGAGCGCGCCCACACAGGTGTCAGACGCCTCAGATCGAGGGTAGCCAGTCCTGTTGCACAGGGCGCGGAGTCCAGCGTATTCGAGGGTCTGGAGGGGAATATGCTGAAGGTACAGCACCTGCAAGGTAAAGCCATCAAATCAGTTCAACGCCAGATGGTGTACATGAACAGACACATGCTTCAAATTAAGGAGGGCATGAACAGCATGAACAACACTATGGCTGAGGGCATGCAGGACATGTCAGAGGCTGTGAGGCTGCTGTGCAGCAAACTGGATGAAGATCGTGTGGCGAGGCGCAGGGACCGACAGAAATTAGACCGCTACACTAAGGCGGTGAATCGCCTCTCCACTGCAACCTCTGTTCTCAGCAGGCGCTCGGTGGCCATGCAGGTAGAGATGGCCCACTGCAGCCGTGATGTTGTAGGCAGGCTGGTCACAGTTACCAATGCTCTGGAAGTGCTCCAGACTGCCCAAATAGCCGCAACAGGTGCAGGGGATGGGGGGGACAGTGAGGAGGCAACTAGCCGCAGCAGCATCACACCCCCGATAACTGAGTCCAGGAGGCACAGTGAAAGGCACAGAGCTGCCACAGGACAGACCGCCAGGGAGGACAGTGTGCCCAGGGAGCGCGGCAGTGCTGCACGTTGGCGCACAAAATAATGACAGCCATCACATGGCATTGTGAGATGGGTCATGTAACCCATTTCACCTTTTGAATGTTTAGTGAATATTGGCATGGCATGGTGTGGCGGTGTGCTGTGCTATTGCCTGAGTTAAGGTTAATAAAACACCGCCACGCAATTACAGTTACTGGCTTTGTCTCATTACTTACTCAGAAATAGTTGCGTGTGATCTCAGCCCGTCTGTGTCTCCCATCTGGTGCTGCTGCCACACCTGCTGCACTGTGCTCTGGCTGTGGACAATCCTCACCATTATCCTCTGAGTCGGTTAGTTCCACTGCTGTTCCTTTGTTTGTGGCAAGGTTATGCAGCATGGCACATGTTGCTATTATTTTACAGCAGATGATAGGGCGGTACTGCCGTGCACCTCCACTTTTGTGGAGGCAGCAGAACTTGCCCAAATGTGCGATCCACAACATTGCGCGTAGATCTATGTGCCACATTGAATCTCCTCTCACTTGGGGAAGATGGGTTGAGATATGGAGTCAGGATAAATGCCCGCACGGCATATGCGCTATCACCTGAGTAAGAAAGGAAGAGTCATTAATAACAGTCACCAACACATTCATCCAAGGTATACATCAGGGTGTGTCACATTGATTTACCTAGCAGATATCCGTCCCCAAATTCGCCACCAGCCAGATGTGTGTAGATCCCACTGTTCCTGAATATGTATGAGTCATGTGTGCTCCCTGGAAATTTGGCTATGATGTTGGTGATGATGTGGTCCGCATCACAAATTACCTGCACGTTGATAGAATGTGTAGATTTGCGGTTCCGATATATGTACTCTGTAGCTGCAGGTGGGCAGATTGGTATGTGTGTCCCATCAATGCGCCCTATTACATGTGAGAACTGTGCCTTTTGATAAAAATCCATCTTTGTTTTATGCAGTTCTGCCTGTGTGCTGGAGAACCGTATGTAGTGGTGCATTCTTTGCATCACGGCATCCAGGAAAGTGTTGAAAAATGGGACGGGCAACTCTGTGACACACCACCTGCCACAGCTATCCTATCACCCCCTGGTAAGTACCTGATGCAAGTAGGTGCAGGTTACAAAGCACCTGGACATGTGGTGGTATAGCGTGCGCCCTTAGTGTCGGATGCTCCTGGAGTGGGTGTAGGTCCCGTATCAGGTCTAGGATGGTTTGGGGGTGAAGCCTGTACCTCTTATGGATTTCAGCCTCAGTCAGTTGGAATTATGTAATGTGCAGTCTGTACACGTGTTCCTCCCGTCTCCAGATCCTCAGTCCTGCTGCTTGCATCTGAAGCCGCCTTGCAATGACATAGAGGGCCGCCATTGTGTTCACACTGTTGCATTTTGGGGCTGTTTAAATGCAGTGCACCTGATTGCCACCTACTTTGAGTCAGTGGTAATTTGCGACTCCTAAATAATGAATATTTGAAAAATAGGTATTAGCGATTTTTGGTACATCGGTTTGCGATTTATTTGAAGGATTTCTTATTTAGCGATTCACTATTTAGGGATTCGGTGTGTGCTAATCGCAAATTAAGGAATCGCTAACTGGTTTCCCTTATTTCTAGCGATTCCTTATTTTGCGATAGCGTTTGGCATTACCTACATTGTACATGGTTATTTACCGGGCGCAAACGCTGAAATTCAGCAAATTTCAGCATTAGCGCTCGGTATTTGGCCACCTACATTTGTACCAAAGTCTTTAAAATCACAGTAAGTTAACAGTGTTCTCGCAAAAGTGACACACAGATGCTGGCACGAAATAATGAGTAATGCCAAGAAACAGTACGCTACGAGAACAACTAGCGTCTGACCCCTATATCTGATATGCTGATATCTATGTTAAAGTTCAAGTTTGACGTCATCCTTTAGGCTGACACAGTAACACAGCAAGGTAGGACCCCTGGGGAGACCTGTGGGTATATCTACATCATGTCTTGCTTAGAGAGATGGAGGAGACCATGAATTCCTGGCTGACACACTGACCAGAGATGCTGAGGTTCCTGCATGCAGACGCTCCAGCTAGCAGTGGTCTAACATCCCTTGTGGGGTGTCCAACTCAAGACCAGGGGTACCATATTCTCTAATTCTCAGATAATGGGGTTGACTAGATCCTAGAGGGATTCTTGGCATAAAACCTACTCAGAGGCTAGGTACATTTAGGTACACCTAGTTAGGGAGACATCATAGGAGTGCGCACTTATTATCATGTATTTTACACACTTGTATATATTCATAATTACTGCAAGATGGTAGAACTATACCGTCCCTTTACTTTTATAGTACTGCTAATCATTTATCTCTGCTACTGTCTGATGATTGTTACAGCTCATATATTCTTCACTATATATAACAACTGTTCAATAAATACTTTTTGAAATGCCCAGACTGTGTATCTCTGAGATAAACTAAGTGAGCACGAGTGACTGAGCGAAAAGTAGTATATTGTTTCCACGATCCTGAGGGATCAGGGTTGTAATGTTCTGAGGTTGCCAGAAACTATTCTTCGGATAACATAAACTGTGGGTTTGGTGGCAGACTGATTCCGATATATTTAGCCCGACAGAAATTAAAAAAATTCCACATTAATTTAAAATATCATTGAATGATATCATTACCTCAAGTACATTTTCCGATGATTGGGATTTTGAAACTGTAAATAACATGTTGTCTGATTTAGTAAAATCTGCTGCATTTTCTAATAGTGAAAGATTGGAGAGCTCAGCAGATTATGAATCAATGTATTGTTATCAACATTATGGTCATCAATTTTTGCATAAATCTGCTAATCCTAGAAATTTGTTCACATACCACCAGTGGGAACATTGTGCAACTCCGCCAAAAGGCAGTTCAAAAACATTTCCATATTTTTCAGGGTTTAATATGTCAGACCCTTCCTCATATTATTATAAGGTTACGCCAACATCAGCACAGAAAAATATGTTAACGAACACCAAACAGATTTACTTCCTTTATTGCCCAGTTGTCTGAACAAGGTTAAGACTTATGGAAGGACACCATAGACTTAAAATCGGTCTGGGGTACTAGAGAATGTCGAGTTCAGGGAACAGAAGCTTTATTTAGAGCATGCCTTATGCCTCAACAAATCATATTTTTGAAAGAGACGTCTTGCCTTGGACTAGTCAGGAACAAAGACTTGAACACACCTCGGCTGCCAACACCATCATCAACCGTGGGTAATGAAACATCACAGAAAGAGGTTATATTAGATGACATTATATAATACAACAGATCAGATCCCGATTGGAAGAAATGGTTGATTTGGCCCTCAGACACCAATGGTTGTCAGGAAAGATTCATGGGTAGAACCGAAGGGTTTAGTATCCATAGGCCAGATCCACGCTATGTGCAGAGACAACATCCAGGGGTAGTGACATCCTACAGTGTTGGGAATGTGTGCCTTAATTGGCTAGAAACCTCAACACTCACAGAGGTGAAACAACACTTATCCTTAAAACCACAGCACAGGTGCACCACTCAGAAATATTTTTTATCAAGAAGGACAAGTATCACGTCCATATCCAGAAAAGAGAGTTCGTCAATTTTTTCTTTTTTCTCTCTCTTTTATTGTTTCATTTTCATTTCACGTAGATAAAACACAACACAACAAACAGCCGACGCATTTTGTCCTTGTGCAGGACTTCTTCAGGGCACTAGATTAGATTGGTGTCAAGCCCTCCATAAATTTTTTGGGTTATAGGATTCCCTAAGAGGAGCTGTTCCCCGTCCAGTAGAATATTGTATCACAGAGTCATGCCGTCTATATAGAGGCAACAATCAGATAATAACTTAAACAGGCATGTCCCACTGTGAGGGTATCCAGCTCTGCCAGTTAATGTAGTAATGATGCTCAATGTAAATAATATGAGAAGTTATCTTTAATGTTGTCACACCAAGGTCTAGTAGAAAGGCCAGTGACACCCCCTGATAAGGGATAGATCCGTGTAGTAGATAAACCGCTACCCCTATGATGCATCTTGGCAGAGCAGACGTCCCATTGCAAAACAACTTAATAGTTGCAATCCAACCAGGCAGGAAAACAACAGCCAGAATAAGACTGTGCCAGTTCACATGGGTGCTGTGGGACGTGACAGCGATCCTTATTGAAACACCCAGACTGTTTATTCTGTGTATCTCTGAGACAAACTACGTGAGCACGAGTGACTGAGGAAAAGTAGTATATTGTTTCCACGATCCTGAGGAATCAGGGTTGTAATGTTCTGAGGTTGCCAGAAACTATTCTCTCCCCAATAAGAGGAGATTCTAGTGGCACTGTGAGCTAGCTAATGCAAACAGGCTCACGTATCAAGTGGGGGTGCTCTAGATCAGTCTGCCACCAAACCCACAGTTTATGTTATCCGAATGAGCAGATCCTGTATAGGGTATATAGGAACTACAGGACAATATGTCACCTACTGTAAGGGCTTGTTGAAGTGCATATTTCAAATAATTGTACACATTGTTGTACCAAGAGCGTTTAGGGTTAAAATGGGCTTTAGAAGACCTAAACATTTGTATGAAGCATTTTCCTAGAGTGTTGAATAACCCTTTATTTATTATAGTTACACTAGTCGACCAAAAAAGGTCCCAAGTGAAATGGAGGCTTAACCCATCTAACTGTAGTTTTGCTTCTATAAGGGCCACATTTCTACATTTTGTGGTATTTGAAAATGAACTACATGAGCTTATTTAATCCTATGCCTATTATTAGATGGGAATGAATTAGGGGCAGCAAGTGATATGGGAGCTTTTGATAAGTGGTAGAAAAGGCTGTTCTATATATAATGAAGGGCATTATGATCACTATTGTCTCTAGTTAATATTTAAAATTTAGCAAAATGCTCGTAAAGCTGCATAGGGATTAAGATGCATTTAATTGCATTAGAACGACCTAGACGGTAAAGGTATGTGCCGTAGTGGAGGCTGAAAGGGGACGGCTATTACAAGTTGTTAAATTATAGGTTGCGGTGAAGGACAGGAACTGATATAGAGCTCTCCTTCAGCTTTTTACTGGGGCAGCATTAAGTGCAGGTATCCCATACTACGTATCCTGTTTTTAGTGGAGATGTATTACCCATAACGTAATGTTGATAAGTGGTATTAAAATTGCCCGCTAATATAGCACTGTCGTGGGAAAGTAAAGAAATCTTTATGTGCGGCAAGATCCTGCATTACTATAGTCTCTCACCCTTAGCCATCCTATTATAAACATTTTATGTACACCCATAATGTTATGTGAAATTACAGAGAGTGGCAGAATTTTTGCATTAATGTTTATTTTGAGTCAAATGAGAAAGCTAACTGATGGACAGCCCCTTCCAACACGTTGGGCCGGTACACAGTAGGTTATACATTTTGATGCATGGGGCTGGTTAATAGTCCAAGTTTTTTTAAAAGACACAGATTGAATTGATCAATAAAATCTCCCTAGGATAGTAATCCAATTCACTTTGTATTGCTGCAGTATTTGAATAAAGCATGTTAAAGATAGTTGGAGAACAGAGAATGGAATTAGGCAATGGGAGTTAATTAGTTTGTTAGCTTTTAAAGTCATTTTAAGGGGTGAAGATAACTTATGTTAATGTTCTAAAAACACACAAATGGTAGTGCACAGCAAAATGTTTAAACAATTAATACAACACACCACCACCATCAGAAGAAGGTCAGTAATGGTGGTGCTGTGTCGTGTAATCCGGTTGTTGGTTAGATAACCCAATGGGGTGTGGATATTAAGCTATGATATTTATATATGGTCACCTGGTATTTCCCTACAACAATAAAGGAGCAGTGTGTATTGAAGAATAATAAAGAGAATTGTTTTGAGACCATTGATATTGACACCATTGAACTATGTGTACTTCATGAAAAGAGAAGAGAAGAAACAAAGAGAACAAACTCCACAATACAATTGTTGGATTCTTGAGGCACTCCCATTTTGTTGTTTTTTTGCACAATTATAATTGCCCTGAAGAAGTTTATGTACGGTGAATGAAACACATTAGGTGTTGATTTTTATGAATATTGAAAAATAAAATAAAGATGACGTACAATTTGGAGTGGATATATAATTGAATGTATTGATCATTTTAAGGTGCCCTACTATATGTGTGTTTTTAGAAGTTAACTGACCGTTAGGTTGCACCTTGGAAGCGGCAGGTGCTTTTTTTGAGGTACGTAGTATAAGTATGAATGTGGAGAATTTGGAAAAGGGAGAGGTGCAGTACTAGGTGTAGCTTGCTGCTTTGCTGTATGTATGAAATAAGTTAAGTTAATGTTAATGTTTTTTATGGATGTTAATTTGTTGTACTTACTTGTCGTATGTTGTGCCTTGTTGTATTTAGAATTTGTTTCTTTACTAAATTCATAGACAGTTAATTGTGTGATTTTTATATATTTTCCAGTTTTTATTGGAAAACCTGTTACTTCCCTCCATAAAGTTATTTTAACAATATCAATAGTGTCCTTTATAGTAATTAATTTTAGTTTATATTCCTTGCCCTCCAATAAAAATATTCTTCCTGTAAAATATACAATTGTAAAGGTAATTGTTGTGGTAATGGAACATGTAAGGTGTTTAAAGCTAGATTTTTTAATTAAATATATTAGAATGATAATTGAGGAGTCAGTAATGAGTATTGGCTAATTTGAAAGGATGTAAAATAAAGGGCACAGTAGTGAGAAAGGAAGTTATGAAGTTAATATGAAAGTAATATTGAGATATTAGGAATATGAAAATAGCAAATTAGATAGTAGAATAAAGTTAATATGAAGTAAATTAGGGGTTTGTGAATAGGTAATATAAGAGGAGAAAATATAGGATGTTAAACAAATTAGTGTAGTGGTGTATGGAAGAGTGTAGTGGTATGGAATAGTGTGATGTATAGTTAGGTGGTGTGATGTAGTTTAAGAGGAAGTGTTATTGTTAGAATAAGTAATAAATAGTATGGATGTATACTATATATATACATATATTTTTAAGTATTGTTTTATATTATCATTAATTATTATGGAATGAGGAGCAAAGCACTTCATCGTCATCACAAACTTTATTTTAGCTTTAAAAATGCATACAAGTATATAAAATGTCATTGCTTAGTTTTCAAAATGCCTAAAACAAATATTTAATAGCAGCCAATTTGTATCAAATGGAGCACCGCCTCATAAAATTTCTCTAAAATATTATACAAGTGCCTATAAAATATTATGCTCCTAGCGTAAATGTTATCCATTGCACTAGGAAATAAATAGCATATATACAGCAGTATATGATCGCCTAAATATTACATAACAGCAAAGTGAGGAATACATTTGAGTCACCCCACCCAAGCTAAAATCTAACTACCTATCCAATTTCCTTTGTACTGTCAGATCAAGGTAGTATTACAATAGCCGTCTTTCTACTTTTTAGGATAGCTTGTAGGAAAGTCCCCATCATAAAACATATGAATGGCATTTCTAGTTGTAGGAGAACTGAAAGTGCTAGCGTGTGGTTGCTCAAGGTGAACTTACGCAGTAGCGGCACAATAAACTTTTTCCTCTCTGTCACATAGAAGGCACAGAAGAATATGATATGAGAGAATGTTTGTTTGGATAGAGCATCGCAAGGACATGCGGTTAGACGGTTTATTGAGTGTGTATTTACCAGAAAGCCCAACATTAAAGGAATGTAATTTAATCTAAATCTTATCAATAAATAACGGTGATGGGGTTCATGACAAAAGAAAGGTAGGAGGATGGCCCACGAAGCACAGAGGGTAAAGCTTGATAAGTGATTACTCTGCTTTTTATTTTATTCCCATCTCATTTGTTCACTTTTCGCTACAAAAAGCTCTTTCAATCTTGATTTAGGATAGTTTCTGTAGCTACTAGGATTTTCATACATAACCTCCAGGCCCATTGAGCTGAGTGACTGTCTGACATAAGTTAGCCAGGGAATAGTTACAGTTCGATCAAGCTTCATAATATCTCGTATAATGTTTTGATTAAGGTGGACCGTATCTCTTTTCCATAGTGATATCCATAATATTAACGTGGCCATTTTGATGGTGTCGCTAATGTAAGGCAATCTGAATTCTTTAGGAGCAATACATTTGATACACGTACCTAGAATTGACAATAGCCTTTAGCAAACTTACCTTCAATATTTTGTAGTGCATCTACTTGTGCAGTTCCCGATATTGCTGCCCCATATGTGGCTATGTAGATAGTTTTTTGCTAGATAAACTTTAATCAATTCCTCAATTGGTTTGCTGCCTACATTTCTCGCAAATTTAAAGAGTGCGGCTATGCTTTTCGACATGAAATTTGCTCTGCTAAACACCATCTTGTTCCATTTTTATTTTGAATCAAATAGAATACCAAAGAAACTAGTGTAGTGGTGAATGGAAGAGTGTAGTGGTATGGAATAGTGTGATGTATAGTTAGGTGGTGTGATGTGGTTTAAGAGGAAATGTTATTGTTAGAAAAAGTAATAGATAGGATGGATGTCTAGTATATATGTATTGTTTTATATTATCATTAATTATGCATGGAATGTGGAGTAAAACACTTGAGATATGATAGTGGTGAAGGTTAGTAAGTTTGTTACCCATAATTGCTGTAGTAGATATATTTTGTTACTAGTTGTATAGTGTATATTGTTTTTTTTAGAAAAGATAGGGTGCGTGAAGCTATGAAGTATGGTGAAGTTATAAAACTAAGTTTTAGATAATATTCAAATTAGTTAAGAAACAGATGTGAAGTCGTTTGTTGAGTTTATTTTTATGAATTAAATAGGAACATGCAAGGCATTAAAAGTTAGATTTCGAATTTAACTATATTAGAATGATAGTTAAGGAGTTAGTAATGAGTAGTGTGTAATTTGTACGGATGTTTAACAGAGAGCACAGTAGAAATTAAGTTATGAAGTTTATATTAAAGTAATATTGAGATAGTAGGAATATAACAATAGTAAATTAGTAAATAGAATAAAGTAAATATGAAGCAATGTAGGGGTTTGTGAAGAGGTAATATAGAAGGAGAGTAATATAGGATGTTAACGAAATTTGGTCCATAGGTAGAAGTGAGGCAGTAGATGTAAACAGAAGTGGAGAGAGTAAGCTTAGGAATTAAGGTAGCATTGATATAGTGCTAGTTGTGAATTAAGGATATAGTGTAGTAGTAGTATATAGTATATTGTTGTAGAGTGTAGTTGTGTTGAATAGATTATAATTGTTTATAGAGTATTTTGGAAAGTTGAGCAATGTGTATTACAGTGGTTTTGAGTTTAGTGTTAGAGACAACAGTGTTGTAGAGGGATGTATAGTAAAGTTGTTTAGAGGGGAGTTTTGTAGAGTAGAGTGTAGTGGTGTATGGAAGAGAGTAGGGGTATGGAATAGTGTGATATATAGTTAAGTGGCGTGATGTTGTTTAAGAGGAAATGTTGTTAGATTAAGTAATGCATAGGATAGATGTGTAATATATATAAATGTATTTGTAGTTATTGTTATATTAATATTGATTATGAATGGAATTTGGGGTAAACCACTTAACAGCTACACTTGGTAGTAGTGAAGCTTAGTAAGTTTGTTACCCGTAATTGCTGTAGTAGTTATATTTAATTAGTAGTTGTATATCCGTTATATTAGAAAAGATAGGGTCTGTGAAGCTATGAAGTATGCTGATGTTATAAAATTCATTTTTAGATAATATTTAAATTATTTAGGAAACAGAAGTAAAGTTGTTTAGAGGGGTGTTTTGTAGAGTAGAGTGTAGTGGTGTATGGAAGAGTGTAGAGGTATGGAATAGTGTGATATATATTTAAGTGGTGTGATGTTGTTTAAGAGGAAATGTTGTTAGATTAAGTAATGCATAGGATAGATGTGTAATATATATAAATATATTTGTAGTTATTATATATTATTATTGATTATGAATGGAATTTGGGGTAAACCACTTAACAGCTACACATGGTAGTAGTGAAGCTTAGTAAGTTTGTTACCTGTAATTGCTGTAGTAGTTATATTTAGTTGGTAGTTGTATATTGGTTATATTAGAAAACATAGGGTGTGTGAAGCTATGAAGTATGGTGATGTTATAAAATTAACTTTTAGATAATATTTAAATAATTTAGGATACAGAAGTAAAGTTGTTTGTTGAAGTCATTTATTATGTTTGATTTAAATAGGAATATGCAAGGAGGTAGAGGTTTGAATGATACATATTAATATGATAGTTAAAGAGTTAGAAATGAGTATTGTGCAATTTCAAAAGATATAAAACAAAGGGCATAGTAGTAAGAAAGGAAGTTATGAAGTTAATATTAAAGTAATGTTGAGATAATAGGAATATGAAAATAGCTAGTTAGGAAGTAGAATAAAGTAAATGTAAAGTAAATTAAGGCTTATAGAGAAGGAGAGGAATATAGGATGTCAAAGAAATTAGGTAAAAAGGTAATATTGAGGCGGTGGATGCTGAAGGAAGTAGAAATAGGAAGCTTAGGAGTTTAAGTAGCATTGAGGTAGTGCTAGTTGTGAAATAAGGAATAGCTATAGTTATTTGTCTTACCTCAATAATTGTTCCACAGACTGTCATCATTGTTTTAAGTTTTGCTTCCGTGACAGCTTTTATTGGTGATGATGGTGGAGCAGGTGGCTATAATATACATCTAGCTTCTTGTTCAATTGTATTTGGATTAGAATTGCTGGTACTTTTGTCATTTTTCTTTGTTTAGTAATAAGGATTGCATTATTTTTCATCAAGAAATTATGTATTAAAATTCCATTATTCTCTTTTGTCAATTGAAAGTATTCTTCATTGTAGCAAGTGGCTTTGATGCTGCCACCTGTGTCTGCCAATGTCATATGGTAAAGTACTTTACTTGCTTTGCTGTCTTGTAGTACGTCTTGCTTGCACAATTGATTATTTTTGCTTTAACTTCTTTTTTTTGGTACGATTTATTGTCTTCTGTTATTTTCCCTTTGATTACTTGAATTGAAAGCATCTGAAATGAGAAAAACATTGGTAATATATTTGTTTCTTTTTAAATAGCTACCCATGATGCTTGTGGTCACTGTAATAGGATTCTATAGTTCCAAGGTCTTTTATATGTTCATTTGTGTATATATGAACTAATGTTGTTTGGTAGTTATTTGGTTACATTGAAAGCTTGTGTGCATAAATTCTTGTAATAAGGTACTTTGTTGGTGTTGGTTGTTTAAATCTATATAAAAATCTCCCATAATGATTTAAGTAAAATGGTTGTAGAATGTAAGAATGTTTATAAGTGATGTAATAGTATTTGTTCTGGTATATGTGGTGGTGTGTATAATTTCACAGCTAAGTAAATGTTTTAATTAATTTGTTGCATAAAATATAGTATGTCAATTCCTTGTTGTGTTTTATAAATAGGTAGTATACAATTGACTTTTTTGTAGTATATTACAATGCCATGGGTAGTTTGTTTGTTGTAGGATTTATCAAATATAATATGACGATATTGGGGAATTGCGAAAGCTTCGTTTGGTGTCTTTCGAGTAGTGTTTATTTCAGTTAAACAAATAATATTTGCATTAATTTTGATTGCATGTTAATGATTTAAAATGCACTTGAAGTGAGCGTATATTTTGCACAATAATATTGAATTTCTTTCTGTATGTGCTTTAATGTGTTACTGACAAATGTAATGACATTTCTGTTCTTCAGGGTTGCATTTCTTCCTTTACTTTGTGATGTGCAATTACATTTTCTTATCAAAGTTTTGAATGTATATGTTTGATATGGATATTGCTCTGCTTAAACCTACATAGTGCAAGAGTTGTATTTTTCTATTGTGAAAGTGTGCATGAAGTGGCTCTAACGTTTCACCTTGTGTCCTATGTATTGTTTGTGCTGATGCTGGATGTGGCGGAAATTGTTTGCATATAATAGTTATGAATATTTTTGTATATTGAAACTGTCTTCTTATTGGATGTATTGGTGTCCAGTTTTTACAAATTTCGGCATTATATAAGTGTTATCTTTCCAATTGTTTCAATATAAAAAGCTACCCAAATAATTATTGGTGTATTGTTGATACTTTCTACTAATTCTTCTATACCAGTTGCTCTATTAGTTAACCATCATTTACAGATACATTACAAGTTAGATCGTAGCAGAATTTTAATGCAATGTGCAAGTCCCATAGTTTTTGTTGGATCGATTGATAATTGTTTTAATATTGTTTGTTTTACTTGTTCTGTAAGATCTGAATCAACTGTATTAGTTGTAATTGTTATGAAAACTGGATATTGTTGTATATGTTGTGGCAAAACGTTAGTGCTAATTAAGCCTGGGCAAAGCACTACGCTACGCTCGCGTAGTTTGCGAAGTTCGCGCTACTTCGCACTACGCGAACTGCACGTAGCACAGTGCGAACACGCGTAGCGTAGTGTTGCGTAGTGCTGCGGTCATTTTTTGCTTGCTCGCGGTCCTCAACGTCAAGTTGGCGACCGCGAGCAAGCAAAATGACATCCCGGCGAGACTTTTTCCTTGTTCGCGATCAGCAACATCAAGTTGGCGATCGCGAGCATGGAAAATAAACCTCCCGGCGAGATTCCCAACGCGAGGAGGTCAGGTTTCTCAT
Source organism: Triturus cristatus (assembly GCF_964204655.1). Lineage (NCBI taxonomy): Eukaryota > Metazoa > Chordata > Amphibia > Caudata > Salamandridae > Triturus > Triturus cristatus. The sequence continues at coordinate 778,894,952 of NC_140586.1, read as the reverse complement.
TGCGAGTGGTCGTGTATGCTCGCGACCGCTCGCGATGAGAAACTACCAGTTCGCATTGAGAAAGCTGCCGCTCGAGTAAAAATCTACTTGAGCAGCAGAAAACTACAGCTCGCACTGTGCAAGATGCCATTTTCAATGATTGCACAGTGCCGGTTGCTTGTCCGCACTGTGCAACCATTGAAAACGACATCTGGCACAGTGCGAACAAGGTACTACGCAGTTCGCGAAGTGCTACACGTAGCTCGCGTAGTGCGAACTGCACTTTGCGTAGCTTCGCGAAGTGCTACTTCGCGAACTACGCCCAGGGTTAGTGCTAATGTTATTTGCTTCTTTGTTTGCTGACATGATATATTGTATATTTTTGATAAAACTTTAATCTGGCTGTATTTCGCATTGTTTAATGTGCAAACTACCTGTTTCTGTACGATTTCCTTCTCTTAATCTATTTACTAATTGTGCAAATTGTAAGTCATTTAAATGTCTCGTTATTTTTGTGAGTTCATATAGTTTAAAATGTGTTACCCATAAATTTGTACTTAGTGGGCCATATGAATATTTTGAATTCTCAAATATATGTGTCAAAAACTGGTTTTAATTGATAAAAGTCTCCAACAGCTAGTATAGAGATTCCTCCAAATGGCTGATTAGATGCTTCTATTTCTTGTCATCTAATACGGATAAACTTGCACGTATTATTTCCAACCATTGAAATTTCATCAATTATCAGTACTGTCTTTAATATGCATTAGTTGATTTTGAAGAATAGTCCTGTTTTCACGAGTTACCGTTTATGAGTAAAAGTTTATGACACAGGTATTTTGAATTTGTTATGTAGTGTTCTTCCATTAATATGTGCTGCTTTACCTGTTGGTGCTGCTAGTAATACATAAATCTTGTCTGGACTTTGGCCTACTTTAGTATTGTAATAACGTAATAATGTTTTATAAAGTGCTGTAATAAGAAAGCTTTTTCCAACTCCTGCCAAACCAGTGCAAAATGTATAACATGTTATTTCTTTAGTTGTGACTGTGAGCCAATGTAAATGATGGTAAACAAAGTTTAGTTGTTCACCTGTTAAATGATGCATTATATTATAGTATTTGTCATTTGGTAAACGCAAATTAGTTAGTGTTTCTTCTTCTGCATTGCTGCTAATACTTAAATCTAATGATAGTCATTTACTTTGTGTTGTTCATTATCTGGTTGATTAGTTGGTGTTGCATCTTATGGTAGTGTGTTGCGTGTAGTAGTTGTTCCTTCTGATAATTTGGCATTGTTTCAGTGCTGATGTTACTCTCTCAATTTTGCATTAGTTTATTATGTTTATTATATATGTCATGATTTTTATTTACGTCTTTGACTTGAATATATCTTTCAAAGTATGTTTTGTTATTACACATAATATTCTTTTCTTCTCTTCATGGATAAAAGAGAAAGAATATACACATTTTCAGAGTCATTGGTTGTGTTAAATCTGCAGCAATGTATTATTTTCATATTTTTGCATTTATTTAAGTTATATGTTTTTTCCATCTATATCTGGTTATTTTCTGTGTTTATGTTTTTTATTTCAATTTCATCTGAGCTGCAGAAAGTAGTTTTGGTGACTATGTTTTCATTGTCATTCTGTATTTTTGTTTGTTTGCTTTTTTAATATGATGATACATATATGCATAGTCTGCTAATGTACATTGTTCAAATGTTTTTGGCCATTTGCAATATTTAAATATGATACTGTCAAATTGTGTGTAAGTAGAGGTATCTGGTAATATTGTTATAGTATCTAGGTCTCTCATTAAATATGTTCTTTTTTTCTGGAGGGTTAGTTTTAATAAATACAAAAGACCATGAACTTTTGTGTAATGGAATTTGAAGAATGAGATAAGCAGCTTCCTGAGCACTTATTTCTGCAGACTTTAGGAATTTATTGCCTATGTGCTTAAGCTGTTCTTTAATATTACTATTGTAATATACTTCTTTTGTTGCTTGTGCAATATTTTGCTCATTCGTCTTTGTGATTTACTAATTTATGAAATTATGTAGAAACGGTATGTCTATGTTTGCCAAGACTGCAAAATAATTGAATGTTAGTTATTATTAAAGCATTCTGCTGGTGTCCTTTAAAAAAAATAGTTGTTTTTTCTATTGTGGATCTTATACATGTATATTTTGCTCTATATTTAAATTGTATATTTTCTAACAACTTTGCAAAATTTAAAGTATTATATTAAGGTTTATTCATAGTTTCATGAATATTCTGTATATGTTGCTGCAATTGTTTATCTGTTATGTCCACTTGTAAAGGTTCTAAAATTATAGTTTGTGGCATTGGATATTTTGGATATTGATATTTGCATGTTCTTTGGTTGACAATTTTGTGTGTGTGCATGTTTTTGTAGTGCTACTAAAGGTTGTATTTGTGGCACTTGTGATTTCGTATATGTGATATATTTATCAATACATTTGATTACTTCTTCATATTTTTTTTCATACTGTGTTGCATTTTCAATCCATAAAAAAGCATGTATATGTGGTGAACTTCTTTGTTGAAATTCTGCTCTGTGGAAGTAGTCAATTGATTTGCCAATAGGGTTACTTTTATGCAATATAATACAATTAGGAGAGGTGTGTAGGGGAGAGGTGTGATGCAGCGGCTGACTCCAAACTTTGGTGTAAGACTACAGTCAACACTGAGGGGTGGGCAAAATTGTGGACTGCATGTACCTAATGCAGAACTTTTCTGGGACGCGATGTAGTGTCTGACCACACCCTTTTCCCTGCCCAAACTGATTTTTATGACCTCCTCTACCATTTTTCTCAGGTTCCTAATGTTCCTTTTTGTAAAAATTGCGTTCCCTCTCATTGATTATACTTCACCTGGCCCGAGCCGGAGATTTTGACCTGAGCTGGAGAGTACGGCTTGAGACAGAGATTCTGGCCCGACTGTAGATGTAAAGATACCACTCATAAATGACCTCTGTGAATACCAAAAGTCGGAAAGTTAGACTTTTGTCTCAGATTCTCTTTGTGAATCGGGCTCATAGTATGTATGCATATTTGTGAAAATTGAAATTACATATGCAATCATGCAAAGTAATATGCCTGAATGCACACTTACTGTTAAAGTTAATGCAGTTTTGATATCTGGATCAATACACTGTAGTATGTTGCCATAATAAACTTGTTTTAGTGTTATGGAATATATGTTGGTATTTGGTTGTATATACTCAGGCAAGTCTATTGGATGCATAAGCATTTGTTTACTAATGTAATTTATTTCATTATATAAATAATCTTCTAGATCCATAATATAATGTAAATCATTTGAATTCCATGTATGAGCAGGTTTATAGTCATTATGTATAATTGCAAAAGGACTATGTGGTAGATATTGTTTCCCCCTTGAATAGCTATTACATTTTTCATGTCCTTAATGATAATCTGCTTGTAGAATTGTACCCATGGTATATTTATATAAGATATGTATTAGATGGTTTAGAATGTTGTTGTTAGTAGTTTGTGTGAGTAGTATTTAGTATTGGGTTGACTAAAACATTTGATGCACGTTCTGTGAAATGGCAGTGGTTTTTATTTGGGTTATTTTGATGTGAGTATTTCTTTTTTATCTTTGTACACTTTAGTGTATTTTTGTGGTGTTTATGATGATTATTTATGTGATTATATTATATGACATATTGTGGTTTATGTTATGTTGTTTGTATTCATTTTTATGCATAAATATTTTATAAAGTTTTTAGTTTGTGTTTTGGATTTGAAAGGTTTGTTTTTGTAATGATTGTGCTGCTTAGTTTTCAGCTATATTTATATAAAAAAAGTTTGCTCACCTTTTCAAGATTGTAGATGTTTGTAATCCAATAACCTGCGTGAAAAAACAAATAACAATAGTACATTTGTTTATCTTAAAGTTCCATAAATATTTATTTTCTGTATTATTTTACTAATAACTTAGAATGTTTTTAATTAATTGATTTTTAAACATTTAAGGATGCTTAAAAAGTATGAATAATAAGACATAAAAAATGTTTTTAAATATGTACTAATGTCAATATCAAGGTATATTAACTGATGCTTTTGAATATTGCCATTTGGTATTTTAAGTATACAAAGTAAAATACTCCAGGGAAGTACAAATGTTATGGGAAGAAGGAGCTGAAAAGGTTCTCAATAGCAAGCATAGTTTGAGTGGAATGGATACATGTGGTGTGGAGTGTTATTGTGTTGTTTGGATTGGCAGCAGTGTGGAATGTAATGAAATATCTACGTGTTCATGGGAGAGCCTGTTTTATAAAACGTATCTTGTGACAAAATCCACTTGTCCCTTTGGTGATATGTACTGAATCAACAAATTATGGTCATTGTAAATTCTCATTATATAAGAGTTTTGATACTAGTCTCTCTGACTCTTCCAGAGCCGATACCATAGTGAGGTTTAAATACTAGCAATTCCCTGATTTTGTCACCTTTCCACAGATGTACATATTGGGGCTGTAGGTAGTGGTAAGCAACAGCTCCCCAAGGTTAGAATGCCCTTTTGAGTTTGTTTAAACCTACTCACTTGCATGTTTTATGGGTTTTTATTAGCTTGCCTCAAATATTTTCCCAACAGGAGAAACGTTGAACATTTACTCCTGACAATGGCTGCAGTAAAACTTTTTCCGGGGTTGGGGAAAAAGTGGTTAGTGGTAAAATGAACTTGTTACCGTGCAACAGACTTTTGCATGAGGAAATCTACACATGATAATTTGCCAGTGCTAAAATGCAGTTCAGAAATATTTTCTAGGAGTACGATTTCACAACCTACTGATGAAAATTTTTGTGAATTTATGAAAGCTATAAATCTGCACTTCTGCAAGGACATATATTATGGGTGAACTTTTGCGACTTTTTTAAAGAATTGGACCCCTATTTAGGTCTGACGTTTTCTTTTTATTAAAATTCAATCTCTCTAGCTACTGGCTGGCTTCACTGTGAGTGACGGCATTTTGCTCTTTCATAAGGAGCATATTGGCACGCAAAGTAGTTTTGTTCAGTGCGTGGAACTACTATGGCAATGTGTGGTTTTTGAGACCAAATTTTTGTTTTGCTTTTGACAATGTTTGTTTTATTAATGACAGCCTGGCAGCTCCCAGAATAAGAATCTTTTACTAAAACCCATGTCAAAACAAGAGACGCAATAACATAACCAAAAGGCTGACCACCAATGTCATACCTATTCGCTTTGCCAATATTTGTTTATCTTCATGTTTCCTATATTTTTGTTGCAACCAATATGAACATTTTTTGGTAGTACTAGCATGCTTCAAAACATTTTGTTAAGCGACGATTTATAGAAATGGTACCTAAAATATCAAAGTAGTGTAGCAAAATATTTTTTGTTTCCTACTTGCATTTTTTTAATGAACATTTTATTTGGGAAGCAAAAAATCATCAATCTTGCTTTGAAGCTGTTGCATATATCTTTACACCCCTAATGTTTAATGGAGATATTTTATGCTGTCTACAGCTCTGGCCCCTATTCCTTATTTTCTATAGGTTCATTTCACTAAGTTTATATAATGATAAGTGGTAAGGGTGGTTGTGAGGACAGGGTGCATATAGCCAAGTAAGTTAACCAATTAACACGCTGCTTCTATGGTGTCTATGTTAGTAAACAACATGAAAACAAAGGTGATATTTATTGAAGCAGGGTTATTTGGTGTACTAATGAAAGCATGTGACCTGTATGGGTTTTACCTGGGGCTCACAAAGACATTCGTGCACTTTATACTTGTGTGAATTACTTGTCCCTCTTGTTAATTAGTATAAATGATTCTGTCCCCGCACTGAAATATGCTCAGGTTTAATGGATATCACAAAGCAGTTTATTAACATTTACTTGAAACTGTGTTAAAATGTTCGATATGGAAGCTTGTATTAGTTAAAGTATTGTTGTTTAAAACAATGTTGCTCAGAAGTGATACAATAGTGAAAGTTAAAATGCAACTGTTATGAAGTATGTGCTATGGAATGCAAAAACATAAAAGTTAGCCGCCTTGAAGGGGACACCCTAGTAAGATAGAACAATAGAATGCGTTCTATTTCAAATATACAGACAAATGTGTAAAATAAAGTCTGTATTTTTAATTTAAACATAAGGGAAAGGTACGTATGAAGCAACAAATATAAGTAAAATAAAGTCTATTTGTTTATTTTTAAAACATTAGGCAAAGGCAAGGCCATGGTGACAAATGGAGCCTGGTGTGTTTTGCTCTAAAACATACGCAGAAATGTGGGTGGCCGTGATAAAAACACAGTGTATTCTGTGTGAAATAATAAAAAAGGCAACTGTATTAGCAAATAAAGCCTATGCATTCTTTTTAAAACATTAGGGAAAGGCACGTATAAAGCAACAGAATGTATGCATAAAGCAATAAATATAAGTAAATAGAGGAGGAGCCTAGCGCGCAACCAAGATGGACGCGTAGGCACAGGGCTCCCGGGACCCTCGCGGCCTCCCACATCTATCCTGGCTGTAATCCTGTTAATTTGAAGGAATATTCCTGGTGAACCGAAGTGGAGGTGATTCCCGTTTTCGGAACTTAAATCGGACTTTGGGAGCTCGACTTATCCTGTACTCCAGAGAGAGGCCTGTTCCGTGGCGCCACCCCGGACTTGGGTTGGCACTGTCCCCGAGCTCCAATTGAACAACAACGGCTCTGGGGTCTTGGGCGGGCCCGTCCCCCCCTGGTTTCACTTTCGCTTTTGACTTTCCTCTACGAGTCTGGTGGCGGGCGCTCGCAGTCGCTCTGCGTTGGGACCGATCTGTAGCGATCGAGTGGCGTTGATAAAGGGGGCTGTCCATCAGTCAGGTGGACTCCCCAGGGTGATTGCTGCACCTCACAGGTATACTAGATCTGCTCTCCCTGCTGAGTGATGACGACCCGGCTGGACGGTGACAAGCACAAGTCTAGAGCTCCCCGGAGGGGTAGCTACGTGCAAGCTAACAACATGGACCGCTACGCCCAGCAGAAGGGATCTCCCGGATCGAGTGGGCTTTCAGATGCAGCCAAGGAGGGCCCGTCACCCTCGACGGAATTGTCACTACAAGATGTCATGGGTGCCATCGACGCCATGAAGGCCTCGGTCGGCCAGCAATTCGACTCGCTGGCCCACAAGCTTGACACCGTGTTGATCGATATCAACTTACTTAAGGCAGATCTGTCAAAAACTAATGAGAAGGTCAAATCGCTCGATCTCACGTCATCAGGCTTCAAGACGGATGTCTCTGAATTGCAGACGGAGATCCGTAGTCTGCGGGCCCTCAGCGACCTCTCTGCTAAGAGACTGGAGGATTTTGAAACCAGGGCCCGGCGGAATAATGTACGCATCATCGGTGTACCGGAGAGGTCAGAGGATGGGCCGGTAGATCTCTTTGTGGAAGATCTGATCCTGACCAAACTAGCGCCGAAAGGCCTCAGCAACTTCTTTACGGTGGAGCGGGCACACAGAGTTCCGGGGGGCCGGCCGAGGCCTGGGGCCCCACCACGACCTATCATTGCCAGAATATTCAACTTTCGGGACCGTGACGCAATCCTGCAGGCCTCCCGTGTGCATGGCCCGACGAAATATGACAATGCGGATATCAGTTTCTATCCTGACTTTACACAATCGGTGCAGAAACAGCGAATGGGCTTTATGTCTGTCAAGCGGCGGCTGAGGGACATGGGCTTGAAGTACTCTATGCTTTTCCCGGCCAAGCTACGTATTGAACTGGAAGAACGGACTCATTTTTTTGACCGGCCCGAGGCGGTTGAGGATTGGTTTGACACTTTGCACCGTCGGCATGGCGGGGAGGAACGAGCTGCGGATGAGGGTGGTGGATCAGCGGAACAAGGGTGAACGAATGACTTGTGGCTCCTTGACAATCTTGTGTTTACCCCCGACTTGGGTTTGATGTACTGGGGTTTTTCTTTTCTAGGACTGCATTACCCTTCCTTCATCATTGGGGGCCGCGGGGTATCTGGTGAGATTCTTCCTCCTCGGGGGGGGTTTTCCTTCTTTCTTTCCGTAGAGTAGGTTTATGGGGGGGCGACAGGCACACTGCGAGTTGGGGTGGCTTAATGGTCCTGTGCAGGGGTGCAGGGTGGGGGGTGTGTAGCGGGAGTTGGGGGGGGTGGCGGTAAGGGTGTTGTTTTTGTGTGGTGTTCGTTTTATACCAGGCAATCAGTGTGCTGTTTTTAACTCTCAACGTGGGTGGGGTGTCCGTTGCTGTGGAAATGGGGGGTAGGGGGTTGCGCATTTTAACATGGAATGTCAATGGTTTGGGGGACCGATTGAAGCGAGGGGTGGGGCTACAGTATCTGAAACGTCTCTCTCCTGACGTGGTTCTGTTGCAGGAGACGCATTTGGTGGGACACTCATGCCATGCTATGAATAGAAAGGGCTACCGTTTGGTGGCCCACTCTGGTTTTACTACTGGCTCCAGAGGGGTGGGCATTTTGGTTCGATCCTCTCTCCCGCTGGAAATTGATGAGGTGATACACGACGACCTGGGGCGCTACGTGGTGTTGGTGGGCCGGTGGGAAGGACGGACTTTGTGTTTGGTTTCAGTTTATGTCCCCCCGGGGTTGCAGACCACTACCTTTGCGGACTTGGGAGGGTTGCTGCTTGGGCTCCCGGAGGGCCTCTTGCTGGTGGGTGGTGACTTCAATTCTGTGGTGTCGGGTAGAGAGGATCGGCACCCTCCCAGAGACCTCCCCGGGGCGCATTCCTGGCTGGGTGGCTTTATCGATACTATGGGGCTTGTGGACTTTTGGAGATCAATGCATCCGGGGCTCGCCCAATTTACATTTCACTCTGGTGTCCACGGCTCCTTATCTAGATTGGACTATATGCTGATGCCGGCCGCCCAAGCCCAAATGATCGGGGAGGTCAGACATCTGGCCCGTGGCATCTCTGATCATTCCCCGGTCCTGCTCCGCTTAGATGTGGCCATGGGGGTGGAGGGGAGGGTGGCCCCGATTAATCCCTGGTATTTGCATGACCCCACGACTCGTGCCCTTTTGGTTAAGTCTCTGGACCGTTATTTTGAGGAAAATCAGGGTTCAGTCTCATCGGCCGTAACGTTGTGGGAGGCTTTCAAGGTGGTCATCCGTGGGCAGGCCCTGTCCTTGATCTCCCATGCTAAGAGGCGTAAAACTGAGGAGGTGGTACGCCTGGAGTCGAACATAACTGACTTGGAAGAAGATCTCGGGCGAGGGGTCACACGTGACAAACTCCATGCCCTTTGCCTGAAACAAGCGGATTACAGGGCGTTGGTTACGGATGCTGCCAAGCTCGCTAGTAGGGAGCAACAGGGGCGCTTGTATGATGTTGGCGACAAGGCTGGAAGGTTGATTGCATGGCTGGAGAAGAGAGAGCGAGCGAGTCGTGTGGTCCCGGTGATTGTGCGTGCTGATGGTGTGAGTGTTACGGATCCGGGGGAGATTGTGAGCTGCTTTGCGGACCATTTGCGGGACGTCTACTCTCCGGTTTCGGGAGGTCAGAAGACGACTCTCGTCAATTGCTGCGAGATATTGCATTGCCGTGCCTTTCGGTCGATGATAAAGAACTGCTGGACGCGGCGCGATGAGATAGCATCGGCGATTCACTCGGTCCGTTCAGGAAAGGCTCTCGGCCCCAACGGCCTTCCGATCGAGCTCTACAAGCTTCGTCCAGATAGGTTGGCACCTCATCTCCGCGAGATGTTTATTGCATCTCGAGAGGCCGGCGCCCTGCCGCGTGATCAACGTCTAGCGACCATTGTGGTGCTCCATAAAGAGGGCAAACCACGTGATTGCTGTGCGTCTTATAGGCCCATCTCCCTTCTAAACGCTGAACCCAAGATTCTCGCTAAAGTGCTCGCTAATCGTCTGATGAAAGTCATCGGTGACCTGGTACACCCGGACCAGTCTGGTTTTATTCCGCACCACAACACCGCGCTGAACCTGCGGCGCCTCCATGGAGTCCTCGCGAGAGTTGACTCTATTCGGGAGCCTGCCATTTTGGCGTCGCTTGACGCCACGATGGCGTTTGACACGCTGGAATGGTCATATCTCTGGGCGGCGCTGGCTAGGTTTGGTTTTGGACCTGGATTCATTGGATGGGTGAAGTTGTTATACGTGGAACCACTGGCGCAGGTGGTGGTGAATGGTAGAGTTTCTGCCCCCTTTTTGCTTGGCAGGGGCACGCGGCAGGGTTGCCCCCTGTCCCCGCTTCTTTTTGCTCTTGCGTTGGAGCCCCTGGTGGCGTGGCTCCGGTGGGAACCCTCCATGACGGGTATTCGTTGGACACCGACGTTTGAGGATCGCGTGTCACTTTACGCAGATGATATTTTGCTCTATCTCACCTCTCCGCGGAAATCATTGATAGTCTTATTTGATGTATTGAACTCCTTTGGTCGCAATTCAGGGCTCGTCATTAATTGGGTGAAATCCTGTGTCTATATGCTGGTTGGCGGCCCCCCTCTCCTCCCACGTGGCTGTCCAATTCAGATTTCACATTCTGGATTCAGATATCTAGGTATCCACGTATCCCTCGATCCGGCGGTCCGTTATGCTCTGAATCTGTTGCCCCCGCTCCAGCGGCTGCGGGCTGATGTAGCTCGTTGGCGTAAGCTCCCGCTATCACCGCTTGGCCGGGCAGCCTTATTCAAAATGATGTCTCTTCCGCGCTTTCTGTATGCATTGCAGAACACGCTGGACGTGGTGCTCGCCCGATATTTTAGTGAGGTAGAGAGCTTACAGAGGCAGTTAGTTTGGGATGGGAGACCGCGCATTGCTCTCGCTAAATTGACCCTACCGTGGTACGACGGTGGCATAGCTCTCACTGATATTAGACGCTATTATTGGGCGTCCCAGTTGGTGGCGGTGAATCATGGGACATACGGCCCTGCGGTGAACCCCGCGTACGAGATGGATAAGCTACTGTTGCCGGGCAGAGATTTCAATAGGGCGCTTTATTCTACGAAGGAAAGTACTAAATTGACCGGTCCTACGAAAAATGCGGTGCGCGCCTGGCGTTGTGCCACCGCTGCTACGGGATGGACGGGCCGTCTGTCTCGTGCGACTCCACTGCATGCGTCGGATGCGTTGGGAGGTTTATGGCGTTCGAAAGGCTTTGAGAAGTGGGACTTGATCGGAATTAGTCGTGTGGGGGATCTTTGGACGAAGGGCGCTTTTAAATCGTTTGAAGCTCTTCAGACGGAATATAAGCTGAGCGATAGGGAGTTCTTTCGTTATGCGCAGATGCGTCATGCGTTACTCTCAGCCTTCCCGAATCCTGCAGTTATCCCCGAGGCCTCCCCATTGGAAGATCGTCTGCTTGATGGTTACCTGCCAGACAGTACTATTTCCCTGATCTACAAAAAACTGATTAATACTCGAGCGGACCTCCTCACACATTTGCGAGAGGTCTGGGTCGCTGATGGCCTAGAGTTGGATGACGAGGACTGGGTCGCGGCCGTAGCCTCACCGAGGGAGGTTGCTATACCGGCTCGCCTTCGATTTGTGCAGTTGAAGATACTACATAGGGTCTATGTCACCGGTCCCCGCTTGCTTCACATGGGTTACACCAGTGATGGTTTATCTCGGCGCGGTTGTGGCTTGCTTGGTACTTTTCTTCATATTCTGTGGGAGTGCCCGAAGGTGATACGTTTCTGGACTGGTGTACATGCAGTGATGGAGGAGGTTACGGGTGTGGCGCTGCTCCCTGAGGCTCGGCGATGTGTGCTGAATGTGTGGGAACCGACTGACTGCGATGTGGCACAAGAACGTTGGGTGACTTTGGGCAACATGATCGCTAAAAGGGACATTGCGCAGCTCTGGGGGTCCGGCCGGCCCCCCACAGTTGCGAAATGGAAAGAAAACATGGATTGGTGCATGTTCCGAGAGAAGACGGTTTATGTGGCCAGAGGCAAGCCTAGGGCATGGAGTAAGATGTGGGGTCCCTGGAATTCCTATCGGGGGGATATCTGCGCCCCCCCCTTGGTGGTCGCACCAGACGTAATGATGTCCCCTTGACTTTGATGTTCCTGGTCGCTTTGCGGGAGGGATGACCGAGCCTCTTCCTGCCCCCCGTGCCCTTTTTCACGCAAATAAATGTGTAATTGGCTTCGTTGTCGCTGTTGTCCCCCGCCCATGAGAGAGCAAGTCCCTGTTAATGGAGTTCTTTTGCCTGGTGTAAGTTTCTTTTTGTTGTTTTATTTGTACAAAAAGTTAATAAGAAACCTTTCTGAAATACTGTGTTCAGTTGTGGGCGGCTGCAGCCGTTAGGTGTGCGGTTCGCTTCGGCTCTTCTACACTGCTGTATTGTTGTTTTCTCTATATTAGCGGCCGGCCCGGGCGGTTGTAGGCCCCTGACTGTCAATATTCGATGTGTAAATAAAGGTTTTTAAAAAAAAAAAATATATATATATATATATATATAAGTAAATAAAGAAGCAGGAGGCCAACAAAAACAAAGATATGCACAAAGCCCGGTGTGTTCTTTTTAAAATATAAGAGCAGAAAAGCATGATGTATTTCTTTTAAAATACTAGGCAAAGGCACGCATAAAGCAATAAAATGCACACATAAAGCAACAAATATCAGTAAAGAAAGAAGCACAAGGGCACTCAAAACAAAGGTGTGCACAAAGCCCGGTGTGTTCTTTTTGAAACATGGGCAGAAATATAGGTGTGATAACATAAACACAGTGTATTTTATAGCACTAGGCCACTCAAAACAAACATAGGGATAACGTTTGGTGTGTTATTTTAAAAAATGAGCAGAAATGTGCAATGGATTAGTTTTAAAACATCAGGGAAAGGCACGCATAAAGCAACAAATATAAGTACATAAAGAAGCATGAGGACACAGAAAACAAACATATGCATAAAGCCCGGTGTGTTGTATTTAAAACATGAGCAGAAATGCGGATGGCTGTGATAACAAAAACACTGTGTATTCTGTGTGAAATGTTAGCAAAAAGCAAAAATATATTAGCAAATAAACCCATGTATTCCTGTTATTAGGTAAAGGCATGGCAATGGTGACATATGGAGCCCGGTGTGTTCTCTTTAACACATATGCGTATTTGTGGGCGGCCGTGAAAATATACATATGGTGTATTATGGTGTGAACAAAGGAAATGTACGCATAAAGCAACACATATATGTAAATAAAGAAGCATGAGGCCACTGGAAAGAAACATATGCACAAAGCCCGGTGTGTTATTGTTCAAACATAAGCAGAATTGCATGTGGTTGTGATAAACTAAACACAGTGTATTATGGTGTAAAGAAATGAAATGTATGCATAAAGCAATAAGTGCATCTGTGGGGCGGGTATTTGCTTATATTAGTTCAGCCGGTGTGAATTCGGGAGAACAACATTCACTAACAAGTGTAAAACCTTTATGGCATTGCAGGGGAGGAGTGGGTGGAGCTTTGTGGGTACACCATTTGCGATGCAGGCTCTGTGCATCTGAAGTGGAGTTGATGTGCGTTGGCGAAGCGTGCTGCTGGTGTGGTGTTTGCCAGGGAAGCGGGGGTGACGGTGTGGTTATGGCGGAGTCTACCTTGTGAAATGTTTCAGGGAATCAAGGACCGCAGCGGCTGTATCGTGGCCCCTCCTGGCATGGGAGGTTGGGAGAGCGTTTGCAGTGCCAGGGCAGCTGCTCTAAGATTTATGGGCTTGGTGCTGTGGAGCGTGGAGGGGCCTGTTTGGTGTCAAGATGTGCAGGAAACACATGAGTAGCATGGCAGCATGCCTGGAGTGCGGGTTCAATGGTGGGACATGACTGCTGTCATGGTGACAAGCGTGCACGTGCGCCGATGGACTTCAGTAGCATTTTTTTGTATTGTGCAGTGGTCACATTTGGTCCTTATCGTGGGGTGGCTGCATAGAAAGGGGGCATGCCACATTGATGGTGTTGCAGCTTGGGAATGGGTGTGTTTCCTTTGCCGGTGTGGGGAGAGGACCAGGGCTAGGTAGACACCAACATAAGTGAAGTGCAAAATATCTGTGTGTCATATCCTGGAACTTCTGTTTAATTTCTACATGTCTTATTTGAATATTAAAAGAACATAAATGTTTTTATTCAAAATTGATTTAACATTTTTTCATCTGTAAACAGCTAAGCTTTAATAATGCACTTACCTTTTTACCAACTATTGTACATTTTTATATGCACTTACTTTCAAATGTTTCACACGTTACATCCCCATTACAAGGTGGCCACCACACTACTATTGCCTGGAGTTCTTTTTAGGTCGAGCCTACAGTGCTTGCGTTGTCAGGCTTTCTGTTGTATGTACTTTGTGGGATCTGACTCCTCCCATCACTTTGGATTGGCTTTTGTCTGTGTCAATAAAAATGGTAGCCTGCAAATGGTTAACAGTTGGTGCATGTCCCACCTTTTCTCTAGCGTTAACTCTCATAGAGTATTGCTTCGGGAATAAGCAGCGATGCACACGCTGTTTGTGTGCCTTATTTCTTATAATTTGTCTATCCCCCCAATGCTTGAACAACCCTCCGAGATCTATGTTTCTTAAAACATTATTTACAACCACCTCGAAACGAGCAGTCAAACACACTAGACTTTTTCCTTACACACAATGCTATCAGCATCTTTGTAACTACATCAAGGCCATTTTCTAGAGGATAGACCTCACACACGAGGCTATTACTACATTTAGGCTGTTTTCTAAAGCATAGACTCCATTCTGCCAGGGACATCTTTTTTTTCTTTAGATTGTGAAACCATTTATGTAGAGGAAAGAAAGAAGGCTTCCACATGCAGACGGAAGATAAAGATCGCAAAGCATCCTACCACTTAGGTGCCTTCACTGAGTGTTGTGGCTTTACTCAATCTTTAAATGAATGCCTATTCTAAGATGCATGTTGTAATTTTATTTTTTGTAGTTAATACATTTTATTTTCTTTCTGCATGCTCAAATCTGCTGGATAGCTCATTTCTTTCATGAGGAGTCATGTTTATGTATAGCTCTTTGCTTGATTGTGTGGATGCTGACTAAGCTGTGTACATGTTGGGGCACAGCTGGTTTCCTTGGTACAATCCTCGTGTTTGCAAGCCACAGTTCTCTTTTTAAATGATCACAAGGCTATCTATTACTTCCTTGTCTGAGAAGAGGAAAAAAACAATAGAAATCTAAGGAGTCCTTTTGATACAACATTGTTTATCAAAAGACCATGCACACTCATCATGAATCTGCTTTTTTACACAACAGCTGTGGCGTATACTTCCTGTGAAAATGAAGAACCACTCGTGAAGGCACATAGTGTGAATTTAATCTCTCTAGGAGTTCTGGTCTAAGAGGGTTCTTCATAACTTTTGAAATCGGATAGTGTAGAGTGTCCTTTCAAACCCAATTTCAAGCCTTAGGTACTCAGATTCTTAGTTGAACTTTACCACCAGCTAGATCTCATATTCGTGCCACAATACATTAATCTGTAGAATTAAGTGTCTTTTCAGTCCATTACTTGCTTCAAAAATTGAAAGATTAGGGCACTGGTCATTTGTGCACCACAGGCTATACGCCTCTGTGAAACTATCAGTTCCTACACCACAATCTTCTTCTTGTGCCCCAGCTGATCAAATTAATTTTCACAAATGTTCAGTTTCGAGCCCAAATCTTGTATATTGATTGTAGTACATGTCAAAGAGGACTGGATGATAGCTAAAACTAATTTGGCAAAAGCTAAATGTTTCTAGGAACTCTAGTTGAATGATTTTTTAGTGTCAAGAGTTATGATTATCGGGGGCTGTACTGTTTGTGAGGTATGTCAATGATCACAATCCAGATGTTCCCTTGTATGTCTGTATTATGTTATGTGCTTTACAACTAATTTTGTACCCATTTTAAAATGTGATTACTCTATTAAAGCATATAAATTCTGGATTTTTGTAATATTCTGCTTTACATGAAATGATACATTACATCATTGTATCATTGTAGACTTTCCTACCCATTGTTTTGAAAAGAGTTGAAGATAGCCTGAGTCCTTGTTGGCATTTCTTTAACCAATGTATGTAAAGAGGTCGTAACCTCATCAGAGCCTACAGTTTTCTGTGAGAGATGCAGTTCCAGGTTTGCATTTGCTTCAACAGTGGTACAATATAGTATTAGCATTGCATTGACGTCTACCACTGGGATATCAGTTATTGCTGTCAAAGACTTTTTGTAACAACCCTTGTTCTATGCCGTCTTTAAAGAGAGGTTTTGTGTAGTAATTGGAAAATATTCTTGCAGTTTCATCTTAGCAGGTGTGTGCCTGCAAGGGT
Source organism: Triturus cristatus (assembly GCF_964204655.1). Lineage (NCBI taxonomy): Eukaryota > Metazoa > Chordata > Amphibia > Caudata > Salamandridae > Triturus > Triturus cristatus. Next base: position 778,878,629 of record NC_140586.1, on the reverse strand, counting down.
TTGATGCTTTCTTTGTAATTTTCATTCTGTAATACATGCAATTCATAACCAATGTCAGCTTCATTACTTTTATTGATTTTAAAGTAATTTGTATAAACAGGCTTTTCTTAGGCTTTTCAATCAACAGAAACTTTCACTTACCTCCCTCAGTTTTGCATTGTCTATTTCTTATTTGACAAAGTGTCAACAGCAAAATGTCTGGGAGAAATCTATTCTTTCACCTCATACGTACTGCACTTCTTACAATCCATACATTCCTTTCCCCCCGTTTTGAAAAGGACCCACAAGACAATTATTAACAATCAGTATTTAATGTATTAAACCATATGGAGTAATTTATACAGTTACATAAAATTCATCAATTTGAAAACAGTCTAAGATTCAATAAAAAATATATTGCATAAGATATCACAAATACACTGTAACAAGGGAGACAACACATAAGACATTTGTTATTAAAACTTTGTTAATTTGAAGAAATCATTGAAATTATTTGCGCCTTTTTACAAAATATCACACATCGTTCCTCAAATTTAACAAACATGTGCGTCGACGTGTTTAGGTGGATTGACAAAGTAGCACCACCTTCTTTAGGGCAAGAACAAATATTTTATACCTCCTAATGAATATGCAGTGTCTGCCTCCTTCCTTCAGATGTGAGGCACACTCTAGACCGACAAAGCTCGTCCCAAAGATTATAGCTTGAATTTTAAATCCTAATATAAAGCTAAATATTAGGCCTCAAGGTCCAGATTCCAGGACGTGGTCACGGGGGCTAAACAGCCCTCCAGTTCCCTCAGGTTACCACCAACACCTACACCGAGTCTATCAATGATGGTATTTTTCCACGTTATACAGAGGCTCGTTTCACGTCCCGGACCGTCTCTGTTAATCGTCGATGGAACTCTGCTTCTTGGAGTAGCAGGGCCTCTCTCTTTAATTTTGAGATATTTCTTATTTGACCCTGTGTGTGTTTGCATACCAATGCTGTAATGTATGTCTACAGGCGTACTTTTTAGGTCGAGCCTCGCAGCATGCATGCGCTGCCTGGAAGGCATGGTGAATTTAGTACATGGGCTTTTAGCCGGCTTATCGCTTGTCATTGGTTGTTCCGGGTGCCTTTCTGAATTCTTTACCTGTTAATAGTAAATCGTGCCTATTTGTCCCTCCTTTTGGTCTGTTGTTCCCTTCTAAAGAGACTAGCCCTGTTACAGGGCTCATTTTGCTTTCGTCTATTTCAGTTTGTTTCACGCACTATTTTTTCCGAATGTCAGACTTGTGTTCTGGAAATGTTGCAAACGCGAGCAGCTGACCAGTATTACTGCTTTCTGCTCCCACTCACCATTTCTCTGTGTATTCTCCCCTTTGCACCTTAGCTTTCAGTTATGATCTTCAGCGTCTGGGTCACTGAGGATCGAGTTGAATAGTCACAACGTTATAAATTTGGCTTTACTCGCTAGCTTCCTTTCACCCAGTCTTTTGTCTTTGAGCATTATGTTTCACTCGCTCGGAGGTCCGTTGCTCCATTTTTGTAAAAGGGGCTGTAAATCTTGTTATTTATCTGGTCACAAATGTGGCAGCTGTCTCTCTTTTCCCAGTGGTAATTCCCCTTTCTTAGCCCTCTAGGCAGTGCTGCAGCTGCATTACTTCTCAATCTAATTCCTCCAGATAGTGCTACAGCTACTTCTCTAGTCCCAGTGTTAATTCCTCATTCTTATTCCTCTTGGAATTGCTGCAGTTGCGTCTCTGTTCCCAGTGCTAATTCCTCGTTGTTTATCCTCTGGGCAGTGCTGCAGCTGCGTCTCTGTTCCCAGTGGTAATTCCTCTACCGAAGTCCTCTAGGCAGTGCAGAAGCTGTGTCTCTGTTTCCAGTGGTAATTCCTCAATCTAAGTCCTCTAGACAGTGCTACAGCTGCTTCTCCGGGCCCAGAGGTAATTCCTCATTCTTAGTCCTCTAGATAGTGCTGCAGCTCCTTCTCTGGTCCCAGTGGTAATTCTTCATTCTAAAGACCTCTAGACAGTGCTGCTAGCTGCTTTTCTGGGCCTGTCAGTAATTCCTCATTTTAAGTCCTCTAAGCAGTGTTGCCAGCTGCTGCTCTGGGCCCATCTGTAATTCTTCATTCTAATTACTCTACACAATGGTGCAGCTGCTTCTTTGGTCCTGTCAGTAATTCCTCCATTCTAAATGCTTTAGACAGTGTTGCAACTGTGTCTCTGTTACCAGTGGTAATTCCTAATTCTTAGTCCTCCAGCCAGATCTGCAGGTGCGTCTCTGTTCCTAGTGGTAATTCCTCATTCTAACTCCTCTAGCCAGTGCTGCTTATCTGCTCCCAGATGTAGTTCCTCTTTCTTAATCCACTTTCTGAAAGCGCAAGACACATTAACAAGATCAGGTTAACTTTTTTGTATTTAGGTGCTCTGCCATTAAGTGATACCAACGCCATCCTTGTTTAATCGTTATTTACTCTCTACCTGACAGATAGGAGCATTTTGTTGTTGTTGCTATGTCCAGTGCTTCCATAACCAGGGGGCTGGGACAAATGGCTTGCTGGTAAATGGATGGTACGAGCAGTGTTTTCAATGGAAAACTCTTAAGGGTGCCAGGTGAATAGACGCCGTGGGGAGGAGGGATGTGACGCCTCTGCCATTTGATAGTACTTAAGTGCTTGTCCCAAAGGCGAGACTTATAAAGTATGCCAATGCTGGTTTTCTTTATGGCCAGTTAAATAAAGACCTCCTTCACACTGTTTATCCGGCCAAGGGTTAAGTTGTACATCATCTCTACAATTTGGTCTATGGCTGGCTAAACAGCAGAGATAAGGTGCTATTTTGCTGGCTGCTGGGTAAATAGCAGAGATTTTGTACTATTTGCCCAAAGGCCGGTTAGACACTTCCTTATTGGCATATTTTGGAATTTTTACCTTTCTATCTAATACAGACAACACCTAATCATTCTTCACCCTTCTGTTGGAAACTCACATGATACTAATTTTGCAATATTGGCAGTTATAAATATTTCTCACTTTCATCTTCATGAGGGTTTTATGTTTCTACCAACTACTTCGTATTCACACCTGTGTAAATATGGATGCTACATTTGCAGGGGTTTCTGTATATATTTCTTTGACCACATCCCTCGCCCCCAACACTTATTTTAATATCGATACTCAAAATATCAATAGAATTCTGACATTAGCTCATCATTCTCTACATCATCCCATTCTTGTCATCACCCATATTTTGTTTATAATCTGAAGAGAAATTTTTCAACATGGCACCCATGCAATTTTAACCCCTACCTATACACAGTCCCCAGTTTCAGCCAATACTTATACATAGTCCCCAGTTTCAGTACAGAATCTCTCTCTGGGGTTGCTTCACGGACCTGTGTTGACCCATGTGTGGGCTCTACGAATCCAAAATTAGATTCACTGTTATGTGGTATGCAGATTTGTATAGTGGACTATCACCTGTATGGGAATCCTGGCACTGAGGAGGTATAAGTCTAGGCATGGCTACGGCCTGGTGGAACTACTCGAAAAGCCAGGTCTTTGTCTTTTTGTGGAATTCAAGAAGTGAGGAGGAAGCTCCTTTGTATAGTGGCAGATCGTTTCATGCTTTAGGAGCAATATGGGAGATGGCTTGACCCCCCCAGATCTGGTTTTCCATATGTGTGGGATTTGTGCAAGCAGGAGTCTGGACGAGCACAGGTGTCTGGAAAGTTTGTGAAAGCAGATGCGATTGAGGTATGCTGGGCCAGTGTTATTTAATGCCTTGAACGTGTGGCTGGGGAGTTTGAATTGTGCTCATTTGTGAATGGGGAGCTAGGGCAGCACCTTCAGGTGTGGTGTGATGCGAGTGCCACATGGGAGGTTGAGAGTGATTCTGGCTCCCGAGTTCTGAATGGTCTTAAGCATTCTGGTTAGTTTTTTGTTGACCCTGGCATAGAGGTTGTTCCTATCTTGCTTGCTTGTGACCAGGGCATGCATGAGAGTTTTAAAGTCACTGATTTAGAGCCATTTGAAAATCTTTCTCAGTATCTTTAGGGATTGGAAGCATTAGGTGAGGATAGCATTGATTTGGGTGGTCATGCTGAGTTTGCTATTGGTGACAATGGGTGATGGGGGTGGGTGTTTCTTTTAGCTCTGTTGGCCATCAAGTAGAGTGCCATGGTGATGAGCTCTTCCAGAAGATCACAATTTCGGTCTTGTCAGTGTTCAGCTTTAGAAAGTTGAACTTAATCCAGTGTCGTGATTCCAGTCACGCAGGCATTGATCTTGCTCAGGCACTGGGTGTCTTGTCCGTAAGGGAGAGAATGAGTTGTGTGTCTTTGGAGTAGGAGAGGATGTTGAAAACATGAGAGCAGATGATGCTGACTCGAGGGATCATGTATGCTTTGAAGAGGGTCGGGCTCAGAGAGGATCCTTGTGGAACTCTGCAACTGAGGTCATGGGTGTTCGAGGAGTACCATGTCCTGCTGACTGGCTGCATTCTCCCAGTAAGGAAGGAGCAGATCCATCAGAGTCCATGAGCATGTATTCAGATATCATGTAGATGTTGGAGGAGGATGGGAAAGGAGACTCGGTCAAATGCTGCAGAGAGGCCCAGGAGGATGAGGGCTGCCGTGTCTCCTCTGTCGAAAGTCATGCAGATGTCTTCAATGCTGTAGTTGGGTCAGAAACTAGACTGAGAAGAATTGAGGAGTTGGTGGTTATTGAAGTATTTGGTGAGGTGTCGGTTGATGATTTTCTCTACCACCTTAAACAGGAATGGTAGCAGGGAGATTGGTATGTAGCCATCAAGTGCTGAAAGGTCTGCATAAGGTTTGTTCAGCAATGGGAGGCCATTTGAATATTTCCAAGCATCCAGGAAGGTCAGAGAGAGGAGGAGGTATTCAGCATGGGTGGGAGCATGATGCTGATGGGTTGGAATCCCCCGGAGTAGGCATGATGGGGAAGGGGTCTGATGGAGTCGCCATAGTGGTGGTTTCTTCTAGGATGATGTGGTTAGCATTGGTTCTTTGGATAAGATTGGTAGGTGTTCGGCGAGGTCTGTCAGGTCTGGTTGCGAACTGAAGTTGCTGTGAATTGTGGTGATTTTGCTTCTGATGATTTGAGAGGGATTGTTACAGAGGCCCGCGAGGGAGTGATCGAATTGGAGGCAGCCAAAGGCAAGGTAAAATCCTTCACAGTCAGTGAGGATTTCTTTGCTTCCATTGGTGTTGGCATTGATGACGTCTGCCAGAGTGGTGAGTTTGGTGTTCTGAATCATTTGGTGATAGCGTCTATGGGCGGATTTGAGTATGATCCTGTCTGCATTGTCTTGGCTCATTCTCAATTTTTGCTCCAGTTGTTTGCAGTGGTGTTTCATTTGTCTGAGTTTCTCTGTGCACCAACCGGCCTGGAGTCTGAATCTTGTTGTATTGTAGTGTTTCAAGGAGGCAAGGGAGTTGGTGAAGGTGGTGATCCAACTGTTGAAATTCTTGATGGCTTTTGGGAGGCTGTTGCTGTGTTTGAGTCGGTGGGTGTTGAGAGTGGTGCTCCATCCCTTGCCAGTGATGTGGTGCCAGTTTAGGCAGGATGGTCTGGTGCTGTTGCATGTGCACTGAACCCAATGAAGATGCTGAACTTGACAATGGCATGGTCTGTCTAGGGGACTAGTATGTGCATGTTGACTTGGATGTTGCTGAAGTTGGTGGAAATAGGGTCCAGGGTGTGTCTGGTTACGTGGGTAGGTCCTTTAATCATTGGGTGAGGCCCATGCTTCTTAGGTCTGCAATGAGTGCTCTTGAGTTTGGGTCGGTGTGGTCTTCCTAGTGGAAGTTCAGGTCTCGGAGTAGGATGTAATTGCTAGCATTGAGGGCAAGTGGTGCTACAAAGACCAATATGGTGTCTGTGAAGTTGGTGCATGGTGTTAAGATGAGAGTGCTGTTTAGGATGAAGTTGGATGTGACACAGCTTGAACGACAGGTGTTCCATTTTTGGAGGATGATGCTTCCGTGGTTGTGGTGCAGGTGATGATGTTTTTGTGGATAATGGCAATCCTGCCTTTGGGTTGTGAAATCTGTCTTGCAATCTTATAGTTGGGTAGGATGGCTGTGGCAATGTTTTCACCCATGGAGGGATTAGCCAGGTTTTGGAAAGGAAAAGCATGTCAGGGGCATTGTCATGCAGCAGGAACCAGATGTCTGTGCGGAGTGTTGTGTGGGTGGTTACAGGACTGTGTGAGTGTGAAAGAGTGGGGTGTTGGATGCTGCCTGTCTAGTGAGCATTGGGTGTGGGTAAGAGCATTAAAACTTGCAGGAAGCACAGGCGAATGCTCCCTCAGTGTTGTGTGGTGTGATAGCAGCCTGTGGAGCAGCATCCAGAGTCAAGGGCATGGAGGGTCACAGGATGGTAACAGCGGGATGGTGGAGGACCATGGGTCTTGGCACTGCGAGTGATCTAGGCGCTGTAGAAACCATTATATAGATCCTGGGAGAGGAGAGGAGTGATGTTACTTCCTGTGCAAATGGAAATGACTCTTCTTGCTTGGCTTGGTTTTTTTAAAGACAATTTTAGCGGTAAACCAGTGATGTTACTTCCAGTGCAGATGGATGATTGGAAATTCAGTGATGTCATTTCCTGAGAAGAATCTGGCCCTGCCATTTTGAAATATTTTCTTTTAAAGATTTTGGGCCACATGTATCATTATTTCACGTAGCAATTACCTAATTGCGATTTTGTCCAAATCGCAATTAGGTAATCACTATTCCTAATGTATGAAACTCGATTCCTAATGGGTTGCAAATGGACATACATCATGCATATTAATGAGGTAGGTTACAATTTGCGACCCATTAGGGAATCTACGCCATCACAGGGATGGTGGCCTGCTGTGGTCAGCTGACCGCCATGTCTGTGATTGCTTTTAAATAAAGCAGCCTTTTTTTTATATGCAGCCTGTTTTCCTTAAAGGAAAACAGGCTAATTTAAAAGGAAAAAAATGAAACTTTGCAGTTTTGTTTTTTTAAGAGTAGGCATTGGGATCACTACCTACTCATAAAAAATATTTGTTTTCCATTCTCAAAGAGGAAGGGGCCCCCAAAGGACTTACAATTTGTCAATAAATTACACCTCCTTCAAGGAGTCTGTAAAATATGCATTTTTGCAACCGTAATTCGGTGGCAAAACATTGATACATCCCAGATTCTGTATTTGGAAGGAACACCCTAAACACGTCACTCCCAAATACCGAATCGCAAACACAAATTGCGATTTGGTAATGTGTTACGGAATCATAATTTGTGTTTCATACATATGTAAATGCATTTTTGCAGTCAGAAACGGACCGATTGTCCCTTTCCAACTGCAAAAATGCTTAATACATGTGGCCCTTAGTTGACTCGTCGCTCCAACAATGTGGTCAAAAAAGAGTATGCAAATGTGTGTAGTGTTAGTCCCCTCAAGTTCACCTGTCTCAGGGCCGCAGGGTTCAGATCCCTGCATGGAATTCCATTAGAGAAAGCGAGTGTCCTTTCTTGGCCTTTTTTGTGGATTAAAAATGCTCCCATGAAAGGTCAAACATAGGTCCACAAGCGACTGAAGAATTTGTGAATCCTATTAAAGAATCCGCAAATACATAAAAACAGAGTCTGCAGGGGCTTGATGCTGTGAGGGTTGGCCATCTGCTGAAAGTTCGACCAGGCCCTATGGCCAAAACCCACTATGCACAGCAAAGCAAACGGTGAGCTGCAGCAAGCTAGCAAAAGGCCAGGCTTAGCAGCCAACCCTTATGGCTCTGTCCTGTGGCCCTGTGCTGTGGTGGTTGGTCGACTGTAGCAGGTTGGAAACAGTGCCTCGGCTAACACCTGATGTATGTGGGTTAAGTGGGGCCTGTGCAAAGTTTGTTTTCTGACTATACTCCCTAGAGTGGTGTTTCACTATTTTCATGCCTGTGTGAAGCCAAACAAGCCTTGAGAAACCTCCAAGGTAATGTGTTACCTCTCCGTATTAGGTGGCAAGGGATTTATAAGAAAATGCCTGATTTTGAAGTTCCAAATAGTCTCCTGCTCATATCGTCATATCATACAGTCAGCGAGGCAAAAGAATGAACATACTGTTCCAGCATGGAGAAGGGCTGTGGGGGCTGGGAGGGTGTCTGTGCATCAGTGATGTGGAAAATGTTGCAAAACCCAATATGATGTATAAACAACCTCGCATTTTATTCAATTATAGCGATCAAAATACTTTCAAGCAAATGGAGAGGTAACAGTTCTGATTGCTGCTTGCCAAAGAAAGCTTTAGTCATTTTTCTTCAAGAAAACATGGATGCCATTCTTCGATCGGAGGACTACTTGAGGTACCATAATGGGAGGCTTGGATTCATCAGGCAGAACTTCAAACCGCAGCAGCGTCAAGGCCAGGGCTACTTTCATCTCGTTCATGGCAAAGTTCTGTCCAATGCAATTCCTGCAAAATTAAAATCCAACAGCATTATCGTTTTAGTCAAGCACAATATTCGCTATAGACTTCGCACCCAAGGTAAAAAAGAATTGTGGCATTCTGTGAAACATTTTGTGTCATTAGTTTATCCCATAACCTGTAGTTTCCCAACGAAATTATTAATTAAAACAACATAATAAGGGCCATATTGGACTTTGGATCAAAACTGTAATTTTGGTAATAATAAGATCAGTCGGAAGGTTCTTTCACCTTTTTCTTGACAATGGTTACCTTTGAGATGGTGCCTAGGCTTAGTGAGAGGATAGACACATTCCTATATATATATATAAAATGGGGCACACACACACACACACCAAACACAGAGCATCGCGGAAGGTGAAGTGCAGCAGCTCATACCTTAAATAGACAAATGCGAGCATGTATTGCATAAGCGCATGTTTATATATTACTATGTGAATGACAGCCCAACAGCTCTTATACCACTCACGTATTTTCTATTCATCCCCTGTGAACATATTTTGGAATATTTAATAGTTTCAGACCTTGAGTGCCTAGTAGAACAGGTGCTATATGCCAGAACTTTTAAATAATGACACTCAGGAAATTGGAATTTAACATGTGCAATAAATACCACCTATTACAAGTTTTGCATTATGTACCAAATTCGGCATACCCCAGTCTTTACCAGGCCCTGTCACCTGGTAATATATCGAAACTATGACCTGCCAACGGATAGCTGAAGAAAACATCGAGAGGTTTGAAAAATGCTGACCCCCTCGTAAAAGAGACCATAGGGTTACAAGCTGTACGTATAACTAAAATCATGTTCCACAGAACATGAATGTTGCAATTGTAAAGTACAAAGGGCAGTGATGGATGAGTCAAAGTCCAACAGCTAGAAACTGACATCGGCAAAAACAGACTTCATTGAAATCACTCACTAGAAACATGTGAATATATATAAATGGCATCTCCATTGTTCATTTGTGAAGTGTCCTAAATGAATCTTCTCCTGGTTCCTTGAAAATTATATATGAACAATTCTTAATGTAGCTCCCAGACAGGTTGTTCTCAACATGGTTTTCATGTTAGTTGATTGGATGGTCAAGGTCACCATTGTCAGTTCCTTGAGTTTTTAAATTTTTTTATTTCTATCGATAATACAAGATATTCAGCAGCCACTACATCAGAGCAATCAAAGATATCAACAGTGTATCTAGCACTCAGGTTTGCGGTACTACAGTTAGTCAGAATTCCATCCCTCGACCCCGTTAGTGGCTTCATCGTAGATATTATATCTCAAACTTGTTATACCACTTGGCCTCGCAGAGGGAGCCACACACGGACTTCCTTGATAGATGTTCCATTTGCCCCAAATTCTTTCCCATTCCTTTGTACAACCCCTGCTTTCAAATACAGCTTTCCCAGCCACCATTCAAGAGTCCATATCTTTTTCCCAGTCTCAGAGAGTTGGTGCAGTTGGTGTTCTCCAAAAGAGGGCAATATTACGTTTAGCAATAGCTGTCCCCAAGTTCACCCAGGCCTGATCTTTGCTGGCTTAGGTCCGTAGCTTCCCATATGTTTAAAAGACACCTCCTAGGCGATAGTACTAATTCCACCCCACACACCTCTTGCATGCAGTGAAGGATGGCCTCCCAGAAAGCTCCCATGGCTGGACATTCCCATAGTATGTGATAGAAAGTACCCTCTCAACCACATCTCTACGACAACCAGAGTCAGCGCCTCTCTCCATCTAACTGAGGTATTGCAGGAAAATAGGATCTGGGGAGTATCCACAGCTGCAGCAACCTAAACCTTGCCGATATTACCACCTCTCTGGGAGAGGCTATAGCCTCTATCCAGTCTTCGTCCACTATTTCCCCCATATCTGTGAGCCACTGTTCACGGAGACAAAGAAGAGGGTCCGGGAGTTGTTTATTAGCTTCTGGTAGGTAAGGGATATTGCTCCTTGGTCCATATGGTCCGTTAGAAGCCTATCTTCTAGTGGAGATGCCTCCGGAAGCTCTTCCCCTCTTGGAATGACTGCCTGGAGAGGATGTCTAATTTGCAGGTATTAAATTGTTTCCGTAGCTGCCAGGTTGTGATCCTGCTGTAATGCAGCGAATGGAACCACCCCTCTCCACGACCACAGGTCACCTACACTGGAAATTCCTATGAGCTCCCACTTGTCAAAGCCGGGCATTTGCACAGCATACCCATCTTCTCTGTGTACCATAACAGTGTAGCCTGTGTTATTTTATTTTGCCAACCCAAAATGTTATGCAACTCGTGCCAGAGCTTGACTGTGTGATCCGTTGGACCCATAAGATGGAGGTGTCTACGGTCGGTATATAATGCTTGCACAAATCCTCCGGGGCATAGGACATATCTGTCCACCCGATATGCAGGTTTATCTTGAGGTCGGTTCACCCATTAGTTGATGATCGCCAGTTGTGCAGCCCAATAATATTTCCGGACATCCGGTAATGCTTTCCCTCCGTAATACCACACTGTATCAATTTATTTGAGGCTATCCGCAGGGGTTTTCCTGTCCCACAGTAGGGCTCTAACCTCCCCTTCTATTGCCCTAAAATAGGGCCATGAGACCAAAAACAGTGTAATCTGTAAAGCGTATAAAATCGGAGAAGCGCCATCATCTTAAATAGGGCCCTCTGTCCCAGTAAGGAGAGTGGAAGTGATCTCCAGCGGCAAACATCTTCCCGCAATCACTTCAGTGGGGCCTGGAGATTGTGAGTGTAGAAAAAGTCTGGATATGTTGTGACATACATGCTGAGATATCGGAAACCATCCCTCACAACTTCCGCCGCACATTCCAGCGATAGGGCTGGAGCAGGGCCATGCAGGACATAGATTGTGGATTTGGACCAGTTAATGGTGTATCCAGAATACTTTCCAAAATTCAGGAATATATTTAACAATCTATTTATGGAGGAATGCGGCTCTGCTACATAAAGTAGCACATCGTCCACGTACAAGGATATTCTATCCCCCCATTCCTCTATCCAGCGCAATCCCGGTATCAGCGAGTCTCCCTGAACCCAAGGCGCCAGTGGCTCAAAAATTAAGGCAAAGACTAGCAGCAAGTGGGGCAACCCCGCTTGGTTCCGCGTCAGAGGGTGAATATCTTGGATGTTATCCTATTCCCTTTCTACCTGTGCCTGGGGTTTCACATAGAGGAGCAGCAGGCATGGCAGGAACTTGACCCTGAAGCCCATTCTCACAAGTACTGCAAATCGGTATGGCCATTCAACTGTGTCAAAGTTCATACGGGCATCGGGGGACAAGATCATCGCATTTTCCTGTATTGTTTATACCCGCCCAATCACTCCCTGGAGACGACGAAGATTGAGTGCCGTACTACACCCTGGCATAGATCCGGATTGATCCGGGCAAACCAGTTTAGGGATGATCTGTATCAGACGGGACTCCAATAATTTGGCTAGGATTTTGAATTCTGTATTAAGCAGTGAGATGGGGCAAAAGGAGGTGCATTTCTCTATTTGATTGCCTTCTTTGTGAATGACTACTATGGAAGCCACACGTTGTTCTTCAGGAAGCATCCCCACTGGCGGCTCTCCAAATACATATTCCTCAAGTGAGGAGTCACACTAGAAGCCGTCAGCTTGTAAAACTCTGTTGGGAGGCAATTAAGCCACACTGCTTTACCCGACTGGATGTTGCGAATTCCTTGGGCTACTTCTTAATTAGTAAGATCACCCTCCACTAGTGCCAAATCTTCGGGGATGAGGGTGAGAAGGGGCGGGTCTGCTAACAATTCTCTAGCATCCTTTATCATGGCTGTGGTGACGGGAGTATATAGAAATGAGCAGTGGGTAGCGAAGCCTTTGGGTATGTCTTGCGGGTCCACTAAAACTGCCCCTAAGTCCGAAATTAGGGTTGTGACCCACCTATGTGAACACTCGCATCTATCCACCCAGGCCAATTACTTCCCCACCTTGTCACCCACTTCATATATTTTGTGTTATGTGGCCAGGTGTCGGGCCTTCCTGCCTTGGTGGCCAAATCCCTATACTCCTTCCTCTTAAGGCCTAGAGCTTGTCTAGTGGTGTCAGAATCTCCCTTTGTTAGCTTCGCTTCTAGGTCGAGTATCTTCTTCTCTAATGTCTCCATGGTTGCCCCCTGTCCCTTTTGTGCCCAACTGTGAGGGAGAGTGCCTGTCCCCTGATCACTGCCTTAAAGGCTTCCCATAGGTTCTGTGGGGATTCGACTGAAGTTCCGTTTTCTTTAAAGTAGTGCTCAACTGTCTGTACTAGCCCGTTCCAAATGTGTGGGATCTTTAGATACCAGGGATTTAACGAAATGGTCTTCCGTGTGCGTGATGCAAGCATCTTGTATGTTGCTCATACTGGGGAGTTGTCTGAAATTCCTTTTGCTAGGTGTCGTACTTCACTAAAACTGGTCACTCGGTTTGCCAGGGTGAGTATGAAATCTTTTCTTGAAAGACTGTTATGTGCTTCAGAGTGAAATGTGTATTGTTGTTTTTTTGGGTTGTGATTTCACCACACATCAGTGAGTCCCATGGCAGTTAGGAAGTCAGTAAAACTAGAGGGTCTGCGTGGTGGGCCTTGTGGGCGGGGGAACGATCACTCTAATCACACAATGTCATGTTAAAATCTCCTCCTATTAGGAGCTCTCACTCCAGCAATCCCAGCAACTCCTTGCTCAGGTCTGGGATGTAGTATTGACGGGGCATAAACTGTAAAGATAGTCACAGTTTTCCCCTCCCATGTGCTCGACATGGCCACATATCTGCCCTGTGTAACCGTCCAGGTTCGTCCCACTGTAAGAGGGAGTTGCTTCCTTAGGAGTATCCCAACCCCACGGGATCCTGAGGTAAACCCTGTGTGAACCAACAATTATTAGCCCCATTGGTCTAATGATTTACAAGTGTTGCCTACTTGGTGGGTTTCCTGCAACATGACAACATCAGGTGAATGGCGTTTGATGTACAGGAGCACTATCCCTCGTTTCAGCTTATCCCCCAAACCCTTTACATTCCAGCAATGTGGGAATGCTCTTGAGTCAGCCATAGTCAGCTTGCAGGTCCCTTTGCTCTGCCTCCTCCCATTGGTCATTTGATCCTCTGACGGGGGCTGGGATGGTAGACTCACATGTAGTTCAGCCCTGTCACTCTGTGTGGTGCAATAGCTCAATTGTCGCTGTGTCCAACAGATTAAACAATAAATAACTAAAAAGGAGTGTAATCCCTTTCCTCTCCTCCCCCCTTCACTTTGGTCACTGAGAAACTGTCATTCAATACTAAAAGAATTTTTTTTTAAACTCCCTGCCTCCCTGCAAAACGGTCCGTGAACTGCCCGCCTCCCCAACACTGCAGAGCACCTGTAGTCCTACCCCCACTTGAACTGTGGAGGACTGTGGCCCAGCCATTCCACCCACCTCCCATCCCTTAAATGCTGAGGAACAGGAAAGTGGCACCAAATTTTCAAACAGTATTCACTTATCACGAAGATGTAGTCCCCATCAGTGCTGTTTGTTATGGTGTGACGGTACAACGAGGGTCCCCAGTGAGACCCAAATCTGTGGGGCTGAATCCACCAGACAGTCGCAGATCGCTGCACTTCCTCGAACCCCATAATTAGTTACCCATTGGTCCTCCAAGGTGGAGTGAAGGGTTATGTTTATCAGTAACTCCGTTCAGGGTTGCTGGTCTTCCAAAGTATCATGTTCTTTCAGTCTAGACTCTTTTGTTTGTTGCTCTGTGAATTTCATGGGTTTCCTTGTCTGCCTGTATCTTTGTGCCTTGGGGCGGGAGCCTCCCACAACTCTCCATCCTTCCACTCCAAGGCGTCATCAGGAGTGGAGAAGCACAAAGTCTATCCCTCTGCTTCAATCCACAGATTTTCCGGGAAAAGCATGGAGTACTTTACTCCCTTGCCTCGCAATGTTTTTTTGACTTCCAGGAAGGTTCTGCTCTGCCTCTGGACATCGTAAATTCCAGGAAGAAAGTAATCATGCAGTTTTCACAGGACATCAGCGGGGTGCTGTGGGCTGTCTGCAGTATTACCTCTCGGTCGTGGAAATTAAATGTTCGGGTCAGGATCAGCCGCAGTGGGGGCCCTGGCTTTGGAGGCCCACCAGGGACCTGGTGCGCCCTTTCAACCGAATTGGGCACCCTTTCAAACGAGAAGTATCGAGATAGACCAAGGGCTGAAAGCGGTTTGTAACCAGGGCCATTGCTGGCCCCTCTGCTCCCTCATGGAGTACGTTATTTTATCGTTACCTGCCTTCATATTCATCAAGCTTGGCCTCCAGCAATTTACATGGGGCTTGCAGTTCGCAGACCTGTTTCATCAGTACCTCCGTATCTGCCTGAAGACCAACTGTATTGTCTTCCACTTCCTTAACTCAAGCCCCAATATTGTGGAGGTCCGCTCTGATGAGGGAGATCTCAGTCGTCACCCAGGGGGTGGTCTTGTGAAGTGTCAACTGTCTTTTTTTGCGTTTGGTTTAGTGTGAGTGCATAAACCTTTCCCCTCGGCATCCTGGTGGGTAGTTATGACTCTAAAGTGATAAAGGGTCACTAAGCCCTCTAGGTTATTCACCACCGCCTGCCTGTGGACATTTGAGATATTGCACGCGGCCTGTCGGGTTTCCCCCAGAGTGGCCCACTCCCCCCTCCTTCTGATGTTTCAGAAACCCTCAGGGTCTACAATTCCACCTTTTCACAGTCCAACAAGATCTTTCACACGGTGTTGATTTAGAATATTACCCAACGTTGGCACTGGTAATTCACTCGTGTCCCCACCTCGATATATGTAGTGGCGGTCTTTCTGATGCTGTCTCTCTGTGGGCCGATGTTATAACCTGTTGTGTTGTGTGCATCTTCCTTACTACTATTCTGTCCCTTGCTGCTCAGCCATGAGTGATGTCACTTAGAATGTTGGGTGTGAGGGACTGGTGGAGTTGGCAGTTGGAAGAGATGGGCTGAGCAGCAGGGAGGCTGCTCCTGGTGGGGCTCTACAAGAGATCTAATGGGTTCTTATATATGGACTTAACAGAGGCTTTACTTGAGATCTACCTTCATATTTGATCCTGTAACCTGCCTAATAAATACACAACCTGTTCTACGTTACCTGGCTACCTGGTTGATGCTTCATTATTACACTGGCGACGACTGGAAAATAATCTACGTGTGTGCTTCTTCCTGGATTATGCTTTATGAAGCTTAAAGGATTTTCAAGAGAAAGGAACTCCAAGATTAATTCAAGTAAAAGGACTTCAAGTAACTTCAAGAGTAATTGCGTATTTTGAGGAAACTGACACTCAAGAGCCCCACCAGTGACCACTCCATCGGTCGCCCTAATACGTAAGTGCCAGTTCCTCTTGAATTTTCCTTGAATGTACAAGAATCTGACTGACTGAAAAGAAGCCTGGAAATGTGCAGTGACTTGTAATTTAAACCTTTCATGTGGAAGAGCGTCTGTGGCCAGCGCAACATTGACAAGCTCTTGTCTAAACCTGCTGTTCCTGTTAGGAACTGTGCTTCCCGAAACTCTGTTTGAATTTTGACATTTGTCATTGCTACTTGAAATTTTACTTGTTCACGCTATGCTGGCCGAGTCCTTAAGAAGGGTGTGATGCTGTGTGGCATGGAGAAATCGAAGAGCATAGGAGCAGCACTTGTAGAGACAGTCAAGACTGTTATCATGCTGAAGGTGTGCGCTAAAGAGAAGCATACTTGGATGACTTTGTGGAAGAAAAGATCGTCATTTGATGCTGTTTATTTGGGATTTGAGTTCAACTTAGACAAGATTGTGACAGTTACCAGCGCGCACATCTTTTATTCAAATGCAAATATAGCGCGAGCGCTTACCTGTTACTGTACACGCGCGGCTTCTGGAGATCTGTTTGTTCACGTCATTGCTGCATTTCTGACCTGCGTTAGCACGTTTGAATGCACGGACGTGCCGGCAACCACCCGGCTTGCCGTCGTGTTGCGTGCCACCATTTTGTACAAATTGTTGTTACTCCTACTTTGCCTTGACGGTGCTCTATACTGGATGAGTGTTGTGGTCGTATGGTCGCAAGAGAACTAACTTGCTGAATCTCTGTGTTGTTTCTCTGTGCGCTCTTCTTTAAGTATGGCGGGTGTGCGAAGAGGAACCAGCGGAGTCGGAGTGGGAGATTTTTGGCATATGCGCAGTGATGGGTGAATCTTCTTCCTCTGTGCATGCGCGGTGATATGCACACCTTCGTTTCCATAGCGGATCTCTGTTTCGTTGGAGCACATGCGCATTGAGGAGGAAAACCTCTTTCCCTACACATGCGCAGTGATGCGCTCACTTTTGTTAAAGCTGCAGATCTTTGTCAACTGTCAACCACGTTTTTTAATGGGAACTTCCTAGTCATGTGTCTTGAAGCACACGGAGGACGCTGGATCTTGCCTGCAGTTTGGGTGGTTATGAAAGGTAGTGCGCATCTTTCATTATTTCTCACTCCATGTGTGTGACGTCAACTGTGAGGAGGAAGGTACTGTATCATGTTACATCTGCATGGATCTAATGGACGAAGACAAGGACAAGGACTTCACTTTGGGTGAGGACTTCGGGTGAGAGATCGCTCACCGGAGTCAAGAATTTCTTGTTTTTTTTTATTTTCGTTGTTACAATACTGTTTTGTGGGGGTGTGAGTGTGTGCCTCTATCTTGTGGGGGTAGTGTGTGTTCTGAGTGTACCCCAATTTTTGTTCCATAGGGATGTTTGTACCCTGGTTATTGGGTGGTGTTTGAGGAGTTTTGTAGCTGAATGTCCAGTTTTGAGACGTTTTGGGAGTTATGTGCTCCGGTTCATTTCAGTTCACAGGGAGTTGGTTCCCTATTACTATGTGTTGAGTTTAAGGGAGGTGTTTTTCCCCTATAGGGTGACGTAGTTCCCCTATTTCTGAGTTTAAGGGAGGTGTTTTTTCCCCTATAGGGTTCCCCTATTTCTGTGATTGGTATCATAGGGAGGTTTATTTTCCCTATTTCGGAGTCTTTTGGGAGGTGTTTTTCCCCTATAGGGTAACGTAGTTCCCCTATTTCTGAGTTTAAGGGAGGTGTTTTCCCCTATAGGGTTCCCCTATTTCTGTGATTGGTATCATAGGGAGGTTTATTTTCCCTATTTCGGAGTCTTTTGGGAGGTGTTTTTCCCCTATAGGGTGATGTTGTTCCCCTATTTCAGTGTTTTGTATCATAGGGAGGTTTATTTTCCCTATTTCCGAGTTTTTGGGAGGTGTTTTCCCTTTTACGGTGTTCCAAGTTTCTTAGGGTGGTGAGTTCCTCTTTTGCAATTACAATGTTCTGTGTGTCTAAGGGAGGTGTATTCCCCTATAGGGAGGTGTAATTTCCCTATTACGCTGTTTTGGATTCTAAGGGAGGTGTTTTCCCCTATGGGGTGGTGTGTTTACCCCATTGCTGTTCATTTGTTGGTGGTGTTTTCCCATCTAATTAGTTCCCTAGGGAGGGGGATGGGGCTCATTATTGGTTTTCTTGCAAGTATTTTCTGATTTGTTGTATGTTTACTTGCATAATGATTTTTCTGTTTATGTATGCAATGGTATTTTGGTTATATCTTGATTTTATGCATTTGTATCTTTATGCTTTGTTTTCGTAAGGAAGGGAGATGTGTTATAACCTGTAGTGTTGTGTGCATCTTCCTTACTACTATTCTGTCCCTTACTGCTCAGCCATGAGTGATGTCACTTAGAATGTTGGGTGTGAGGGACTGGTGGAGTTGGCAGTTGGAAGAGATGGGCTGAGCAGCAGGGAGGCTGCTCCTGGTGGGGCTCTACAAGAGATCTAATGGGTTCTTATATATGGACTTAACAGAGGCTTTACTTGAGATCTACCTTCATATTTGATCCTGTAACCTGCCTAATAAATACACAACCTGTTCTACGTTACCTGGCTACCTGGTTGATGCTTCATTATTACAGCCGATTTCTGCGTTAACGATGGTTCTTCCTGGGCCTTGCACTTGTTACGGCAAGAGCTTTTGGCAGACACTTCCTCTGTGTCTCCCTGGGCCAGCCACTCTGAAGGGGCATACGGGCCCGAGACCAGGCCCCCAGAGTAGTCCAGGTGGGGTCTGGTGCATGCCTCTGTTCACCTTCTGGGTCACCCCTACGGCAGCTCCTGCAGCCCCCACTCAAGACGCCATAAGGGGACCCTCCCAAAATGTGTCTGATTTTATTAAAATAGTCTTTTTTGATGGGGGCCCATGTGCACCCACCCGGTCCCACCGGCGCAGCAGGCCACCACACCTCAGCTGCTGTACCTCCTCACCACACTGGCCCGGTCTCCTCTGGCTCATCTGGATCGCTCTGGCCATTGCTCATAGATTGGCCTTCCGAGTTCACCGCCCGGTCACATGGCCCCCGGCGGCTTTGGCGCCATCTCTCCTCACCTGGGGACAACGATGCTTCGGCCGCACTTATGGCCCTCTGCTCTGTGGTCAGCTCCTCCTCTCGCTCCTGGCACCCAACACCAGTTGCCGCAGGAAACAAGAGGGGCTCCGCTAGCTCCAGGCAGCATCTCCTTGCTCCGATGTCGGAGCTGTTGTTAATTGAGTTCGGGTGGCTCCACCAACACTCACTGCCTCCAGGGTGCCAGCACAATTTAGGCCCTGGTCGTCACCAGTGACTAAGCCTCTCTCTGCATTTCACCCCATAGGCTTCTAGGGCTGATCACGCCTCACCAGGCGCTTTGGTCTCACAGCAGGGGCATATTGTTGCACCTCGAGTGCCTCAGCAAACAGATGTTGTGATGTATTGTGTGGGATTTAGGTGGCGAGATGCGGCAGCCTCTATAGTGAGCGGCCATCTTCCTTGGCGGTCGGCCACGCAGCCCAGTTCCTTGAGTTTTGAAGAGATTCCTTCAAATGCTAGAAACATGTTGTTATCACAGTGTTGATCCACTCAATAAAACCATCTTCAAATAGCAGTGTCACACTTAAAGCAATTAGTAATGGTTATCAGTCACAAGAAATCGATACTCATACCTTCGCAGATTGTTTTGTTCCAGAGTATTAATGCAGACATGCTAAAGGTATTCCTTTTTTCTTCCCTATTCCAAAATCAAGTTGCTAAAGGAAAGAATTTGTATAATGTTAAAGCCGGACACATTTTCTCTTTGATGACTGGCCAGGACTATAGATTTACTGTCACCAACGCGTCAACAACCTGCATAGCAGTAAGGAACTGACGCATCCCTGCTTTTTTGACTCCTCACCACTGCCGCGCATTGTCGTTGATTTTTACCTCATCTACGGTACTTTGTTCTGATCAAGCACAACCACTGATTTCATGAACTACAACTGCATTTAATCTTTAAAAGTTCATATCTTGACTTGTGTGTATTGGAGTTTGGTGGTTTTGGTCTTATTTTAATCAGATAAATATAGGCTATTTTTCTAAACCGGCATGGAGTCCTTTTGTAGGGTTTTCACTGTATTACTGTGTGTGTGTGCGCACAAATACTTTACATATTGCCTCTGGGATAAGCCTGACTGCTCTGTGCCAAGCTACCATGGGGGTGAGCAGGGGTTATCTAAGGTATGTAATTTACTCATCCTGACTAGAGTGAGGGTACCTACATGGACAGGATGCATACCACTGCCAACTAGAGTCCCCATTTCTAACAGATACAGTTCTTTCTCTTGGTTCACATGCATCCAAGCTAACCTCTCAAAGCAACTTAAAGTGGAAGGCTTCTTATCGGACTCCCACTAGATATTATTTAGAGTTAAGACTGATGCTGATCTAGTGTTGTGTTGAATATACATATACCTTCACAAATATAAATGCCAGCATCTGTTTTATCATTCTCTGCCTTCATTCTCAAAGTTCATCCACTGCAGAGTGGCTTCCTTCCCACTGTGGTTCTAGTGCAGACTCTGGGTGCACACACAGCCGCTTACACCTGTGATGCCTGCATGTTACAGTTAAGTATCTGCCGAATGTAAAACTCAAGCCAGGGAGAAAATTACTGATTTCAAGGTGACATAAGGAACAAAACGCAAGTAGGTGGGTGGATCCTGAAGCTAAAAGTTAAGAGAGGTAACCTTTTTCAAGGTAGGGTTACCTTAAGCAAATACATATTTCCAGAGTTAGGAGCACTAACAGTATTTTAAAAGGGTATACTGTACCTTGGTCCAGCAGCAAATGGCACAAACGCATGAGAGTGACGATCAGAGGCGTTCTCAGGTGAGAACCGCAGGGGGTCAAACACCTGAAAAACAATATAGGAAACCAAAGGTAAAAAGAATGGAAGCACTTAGAGAAAGGAGACATTTGCTACTGACGAATGATGAAAGAGTACGAGATAACATAGCACAGGTATCATAATATAATGCGTTAACTAAAACATTTATTCTGGGAATCAAGGGCATGCCATGTGATAAACTTTATCACTGTGTTTCAAATGTGTTCTAAAGAGGCATTTTATATTATTAGTATGGTTACAGCCCAAAAACAGGTTTTGAAAACTATAGAGGTCTCCTTCTTGCCCTACATGTCTGTGTCTCCTTTTGCTTCTCTTTGCTTTCTTTTTTCATTTTCAGCTGCCTTTCAGACAGTGATGGTGAGGAGTCCCATGGATGGATTGAGAAGCAACGATCGTGTATTGAATAGAGACCTGATGAGTTGCTGAAGGGCCCATATAAAAGGTTCCATTAAAGTGCATTCTGCTGTCTAAGGCAGCAGGGGGCAAGTGTTATGACTCTTGTGGCAACAAAGGGACCTACTAATGATGCCTTCTAGTATCCATGTGTTCATTGTCAGAGAAGAGAAACTCTGGAAGAAATGTATTGAGAATCCAACCAGGTGTGCCAGTCATCCATTTGGCACCCACTACTAAGAGATTTTTAGTCACTCTACGTTTTTCAGAAATTCTTTGTAAAAAGGGGCACTCAGAAAAGTACCAAAGGGGACAATAGGATTCCAAAGAAGAGTGTGTGTTCATTTTCTACTAGTCATAGTAATGCACAGGTGAATGGGAGAGGACGTGTGGATGTCCTTTGATATCAGTGTACCTCTAAGACTACTCCAGAATCATTGTAGCGGGACAATGAGTACGTAGGTGGGCTCCTCTGATATCAGTGTACATTCATCATTTTCCAGAATTCCCATGAGTCAAGTAATACAGACGGACAATGAGGGGGTCAAATAAGCATGTTTCTCTTTTTTTTCCTTCAGGGCTCTTTGACAGTACATTTATCACACAGGACGTGGGTGCAGAGCTGGACGTCAGACTTTAAACACAGCACTTTGAGGATGGATCGCAGGGGATCACTATGGTGCACGAAACAAAAGAGTTGGGAGTTGACATTTGAATTGTGGGTTCACGTCTTGTGCATCGTTTTGTATTTTATTGAATGTAATTGCATTTATATAGTGCTTACTACCCCTTATGAGGCGTCAAAGCTCTTTTTAGGCTAGTTGCTCCTACTCCGGAACCCATAAAGGATTAGCGTTGAATTAGTATAGTGAAATATGAAAGCAATTTGAGTGGTGGATAGATTAGTCAGTTATTTGGATTGAGAAGGATAGTTTAGAGATGGACGAGAGAAAAAGATTTGCATTTATATAGCGCTTGTTACCCCTGATGGGGTGTTGAAGCGCTTTTTTGGGCGAGAAGCACACTACTCCGGAACCCATAAAGGATTAGTGGTGATTTAGTACAATGAAATATGCAAGTAATTTGAATGGTGGATATGTTAGTCAGTGTTTTGGATTGAGACAGGTAGCGGAGGGATAGAAGCGGGGAAAAAGATTTGCATTTATATAGTGATTGCTACGCCTGATGGGGTGTTGAAGCGCTTTTTTGGCGAGTAGCACGCTACTCCGAAACTCAAAAAAGGATTAGTGAGGATGCCTCCCAACATCTGGGGAAAATTCATCATATTAAAATGGACTACTCAGTATAATTACACGAAGATCAAACCATGAAATAAAAATAAAAAAGTTAAAATGTTCAACACTTGTAATAAAAATGGTTCCATTTCTACAGATTTTGTTGAAACATTTTTTATTATTTTCCAAATCAACAATGACTGTTCATTACACCACGGGTCCCCGTGTTCAGTAAGAATACCTTCCCTCCCAACCCCAACTCGTCCCCCCCCCACCCCCATGTCAGTGCGCCTCTGTCCCCTACTTCTCCCCCGATGTGCCCCCCCTTCCAAGGAGATCATTTACAGTTGCTCACCCCTTCTCTGCGTAAGCAAATCATCCCTCTTGTCCAGGCCTCTGATTTATGTCTAGGGGCCTCCTTCATTCCCTTCCCATCTCAATCCTCAGTTCCCCTCGCCTCTTGCCGATCCGGAGTGCTCCCTCCGTCCCCCACCTCAGATATCAGCCCCTGGAGCTCCACTACCAACGCTTCCCATGCCCTGGCCGTCGCTAACGCTTTCTCATCGTCTCCTCTCAGAGCCACCTGCACCCGGAGCGTACCCTCCGCCCCCGCCCATCTCACTAGTGCTGCCCTCCACCGCACATAGCTAGGCCCCCCCCCTGGATTTCCAGTGCAGGGTCAATTCTCTCTTAGCTAATATCAACCCCAGATCATAGAAACTGCTAGTGACCTTCGTGCGGCGGGTGTGGGGAAACCATAGCAACAAGCAAGTCCCCATCTCTGGAGTGATAGAGCGGTCTGTCACCTGATTCAGGCAGTCCACTACCTCAGCCCAATAATCGCCCAGCTGCGGACAGGCCCAAAACATGTGGCGAAAATCTGCCCCCTCTCCCCCGCACCGAGGGCATGGAGATTGTGTTCCACCAAAGTATTGCAAGACCTTGGCCGGCGTCATATACGCCCTATGTAACGTGAAAAACTGAACTAACTGGAACCGTGCGTTCCGAGTTCCCTTCCAGGCCCTCCGCACTAGCGTGGACCACGTGGTCTCTGGTATTTCTATTTCTACAGATAACAATATTTATTAGAAAATGTAAATGAATGTGTTCGAACGAAATAAAAAATGACTCCCTTTATTGTAGTCCCATCGCATATGCTGTGGCAGTCTAATAACACACAGATTTGCTGTAGAGCTGGGCAAGCAACGTGTTTGGCAATGAGCTCAGTTTAACCTCCTCTTCGACCCTTGAGCCCAAAACAAGCCGTGACTTCTGCCTGCCTGCCAGCCAGCCACGCTGTAATGTCATGCATCACAAATTAAAAGCAAACCATTAACCTTTGATGTAAAACAGGAGAGAAAGAGTATAGTTGCTGGATTGCACCATGTGAAGCTAGAAAACCTGGGCTCAGTCCCAGCTTTTCTGTCCAAATCCTGTGATCCTAGATTAATATTTTATTTCACAGTCTCCAGTTTATTCTCCAGTTTATTCATTATCACACCTCCGGAAGTGCCTGCACAAAACCTTGTGTTTGATTTAATAGACTATAATGTATAATAAAAATCTTGGTCACTTGTGTACATGAGACCAATCCTCATCCTCACTTTTAGTTCACTAACTGCATTGTTTTCTGGTCCGGGTGGCATGAATGTTTAAACACTATCACTTTTATTAAATGCAACTCAACGCAGTGATATAATCTGATGTACTAAGGTGAAATGCTTCCACATGTTAAACATTTTCAGGGCTTGGCTCGTGCATGGGCTCTTAGAGCCAAGTTTGACCTCCCGACTTGGCGCGCCCAGTTCTAATTTGAGGTAAAAGGTGAAGTGCTACCAAAAGAGCAGCAAGACTGCACAACCAATCAGCAAAGAAGAGGAACCACAGTAAGTGCATTAACCCCTTGCATGCCCGCCCCTTTCCCCGCCCAGTGCCGCGCTTTGTATTAGCGGGCGGAGTTCATGACGAGCTGGACTCGTCATGGGCACAGCGCCACCGCAGCCCATGACGAGTCCAGCTCGTCATGGGCACTGAAGGGGTTAAAGAAAACAATATAACAGCATCATCTTCTCGAAGGAACTAAAGTTAGATTTAAAGTTCTGAATCAATTAACCCCCAAAGTCTGCCATTTTAGTCTCACCTCCAGTTTATGCCTTTCACATTTCCTATTACCTTGGAACAGGCGTCTTGAGTTGGAGATGGTTGTATTGCATATTCCATTTCCCTGACTGGGTTTGCTGCAAATGTCGTTTGGCACTTTCCACAGTGTTCCCCATGAGCATGTGTAGTGAGAACTCCCAAGGAAACTACCTAAAGACATCTGTTAGAAGATAATTTAGGAAAGGGATTTGTAAAAATGACTTGTGAATGAGATGTTGTGCATGGGACTCTGCTGGTGAGGGTAGGGCCATATGAGAGGCCAACTAGGGTTCCAAGGGTTTGGCAACACAGAACTCAAGACACGACATAGTGCTTGGGACATTGGGCTAAGAGGCAAGGACTTTGAAATATGATGTATTCTGTTGGATGTAGATAGGTCAGGCTCGGAATTCACAGTCATAAACATGTTTTATTATATGGCTTACACTTGTATAGCTGACAGAAAGGCTTGCTTGCAGTCATGGACAATAAACCTGGTGCGCAGGGCCATGGAATCAGTAGCAGATTTAGGGGAACGTGAATTGAGACACTGAATTTAGGCACTGGATATTGGGACATGGACGTTTGGTGAGATCTAGGAGTGGAGCTTGGTGCATGTTTCTCGCCTACTACCATGCTAGTTCCAAAAAAATTCTCTGGTGCTTACAGTGAACTGCCAATATGGATTAATGGTTCACTGGAGGTTAAATCGGTGATTTTTCCTTCAAGAAGACAAGCTACTGTCCTTTGTGTGTGGGTGGTTTTTGTATCACACAAACAAACAGAAGGCAGCAAACCACTGTACAGGGCCAACAGCAAAGATAAAGTTGATATCTTTCTTTGCCCTATTAACGTGTATATTTTAATTTGGCACATAAACATGCATTTTTCCTTGGCCTTTCAACATGCGTCTTTGTGAGTAGCTTTACGTTTTCGTATCAAAAACATCCAAAAAGAAAGATACACCATCACTTTTCATCAACCTATTACCTGACCGCAAAAGTCTGGGCAACAGTAATAACATTCACACATGAAGAAAACAATACATGAGATTAGTACTGTACCTCTGGGTCTTTCCACACGGTGGGGTTTCTATGAATGCTATAAATGCTTAAAAACGCAATAAATCCTGCGAATAAAAAAAAGAAAAATACTTAATATATTAATCTAACTATTGAACATAATTACATTTTTGAGCTTTGGAATTGTCAGTTTTGCCTTTCAGTAAATGGCAACGTTTAGGACTCAACAAAACAGTCCACAAATGTGGA
This sequence comes from Triturus cristatus, assembly GCF_964204655.1. Taxonomy (NCBI): domain Eukaryota; kingdom Metazoa; phylum Chordata; class Amphibia; order Caudata; family Salamandridae; genus Triturus; species Triturus cristatus. Next base: position 778,852,885 of record NC_140586.1, on the reverse strand, counting down.
TGAGATCTCTCCTCACAGAGGTAAATTTCAGATGAGGATATGCAATTTCCCGGATCAAAAATTCCACTTTTACGTGGGGGAAGGCTATGTAATTGGGTATATCACCCAGATGGCTGTGGATTAAAAGTAACCTTTTAATGTTTAATGTTGAAGCACTGTAGTATTCTTTTCGGCCAGTCAATCAGATTTGCTCTGAAATATTGTACTAGATTCACACTGCAATTTGTGAGGTGCTTAATTTGTGCCAGTGTTTGCCAGTGCTGAGCTATGCCACTCATATTTTAGACCCAGGACAATTTTTGCTGGTGTTTTGCACAGTGCGGTGAAGCAATCATTGATTTTATAAAATCTAGTACTAGAGCGAAAGCAGGTGGAGCAGTCACTCATACTCATTGCTTCAACAAGTGATTCCAAAGAAATAGAGAGACAGCAATGGGCAGCTGATACCCTCCCCCATTGGCTGAGACAATCAGATACTCCACTTGTCCATTTCTGCAGTGCCCCCCTCCCTCAATGCCTCTGTACCCTGTCCACTTGCCCTTGGGGCTGTAATAGCCTGCACAGATCAACAGTCCTGCACTGTTCAGATAACTTGACCTTGCTCATTGCTTAGATACAGTGGGTCATGTGACCAGTCACAATGAAGAGTCCCCCGGCGGCTGTGTACTCTCGGACCCACCCTGCCCTCTTCCATCGACTTTCAGACACTCCCCGTCCCTTTATCTTATTCTTGCAGTTTCCTGCTTTTTCTCTTTATTATATTTTTGACCTCTTTCTCTTCCTCCGTTTTTCACTTTGTTTTTCCATCCTAAATCTCAGTAAAAGTCCGATGAGAAAAAATAAGTACCTGTGCCCCCACCAGTTAAAATTAGGCACTGGTTCCTCCTGTCTGTTCAACAACTCCTCCGCCTCTCTCTTTCATATGGAATCACTTTTTGCCCCTCGGCTGCATGCTGATGTTACGTCATATGATTTGTAAAGTGCAACATTTACTCTCCTGGGGCTTCTTGCTGTTCTGGTGAACTCAACAACAGACATATCCTTTCTTTTAACCAGAACCTGACTAAACCACAAGCTGAAACACATAGATTTCAATTTATCTTTACAAAACTAAGTGATCAACGCCTGTTCCTAAACTCAAGGGGAGATCAGTCTAAGGTTATACGTCCTGGATCCAAAAGGCCCACACACCACAATGTATCCTTCAAACTTATGTACAGCCTTACAAGCAACACACTCGATCTTTTGTATTGGAACACAAAATCATGATACGCCTGCGATAAAGTTTGGTGCTTCTGTAAAAAATGAAAAGTGCCCTGTGAAGTACACAGAGACTTAAAAATAATGTGTTTCTTAACAGAGAGCCAGTGCCACCATGGTAGGAGATGTGTGGTCTCTCTTTTAAAGATGCAAAGCAATTCAAGATACTGGATTCTCCTACCATTAAAGTCTGGGTATAAACTGGATAAGATTACATAATGTTAGTCTATTGGAGACAGTACTAGAGTCAGCACCAATCCAAGAGAATGTCTTCAAATGGAAAACTGCTGCCTGATCTACCACCTCAATCTACATCTATGGGTCTGCTGTGATCATCCACACTACTAAATTCATCACAAGAGGAAGAAGACCAGGCCCTTCTCAAAGTGTGACTGGCCGCAGTTCTTTGGACCATCCAACTGAGCTTGTAGCATTCACCCTAACCTCAGTCTTCTTTGGGATAAGTTATAATTGACCAGTACATATAATTCATCCAGACAGTCAGGAAGCAGGAAAGAGCTTTTAGTTCCCTGTGCTCAGATTGCAGATATGGGGGTTATAAAGCCCACACATTTTGAATGTGGGATGTTTGTAATTAGTGACATAAATTAAGAATGCTGCTGTGGACATCAAGAGTTGGGCAGCAAAAGATGGGTATCCTGAAGTCGGGTGCACTACAGTCCTCCTCAACAGCACAGGGGCATTACAGTGCTCTATACAAACATTGGGATCAGCACAGCTCAGGGGAACTACAACTCTACTGATCCATGTACAGAGAGCACCACATCTCTGTACATCTCCAGGACAGATATGCCATAGCAGTGTACATCAGTCTCAGGAGCACCCCTCATGTGTGTACCACAGCCAAAGACACCAGAGCTCAGTATATCACGGGTGGGCCACATTTGAGCCAGTGGAGGCAAAACTAGTACTTTGAATCCTTTGTGTCTGCCCTGAACCATTCAGAGATGTGCAACCAGCCCAGCTCGGAAATCTGGCCTTTGCATGTCTAGATTTAGATCAGAAAAGTGGGAGCTCTCAGGTTAACCAGTTGTCGGTGAATTATAGATATTTCAACAGTCATATACATGCCTTTGCAGGGTAAAACACACACAGTGCAGCACTCATTATCAATTTAGTCTGTAAAAAAACACTTTGGACATTAACAACAGTTTCTTCAGTCACAATTTGGCTCCTGAGAGCAGAGATTGGTCTGCTTTTAGTGCCCTAGGTTTTCAAATGCGCTATGCATGACTTCCTATGGGCTATAAGAATAGCCCATGTGTATTTGCAGCACATATTGTGTAAAATCTTCATGACATTAACCCTGATGATCTCTCCTATGTAGATGATATCCTCTTGACAGGCGATGAATTAAAGCTTCATTTACTCACAGTGGATCACATAATATTAGGATTCACTGAACTTGGTAACAAGTTCAATTAAAAAAAAATATCACTTTTCTAAGTGTCCTTTTCCTGGGATGTGAACTGATGCATGAGGGAAATATTCTTGCCCCTAAGTTTTTGGAGTAGTGCGTACAATTGCAACTTCCCAACAAGCTCAAAAAATTGTAACTTCCCAAAACGCTCAAAAATAACCACTGCTAGGAATTTTTAATTTTGGCAGAACATACATCCCTGATTATACATAATGAAAACCTCTTAATAATTAAAACGTGCTGATTTTTCTACTGCATGCTGGACATCAGAACACACAGCTACCCTCAGATCATTGCAATCTGATTTACTTGAAACACTTCACTTACATACACGTGTTAATACCACAAACCATGTCATACGAATTTTACCGGGTGCAATTGGATTTACATACAATACCTTTAAATGGAGGTGTATAGCATATAAATCACATTTATATTCCTAAGCGGAACTTCGTTTTGATTCCACAGAAAATTTTTGACTGCTGTTCAGATAGCTAGTCTTAAAGAAAGACCACTTGCTCAAGGGAAATGCATTATTGTTGTTACTCCTGTGCAAGCCTTAGAGGCTGTCACCAACGCAAGTGTTCCTAATGCTGAAGCCCTCCATCCTATGGATACCATCAGCTACGTCGTTAACAGCTGTTAATGTAGACTTTGTCTTTGACCCTTCTTTGCAAACATAATAAATTCTACAGTATTAGCATGTTTATCCCTTGCCATCTACTTTTCTGCCTCCTGATCAGTACAAATGTATAATTTGCATTGACAGTTCAGCTCGACTTGCTATTGGTTCAAAGCAGCAGTATTCTGCTGCAAGTGCCATTGTTATTGGTATTATGTTAGATAGTGTTTTTCACCTTCAAACAATTCGCATTCTGCGCACTTTGCCTAACTGAAAGCCTCGATTCTTGCACTTGAAAATACAGATTCAGAATTCTCCACACTTGTGTGTGATTCATTTTACTGTGTACAGTCATTTAATATTAACTTACATTTTTGGCGACAAAACAATTTCAGGGATTCAAAAGTTAACACAATCAAGCACAAACTGATTTGAGTTAAGTTGGCTTCTCTTCAAGATATGTTACCACATGCTCAAGTAATACATACACTGAGTCATCAGCGTGTTGGAATATCTTGGCTGCCATGAATGCATTAAAATACGGTATCCCTTTACCTAGAGGTTCTCCTTCGTAAGACTCTTATCCTTTAAATGACCAGAATGTCCTTCTGTAACAATTACCAGAGTTGGCGATCACTTGATTCCCCAGAAGCCCTCTGACTTGCTTTAATTTTAGCTGTACATGAAGGTGTTGCCTTTGCGGATACAGGAGTGGTGGCTACAATTTTGTTGCTATGGCAACGCTACTGGTGGCAAGGCTTATACAAACAGGCCAGAAATATGTCCTGTGTTGTGATATCTGTCAACAAATTAAAAGTTCCACCATGGCTCGTCCTACACAAACACACCTTTAATTTCCAACAAGCCTTTTGGTTGTATTTACTTGGATCATTGTGGCCACTAATTTTGGATACTGCGTTCACAGTTTTCTTGGCTGCAGTGGATTCTTGTTCTAGATTCCTCTGGGTTTGGCTACAGTGCTCGGCTGATGCTTGAACTGTTTTTAAAGATTTGCAAGTCTATATCTGTACTTATGGATGCTGTGCATTCCAATAAGACCAGGGGCCGGCTTTTGCTTCTAAATTGTACCGTGATTCGATAACATCCCTGGAGTGCATTATTCTTCTTCATATAGTCCGTAGGGCAATTCTGTTGTCTAAAGAATAAACAGAGATTTAAAGCAGTCTTCAGGACTTTCCTTTGTAGCCCCTGAGTACCACCGATTCTCCCCAGCTGGAGTGCTCCGCCGACATTCCGACAGAAAGGATAACTGTTTCTACTTTGGCGTCTTCTACAGTGGATGTCATTTTTATGGGTCCACCATTAGAGAATCCGTCCCAATTGGATTTTTGAGTCCTACTGCTGAGTCTCAGCTCCCAGTTTTTCAATTGAGTACCTCCGCGCACTATATGGATCAAGATGATTTTTCTCTAGGCAATTCTTCTGTTTTACATCCGCCTCCATCATGGGTTTGTGTTTTTATTTCCTGGTCAAAATGCATTTATTTAGTCCCGCTTTGGATATATGTTTAGATCATACTCGCCTTTGTCTTTATGTGGATTGGATTTGTGACTGTCTTTTTCCTGGTGATCAATGGCCACTACCTCCCAGAACGTTCTGTTATGGAACTGGTCGATGGGGTGTTGGCTGAATAGAGATGTTCCCTCGTCAACATTTCAGCCGTTCCAGTGACTGTGCATTGTCTGGAATGAAGTTCCTTTTGACATATTCGGCCCTTTGGAGATCCTGCAGATACCATATGTTTTTCTGCAGGTGATGTAATAGTACCGGGGTTACATTCAGATGATTGGGATGTGTAAACTGTAAATTCTATGCTTACAGAATTGGAGTATTACACTGTTTTTGAATACGAGGATGTACATCTTAATTCTGCTAACTATGCTGATATGTTTTGTTATCACCATTATGGACATCATTTTCTGCACAGAGCCAAAAGTCAACAGCCACATTTTAATTACACATCATGGGAAGATTGTCTGACTCCCACACAAGGGAGTTCTAAAAAATACAGAGACAAATTCATTTATTTTACAGGATATGACACTTCAGACCCCACTTCATATTTTTTCAAATTGCTTCCTACTCCACCAAAAAATTATATATTGACCCAGACCAAGCTAATCTATAAACAGCTTTGTTTGTTAAGAAATTAGCACTTGAAGACTATGATTATTGGATGAATACAATTAATTTGAAATCAATTTGGGGAAAATAAATCCTGGCAGGTTTAGGGAAAGGAAACATTATTTCAAGCCTGCTTAATTCCTATACAAATAATTTTCCCAATCATACTGTCCAGCAGATAACATGTCTGGGTTTGGAAAAAATCTAAGAAATTAAGGTCTCCACAATTCCTTCTATTGCCCATTTCAATGACTGGCAAAGTATGATGACTTTTGTCAAAGAACAAATAAACAATATGGTGCAGAATGGTTCATTCAACACCACACTTTCTGGTCCTGGCGGGTGGTTGCTGTGGAAAGAAGACACTGATAGTTGTCATTCTTTCAAATTAAGTAGGCCAGATCCCCAATACTCTCAGTCACAACATTCTGATATGGTCATCACGTATTTGGTAGGAAAATTGTCAACAATGGTTAGAACATTCCACACTGTCTGCAAAGAAACAACATCTTTCTCTCCTGCCTGAAGACATAAATACGTCAGATTTTCTTGCGAGTGCCAAATCTCCACATTCTAAACGATTTATATATGCTACCTATAATGAAATTTGGAAATTGTCCCAGATGGAAGCTGCTGAAAGTTTACGACAAATTGACCAAAATAAGTTGGATAAAGTGCTTGCTGTTGTTGATAATAGTATTAATACGCTATCTTCTTATATTTACAAGCTAAATAACATTAACCAAAATCGCAGAATATATTACATAATCACAATTTTTGCAATTACCTATTTTGCTAATTCAAAATTAGCAAATCTGTATTAGCGAATCGCTATTTGGGAATCACAAAGCTATGCATGAAAAATTGCAAATTGGGAATAGGTGGGGAATCGCTAATTTGCGTGGTGGTAACCAGGTGAAAACAGTCAAATCAGGTGGGAAACATTGGTAAAGTATTTAAACAGGCCCAGAAGGCCTCAGAATCTTTTGCAAAGGCAGCGCTCTACGTCATGGCAAGGAGGTTGAGGCTATGAGCAGCAGGACAGAGAAGAAAGAGGATACAGGAACGCATTTGTAGAGTGCACGTTACTTTGTGGGGGCAGACAGAGGAAGAGATCTATGACAAGTATAGGTTAGGTGCAGACATGATCTGATTGCTGAATTAGATCCCCCTACAGCAGCGTCAGGTAGCTTCCAGGGTGTAGTAGCTGCAGCTGGAGGGGTGTCACAAAGTGCCCTATCGCGCTTTTTCAATTCTTTCATTACGCCATGTTGAGCAGGATAAACAACCACATTAGCTTCCCAACCCCACAGGAATTACACAAACAAAATTAGACTTCTATCAGGTAGCCAAGTTTCCCCACGAAATTGGTTGCATTGATGGGACGCAGGTAGCCATTTGTCCCCCCTCAGTGAAAGCGAAAATCTTACCATTCACTGAGTATCCAAGTCGTCTGCAATTCCAGAAACATCATAACTGACATGGTGGCACAATTCCCTGGCAGCACACATGACTCATACATATTCAGACACAGTGGCATACACTCTCGTTTCCTTTGGGGTGAATTTGGCCAAGGATAGCTGCTTGCTAAACATATGTTACAATGTCTTGCATACTCTGGGCAAATGGTGATACATATCAGTGAGTAATCTGTTGCTTATTACCCTGTAGGTGATAGCGCATTGGCTGTGCACTCTTACATCCTAACGCCATACCTCAACCCAAGTACCCCAAGTGAGCAGTGTTACAATGCAGAGCACATCTCCGCCCCCAACGTCATACAGCGCACCTTTAGCCTACTAAAAAGTAGGTTCCACCGCCTCCACAAGAATGGCGGGGCATTAAAATACCGACCGGATACCTGCTGCAAAATTGTAACCACTTGTGCCATGTTGCACAACATCGCAACTAGGAGAGGCATACCCCTGGAACAGTCGTACAGCAAGCCTGAGGAAGACAACCAGCCACGGCAACCACCACCAGTAGCAGCTGGGGTGAGCTTAGCAGAGGGGAGACAGAGACATGCAGAAATAACACAGCATTATCTTTAAGGTGAGTAATGAAGAGACAAGACACTGCATGATTTAACTGTAGCGGATGTTTATTAGGAAGAAAATGTGGTAGTGTTAATGCACACATACCAGGTGCAAACTAGCATTGAGACTGACAACATGACATTGTCATGGAACTTTTATGTCAGCCAAGACAAATTGCATGATACTGGTTACCTCACCAGATTGGAGTTTGTCTCTCAACGGCACACTACTTTTTGTGGCCACGCACTCCCAAATGCCTTTCTGTGGGCTCTGTCACATCCCTTGTGGAGCCTTCAGATGCAGTTGTACTCCTGTAGTGAAGATTACTATCTCCCTATGTACAATGCTAAGTTAGCACAACCGCGTAAATGTTAGAAAGCCATTTTGCTGCTTTTGCTGCTTTTGCACACGACACTGTAGTTACATGTTATTATTTGAGAAATGCTTACTCGGCTTTGCTTCACATGAGAACTGTCTGTTGTTAACATCCTTAACAGTGAGCAGCGACCTTGGTCTGTACATTGTGTAAAGAAACAGTCTGGGTCACTAGACGGTGCATGTTGTGAGGTACAGGTTGATCGTCCCACTATTTAGCCATAACACGCACGCAGCTGCAGATACCTGAAAGACGAGTGCTTTTAATATTGCAGTGCAGCATGTTTTAGATTCATTCAGAAGAAGAGCATTCCCAGGAGAGAGCCTTGCTGATCCTGTGATGTGATTCCACTAAGCTGATCCTTATGGTATGGGGTTCCCCATTCAAGCCTAGAGACCTTTTATTAGCATAATAATAATATTAGTTTGCTAGGGAAAGGAAGGTGGCCGATTGCCACTGTCATTTTATTATGATTGCTCTTTTCATTTTCTATGGTATTGTAACAATGCTGATGGTTCTGATCTTGACCATTTGTCTGCTTATGTTAGCCAAAGTACTGCATCTTAGAACGCAAGGTTTATAAAATAAACTCTTTAAACTTTTACCGCGTCTCTGTTTATTCTGTTGTGGACTGATGTAAGAATAATTACGAAAAGGTATTTCTGATCCCCACCACTCCTGAGAAATATTCTAAGTCGCTTGTTCTGGGTTGTCTATACATTGGGACCGCCGAGCTAGATCTCGGATAACAAATGGGACACTGATGCTGGCCGGATAGGGGTTCTGGGTTCTGAGGTGAGTTTTTGCTACTGTACGTATCGTTGTTTCTCTTCAGTGTCCTAATGGCGGTCAATATAGCCGCACATAGTCGGACCCCTCTGCGCCGTCATTTGACGACGTTTGGGGTGCCTGATGATGGGTTGACTGTTATTTTTGTGGTATGTGCTGATGCAGCCTACCCATATGAGTTGTTTTACTCGTGGGTGACTTTTCCGGCAGTGGATGCAGACGATGATACGTTCCACACCTATACTGCCAAACAGGTCCCTGCGGTCTATGCCCCATATAGGACACTGGAAATTCCTCTTACTGCCTGGCAGCATACCATTTGGTTAAATGGCGCCCTTCCCCATGTGGTTGCACCGGCGAGAATGGGCCCTTTGTCTATTGCAGGGGCCACTTGGCCGGTGCTAGCCGGCTTTACACCTCATCCCCGCTACTTGACGGTAGGGGTGGTTGAGTTACGGGTACTTCACACAGCCCTGATTACAGTCCATAGGGCTTTGGTGCAGTACGTATCGCGCAACGCGCAGGCGGGTGCTCCTGCAGTTGCGGGTCACACGACTGACCCCCACGCAGTGGTCATTAGTCCTGTTATGGTTAATTCGGTTGTGGGCAAGCGCCCCCAGAGTAGGGATGAGTTCCCTTACTGGCTTGCTGAGAAATTTGATCAACTGGAAGCGGTTTTTACGCACACCACTCCTGTGGAGAAACACAGGATACTCACCATTACTTTGCCAAAAGACCTGGTCCCAGATATTGTCGATTGTGACAATTGGGGCAAGGTCTTTGCTGCGACCTATTCGAAATGCTATGGCACTCCGTCTACTACCCTCCGTCATCAAGAAGGTTCAGGAGAATCATTGTGCGGAGGCGGCTATCGAATTGGGAATGCGGCTGGTCGACAGCTTCGATGTGGTGAGTTCCATGGTAATGGGCAACCTCAAAGGAGATGCCATGCAGTTCCAAGTAGCAAATATGCTGGAACTCGTGGATGTGGCCGACCGGCCCAGGGAATTCGCGAAAATAATTGCAAAAGCCTACAGAATGGTGGGTCGCAGCGCCTTGGGCGTGAAACCCACCGTAGTCATTCCTGATGTAGTGCAGCACACTAAGGTGAGTTCGTCTACTAAAGACAAAAAGCCCAATTTTCCTAAGCAAAGTTGGCGAGCTAAAAAACAGGGGAAGCAGCAACAGAAACAGGAGTCTCGTCCTGCCTCAGCCGTTCAGTCGTCTAGCGAACGCACATATGATCTGCGCGATCGATCTCGTATTAAGTCTCCTCATAGATTTCAGGTTTCTGAACAACGCTCTCCTCGTTCTTCACAGGAAACATCGGCTTCATACTCCGGTGGCGGAGACCGTGGGAAAGGAAGGGGTGCCCAAGGTCGTGTGCAACCCAGTCAGACTGACGGCAAAGGCAAGCAGGACGAGTCTGCACGTCAAAGACCCCCGTTTCAAAAGAAGAAAGTGGCTGCTCTAACAGCGAGGTATGCCTCAGATGGTACGGACGCAACTTCTGAACCTGACATGAGCGCTAACGCTGCTAGACAGCGCGGCGGAAATTACAGTAGTGCGTCCATTTCTGGTGGCGACAGCAACTAATACATTTGTAAATATTGAAACTGCTGACACTCGCGTAGCTCCCCCTGATAGGTTATATGAAATAGTCCTTTGCATTGAAGGTGACATACAACGTAAAATTAAAGGGGTTTTTTGGGACAATCTGACAACTTCCTATGATATTCTATTGGCGGAGGCTGATTGGCCCCCGGCTTTCGTATTAGAAGCTCCGAGAGGGGAGGAAGTAATCCTCCCGTCCTTTGCGCACACAGTGCCGAAGGTCCAAGCTAATAAGTTCGCCGGGGAGTGGGCTCAGGTGCTTGCGCCTGCGTTGTATCGCAATCAGGTTGGATGGGATAAAATGTCTCCCATTCATGAGATTCCGTTGCGGTCCACGCCCCAGCCACAACCCCAATACCCCATGCGTCGCGAAGCAAGACCTCACGTCGCGTCTATCCTTGAACAATTGGAATATCAAGGAGTAATTGAAACATGTGTGTCACCAATGAATAACCCTTTATTCACTGTGACGAAGCCTGACGGGTCGTACCGCCTAGTTTTGGATTATCGGCATCTTAACTCCAATTGCCATACATGCGCGGTACAGAATACTCACAGTTCGGCTCTCGTCGATAGTCTCGAGAGAAAACGATTTAAAACGGCACTTGACATTTTCAATGGCTTTTATAGCCATAACCTGTCCTCTCTCAGCAGTGAGTGGACGGCGTTTACCTCTGGTGGCAAACAAAAACAGTTCAAATGATTGCCAATGGGCTATAAAAACAGCACTGGCTTCTTTGCCGCTCGTGTTGTCTCTCTGTTAGAGATGATAAACCCTGATAAGTATTCGTATGTGGATGATATTTATCTCACAGATGACGAGTTGATGCCGCATCTGAGTCATGTGGATCGCATAATTGTTTTGTTTGCGGACTACGGTTACAAATTTAACTTTGCGAAGTCACACATTGCAGAATACACAGTGTTGTTCTTGGGGTACGAACTCAACAACGAAGGTCGTGGGTTGGCCCCGCACTTCCTAGAGAAATGCGCATGCCTCCGTGCTCCTACATCACTGAAGAAATTACAATCCTTGCTGGGCTTTCTGAATTTCGGTCGGACTTACATTCCTGATTATGCCCAGCGTATCAAGCCACTTTACGCCTTGGTACAACCTACTTTCACCAAATTTTGTTGGCTGCCGGAGCATTCAGCTGTTTTGCAGTCATTGCAAGCTGACCTTCTTGCTTCAAAATACTTACTGACACGTGACAACCACACCAACCTGGTCATTAGAATTGTGCCGGGAGCAGTGGGTTTCACGTACTTAAAGTTCAATGAGGGCGACACCGTCCCCATTGCTTACAAATCACATCTGTACACTTCAGCTGAACTGCGTTTTTCTGCTGTCGAGAAAGTTCTGACGGCTGTGCAAATGGCGATTCTGAAAGAACGAGCACTATCACAGGGTAAACGCATGTTGGTGGTAACACCGTATCCTGCCCTTGAGGCGGTGACAAAAGCTAGTGTACCAAATTCTAAAGCTTTGCATCCAAGGTGTATACAATGGGCTACTTCCTTGACATCGCCTGACGTCACATATATCTTTGACGCGGCATTACAGACTCAGGAGTTCTTACAGTATGAATTTGTTCATCCAGCTCCCTTGTCTTTGCGCCCGCTCAAGGAATACCATTGTGTCATTTACACTGACGGTTCTGCGCAACCGGCTACTGGATCGAGGCATGCCTACTCAGCGGCTTGCGCAATTGTTGTCGGTACTTTCGTGAATGGTGAGTTCCAGTCCGATGTCGTGCATACGCAGTCATTGGGTGATTGTACCGCCCAATTGGCGGAGCTTCGTGCTCTAGTGCTTGCACTGGAGTTTGCTGATTCTCGGGTCACTACTCTTATAGTGAGTGACTCGTTCTATTGTGTACAAGCTTACAACGACAATTTACACTTCTTTTTTTTTAAAAGAAATTTTATTGTTTTCATACAAATTACAACAAAAGGACACGGAATCAGATCGTATACACATTGTAGTGGGCAAAACACCATACACAATCAACATTTCTCCAAGTAGACCTGGATCGAGTCTCCTGAGGCCATCCGTATCGACAATTTACACTTCTGGAGTCAAAATGAATATCGTGATTCCAAAGGTAGCACAATAAAGCATAAAACGCTTTTGGGTTCGAGTGGCAGAACTTAAAGAAGGTCTGCCCCTTGTGAATGTTATTTATACTCTTGGTCACCAGCGAGTTGGCGTCCATGCTGTCGGAAACAGCTGTGGCAACATACTTGGTAGCAGCAGTTACAAGATCCAAAAGTAAGATTGATGATGACATCTTGGCAGCTATTGCTGCTACTGAGAAGGGAACGAAATTCCCAAGAGGTTTCCCTTCTCGTTACCATTATCGCTTAAGTCCCGATAACGTCCCGTTAGTGAGGATTAACGACGTTGGTGACAGATTGATTCCCAACGCGGACTGTAGACCATCTTTGATATTGGCAGCCCACGAGGGCATGGCGTCCGTGCATGCCGGCGTTGCGGCTACTGTATCTTTACTACAACAACGTTACTGGTGGTTTGGGTTATACAAACAAACCCGTGCCTATGTACTTAATTGTGACATTTCTCAGCAGATAAAGCCTTCATCTGCGGCGCGCCCACCACAAACTCAGTTGTACATATCTAATAAACCACTTGGTTGTGTTTACTTAGATCACTGCGGTCCTTTTACCTCTGATACTGCGTACAAGTACATCTTGGTTGCAGTGGATTCGTGCACACGTCTTCTGTGGGTGTGGCCACAAAGGAGTGCTGATGCCCGCACTGTCATCAAGGATTTGCGTGTCTTTGTTGGAAGTTTTGCATGTGATACCTTTCATTCTGATCAGGGCCCTGCGTTCGCCTCTAAGGCGTACAAAGAAGCAATGAGAAGTTTGGGGGTCCAAGTCAAATTTTCGTCTCCATACCGGCCTGAGGGCAATAGTGTTGTGGAGCGAATGAACCGTGACTTAAAGCAATCTTTGACAGCCAGGGTTTTAGGTACTGTCTGGAACTGGCTAGCCCACTTGTATGATGTGCAACGTGCACTTAATAATCTCCCTAGAAGGTCTCTGGGTGGGCAAACCCCATACATGATGCTCTTTGGTATTCGAATGTTTGTCCCAGACCTTGACGGTCTAGACATGGCGGTGGCAGCCGCTCCCTTTGACCTAGATGATCACTGTGCTGTATTGCAGAATCTTCAAGAAGCCAGAGACACTCTAGCGAAAGAACACGTACCCTCCTCACCTGACGCAGAGCTGCACACTCACCCTCTTCTGGTGCCAGTCCCCATCTCTTCTGATCTCTCATTGAGGCCTCCTCCCCTCTCACCCATGAGCATGACACCCCTCCCCCATGTCAAGTTCTCGTCGGGCTGTCCCCTACTTTCCTTCCGGTCTGTTCGATATACCTGACACATCCCCAACCTACACGCCCTTCTGACCCCCTACCTCCGTCAGGCCTGCACACTTGCTCATCTCTTCTGCTTTCGAAACATTGACTCGCCCCTCTTTGCTGCTCTGTCCTACAGGGCTGCACCCCCACTCCCTTCTGGTTTCCAGTCTCCTGTACTAGACTGACACGGATCGACCCCACACGCCCTCCTGTACTCTTCCCCAGGCTGACATCACCTGCCCTCCTCAGCCCTCTCCAGGCAGGCCTCCAAACCACTATCTCTCCTGCTCTCTCCTCTGTCCATACTGGGGGGGTTATCCAGGCCAGCCGCAACCCCAATTTTCAAACTTCTGTAGGAACGCACTGCACACCCCCTGCAGGGAGGTGCCCAATATGAAGTTACGTCACTGCCTCATTCTACAGACTAACCACTCACAAGCATGTACATCATGTACCAGGACATGCCTGGCAACAAACCTTTCACCCCCACTGACCCTCAAACTCCCCTGGGAGGCTGCAGCCAAGTCCGTGGACTGAGGCCTCGAGATTCTTGCACTGTTCTTGAGCTTAATTTGTGCCAGGCAATTCTTGCATGGCTAGCCCTCCTGATCCCGTGCACACTATGGATGTATGCTTGTGAAAAGCTTAGTTGGGAGGATATTTGGGTTTATTTCCTCTGCCTTTCTTGTGACCCGATTATCGCAAGTTAGTTTTGAAATTGTACATGTTAGACTGCACATTTCGGTATTTTGTGCAAGCGATATTTTTGTTTGAAAATAAATATGAATAAACTGCTTGTGCAAACAATACAGTGCAGAGCAATAGAAAGATTTTGAAATTTGTCCATGAGATAATCCTACCGCTTCAGGGGAGATTATTTGGAAGAGGTTACACAACTATGGTGAAACTACTCTCTACACAAATAAAATAAAGTAGGAAACGGTACCTTGAAAAGGGTGCTGCTGAAAAAAGAGAACACTTGTGCGTGCCTTAATTATAGCGCTGATGGTCATTCTGCGCCTTGAATTGAATTCGTAGCAAGACGGTGCTAAAGAAATGAAGTATATTATTTAATGGAGGCAGGGACAATGTTGCCGGACACCAGTGAAGTGGCAATTAGAAGAAAGCATTGTTGAGTTGTGTATTTTATTCACAGCACCGTTCTCATAATATGTCAGTAAGCAAATGTGCTTCTGAAGGCTCCTCGTGCTTAAAAGTGTTCTTTACTGTGTTTGATGTGTCACAAATGGATTTACAGCCAGCTGCAGGGGGCTGTGCAAGGATTATTTTTATTTTGGAAGGGTCATCTCAACCAGGGAGTGATGTACATGGAGGAGTGCGTAACATGGGGACGCTGGAAATCAGGGACAAGTGAGACGTGATTTGGCATGTATGTGACCAGAACGATTCTTTGCGTTGTGTCGATTCACTACACAAGGTGCCCCGCCTGACGCCAGTTGCATGATTGCTGGGGCCTCTCTGACTCCATTCAAGTGACCGTCACCTTGAGCCAGTAAAAAGCAGCATTGGATTTTATTTACTGACTGTATGCGCCACGGTTACTGCTGGTGGCTCTTCCCACATCGTGCAAATCACACCTTTTTTTAAAAACCATTTGGCTTTCGAGGATTTTAACATTTCTTTTGAGTACTGCCAGCAAAAGGAAGTATACACTTTAGTAAACTGGGGTTAAATTAAGGGCAAGGCCCTGCGCTTCCAGAAGCCTCGGATAGCAGTTCACATGGTGCCCCGCCCGATCATGCCAGTAAAATGATTGCTGGGGCCTCAGCCTCAGTTCAGATGACTGTCACGTCGAGCCAGTAAAAGCAGCAGCATTGTTTTTTTATTACTTACTGCGGTTACTGCTGGTGGCACTGACTTTATAAGAGGCATGCTGCTGCTTCAAAATGCCCACCTCGACTTCGCGCTAACTGGTGCTGGTGACTCGTCCAGTGCGTGTGTGCTGGGGTATGGTCCACCATCCCTGGAATGAAAAAAGTTTACGCACGGCACGCTGCCGCCCGCAGCCCCCTACCCTATACAACCAAATACAGCCCAATCAGTGGCCCGCCCACCACCAGCAACACTGAATGCAAATTAATTTGCATAATGGATAGGGATTTATCGGGCTCGCTCTCAGCAGCCATGCAGAGAAACACTCTTCACCGACGGAGGATTCTGTAGACTGTCTGCGAAGTGAGAAACACTGCAGTAAGGCAATTATATTTACTATACTTTGGCCGTGACATGCATACTACAGTGCAGTCATGTTGTTGATGTAGTTAGGCACCGGCAGTATAGACCCGGCCCTGATAAAAAGGTGCCAGTGCTGAGCACCGGATAGCACCGGCACAAATTAAGCACTGCAGTTACTGGTCCTTTATTGCCGCCATCGTCTGGTGGTCTACCTGAAGATCCTGAGTACACTTATCCTGCGGATGTCCCGGTGCCTCTTTTGCAATCCACCACAATTAACCAGTCACATGATTCGTTTGACACTAATTCAATGACTTCCAGTGCCCCGTCCAAAGTTTCTATTTTTGTTGCCTGGTTCAAAAGACCTTTTTTAATTCCTCCTTGGATTTACATTTGGCTGGTGCTCACATGTATTTTTTTGTTTATGTCCATTGGCTTTGTGGTAGTGTTTTTTAGACTTATCAATGGACACTACATGAATGAAAGATCTACAATTGGATTAATTGATGGAACTTTGGCCCCCCACTCATCATCGCACATTATGAAGAGGGACCAGACTTTTGCGAACATTACTGCCTGGCCTGTGCGTGATGGCATTGCTTGGGATGCTGTAAGATTCCAAATTCATGGCCCCACTGAAGTAATCAATGTGCCAAATGTATTTCGTGTTTCTATGGGTGATGTAGTTAAACAGAACATCCAATCGAATGATTGGGATGTACAAGCCATAGAAGCACTGTTTTCTGATTTAAAATATTATGCTGCATTTGATGCTGAAGATTTGTATTTAGATACTGCAAATTATGATGAGCAATTTTGCTATCAACATTATGGCACGCATTTCCTACACAGAGAAAATAAGTTTAGAAATTTTGTAAATTTTACACAATGGGAACATTGTCCAGCCCCTATGCCTGGAAGCTCCGCTACGTTGGTGAACAAGTTCACATACTTTTCAGATTTTAGTGTGTCTAACCCGGCCTCCTTTTATTTTAAGGTTGCTCCTGAGTCTGCTTCTAAAGTTAGACTGACACACACCAAATTATTGTATTCTAAGTCCTTTATGGACGAATTGGCTATCGGAGGTTATGACCTATGGAAAGCTACTATCGATCTTAAATCGGTTTGGGGTTCTAAACCGTGGCAGGTACAAGGAACAGAAGCTTTGCATCGTGCCTGCCTCATTCCGAACCATATGTTATTTTTGAATTCCTCAATTTTTCAGACCACTTGCTTCGGATTGGCTACCTCTCAAAAATTGAAATCTCCCTCTATCCCGGATCTGGGTGCTTATCCTAATTGGGCTAACCATACAGATCTTTCCCTTACTAAGTTGCAGTCATATGTTTCCAACACAACCTTCAATATTTCGGCATTGGATCCTGAAGGGTGGTTAGTATGGCAAACGAGCTCGGACTCATGTCAACATAGGTTTCTGGATTTAACTCCGGGGTATACTCAAGTTCGAGTGGACCCCCGTTTTGAATCATCTAACACAGTTACTACCTACTCGGTAGGTAAGTTATGCCAGTCATGGCTGCAACATTCCACCTTATCGTCTGTTAAACTTCATTTATCGCGACTGAACGACAAAATAGATTTGAATGATTTTGTTAAGGGTCCTGCAGTTGGCAGGTCCAAGAGATGGGTGTATGCTGTTTATAACGAAATCTGGAAACTTTCACAAATTGAGGCTGCATCCAGATTAAGAGCAATTGACCAAGCCAATATGGAAAAAGTATTGGCTGTAATTGATAATAGCATTAACACCTTGTCTTCAAGAATATATACATTAGATAATATTGATTCATCTGCATTGTGCAAAATGATTTGTCTGTATTGTATCATGGTCAAAATCAATTGCGTTCTGTTATGCAGCTTGCATGGACTTTGCAAACGTTAAAGGCTGGGAAAGTCCCATGGGATTATATGAAAATTTCATCTTTGTTCCTTCCTTTTAATTTAACTGCAAAACAACAGTTCATGTCCATGAAAGATACTACATATTCATTGCTGCACATTGAAAAATTAGAGCCTTTGCCTTTCTCCATTGCTGAATTAAACTCCGCTGTGTGGCTAGTACACGGGTTGATCACGTTACTGTTTCCCCTGTTTAAGTTCAGTTTGTGCATGAAACATTACCCTAGACAGGTATGAACAACTAGGAAGTGCCTTCCTGCACGAAGTTTGGTCGCTCCCTTTCACGTATAGATGCGTGAGAGATGGCAAGGAAGTTTATTTAAAAGGTGAAGAGTGCACTACGACCCCAGATCATTCAGTGGTGTGTAGGCATATTCAGTTACATGGTGCATGTAATGTGCACGCTCCTAATTTGGCTTGCAGTTTGAAAGGGATTCCGGTGCCAGTTATAACACCGTCTTTTACGCTGCTTGCTAATGGTAGTTATTTGCTGTTGAATAATGAAGCTTGCTGTGGGATGTTAGTGGGAATTCCCTACATAGTAACCGTATCACAGAGAGTAGTCTGCTGCAATAACGTCCTTTTCCCACCCCCGCACGGACGGCTCGATGTATCCATCTGGCCTTCCATCCCAACCTTGAAAGCAGAGTTCAACAAGATGAGCAGAATAAGGGCTCTATTGTCTCAAAAAGAAGTCGCGTTGACTTCATCCCGGGAAACATTTCTCCTTCACGTAGCAAACACGCGCACTGAGGTGCAGGCGCTTTTGAATACTGATCTCCCCCTTCATTTTGGGGCCCTGATACAGACTATCTTTAATGCCTCGTTAACAAGTGGCCTGGCTCATTTTTTTAAAATTGTGGGCTCCGGCCTCGTGACCTCCTTTCAAACTATTTTTGGTGTGATCCCGGCATTTTTTCATTCTATTTTTTCCAGCGTCTTCGGAGGTCTCCCTTTGCTCCTCGCCTTAGTAGCTGGAGTACTTTTACTGATCTGCGAGCTACGCTATGGATGCACAACTTGCGTTGCAAGACCGCATGCCCCGGCTGCTCCATCTTCGCACCCGGATGCTTGAACACTATGGCACTTTGCCACTGGCGACCTTAAGCGTAGCCTATGGATTGTCCTTCCGGTTTTCCTACTTTACTTGTGTGCAGCCTGTCTTTCATTGCCTAGATTGTCCGTTCCAATGGGCTCTGGATTTGTGTCGGTCGACCCTGGTGTCTCCTGCCCCGGATTATGATCGGCTGATGAGCCCCTTAGTGGCTCATGAGTTTGACTGTTCTGGTGTCAGGATTATGGCCTGCGCAGCCGCACATGGAGTCCTTGGGAATTGGGACATCGGAATGGCTGCATCTGAATTCTTAGCAAGAAGCTATCTTGAAGTTCACACCAGTTGTCCTCGCGTGGTGCTAGAGGCTCCAGGTGCCGAGGAACACGTGTGTTCCTTTTCCTTGCTGAACTGGATGGCAGTTAATTTTGCGGACCGCTCCAATGATTTCCTCTTGGAAGCTGTTGCGACTTATTGCGCATATACATTGATGGATTGAGTTTTTTCACTTTGTTTCATGGCATATCCAACAATGAGATTTTTCTCCCTGTACATGGGTTTTTTCTCAACTCATTTTTAAACTTTTTTCTTTTTTCTCTTTGAACTTTCCGCCTACCTTATATGGACTCACAATTCAGGCCCTTGGGTCCGTTCTCGAACTTGAACTCTACCTTCATGCAAGTGCGCCCCTAGCGGTTAGTGGTTCGATCAAGGGGGGGTGTAGTGAAGATTACTATCTCCCTATGTACAATGCTAAGTTAGCACAACCGCGTAAATGTTAGAAAGCCATTTTGCTGCTTTTGCTGCTTTTGCACACGTCACTGTAGTTACATGTTATTATTTGAGAAATGCTTACTCGGCTTTGCTTCACATGAGAACTGTCTGTTGTTAACATCCTTAACAGTAAGCAGCGACCTTGGTCTGTACATTGTGTAAAGAAACAGTCTGGGTCACTAGACGGTGCATGTTGTGAGGTACAGGTTGATCGTCCCACTATTTAGCCATAACACGCACGCAGCTGCAGATACCTGAAAGACGAGTGCTTTTAATATTGCAGTGCAGCATGTTTTAGATTCATTCAGAAGAAGAGCATTCCCAGGAGAGAGCCTTGCTGATCCTGTGACTAAGCTGATCCTTACGGTATGGGGTTCCCCATTCAAGCCTAGAGACCTTTTATTAGCATAATAATAATATTAGTTTGCTAGGGAAAGGAAGGTGGCCGATTGCCACTGTCATTTTATTATGATTGCTCCTTTCATTTTCTATGGTATTGTAACAATGCTGATGGTTCTTTATCTTGACCATTTGTCTGCTTATGTTAGCCAAAGTACTGCATCTTAGAAAGCAAGGTTTATAAAATAAACTCTTTAAACTTTTACCGCGTCTCTGTTTATTCTGTTGTGGACTGATGTAAGAATAATTACGAAAAGGTATTTCTGATCCCCACCACTCCTGAGAAATATTCTAAGTCGCTTGTTCTGGGTTGTCTATACATTGGGACCGCCAAGCTAGATCTCGGATAACGAATGGGACACTGATGCTGGCCGGATAGGGGTTCTGGGTTCTGAGGTGAGTTTTTGGTACACCACAATCACTGAGGTCCTGGGTTTCTGCGCATAGTTCTGCGCTTAAGCAGAATCCCTGCAACACTCCTAGTATTGCGCCACCTGCATGTGGTCACTGGTGCCGAGAGACTACGGAGGCTGGAGGCATCCTCACTCTCCCCTCCACTCAGCACATTGCTACCTCCAAATGAAGCAGTCTGAAATTGCTCCACAGCATTGATGACCTGTATGAGTCCCCTGGCCACATCCCCACAGCAATGGGTCATTTCCACCTGTATGCACCCTGCAAGACGGGACAACCGAGCTGTGTTGGTGCTCGGGCGGTTGATGGCTCTAGTGCAGCCATCTAAACGGCCTAAGATTTGATGACACCTTTTGTGTTGGGACACCTGGTCTTCCGGCATCTCCTTGCATAGCTCATGTATGGCTTCATTTGTCTGTCTATGTCTGTAGTGAGCTCCTTCATGCTGTCCCTCATGTCTGCCATGTTTGTAGCTATTGTACCAAGTTGTGCCTGCATTAAACACATGTTCTTGCATTGCAGGCACTGCACCCTCAATATTTGGCTCTCCAGCCCACCCCAGACATTGGGACTATCATCTGTGCCCTTGACCTGCGCCACCGGTAGAGGACATTGCTGCGCTGCCCCTGTAATTTGGGTCTTGGTGTGGGTGTATGCCCAGCTTGGGATGTCTGTGGGTCAGGTTGGCTCTCCTCCTCTACTTCAAAGGCAGGTAGTGGTGCCACTGTGGCCCTGCGTCTTGTGGGTGCAGGTATTAGGGTTGCTGGGGCCAATTGTGTCTCCTCTCCTGACTGTAGCTGAGTCTCCAGGGTGTCATGGCCTTCACTTTCCTCTGACTCTTCCGCATCTGTGATGTTAAACAGTGCAAGTTTAGTTTTGTTTTTTGAACATGTATGTCACATTGTTCATAGTTTTGTTTCATTGAATTAGATAATAACACTCAGTGTCTAGATGTTTCACTTGCTTTTTGTACTTGTAAGCAATAATGCTGTTTTGCTCCCTACTTGCCTTTCCTATTGGAGTTGCTGTCTGCTAATCCAATAATGCATTTGTGTGTAGCAAGTAAAATGTGGACTTGGAACACTAAGCCTGATCTGACTTGAGGTGTTGTTTGTTAGATTTAGTATTGAATGGTCATTTACATGGGTCTTACCTTGTGAAGTACTGGCCGGTGCAGAGGTGTCTATCTCTGTCACTACAACTACAGCTTCAGGCTGAAGTGTTGACTCCACAAGGACCTCAAGGGGGGCATTTGGAGTTTGAGTCGGAGGTCCTCCTTCAGTCCTCTTGGCCTCCGCAAACCTGGCAGCAACCCTTTCTTTAGCAGGGTTCCGCAGGTCATACCAGCGCTTGCGCAGATCTCAAAGACTTTATTATGCCTTCCCATAATTTCCTCAATGAGGACTTCAAGCTCCTTCTCGCTGAACTTCAGCTTCCTCTTACGCTGTGCTGACATCTCCTCAGTTGTTCCAGAAGCCATGCTGACGTCCTTGTACAGGTTTAAATCTCCCAAAATGTTTCCTTCTGCTGTGCTCCTGCAGTCTGCCTTCTCCTGTCTCTCTCAGTGCACTGGTTTCAGCATGAGCTGCATCACTTCCTGGTTGTGATGTCATCATGCTGCATTGGAAATACTGAATCGCTATTGGCGATTCGGTATTAGCGGATTCGGAATTTTGCGTTTCTGTAAGTGGCAATCGCAAATAGCGATTGCAATTTTAACCGATTCTCTAAAAATTAGCAATTTTTTTAATGCAACCAAATTGCGATTCCTTAAACATTGCTATTTAGAAATCGCAAAAGGGAAATTTGATGCATGTGCCCATAAGTTCCTACGAGGGATGGAACAGTATATGAAGGAGAACTGGACCTGACAAAACAGCAGTAAGACTACAGTTCTACTCCGAGACTACCCTATCATGTGACATATATGTTGGAGTGGCAGGAACTCTTTAGCTTTAACCACAAAACTCAAAGAAAGCTGGAGAAGGGAGGTCTTCTAACAAGCTTTAATCACTGTACCATGATTGTTTGGTTTGCTGCCCTTTGTTGTGTTGTATAATATGTTTGATATGACTGGTCCACAAAAACACTCTGTAAACAGCACTACATAAAATATGTGTTGTCTTTGTTTATAGGAAATCCAAAATGAGTTAACCATGTAGATGAAGAACATCAGACTTAGGGCTTGAACAGTTTTTGGGAAATAGGTGGAATCCCAAAATAGTGTATTTCATTGATAGCTGTAAAGTGCTAGCAATAAATCTGCAAACATGGTGCCCTTTATCAGCCAAAAAGATGCCAGCTACACCCGAAAGCCTGCACAACTACAATCAAGGATGCTGATTTGACGATGAAGCAGTCTACAGATTAGAGGGGTTCCGCTGCAGTACACAGCTCTGAATGAACGAAGGGTCAGATGTACGTAGGT
This sequence comes from Triturus cristatus, assembly GCF_964204655.1. Taxonomy (NCBI): domain Eukaryota; kingdom Metazoa; phylum Chordata; class Amphibia; order Caudata; family Salamandridae; genus Triturus; species Triturus cristatus. Next base: position 778,830,029 of record NC_140586.1, on the reverse strand, counting down.
GAGGGTTTGCGATTACCAAATAGAGAATTTATGTGATTCTCTATTTGGTAATCGCAAACACCTATGTACAAAAGAGTACTTTACACTTTCTGCGATTCCCAGTGGGTTGCAAATAGACCTACCTCATTAATATTAATGAGGTAGGCCTCGGTTTGCGACCCATTGGGATATCGCAAACATTATAGAGATGGGGGCCTGTGGAGGTGAGCAGACAACAATGTCTGTGATTGCTTTTCAATAAAGCAATATCTTTTTTCAAAGAAAATGGGATGAGTTTCAAAAAGAAAAATTAAAAGTTTTTTTTCATTTTTTAAGAATAGGCAGTGGTCTGTGAGACCACAGACAGCTCTTAGAAAGGGTTTTATACACATTCACAATGGGGAAGAGGGACCCCTTCTGTAGAAAGCTCCTCAAAACAGGATGACACGCACAGTCTTCAAGAGATATTTATTGAAAAACCTTATACAAACACCCCAACAGAATCAACTGCCACCTTTGGAATCTCTTGACCAGACACCTCATAACATTCCATAAATTGCGTCACTGGTCAAGGGAATACCAAGAGCTTACAGGACACCACACATCTTCCCTTTAAACACACAAAAACAAATACTTTGCATACTAAATTCCAAAATATACAATTTAAATACATGAAAAAGAAATACACTAGAAACGTCTACCAAAAAAGGTATGTTAAAATGGTCAAATCGAAATAAGCAATAAAGTATTATCTTCTCGTTTTTGTTTCTTCAAAACATAGATCACAAATGATTATTCCAAGATCTTTGAACAAAATCTCTCAAATATTTAGTTGCATTATGAACCTGACAGGACCTCCTAAACTGCCTTTCCTTTTCTCCATTCCCCTTTTCTTCCCGATATGATGTTTCCTTATTATTTTCCACCTTACGTAGCACCTCTTTCTTACCAGGTAAAATAGCAAATCAATTTAAATTCCAAATTCTTCCTGTGATCGAACCCTCCCCCTGGTCCCCAGCCCCTCACGCACACCGCCCGGATTATCACCTCTCCGGTGTTCTCCCTTCCAGGACCCGCAAAACAGAACAATCACCAAAGCGTCCGTGACAACGGAGACCCCACCCCTCTCTCTCTTACAGGGTCCAATCAGGAGAGGCGACGGAAGGACTAACCCGGTGCCCCGGAAGTCCCTCCTCCCTGCGGACGGCCAGCCACAGAAAAGACGGAACAGGAGAGGCAGAGAGCGTCGGAAGATCGTGGCAGGAAATCCCGACTGGAGGTACGGCGGAAGGAGAAGACGGAAGCAGAGAACCTGAGGAGTGGTCCGAAGACTGGTGGAGTTCCCCGGAGGTGGCTGAAGAGCGGCCGTAACTCGGAGGAGAGTTACGGCGGAGCGCTCCTCTGAGGAGCACCCGCCCGGCCTACTACCACCGGCTACAACCAAGACAGGAGAATTCCCAGAAGCACCAACCCAGACGATCGCGGCTGAAGACCATCGCACAGTTCCCCCTGCCCCTCTTCCTGTGTAATCTGACCTTGTGTACATTAAAGAAAAACACTATTGCCCACTATATCCGGCCTCCTCGTCTGCTTTTCGAGCCCGCCACCCACCCACGATCACACTTCCATCCTGAGTTTTTACTGCATTTTTAAACAGTGTGAGCACCTTTAGTGGTGCAGAGAACTTTGAAAACAGCAATGCTTCTGTTGGTGTGTGAATTTTGACCAAACTACCAATCTCCTCCTTATTGTCACACACACTCTTCCTTCAATATAATTATTTTTCCTTTCTTCTCCTTTTTCTTGGCTAACTACCTTCCAGGAATAATTACACATATTGCCTCATCCTTCTTCCAATTCATCCAAGATGGCACCAATTGACATTTCGGAATCCTACCTCTGAAAAGCTCAAACGGTGTCTTTCCCGTAGACTGATGCAGTGATAAGCAATATGCCATCACCCTGTCACGTAGTGTGGAACCTAGCTGCAATGGCTGTTCAAATAGATGATCACTGAAATTTATCAGAGCCCTGAAACTTAGAATTGGACTGGATGGTTTTGGGATTTGCTTTCTGCTTGGGGATGGAAAATATTGATAGTTCTGTTTGTAATAATAGTCATTATTTTCTCCTGCTATCTGTGTGTTCATTATGACCCAATGCTCTGTTCCCTTTGTGCTCCTGTCTATACCTTATATATACCCGCTTAATAATGTTTAGAATGTAAATGCCCACCTACCAATGGATCAAGATATTAATTTATGAGAATTAATGTGCAAAATATTTCCTATATTCCTTCTAGATCATAGCGGATGTCTTCAGCTAATGCTAAAACGGCCATCTGAGGAAACTAGCTGCAATGGCTGTTAGCATCAGCTGAATCCATTTTGTTTTTGGCAGCCATTTTAGTTAGCCATGTGCTCGCCATGTGCTTTCTCCCTCTTCACTGTTGACTGCCCTTGTATTCTGCTTGTGTCCTGTGATATAGTTAACTCCTTCAGCACTGAGCCAGAGCCTTGCACATGCTCAGAAAGACCTGTAGCTGCCAGAATGCACCTGCTCTTAGTGTATAACTGTCAGGCTGTTCTTACTGATGTAAGGAGAAATGTCTCCCCTCCCACTTTGTTGAGCAAGCAATTATTGTATACCCATATTAGTCAACAACTATTCTTGTATGTGCCAGTACCTCCCCTTGGTCTCATACTGACTATGCAACAAATGTATATATAAGACCCATGTTCTCTGTACTCCTTACACTGTCTCATTACAATGGCCTGAAGGTACCGTATTGACGCAGTCTCCCTCATGTGAGGTCAGTCTTCCTCATGTAAGGGTAATAAACTTGTGCTTTACTATTCCAGCTTCCGTGCCAATCTCTTCTGTTGGTTGAAGGACCAGGTGCATCAGTAAACCCTTAAAAGGTTTTATTTTGTACAAATTGGCGCCCGACGTGGACCTCATCGGAGAAGCGGCTATTCAAGAGAGTGGTCTTGATGGAGGACAGGAATCTACTGAGGAGGACAGGACAGGAATCTACTGAGGAGGTACTCTGCACAAGGAGAATCTTTGTCTTTGCAGACAACGTATTTTCCAGTTTTCCCGTTCTGACCCTCCAGGTGTTAGCCGCTCCCGACGGAGATTTTCTTTGGCGTGAGAATTTTAAAACGACCGCTAGGTCACTCAGAACTTGGCAGAGGAAGCTGGAGACTTTGGTTTGGTAAGGTTGCTGTGGCAACACTTTTGGAATTAGCTTGGCCAAGATTTTGGTTTGTTTGTTTGCTGCAGCAAATGAAGGCAGGTAATGAGGAGATTTTTCTGTAAATTTTGAAAACTTGAACGGCACACATTGTGTTAAGTGTCACTTGGTGAATAATATTGTATATGCTACAATATTCTTGACATGCCTGTTTCTAGCACTCTTCATAGAAAGTGTTGCTGTCTTGGAGGTACCAATATGGATTTAGGAAGTACTCAGCTGATTCCCCTCAGAGGGGATACCTAAATAGGTTTAGGTATAATAAAAATGGTATTTCTTCCATGGTGACTAGTACATCATGGAACAATATATATATATATATATATATATATATATATACACATATATATATATATATATATATATATATATATATATATATATATATATATATATATATATATATATATAAAACGGATCCTGATCTGCGCACTTAGTAAAATTTGTAAATGGTGACATGGAGTGCTTTTGAGTGTTCTGCCAGCCCAACTGGTAATTTGGTGTATTATTGGAAAAGGTCTGAGGCGCGAGCCTGTCTTACATAAAAAAATATTTTTATCAAAAATAATTGCACTAGAATCGTTTTTGATCTTTGTAATGTCTAATAATCATACTGTGAAAAATATAAGCTCCTGGAATTAACGTTAAATTTAAGCAGCACTTTATAACAATATGGGGAGTGAAATGGGAAATTTCACTTTACCCAGGCGTATAAAAACTCCTTTTTGTAAGGGTGTACCTTATACATTTCTGATCCCACACCCCCGGGATATCTAGGGGAGACCCTGGGGGTCCCTAATATGCCAAAACATTGTAGGTTATCCATTTGTAAGTGCCTCTGCCATCAAAGTCGTATTTGGGCACAATTTACTATTTAAAAGCAGTTCTACCACTCAGGGCAGTTTTCAAATTGATCTCAGGCTTCAGCAATGCACGCATGCAAGTATAGAACAAGCAGCTGACCTCTGAACTGCTAGAAAGCACACCACACACTGCACACAAATGAAAATAAGTATTACAAAACACCAGCAGAAGTTATTATCCTACCTTTAAAATTGTTAGTACACAGGTACGGAACAGGACTGCCTTTCAGCTGTAATTTTTCAGAGTTACTTTGAATTGGAAAGACTGCATGGAATAGCCTTACTGACAGGGGACAACAGGTTTAGGGTCCGGGGGCCAAGGTTTGTTTTTAGAACTGACCAGCCCTACTGTGCGTGAAATTTCCACGCAGGGAGCCACTGTGACAGTATGTGATTTCTACATTACACTATGGAGGCTTGTAATGTTGCAGAGTAGTTTGATCAACTGATTTCTTTGTGTTAATTAAATATCCTGATTCTCAAATTATAGGGTAAAGCACTACAAGTAATGTTTTAGGTAACATTAGCTACAGGAAATATTGCATATTCTGTTAGGAGCACATGGGGATATCACTGTTTTCTTGTGCAATAATACAAGTGTAGGAGATATGCAGGTGGGGTTTATTCTTTTGAATAACATTATCAAGGGATAGCAGCGTCTGTAGGCCATATGCAGAGAATAGCTCTGCCATGTATATGGCACTAATACTTTTAGTTTAAAGATTACTATGCAAGGGCTACAATAAGGAGGCAATGAAATTCAGTTTGCATTCATGCGCGCTCATATTACACTAGTACAATTGCTAAAGGAATTGGTAGTTGGTTATTAATGTTTTCTAGCTAGCTCAATGTGCTATTTACCTCCTACAAGTGTGTTTGTGCCCACTTGCCAAAATTAGGGGTAGATAGTGTCGACAGAAGGTTACCTGTTTCAGGTTACCTACTGTCGCATGGGGAGGAGATTAGGGAGATTAGTTCCTGGGCAAATTAAGGGCAACTAAAATTAAGGACCACATTGTCATTTTTTCTTGATTTATGTGCTCTTTCTCTCTCTTTTTCTCACTCTCTCTTGAGCCTGTCTAAGTTGTTTAGGAACGGCCATAAGATATTTAATTGGCTATTCAGTAATACTGTTTTAAAATTGTTAGCATTAATAAAATGAATAAATAAATACGCCATGTTACTGCCCACCCTGTCTGATGAAATTAAGAAAGGATGAGTAGTCTAGGTTGCTGTACCCTTATTTGACCTTTAAAGGGGAACTATATGTGGGTAGTTTTTGTTCTAAAATTCTCAGGTGATAACACCATTATTGTTTATGTTATTCTCATGCTACATACAGTTTTGCAAAGGCATTACTAGTCTGTGTAATTGAGCTGACAGGATCCCTTTTAAATTAGCACTTTTTAGATTTTCCCGCCACGCCTATAACATGAGAACGTGGTCCTAAGCGTAAAATGTAGGTGCTTTTACGTAAGAAAAATCGTTTTAGAAGTGTCTGCAGTTCTGTACAAGTAGTGAAAGGTTATGACTTATGAATCACAAGCTTGTTAAGACAAGAAGCACATAAGAATGCTTGTTCTAAAACTTCCCTTTCTTGAGGTTCTTCAGAGCAATATATAGGAATACACAAATGTAAGGATTTAGAGTATGTCCGTATTGTTTTTCTATTTTTTCCCTCAGGATTTAGTAAATAAACATAGACTTCCTTGGCTGCTTCAAATAGTTTAACGTTTTACTCTTGTCAGTTCACCAAAAAGTTCCTTTTATACTCGCTAATAGGTCCAGGGTGTTTTTTACTCTCAGATAAATGAAGTGGTTCTTAGGTGCCTTGCTAATGTATGGGGCGCCCCAAGACTAAGAAAGTATTCTGACACTATCTTCTCTGTTGACAGATTATTTGTATGCCTTGTCTAAAGATTTTTTGTTCTGTCCACCAATAGATATTTGCTGCCTTACAACCATTGCCAGAGGGGCCCGGACATCAGATCCAGCCTGAGGAGTCAGCGCCAGTCCAGCTTGAAGCCAAGGTGAAGGGAACCAGCACAGGCATTGCTGGCAACCAGGACCTCAGTGAAGGTAGAAGGCCGGAAGCACTGGGACGTGAAGTGTGTACCCCTGCCACTGTCTTGGGCGAAAGACCGGTTCACAAATCAGAATGGAGAAATTGTGGATCCAGTTTTTGATGCCCAGCTGAGAGAGTCACAGACCGACAAGGACGGCAAGGAGGCTTTTGCTTGAGGTGACCCCTTTTGAAACAAGGGTTGCTTCAGGCCTTTGAATCCTGGTCCCAAAGTGAATGCAAGTCTGCACCTCTGTTTGTTGATCAAGAGATACCTGGGCATACTGGATACAATCTGTGGTCCCAACAAAAGAGCAGTGCGCCAGCGGAGAAACACAGGAGTTAGGGAAGGACTTGAGTTCAGGGTACAGGTGCTGTGCCTTTGGTGCCTGTTAGATTAAAGTGAAGAAAACTGGTGCACTGCCTGAGACACTGGACAGGATCATTGAGGGTATTTGCCACAGAGGGTGATTGCCCAATCCTGAAAGAAGAAACTTTTCCCTTAAAACTGGGCCGTGATTGTTTTCTTGAGTTGCAAGTTGTGCAGCTCCACCGTTGAATGAACAATAGGAGCCTGCCTGTGAGGCTCAGACAAACACAGGAAGAAGACTCTCCTCTGGCTGGTTGTACAGCGGCTTCAATTCCCAAAGGACTTTTTGTTAGTAATGTACCCATTTGGTCGTCCCGTTTTTGAGGAGGAGCAGCCCTATGCGGCTCCTCTTCCTAATTCCCATGGCCCCGTGTGGTCCTCCTGGTCCCCTGAAGCGAAAATTATTTTTGTAATGATCCTTGTATTTTCATATTTGCATTAGGAATGTTTATTCTGCTAGAGAGAGGTTCTGGAAAGACCAGTTCCTGCGTGAATCACAGCTAGGACCCAAAGGTCTCTTCAAATTTAAACAAAAAGTGCAACATATATCAAAAACCTGTGCTAGAAAGAGTTCTTTTCAATAAAGTTCATTGTGAAGATTGAAGAAAAGATACAAAGATAAATTGCTGTTTGCTTGAATGTATTGAAACACTTAAATATCGATGTACTGTTAACATCACAATTCATCTGATATATACCATGCATTTCAGAAACCTTAAATCAAATTAAACATCTTTTGTTACATAAAAAGTCCCAATGCATTTCGGGTTGATATTTAACCCTTCGTCAGGGGATTAATGAAATCACAATAAGATGTATTAAATGTTCTTTTGGTCCGGTCTAGTCGACCTCCTGCGGGAACTACAAAAAAAGCACATGTGTGCAATTAGCAAAGAACGGAATACATGTTTGAATATGTAGAATTTGCACTCGAGGGAAAAGAGAAAGTCAATGACCCTAGATACCGATAGTTGCAGAAAATAAACAGTGTGAATACTGTTTAAGAGTCACCGAAAGGTGTCCGATAAAAACAGTGCAAATTCTACATATTCAAACATGTATTCCGTTCTTTGCTAATTGCACACATGTGCTTTTTTTAGAGTTCAATCTGAAAAAATTCATTTTCTAGATTTAGAGATCCACAAATCCTCCCACGGATTAACCACCATGATGTACAGGAAACCTACTGACGTCAACAACGCATTGCATTACTCAAGCGCTCACCCATATTCTCTTAAGAAACATTTACCTGTATCTCAGTTTACCAGAATTAAGAGAATAACTTCAGATCACCACCAATGTGACATCGATATCAAACAACAATTGGACAGATACAGAGTGCGAGGCTATCCAGAAGACATCCTCACCGAGGCGGAAAAACAAGTTGGGCGCAAAAAACGAGAAGACTTACTCCATACCACTCAAAAGAACTCTTCTAAACGCGAAGTTTTTGTACTAAAATATTCAGTCCAATCCGCACAGATCAAATCTATTATCAGAAAACGATGGGATATAATTGAACAAGAGCCTGATTTCAATGATCTGTTTAAGGATCCTCCACTTTTTGCGCACACCAGATCAAAGAATCTGAGGGACCTCCTTAAAAGTCACTCTAAACCTACCACTTCGAATTATGCAGGTATGAAAAAATGTCACAATTGCGGGCAATGCAGCAACGTAATTTTAGGCAATGTGTTTACACACCCTCACACAGGCAAAAACATCAAACTTCGTCATACTTCAGACTGCAATACAGAATGGGTAATTTATGCTATCAAGTGCCCATGCGGTCTTGTATATGTGGGGAGAACAAGTCGCAAGATCAAAACTAGGATCATAGAACATAAGAGCAGAATACGAAATAAAAACATGAACTCTTCTCTTGTCACACACTGGATCAACACATCGCACACCATCCCACAATTGCTTTTCACAATTCTTGAACACCTCCACATGCAGACAGATACTGACATGAACAACGTTCTTTCATGTAGAGAAACGCATTGGATCAAATACCTAGGAACGGTGATTCCGGGTGGTTTAAATGATCACTATGAATTATTATGTTTCATCTGAATTGCAATGTCAGTGTTTATTATAACTTTCCTCTGTAAAGGATTTGCACTCGTATTCAATTTTCCCTTCATTTTTTAGTTACAACATTTATACCTTTTTAACGCTTTCCCTAACTACCATTATCTGTTAAGCTTTTGGTTAGAAGCTGTTTTTAGCTTTTTCCTTCCAATAACTAACTGCGTTATATACTTTGCTTTTCTCTCTTGCCCGTCAGTCACGAACAAGCTTTAACTGACACTTTGGTCCTGCACTTATTATCATCAGACACATAGTCCTATTTTCATTCGTCTTATTTGCCGTTAGTCCTCTGGACCAAAAGAACCTTTAATACATCTTATTGTGATTTCATTAATCCCCTGACGAAGGGTTAAATATCAACCCGAAATGCATTGGGACTTTTTATGTAACAAAAGATGTTTAATTTGATTTAAGGTTTCTGAAATGCATGGTATATATCAGATGAATTGTGATGTTAACAGTACATCGATATTTAAGTGTTTCAATACATTCAAGCAAACAGCAATTTATCCTTGTATCTTTTCTTCAATCTTCACAATGAACTTTATTGAAAAGAACTCTTTCTAGCACAGGTTTTTGATATATGTTGCACTTTTTGTTTAAATTTGAAGAGACCTTTGGGTCCTCGCTGTGATTCACGCAGGAACTGGTCTTTCCAGAACCTCTCTTATTTCATGTCACATTTAGGGATGTAGACTCACATCCCCAACACGTGAAAGCACGCTAACATCAGAATCCATTGCGCTGACACATTTAGTAATTTACATTTTGATACAAGTTCAGGTGTGCAGGCCCACCCAACCACAGCATATACTATTCTGCTAGAGAAACATTTTTTTAAACAGTTGATAAATTCTTCTTTGCTCTCTTCCTGAATGTATTAATTGGTACTCTAGCCCTCATGAAAAGAACACTGGAAAGGTCTTTTTTAAAGATATTATATTATACATGTGCTGTTGGCTATTCTGAAGTTCAAATAGATGATCACTGAAATTTATCGGAGCCCTGAAACTTAGAATTGGACTGGATTGTTTGGGGATTTTCTTTCTGCATGGGGATGAAAGATATTGATAGTTCTGTTGGTAATAATAGCCATTATTTTCTCCTGCTATCTGTGTGTTCATTATGACCCAATGCTCTGTTCCCTTTGTGCTCCTGTCTATACCTTATATATACCCGCTTAACAATGTTTAGAATGTAAATGGCTACCTAGCAATGGATCAAGATATTCATTTATGAGAATTAATGTGCAAAATATTTCCTATATTCCTTCTAGATCATAGTGGATGTCTTCAGCTAATGCTAAAACGGCCTACTGTGGAAACTAGCTGCAATGGCTGTTAGCATCAGCTGAAGCCATTTTGTTTTTGGCAGCCATTTTAGCTAGCCATGTGCTCGCAATGTGCTTTCTCCCTCTTCACTGTTGATTGCCCTTGTATTCTGCTTGTGTCATGTGATATGGTTAACACCTTCAGCACTGAACCAGAGGCTCGCACATGCTCAGAAAGACCTGTAGCTGCCATAATGCACCTGCTCTTAGTGTATAACTGTCAGGCTGTTCTTACTGATGTAGGAGAAATGTCTCCCCTCCCACTTTGTTGAGCAAGCAATTATTGTATACCCATATTAGTCAACAACTATTCTTGTATGTGCCAGTACCTCCCCTTGGTCTCATGCTGACTATGCAACAAATGTATATATAAGACCCATGTTCTCTGTACTCCTTAGACTGTCTCATTACAGTGGCCTGAGGGTACCATATTGATGCAGTCTCCCTCTTGTGAGGTCAGTCTCCCTCATGTGAGGTTAATAAATTTGTGTTTTACTACTCCAGATTCCGTGCCAATCTCTTCTTTGTTGGTTTAAGGACCAGGTGCATCAGTGAATCCCTTAAAAGGTTTTATTTTCTACAGTAGTTCTGTGTTCCAACACAAACCAGCTGCTCTGTCCAACTGAAAAGATTCCTTAAATGTATGACAAAACTTTTTGTGCACGATCCCCAAAAGTCTTAAGAATTCCTGTATTTGATGTGAACACAACGGTATGCCATTTTAAGTCACAATTAATCCTGGCATATCTTCACTCTCAAACACATTATATAAAAATCTAGTTACTCTTTGTGTGTTGATCTCATTAACCACCTGCACAATTGGCCACTTGGAATATAAGTCTACTAAGACTAATAAATAGGGAGTATCCATAACCCCTCTTATCGGTCCCACTAAAGCCAACGCTACATCTTGCCATGGCGCCTTTGCCTGTTTTCCAATTACCATCGGTGCCACTCTGGGTTTTCATATCTTGTCACTGCCAACACATTCTGAACAGTCCCTTATAACTTTTTCTATTTGGAAATCAAAGCCTGGCCACCAGAAATCTTGTCTGATTCTTTGTTTTGTCTTTACAACACCCAAATGTCCAAAATGGGCTAACTTAATTATTCTTTTCCTGAGCACATTGGGTACCACCAGTCTGGAATCCTTAAACAATAGATCCTCCTTAACTGACAACCCGTCTCTAATAAACTTGTATGATCTCCATTCCTCACCAAACTTATCTTGACCCTGCCTCTTCATCTTTCTCGAAGCTACAAGACCCACATAAAACTCTTTAAATCTTATACCTCATTTTCCCTCTCTTGTTCTTCAATAGCACCCTCTGTGATCATGCAAACTCCCATCCACTTCTCATCCATATCCATATTCTCCTCGGGGTACTTTAGCCTCCAAAGAAGCTAAATGTGAAAGACAATCTGCTGTCTTGTTACATTCCCCAGGTAATTATTGTACATTGAACTAAATTCTTGCAAAGAAATAACCCATTTAGTTTTTCGAGATGAAACCTTGTCAAGACCTTTGTTATTAAAAATTTCCACCAATGGCTTGATGTCACCTTTTACTGGTAATTGATTTCCCCACAGCTAAAATCAATAATTCTTTATTGCCCACTTGACAGCAAAAGCTTATCTTTTAATCACACTTTAATTTAATTTCGCTCCTGTCAAACATCTGGATGCAAAAGCGATCATTCTTTCCTCTCCATTCACTTCTTGACTTAACATTCTTCCTAAACCCTTTTGGCTCACATCAGTTGTTATACGAAATGTTTAATCTGCTACAAATGTTATTACGCTTTGAGCCTCTCTCAGGTTCTCTTTGATCAAAACAAACTCTTTCTCACTCTCCTCAGTCAAAACAAAATCACTTCTCTTTTTTTGTTAATTCTCTTGAGTTTTGTCAATCAATTTCTTAACAAATCGTGCATAATACGGATCATTCTAAGAAAATACGACAATTCTTTGTTCTTCGGCCTTTCCAACCCTACCACTTTATCCATTAGCTCTCCTTTAGGAAATACTCCTTGCTTATTTACATGATGACCCAAAAATGTAATCTCTTTCCTGCTTAAACAACATTTTTGTACTTAAAATTAAACTATTGTTCAGTACTGTTTTCACTCCATCATGCTAATTTTGATTAGAACCACAAATCAACACATCGTCCTGATAGAAAAGGGTTCCCAGGACAACTCTAAAGAGCTTAAACATGACCCTTTGGAACACAGATGCCGCTGTTACAAAGCAAAAGGCATTCTCAAAAATGTGAATGCTTTCATTAGAGGGATAAACGTAGTATACTCTTGAGAGTCTTAAGTTTGACCTGGTGGCAGGCTGAAGCTAAGTCTAACGTTGTGAACAAATTTGCCCCTTCTATTGATGATAACATCTCTGTAATATTAGGTAAGGGGAATTTGTCCACCACAACTTCCTTTTTTAGGGCACGCAGATCAATACATAATCTGATATCTCCATTACTCCTTCTAACCACCACAATTGGAGAAAACTACTCCGCTGCTTTCACTGGAGTAATTACATCAGTCTCACACAGCTTGCCCAATTCTTTCTATACTTCTTTTACGGATAACAGTAATCTACTGACCATAGCAGTTACTGATTTAACTTCTTTTTTCAATGTTATATGATGTGCATAGTTCTTAAGACATTTCAAATTTTCATTGAACACTTCAGAAAACTGATATACAAAATTAAATTGTGACTTCTCCACTTGCTTTATCTGTACTTGCGGAACTGCATTAGGATCTGGGAATACTCCCAACTCTTTCTGGTGTGGCTAACTCAAAATTTCATCCGCTTGATCCGCCACATAAACATTTCCCACTATACTTTTAGTAGACAGAGATATAGTGGCTAGAAAATAATCCAACATCTCTTTTGGCTTCCCTCCATGACAACCTGGTTTTACATCCATTTTTTTCAAAACATCTTTTTCCTGAAAAAGATTCTGATGATTATTCTTTGATAAAATAGTCAACAGAGAACATGAATCAAACACCATTTGAATTTTGTTTCCTTCTTTAATATAATAGTCAACTGAGAACATGAATAAAACACCATTTGAAATTTGTGTACTCCAAATCTGCAAAGAAATCTCATCAAAATATACATGTAGTACTTCTTGAACCTTTTTTTACAACATTTCTACAACATTTTGCAGTGTCTTTTTCTGTTACACCTCTTACAACAGGCAGTTACCGCAGGACAATTTTTACTATTAGCCATATGACCATACTGGCCACACCTAAAACACTGCCCTCTAAACACTCTTTTCTTCTGTTTTATCTTGTTTGTCATCGCTATCATTGAGGCTTCTTTCTCCGTAGTGTTGATGTCATTTTTCTTTAGCTCAGAGTACACATTTAAGCATTTGCTCTACCTTTTTAAAAACAATTATCGCTTCATGTAGATCTGGTTCATCTTTAAGCCATAACTCTTCATGGATTTTGTCAGAATTGCAACAGAGTACAAATTGATCCCTAATTCTTTTTTCAGGTAGCAGCAAATGAAACAAAATATTATATTATTAGACGTCCCAATTTCCTCTTGCCTTCATTTGTCAAAACGATACTGCTCTAGAATACTAGATACCCTAGGCATAAAATGTAGATCTGATTTCTTCACACACACCTCATCTTCATTAAGACCCCTTACCACATCTCTTTCTAACTCAGGTAAATCATCTTATATTTCCTGACCTTCTGACCCTAAGCAATGGAACAACAAAGCTGCTTTCTTTTCTATACCTATATTAACCACATACTTTGACATAATTTTTAAAAACGTTCTTCCATTTCACCCATCTAAGAAGTGGCTCACGTAGATTACTTCGAAAAATGGGGGAGGTGTTATGTTTTGCATTACTGCCTTCAGGGTAACTTTGCCCACCAAATTAAAAAATTGGAATCAAAAGCATTTATTTTCCTTTTAGTGCCTCTAAATGCCTCTCACTCAAGCATTATGAACATCTCAATTAAAATACCACTACAGTACAGTTTCTATTATATAACATGCTTAAAAATGTCATAAACACCTATTAGCACTTTTTTTCAGATAGAAACAGTGTGCTGGACGCTGTTGAATAATTGACAGTCAAAATCATGCCAATCACGGTCATTAAATCCAGAGAACATAGCCAAAAGACTGCTGTGCAAGAAACTGACAGTAGATGACGCTATGTCCCAGCTCAACCAGTACACTGGTAAACTTCCATCACAGTAAACTACCTGTTGGCAGCAACTAACCAGAACAAAAGCTGGAAGCAGTTACCGAGGCACCAAGGACAAGATATAGTGGTGACAGAGCAGGCAAATACTCCACAAGTAGTGCAAGCCACGCTCAGGTTTGTAAGGTGCCACCAACTGCTCTTAGCCCGAAAACACAGCAAACCAAGAGCTTATTGGACACCACACCTTCCTCTTTGCAAATGGGTTTCCGCATTTCAGTAGCAGAATGTTCACACACACCACTGCAATTCGGTATTAGGAAGGGACGCCCTTGGACTGAATCGGAAACCCAATTTGCAATTCAGTACTAGGTTACTGTATCACAAACTGCCTGCGAATCAGGCCATTTCTAAATGAAAAAAGCTATGCATATCTGGCATTAAATGCTCTCTAGTACTCTTCTGCTTTAAGGATCCATGAAAGGAACTTGGAATAGGAATTGTGTTGGGTGGGTTTTCATCTTAACTGATGCTTTTTCTTGTATTAAGGTAGAGCCATCCTATCATGTTTCCATGAGAAAAAATGTATTACAATTAGGGCTCCCGGTTTTATGGTATTTATTTTTTAAACATTTCCATCTGTATCTATCATATTTATTTTTGGGCCATTTTATCTGTATTTATCCATATTTATTTTGTGTTTTGCGTATAAATGAAGTTGTAAAACATATTTATTTAACGGATAGACGCACACTCATACTTTGAGGTCCGTCATGTTTTAGCTATTTAAGCTGCCAAATATTACATAACTGTACACCCACTGGTAAATATTAGCATTATACCACAAAACATGCAGTTATTTAAAGAAATTTCATCCTGTTTGATAATTTCCCATGCTGTCCATCTGCTCAGTTGTTGGGCTTTAATTCATGAAAGACAGCACAAGAGTCACTTAAAAGAAGCACAATTGTCTGCATTTACCCACTTTTTAAAATAAAAGCAGACAGAAAACACATTATTTTCTGTCTGTATTTATCTGTAAAAATCCGCAAAATCAGAAAACAGGCAGCCTTAATTACAATTGTTACAGTGGTTTTTATCTTGAATTAAAATTCATACCTTCTGGCAATGTCCGTCCATCAAAAAAATTCATTGGTTTGGTTAGACTTCGCGAGATGGCAGGTACTGGTGGATAGAGGCGAAGGCACTCCTTGATGCACATAGTGGTGTAAGTCATCTTACCAAGATCATCCCTGAAATGGTTGGGATTGTGATTGTAAAAATTGTGGGACAGGGTACAGAATGCAAAATGTTGTTTAAAGATTAACTGATTAGTGTATAAAGTATTGCAGAACTTACATTGCCTAGCACAGAGATGGATCATTCTTTTCCAAAATGAGGCTGCAATGGCTGTCTATCAAACTTTTTTTGCAAGTTAACAAAGTCGCTTTCTGTGTTTTTAAATTTCTTTACATACATTCATACAATTTATGATTACCTTAAAATATGATCTGTAAAGGTTTTAGTTTATAATATTGCTATATTCCACAGTAAAAAGAAAGACATTCATATATTAAAACAACAAAATACTGAAATTCACATGTTATGTTTGCCTTTGAAATCGTTAAATCGCACAACAGCCAAGCAAACTATGAGCCGCACACCCAATGGAATGCTCATGACCTCACTCTTGATGTGAGATGCACGTATAAATGTTGTAAATACTCTTAAGGATGATGTTACATATCAAATTATCCTTAACACCATGAAAGCGATGACAAAGATTGAAGTGTCATTTAGTGGTTTAAATATGTGTTGTTAGCTAATATCATGGTGCGTTTAGGCGTTATTTATTGGTCTAAATATAGGGACATCATAAGCAATGCATCTGGTGTATGAGTTTTTTTGTTTTAATTCTTAACCAGAACTGCACTTTAACTGTTTATTTCAGTGCATTTCTGAGTTTTTTCCAACCAATGTTTAGATCTTACAACCATAGCTAAAGCCCTACCTTCACTTAAACCTTTGTTTTCCAGTTATTTTTTTTTGCTCATAAACCACTTTCAAAAGGCACCCCACCAGGGGTGGCCAACCCCCTCTGTGTCTGTACTTTTACAGTCGTAGTTGGTTGCAGGGCTTAGACAAAGGCCAGGCTCAGCACCCAATGCGCTGTGGGAGGACAGCCCCCCCACTGATTATGATTCTCTTCTGCATGCAGCAGAGAAGCAAAATTGCCCAAAACACCACAGTTTTTTTTGTTTTTAATCTAATTTTTTAGGGTTGATGGATCCTTTGTGATGGTTTGTGAACCCCTGGAAAGTTTCAAGGCCATGGACTGTGTCCATTTGGCAAGCCTAATGGACTTCTGTTGGGCCTCCATTGGGGCTTGTGGGCCTCTTGTTGAGGCTATGTGGAACATGAGAAAGGACCAACATGTACATTAAGGTAGCTGAGGTTTAGGGGGAGCGAATACCACTGCAACATCAGGGTGTTTTTTTTAAAAGGCATTTACTGTAGTGGGATGTTCCATTGGTATACTCTGAGTCTGGGAGTGGGGGTGTACTTATCCTCCTCCTTTATGTGCCCCTTACATTTTTTACAGGACTTTGGGGACTGAGTCATCGCGTTAGGAAAATTTATCATGATGTTTTGGCTAGTCAATCCGAGAGCTTTGATTCTATGGACCTCATGGAGCGTCACATACCTGAATGGACAATGAGACAAAAAAGAAACTCTTTTCTTTCAGATTTTATTTTCTTCCAATTTTGGATCCGTGGAGATCCGTGAAACTGGGTTCATGAAACTCTTAAGAATTAACATTCTAGGTACTATTATAATCTACTCCTTTAAGGGGGCGTAGCCAAGAGGCTGCAGATGGCGGACGCATGAGCCTGGAGCTCCTCGCCAGCCCGAGTTTATTGACGTGAATTACTGGCTGCAGGGACCTGGGAGCGGGCTGAAACTGGCCCGGTAACTCCACTGATGAGCATGGCTGCATCTGACGGCTCAAGCACCCACAGGAGAGACAGGGGCGAGCATTGCCCCGGGAGCCGGCGGAGGTCGAACGCCCTCAAGATGGCGCGTCAAAAGTGAACAACAGACTTGGAGTGTGCCGCAAGGCCCGGGACCTGCAAGGAGGTTGTGACCGAGTGCAGAGTGGCTGCGGCAGAAGAGGAGAGGCCGGCGGGACGGGCGCCGAGACCCCGAGCGTATAGCTGGCACACCTTGGACAGTAAGGAGCAAGGGGTCAGATTGAGGCCCAAACCCGGAGTTCGGAGGATAGTGAAATGAGCCAGTTTCCGGGAACATTACTCAGTGGGGCACGTTTCGGAAACGCCAGTTTTGCCACAGTCGGATAAACTTTTAATGAACTTGGGACTGAAGAGCGCCGCCGCGAGCCGTCGATGGACTGCCTGTCCCTTGTGCCTGACCCTGGCATGGCAGCTGTGCTCTGACTCCTAGCCAGCCAAATACAGCATGTGGAGAGCGAGCCCAGGGAGAGTACCGTGAGTATGCTGCCTGATTTCTATGCACAGTGAGAGTCGGTAGCGGTAAGCGTGGAGATCAGGAGGGGGCGCCCTAAGCTGTGGGCTGCTGCCTTACTTAAAGAATTTTGCAGTGACAAGTTTGGCCCTGGGAGTCGGCTAAGGCCGTGCATCATCAAGATGGCATCCCGGTAGCGAGCAACTGACGGGGAGTGAGCCGTGAGGCCCGGGATCCGCGAGGGACCGGGCATAAAAAAAGAGTGCAGGGGTGCAGAGGAGGACACAGAGAGGCTGGTGGCGTCAACTCTGATACCCAGGGCGCTTCACAGGGGGATGGATTGAGGCTCGGATCTGGGGATTGGAGGGCCATGAGTGCATACAGCCACCGGGAGCGAAACACAGAAGGGCCCCGCTTCGGGAACTTTTGTCCTGCCCTGATTGGATGAGCCCTTACTAACTAACGGATAGCCTGACCCTTGTGCCTGTCCTTGGCATGTTGGATGTGAACTGTTTATTCGTCGGCCCAATACAAAGTGCGGTGAGTGAACACAAGGAGTGAGGAGTGGGTATACAGCATACTACCCCATGCTATACTGGCCACAGAGTGGACAGCACAGGGCCTAGGAAGGTGCGCCCTGGGTTGCTGCCCGCTGCCCCACACAGGAACCGTGGTGGATAGAAATCGCTGGGCGGTCTCGCCAGAGCTGAGGCCAGTCATACCACCGAACAGTCGTGGGGGAATGAGCGGACCACTGGAAGCGACTGGGGCTATAGCACCCACCAAGTGCATTCTGGAAACGGCCCCACACCAGAAAGGAATATAGTGGGGAGTCGGTATTTGCGGTGACATCATCGTGACCCAGCGTTTGAGCGGAGCAGTCTGCAGAGTGGCTGTGGCGCAGGGTCTGAAGCGGAGGCCGTATAGATCAGCAAGGCTGCCCCACGAGAGCTAGGTGCAGCCCGGCAGTGGGTGGAGAGTTGGTGAGTGCTCGTTTTCCCCTCCCCCCTGGGTACGTCAAGGGGCACCGCCCGGCCCAGTGGTGGAAATGGGCAAACCCAGAGGTCGTCAGACAGGGGCCACCTTGGCACAGGAAGATACTATGCAAGACCAGCCCCATTCAGGCACGGAAGGATAGGTGCAGCAACAATTAAGCAGGATCCTGGAGGCAATTGCAGATACTGAAGCCACTTTTCATCAAGATATCAGCACGGTGTTGGCATGCCTAGGACTACTGCGGGAAGAGCACAAGAAACTTTCTGAAAGAGTGAATGAGACGGAATCTAATGTTGCAGTCCTGATCCCTGCTCAGAAGTTACTTAAGGCGCAGGTGGGGTTGTTGGCAGACAGATTGGGCGTACTAGAGCGGAAGGCTGAAGATGCCAAAGGATGTATTAGACTGAACAACATCAGAGCCCTGGGGCTACCAGAGGGAGCAGAAGACTATGACATGGTGTCTTTCCTGGAACAGTGGCTTAAAACCAATGTAGCCCCGGATGGCCTGTCATCGTGCTACACCTTGGAAAGGGCTCACAGGGCGCCGACCAGACCGCTTGCTCCGGGTCGGCCGCCGTGGTCGGTCGTGGCCAGACTTTTGCACTTTCGTGACAGAGACTTTCTTCTGCAAAAGACGCGTGCAGACAGCCCATACATATTGGACAACAGTAAAATTTCCATCTTTCCTTATTACACGCTAGAGGTCCAGAGAGAACGAGCCTCGTTCATAGAGGTCAAGTGGGCCGTGAGAGATGAGGGTCCGCAGTACTCATTGATGTTCCCTGCCCGGCTGCGTATTATCCAAGATGGGAACACGCACTACTGTGACAATCTGAAGGATGCGTGGAAATGGATTGAGTCGTACAAAGCGAAGGCTACCCAGGAGCGGTCTTCCAATTCAACGGCCAAGAAACCAGTGGGAAGCGTGTTAGAAGAAGAAACCGGAGCGGTCTTGCTAAAAGACTGACTACATCGCAAACAGAGAAGGAAAGAGCAGAGGCACTGCAGGCTGTTGCGGCGCTCATGACGGGCAGGAACCTATCTCCGGAACCTCGAGCTCGGTCTTCAAAGGAAACTGGGGATCAGGACTCGGATTCTTCCCATAGTGACAGTAACAATTTACCGGTGGTGACCCCAAATACAGCAGACGAGAACATGTGAATTGAAGGGTGATCGGGAGGGTTTCCTTGGGGTTCTTTTTGGGTCCCTGCAAC
This sequence comes from Triturus cristatus, assembly GCF_964204655.1. Taxonomy (NCBI): domain Eukaryota; kingdom Metazoa; phylum Chordata; class Amphibia; order Caudata; family Salamandridae; genus Triturus; species Triturus cristatus. The sequence goes on along the minus strand of NC_140586.1, from coordinate 778,810,193 downwards.
TATGGATGCTTTTCACCTGCAGCCCCAGGTCCTGGTCAGTCCCCTCTATAGTAGGGCCAGCGCATTTTAGGAGGTCTACGCGCCATATATAATGTTTTATCTTTATCATCTCATTGAGAGCCCCACTAGATTGGAGCCTCACTTAAGAGCATAATGTACAAAATTTTGTTGGGGCGGCCGACCATTGTCGGACTGCTCTGGGGATGGGGAGTTGACCATTTTGGGGGTCTTTTTGTTGGATTAGTTTGTTTTTTACATTTCAGAGGGGAGTGGTGGTGCAGGAATGTACGAGCAGGGCGGGGGTGGGTTCCCACTGGGTGGACATCCAAGGTTGTCTTTCTACTATGGCACAATACCATAGAGTGATACGTTTCCTAACGTGGAATATATGGGTGATGGGGTCTATGGCTAAATGCCATAATATATATACATACTTACGGCGCAGAGATGTCCATATAGCTTACCTCTAAGAAACTCATTTGAATATAGAAGAGGCAGGGAAGCTGAAGCGACGATGGAGGGGCAAATATTTGCAACCACCGCCTCTGCTTTTGCTCGGGGGGTGATGTTATGGATCAGGCCGGGGATCCCCTTTGCACTAGATAGTGTGTCCCTTGATAAGGATGGAAGATACGCACTAATCAGCAGGAGGTTGGCTGGTCAAACAGTGACCTTGGGGAATATCTATGCTCCCAACCATGACCAAGTGGGATTTCTAGAGAATTTTTCCCCTATATTAGCTAACCACATGACGGGTTTCACAGTCCTGGGTGGGGAATTTAACTGCATAGCCGACATCTCGGCAGACCGCTCGCATCCTCCTCTACAGGGAGCGCAGCCACACCGCACGGCAGCTGATTTCCGTAGTTGGATTTCCCACTGGGGCTTGGAAGACACATGGAGGACGCAACACACAGAAAATAGGGAATACTCTTTCTTCTCCCCAATTCACCAGGTGTACACCAGGCTGGATAAGTTACTTTGCTCTCCGGACTTTATTTGTACTATACTTCATACTGAGTACCTGGGCTGCACATTGTCCGATCATAGCCCACGCATGACGCACCAAACGTTGGGGGGTCGACCCCCGATTCAGCCGTGGAAACTTAACTCCTCTGCATTAGAGGATGCACCTTTCCGTGAATTGTTACGGGCGCTTATTGAGTCATACTTTCCCATTAATGCCCACACAGCCTCCTCCAGTCTAATGGTGTGGGAGGCGTTTAAGTTGGTAGTACGGGGTCACTGCATGGGACAAACGATCAGGGTACATAGGGACCATCAACAGGAAATCATGGGCCTAGAGGGTGAACTACGTAGACTAGAGAATGCTCAGGGATCGGGGGAAACAGCCTGCTTATCTTTATTGGAAAGCCGTGGGAGATACGACAAAGCACTCGGTCGCTTACGGTGCTATAGCCACAGGGAGTATCTGGACAGAGTTCAGAAGGAGGAAGGCAGGTTGGGTCTTCTCTTAGCCAGATTAATTAAACCTGAACTATGTGGGGCATCTATTACGCAGTTGACTTTAGATGCGGGGGAAGTTATACATGACCCGGTGGGCATCAACAAGGCGTTTTGTTCCTATTACGAACTTCTTTATACTGCTCCAGTGGGGGCACACTTTTCTGACGTCAGGAGCTTTCTGGAGCCACTAGCGCTTTGCACACTGGACAATTTGGCACAAAAGGAGTTGGGGTACCGTATCAACCCACAGGAAGTCAGAGCGGCTATAATTGTGCAGGCAACGGGTAAAACGCTGATGGCTGATGGCAGAATTCTATAAAAAATATGCAGACTCATTAGTACCTCAACTAGTTAAACTGTACACAGAGTCATATGAATCAGGGGAGTTACCCGGGTCTACTCAGACTGTACTGGTGATCCCACTTCGGAAGACTAAACTGCCTGAGGCCGGAGTAACAGATTACAGACCTCTCTCCATGCCTAATCTGGACTTTAAGATACTGAGTAAGGGTTTGGCGGGTAAGCTTCTACCATATATGCGAACCCTAGTGCATTCTGACCAGAATGATTTAATCACGTCGCGCAATACTTCATAGAACACGCGCAGACATTATTTTATCCTGTATCACACGGATGCTCCTTTAAAAAAACAGGCCGCGGTACTATCAGTCGACCTAGGAAAGGCCTTTGATACAGTTGGCTGGGAGTACTTGGTCAAGGATATGCTTAGTATAGGACTGGGGGAACAGAGGGTACGATGGGTGCTGCTGTTATATACCTCACCCACTGTTCAGGTCAAAACTGGCAGATGATCTCTAGGCAATACAAGATTTCGCGCGGGGCGCGTCAGGGGTGTCCTCTTTCTCCTTTACTATTTGCTCTGGCTATACAGCCCCTAGCGGAAAGAGTTTGGCGGAGGGCATCAGCATAACATATCCTTATACACTGATTATCTGTTAATTTACCTGGAAGAGGCCAATACAGGCACTTCCGAGGCACTGCAAATTTTGGATAGATTCGCGCACTAGTCGGGTCTTGGAGTTAATTCAGCCAAAACCTACCTTTTTCCTGTGGTGGTCCAATAAGTAGGCCAGAATCCTTGACTGTGATCATTCATTGGGCACAAGACGCATTTAAATACCTGGGCATACATGTTTTTTATTCATTGGAGTACTTGAAGGAAGGGAACTTGAATAGATCGCTGTGCTCCCTCCGCTCTTGTGTACACTTTTGAAGTAACCTTCAATTACCCATAATGGTCAGGGTTTCCCTGTCCAAGATGATTATTCTGCCCCGCCTGCTGTATTTTTTCATAAACCTGCCGGTCCTGATGACAAGTAGATGGTTCCGTCCCTTGAACAATCTCTTGCGACGTCTGGTATTAGGAGAGAGACGACCATGGGTGTCTCTGAAGACATTGCAACGTCTAATGGCAGAAGGGAGACTGGGAGCCCCAAACTTCGAATATTACATGCTGGCAGCCCAACTTCAATGGCTGGCATAACGGGTAGAGGGGGTGGATGAGGAAGGCACATAGTTGGCCAATCCGGACTGTCTTCCCAACTTGTTGGTGGCCAAGTTGCTCATTCCGACAACAATTATACCTTACTGCTCAATGTTACAATGTACTGCATTGCAAGCCTGGAAATGGTGTCAAAATAAGGGCCTTCGCCCTGCTAAATATACGCCGGCATGATTATTGGTTGGGCTACCACGTGGTGACCCCCAATCGGTATTCACAAGCGAACAATTGGTACAATGGACAGAGGCAGGGCTGGATAGTGTAGGAGATTGCTATTCAGACAAGACACTGATCTCATTTGGGGATCTGGTAGCTGATAATGGATTACCCCTGGTCAGTTTTTACAATATGAAGCCTTGTACCGTACATTTGTGCCGCTTTGGGATAATGGGAGGGAGGAACCAGAAACTCACTCGGAGCTACATGCCTTACTTACACTAGGCACAGCTAGGCACTTAGTGAAGTGGATCTATGCTGCGCTGGTCGCAGCATCCCTCGGCCCTTTAATAAGTGGGCTTAGTGAGAGATGGGATAGACTTGGAAGGGGGGGGGGGCTCACTGATGTGGCGTGGCGTAAAGCCTTGCTTTCTCCCAAGAAGATATCCAGGAATACTTGCCTACAGTACATACAGCTTAACTTCATGCACATGATATATCTAACACCTCACCGCCTTAACGTGATATATGGGGTGGAGATGCGGCACTGCCCGAGATGCAATAACCCTGATGCGGATTTTGGACATATGGTCTGGAGCTGCACCACTCTTTGACCAGGTGCAGCGAGGATTCAGCCACAGGGCTGGGTCTGTGTCCTGGCCCCGTATTTTTTGTGGACCCTATTTTAGGATTTGCAGACACAACTTTGGAATTGCAGAACTGAAATAGATGACCAGAGAAAAGAGTTGCCTCGTCTAATCGTGGGACTTTTAGTTTTTGAATTTGGGTCCAGCAACAGTGTGCGAACCCTGGCTCCGAGGATTTTCTGTAGACTACCAGTCCAGATAACTCATATGTAACTTTATTTCGATCACAAAGATCATAAAAGTACACAGCACAAGAAAGATAAAATACAAAGTATAAATGATTGATTTTAAATAACATAAGTATCATAAAAAAAATTAAAAGTGAGAATGGTAAAAACAGATCCGTACAGTGCATCATACAATACATTTGGAGCGCTTTATCCACAGAGCATGCCAGTATCTGGAGAGGCCATAGACCATTACTCTGCATGTATCGGTAGTCAAGATTCTCAGCACCTCAAGGTAATGGCAGGCCAACCAGTCTACATAGCGGAATTGTCAATTTTTTCCTCAAGGATTCAAAGTATGGGCAGAAAAGGAGTAAATGCACAATGAATTCTGGTCTGACATCGCACGCAGGACAAAGATCCTCATTAAAAGCATTGCAGCTCCACTTTATACAAAACAGTTTTGTAGGTAAGGTCTTGTAACACAACTGTAAAAATAGTTTACGTGCCAAAGGGGGAACTATTTCATCAATGGTATCCTCAAAACAGGTGACAGGTTTAAAATTTAGGAATTCATTAGTCAAGCATCCCTCAGTTTTTGGCAGACCTTTTCTGAGGTGCATCCCAAAACATGTCTTTTAACCTAGCCCTTGGCGTGATGGCCAAACTTTCTGAGTTTGACCAAAAACCCTCCATCCCAAGCCTCCCCAGTAAATCCCTCAGAGAGCTGAAACAGGGGATCGAAGTTACCTGGGGGCATTTCAAGAGGCCAATTAGTGCCTCTCGATGGGACGTGAGCTCATCCGAGAACCACAGCCTGTGCCAGAACATGAGAAGTTTGTAGTTCCATTTATGCGCCAGCTGTCTATGAGCAAGGTCCAGGTAAAGGGGCGTCAGAGGGGTACTAGAGGGTTTGTCTACCAGGGATCTGAGAAAGCGATTTTCAGTGGTAGACAAACAATTAGTACTACCTGTGCCCCAGAGTTCTGCTCCATAGAGGACCCCCCCCTAGGACCTTGGTATTTTAGATTTCCAAAGCTGGTGCTTACTGCCTGGACAGGGTTTTCCTGTGGATTTTAGTAATGTGAGCGGTCTGCTCTATTAATTGCTCTATTAATTGTAGTTTCACTTTCTCTATGTGGGCGGCCCAGTGTGTTGTTGAGGTCAAGGGAATACCTAAGTAATCAAAAGCAACAACTAGCTCCAGTTTGCTACTACCAACTAACACAGGTATTTTAGAAGGTTTGGCCATTCCTCTCCTGAAAATCATGTATTTCGTTTTTTGCCTCATTTAACACCAGACGCCCCTTGTCACTAAACTTAATGAAATCATTCAAGAGTTGTTGTAGACCCTGCGGGGATTTAGAAATTAGGAGGGTGTCGTTGGCGAAAAGAAGAGCAGGAACTCTTTTTACGCCGATTTTTGGAGCATCAAACCCATCTCTGTCTAAAAAGTGGAAGTTATTAAAAAGATTAAAAAGTGTGGGGTCTAACACACATCCCTGTCTCACTCTGCACTGGAATGGAAGGTTTCTGTTATTTTAGTGTTCTCCCCCACCTCACCTGTGCTGTGTTTGATGAATGTAATCTGATTAAAACGTCCAAAAGGTTTCTCAGTAAACCCTACTCTTTTAGAACTCTCCATAGGCTAGCTCGCGGGACTAGATCAAACGCAGACCGTAGATCAACAAAGGCCACATAGAGCTTTCCTCCTTTAACTACCACTTTCTTCCAATAAATGCAAAGGAGGCGAAAGGCCTGGTCCAAGGTACTAATTTTTGTGCGGAAGCCAGCTTGTAAATCACTCAGGATTCCAGACTCTAGGATCCAATTTTGGATCCTTCCTAGGATTTACTTACAGAAAGTTTTCTGAGGAGAGTCAATAAGGCTTATAGGCCTATAACTAGCCGGCTTTGCTCTGTCCCCCTTTTTGTGAATGGGGACTATTTTTACTATTTTCCAGGAAGGGGGAATAGGAATACCAGACAAAATTGAGTTGGTAAGCAAATTCATATAGGAGCCCCAGAGGACTAGGTCCTCTCTATACAAATCTTTAGGAATTCTATCAGGGCGCGGGCTGAGACACACGAGCAAATTGCTGCTTGCGTTTCTTCTATAGTAAAGTGTAGAGCACCACCATCACCACCAGGCAACTCCCCCCACCACTCACTGGCTTCCTGTGCTACTGTGTTACCTGATTCATAAAGAGAACCATAATGCACTACCCACTCCTCAGGCTGGACTGTAAATTCCAGGGCTCTCATTTCCCTTGAGCCAGTACGCAGCTTTACTCCAGAAGGTCTTACAACCTTTGGCTAACAATGCCTTCTGTTAGGAGGACCACAAGGAGCCCTCCCACTCCTTCTTTGCTGTCTTGATTGCCTGCTTATTCTTGGCTCTACATAGCACAACCTCAGGACGTGCTTTCTGTTTTACTGTGCATACAAGCGCCCCCTTGGCAGTCCTGCAGTCTTGGTTGTACCAGGAAACCTGAGGAGCTGACCTCTGGAGAATGCAATTTCCTACCTTTTTTTAGCATTACCCGGCTGTCTTAGCATGTCCCTGATCTCAATGTATAGTGCCTCATAGCGAGTTCCCAAAATCTCCACAACATTGTTAATAGGGTATTTGGTTAATTTGCATCAGAATTAGTTCTCCCATTTGTGGCTCTCAGATCATGCTGCAAGGTGAGATCCAGCACCTGAGCTCCTCTCTTTGTCCACGTGACTGTATGTAGATCCTTCTGTGGGATTTGCCACTCACAATCCCAGTCCTCAGTTAGATCTGGTGGGATGGGGGCGAGGGGGTTCAAATGTACAATTAAAATCGCCTGCCACTAGAACAGGGACATTATCTGAGAAATGGGACAGGGCGAGGTCTACTATGTGAAACGTGTTGGTTTCCTCCGAGCCCCGCACCACTTTATTGTATACATTGATAATCCCATTTTCCCAACCACTGTACAGAGTAAGCTCAAATGCTAGTAGGTCTTGGGATTTGACATGAAGGAGCTTGACTTTAGACCCCAGTGCAATTTTAACCCATACTGCTAGCCCTCCAGAGGGTCAACCCAACTCCTTCCTGGTGGCATTAATGGCATTGGCAGAAAAGCCACTTCTGTGTGGGGTATACAAGCTCCGGGTTTCCTGGAATAAAATTACATCATAGAAGTCCACAAAGGAACACCATTCGGGGTCAACTAAAAGCTTAGAGATCCCTGCCACATTCCAGGTAAGAAACCTTAAAGAGTGGTCAGCAGGATCCCCCCCTTCCACGGTCCCAGAGGTGGTGGCAACCACACCGCTACTTGCATCCGCAGCAATAAACTGACAATGCGCATCAGCAGTGGGAATCAAGTCCGGGGATGCGTGAATTTCTGGTAAAAGCGGGTTTGGTGATGGCCCTAGAGGTACTCGATGATTGACTAATGTCATCTGGTCCTCGTGCGGGAGTCAACTTTGCGCTCTCCATTCATCCCTAATGAGTGTGGGGAATACTGATAAGATGGGCCCAGGAGGCATCGACATTGGCCTAGTAGAGAGTCTGGCTGGAGGTCTATATCTGAAAGAAATGAGGGAGTTCGCAGGGGTGATTGTGTGTGAATCTATCGACAATAATCCAGTACTCATACCCTAATCAAAAAAGAGGACTTCAATCATGTCCCAATGTGACCGTGGGAGGGACAGTCTTTCTACAAACTTGATGTCATCTCTAATGACTGACTAGCAGTGTCGGGTAGACCTAAACCAGTGGATTACCTTGTTTTTAAGTGAGTCTTGATCTTCATGTCTAACCGTGTAAAGTTTGTGAACCTCTGTGAGGTAGACCACAGCTTGAAGTCATTCAGAGCCATTCTAAAATGCTAGTCCCTCTTGTATGTTTGGCAAATGTCCCGAGATACGTTTTTCAAAATATGGTCATCCTACTTGTGGTGCTTGCTAGAGATGGTCTTTGTGGGGTGGTCACTTGGGTGTTTTATCTGCATATGAAGTAAATGGGTTTACTTTGTGATAAGTTGGACCAGTTTTGTTTGTGTGTGTGTGAGTGTGCTATCTGGTAAGCACTTTTGCATTGTGGGTTAGCATATGTAATACACGTGACATGTCCCTGGCGTATGTTATCCACACGTCTGGTTTTAATGCAACTGCCAGTGCTAATTAGACCCTGCACTATTTGAAGGACTTGTAGCCTGACTATAATTCCCAGAATGCACTGTTCTTGTCCCAGCCCGCCTGTTCTGTCTGTCACAGACCGAGCTTGAGCCCACCCACCACAGGCACTTGCCAGCTCATATAAGACCTCACCACTCCTGACAGGATGGAGAAGGACACTTCTGTTGTGCCAGCCCCAGCTGTGTCAAGGCAGGTCATCTGCGTAGCACCCAGTACAGAAGCGCCGCACCTCTGAACCCAATGCCAGGTGAGTTTGAGACTCACTTTGAATCTCATCTATACTGTATTTATGTAAACTACTCTGCTACTCTACTAGGAAGCAGTGTTATACCAAAATACATACATGAAGCACCAATGCTTGAGGGCATTCCACTGTAAAGCAGCGTGAATATACATATCAGCTTCCAAAGACAACCATTTGATTCCTTAAACTGAGATTATTGTAACACCATGGGTAGTTCCATTGCATATTTCGGGAAGTGATGCTCATTACGATAAAGAAAGGCAGGTATACACAGCAATTCACAACCCTGCTTCTGTCACTCTACGCTCTAGAGGGACGAATTTACAAAAGTGGTGGCAGTCATGTCAGGCACTTTGCTTGGTTATTAGAAAGTTGGTGAAAGTCACACTTGTAGAATACTCACCTGGGCACAGTGTGCACAGCTGCTTACTAACAATCAGGAGGGGTGATTGCATTTTATTTAATATTGGGCCTTATTGCTACCAATCACACCCTTACATAGTTGTGCTGCCTTTTTAGTAATTTAGTTGCAGAATATTTTTTTTAATTGAGAGGACTTTTTGTGTATGTGGTTTTATTTCATTCTGTGGGCGTACTGTTGTAACTGTACACCCCACACGACAGGACCCCACCTAACATACAACATATATCTTGTAGTAGTCAGGGGTGGTCAGGCCTTTTATTCCACTGGGTATTTCTCCCCATGCCTGCTATCTGAGGGGAGGAGCTGGGGCCGGAATAGAACAAGCTGCCTTTGATGGAGTCTGTGATGACTGTACAGGAGAGACAGCAGGTAATAGTGGGGGAGTGAGTGTCACGGAGATATTTTATCTAACTTCCTGAGTCAGTAGCCAGCCCTCTAAGTAAAGTTACAGTGCCTGAGCTGAGCTTTGCTTTGCAGTCACTGTCTGCAGTCTGCACAAAGTTGAGGTCAGCATCATTGAGGCTGGCTCCGGCTCCACACTGGGGCCCCCCAACAACCTAGTGGCCTTCCATTTCTAGTGCTTTGCAGTAGTTTTAGGATGTTCTTAGAGTTTCTTGTTGGTCAAATGGGTGTAATTTTGGATATTTATGTTTCCCCCTTCTTCATTGCTAGAGTTTGCTCCAGAGAAAGTGTCACTCATAGTCGTTAAAAGTCACTCATAATTACACTGAAATTATGAAAATATCACACATAAGCAACCTGAAACCTTGGCAGGTATGCACCGTCGTAATATTATAACGGCCTTGTCACATTTAGGATCAGCTTTCCGCGTGCCCGTGCCAGACCCAAGTAAAAAGGGGTGCACATTCTGCTCACACTTGAAATGCTTCTCACAACAACCCCTCTTTTTATGTCCCACCTGGCCCCCCACTCACAGATACATGCCCAGGCAGAGCAGCTCTGGCTAGGTGGTGACAGCAACCCGGCGTATCTACTAATAGTGCAGCAGGTACAGTGGAACCGTGTCCAGCGAGGGGCCAGTGGTACTCAAATCATGGCTGTATTTGACTACCCAACTGGTTGGGGGGTGAGTGGAGGGCTTGCATTCCTTGATGGCACCTTCGCTTTACCACTGCTGGGATCCTGCAGAGAGAGAGAGAGCGCAGTGTGAACCTCCAAGCATAAATGCAACGTTTCCCTCAACCCACCCTTTCTCTGTGCATGAAGTGAGGCTCCATTCATATCCTTATCTGAACTAGGGGGAACACTTAGGCCCTTTTTTACAACATTGTTGAGCGACTTGCAACAGTGAGGCATCTCTGACCCCTGCATACAAGCAACATACATGTGTGAGGCTTGTCCTATCAGCACTCTCATATGTAAACACCTGTACCCAGTAACTTTGGCAGGGGTGACCTAAACCCTTCATCCGGAATGACACGCACTTATTAGGCTGGGCAGGATGCTTTGCAATCGAAGTTTTTACTTTAATATTTTTTTTAGTGCTACAGTACCCTCCGTGAAGTTTTATTTGCTCACTAACACTCTATATTAGTGCATTTGCAGGCTTTCCTCTTTCTTCCTTAGCGCTCTTCCCTCTTGTTCCGGCCCCCACCACAGTTGTATCAAGGGCAGTGAAGGGTGGTACTGCTAGAACAGTAAATGTTTCAGCACCCAAGCTAATATGCTGCATAGATAAATACATATAAGGTCCCAAAGGCAAGACCGATTGCATGCAAATGCTTGTTTGGATACCCACCCCTTTTTTGGTACACACTTCCCAAATGGCCTAAATCTTGACATGCCAAACCTAATTGGATGAACTTTTGTTTGGGAAAGTTCTGTGCCGAGCACTATAGTTATTAAGAGAACAAAAAATAAATGTTCAAAGGAAACTTTGACCTAACCGTAAATACGAAGGCACTATCCCTGTATAAAATCTCCTTAAAAACACACAGTTAAAACCAGGGCCATTGGAATTAAGTGATGGAGGAGAATACAATTATGCAGCAGGGTTGACTAAATTATGTGGAAAGACGAGATAAATTATGCAGCATAATGCGCCACATTTTGGGATAGTATTACTTAATTATTTTGTTATTTTTACACTTCTTAACACTGTCTTGACTTAGGTATCATACAGTAGTATCAGTTAGACATCCAGATGCAGCAATAAGCAACTGAAAAACGACCAGCCAAACTTTGCAAAGGGACTTTCACTGAGCGCGCTACGTTTGTCGCCAAGTATTTAGTAACTTTTCATCCATTCGAGCTAGTGACTTTATATTTTAAATCTGCAGACTATGCATAAAGATGGATAATGTGGACATGAGTTAAATCCCTGATATAACATCACAGCCGCAAAATCACATAATTCCAGTTGCTCTGGTTAAAGAACAGTTATGGTTACAAATGAAAACCTAAAAGCCACTATAATTTGCAAGTTATGGTAAGGACAAAACTCTATGCCTTGAACGACAGCCATGCAAACCATATCTTTCCCACCAGAGGAAATTATACATCACATTACCCTTACCACTTTAAAAGTGACAATTATGAAGGTAGTACTATTTATTTGTTTGAGTATGTGTTGTTATTTAATTACATTTTCCTCTTAGGCATTGTTATTTATTGATAATATGAAATCATAAGCATTGAACACTGCATTTGGAATGTGAGTTATAGTTTGTTTGGCTATTGTGCGTGGTCATAACTATAACTGCTGAATTTCAGTGATCTGTCAGTTGTGATTAATAACCATAACTGCACTTTACCTGTGCGATTCCTATGAAAGTTAAAATAGGAAACCTACTTTTTTGACTGCTCCCTTAAGTGTTCCACCCTTTGATCAATGTGAATGAAACTCAAAATAACAAGTGGAAATTAAACAAGGGGACTGTCTGCTAAGGGCTGGCAGCTGTTTTTTTCTGTATCAGAGAGCAAAGAATCGTATGAGAAATAAAATGAGAAAAGTAACTTTTTTGACACCACTCATAGCAATGCATTTCAAACCTGAGCTTCGTCTCTAAATAAATACCCAAAGAACCCACGGGTCCGGAGTAGCAGTCAAGGAGGAATGTGAGCCACAATAACCAATAACAATCAGGAATATGTGGGGAATATCCCTTTTAAAGGACAACTCCCCTCACTCACCAGAAGGTGTCATGCTTCATCATAGGGGTGCCTCCTTGTGTCGGGACCTAGTCATGGCACGGGCTACGACCCCCTCTCTACGAGGAGGGAGTTCAGGGATGTTATGTTTTATTTGTTGGCACATGGGTTGTCCTAACAACCCTATGTGAGCGTGGGGTGTGAACAAGTGAAGTGCAGTGCTGAATGTGTAAGTGAGTTAAAACTGCCTACATGGTTAGCAATATACTTTGAGCTACCCTGTGGCAGGATTAAAATGCTGTGAATGAGCCTATCAAAATTATAAAAGGCTTCATTAGCTAGATCAACATGTTTCAGCCGCAATGATCTATTCAAGTATTTCGGCTTTCATCAGGATCTGTGTAATACAGCTACTGCCAAACAAAGAAGTGCAAAATATGTCAAAACAATAATACTGAACCAGATAGTTGTATGCTCAGTCTGGTCCACCAATTGAACCCAATTGGTGAGAAAAGTTGCCACAACGGTCTGGTGCTAATTTTAGCAAATGGTACAGGCGCCAACTGCTCTTACGGAGCGATTCATCTCGTGACGGCTGTCCTACCGGCAATGTATTTATAAATAGATTGATAGAGGGGAGGCACTTACATGTGATGGAAGTATCACAACGCATTCCCTTTTTTCCATCACATTCTTAGTCTGCTTGCTACTATATTTGTCTATGACTTTTACTTCTTGCAGTTGGAACTGTCACATGATCTACTATAGCCTTAGAACCCGCCTTAGCGGGCTGTACAGGCCATTAAAGGCTCGTTCCAGTCTTAAAGTACCGAGCCGAAGGCGAAGGCCTTAAGCCCTGTACCGCTTAGGGCCCAACGTGGCATAGCAGTTTTTACCCGCTTCCGCTACCTTCACTACGGCCTGAAGCTGTGCACATGGCTAGAGTAAGGTTGCTCCTCCTCTTGCTCCTATCTCCCGCCTCCTTTCTGCAGCAGCCAATGGCTATTGTTTCTACTGCTCAGTTCCCATGTAGGACACTCTTGCAGTGGCCAGGAACTTAGATTGTGACAGTTTGGCTCAGGTATGATTTCAGAAGGCACTCAAAAAAGTAGCACTTGGGCATCTGAAACCATGAAACTCCGCTCCATAACTCCGTTCCATCTCATCCCAATTAATAAAACAGAAACCTCACATACCTTTGGTAAAACAACAAGTAACTCTAACTTTACATGCTAAAATGCATATAGTCATCTCACAAAAGTGAAAATAAAAATATAGCAAGCAGTGCGAGAGGTGATTATTTTGGTGTCCTCCCTCTCCTAGGGAGAGAACCAAGCAGATGCCTTTAACACAAAGATCTCATCATGCTGAACGATTCAGTGGTGGTCCCATCCTCCTAGGACCACCCCAAGCACAGTTATGGGCAAAAATACAATTCCAACCAAAGGCCCTGCAAAGCATTATGGGATGAGATACTAGAGTGCAGTGAATATTATAGTATCCAATATCAAAACATTCCTCAAGCTGGCAGCAACTCTCCTGAATCAGCTGAGAGCTAATAGTATAATATTCACTGCACTCTTGAATGTCGCCCCATAATGCTTTGCTGGGCCTTTGGTTGGCATTGTATTTTTGCCCATATCTTTGCTTGGGGTGGTCCTAGGAGGATGGGACCACCACCGAATCGTTCAGCATGATATGCTCTTTGTGTTCAAAGGCATTTGCTTGGTCCTCCCCCTAGGCTAGGGGGGACCCCAAAATCATCACCTCTCTCATTGCCTGATATTTTTCAAGGCTCACTTTTGTGAATTGGTTATATGCTTTTTAGCATGCAAAGGTAAAGTTGTTTTATTAAAGGGTTGTGGGTGCAGTAGCTAACTCTGCTTCGTGGCGGAGTCAGAGTGTTTGTATGAATTCCGTGATTTCAATGTAACGTGTAGTTAGCAAGTCTCCGCAACCTCCGCTACTGGAGCGGAGTTCATTTCCCACGGTTAGCTTCTACCTGAGTGTGTCCCTCAAGCTCATGCAGCAGTAGGTTTGCAGTGGTAGCCTAGAACTCTTTTGGGATGATCACTTCAGAAGTCCACAACTCCCACGGTGACAGGCTGATCCTCATGCCATCAAAGAGCATGCATGCCAATGTATGTCAAGTGGGCACTTTGGACTTCCTTCTTCAGGGTTCCATGGGCGTGAAGAAACCATACTGTTATATACACAAGATACTTGAGAGTGCGAAAGTCATTCAGAGATGATGTGGTGTGATTAGTGAGGGTACTGCCATCATTGTGTACAACAAACACTCATATGGCTTGCTACAGCCATTGGGAGGTTCTTGCCAATTAACATGTCATACTTATAACTGGGCTAGCCTGATTCTACAGCCCGTGTGGGACTCCCTCAGACAAATGCAGATGGGTGGCAAGTAACACAAGCATATGAGCCCACCTTTCGCCCTTTTTGAACATTCATTGTGTGCATACACAAATAGGAGTTGCCACTTCCATTGCACAAGCAATCTTTTCTGATTTCTCCAATTGAAAAGAGCCTCCCATAGCAGAGGGCTATATGCTCTCTACTGCATGGTATCTTACACAGTTCAACCAATCAGTGGACAACAACTAAGGCAATGAAAAGAGTAAAACCAATGTGCAAGAAAGATGCCTGATCTCACCATTGAATTGTGTCCCTTTTTTCCAGGATTTCCTTAATCTCTTCCCTGCATTTCGTTTGGTGTTCTGGGTTTTGGCCTATGCAGTATAACATCCAGGATATCCCACTGGCTGTTGTATCGTGACCTTCAAACATGAATGTGTCCACTTCAGCCCGGAGGTCCTTATCAGATAGTGGTTGTCCATTTTCATCCTAATAAAACAGACATATTAGGAAACAGATCCAAAGCTAATATAGCATTAAATAGCTTCATTGAGCTACCAGTCCTTTGGAAGATCAAGTCAAATTGATACATGTAATTTGTTAAGTTGCTAAAGAAAAATCTCAATTAAGGTATTTGAGTGCTCTTAGAAACTTCTGTCAATTTGCTCTAGAAGAGTTAGAAAAATTACTCAAGTACATTGTCAAGTTATATTGAAAACTGCTCCACTATTTAGCTGTAGAAGATGAAGTTGACTTCAAAATTCTCCCTCATACATAAGTAAGTTTGTTTGAAACTGGCCTTCTCCAACAGTAGGCACACTTCAATTGTTATAATCTTTATGGTATCAATGTCAGGCACTTAATAAGTTGATTATGTCAATTTGAGCATCTAAGTAAATGAAAGCTCTGATTTTGTATTCTTGTGTTCTGCCTGATATGGGTTTGAAACAGGCACTTCTATAAATATATAAGAAGAGGCATTCTATAAGAAACATATTTAGCAATACTGGCACCCATTACACGTAGCGGAAAATATTCCGGAGCTTTATGAATTGTGGCTTAGTTGTGCCTTTAATTTGACAATTTGCCCCAGAGTGACAGTGGAAAGCCCACTTTTTAGTGGTGCATGATTTTCAGGGAGACTGGCATAGTGTATAAAGGAGAAGTCTCTATTATTTATAATGTGAAAGGAATCATAGAAACCTTTCCAAACAGGACATACTGTCATTAGTGACCTTTACTTTGCAGGACTATTCTATTATAGAGAAATAAAATAAGTTGCTTACCTGTAACTGCAGTTCTCACGTATTGGATCATTACCTGTTGTCGAAGTGGGAGTCCCGCGGTACCATAATAAAGCAGTATGTTTCACTTTTATGGGCTATAAATGACAATGAAATAATCAGTTTAATAGCCTATCTATGTCCTTTTAAAAAAGGACCAAACTTGAACTATAACCAATCAGAACACTCTCAACAGAGGCTAAGTCCCTCAGATTTTCTAGCACAAGCGGGAATAAATAATCCAGAATCTATGAAGGATACCAATACTGGAGAACTGCAGTTAAAGGTAAGTAACATATTTCTTCTCCAGTACTGGATCTTTCATAGATTCACATGCTTGAATCAGAATATCACACAGTAACTGTATTTGTATATTTTGTAGTATTCTTGCAAATAGCAGATGGTGGGTAGAAAATATACAACATAACATTCATATGCACTAATAAATCAATATATATGTAAATTTCATACATTACAATTTGCTTAATTATATAAGCAAACACATGAAACCAAAAGAGGCTCCCCTTATTGAAGTAAGTGGTGCAGTAAAACCTGTCCAGCCGCTGCATCACTGCGCTGTGCCGATTCCAGGTAATAATGCTGCATGAATTACATGCAGACTCTTCCAAGTCACCACACAACATATCTTCTCCAGAGGCACTTCCGCAAACAAAGTAGTTGAGGAGGAAATAGCCCTATTTGAGTGAATGCTGGTTTTTGCTGTGAGGGTCTTGCCAGCCTTTGAGTGGCAGAACTGCATTGAAGCTGAAATTCATCGAGCATTGGTTGCCATTGTGACTGAAACACCCTTACGAGAGTGTCCATCTGAGTTGAACAGTTGGTCAGTTCTCTGAGTTGTTTAGTGCGATGTAAGTAACATTTTAGATATCATTTGATACCTAGCGTATGAATAGATCTCTCAGCTGGAGATGCTGGATTTGGAAAGAAAGTCCAAATTATAAAAGTTTCATTTATCAAAATCCGAAGGAATCTTGGGAATAAATGTATGGATTGGTTCTGAAAAGTACTACATTCCATGTGAGATGCAAGAAGGTTCTTGAGTTGAGAAAGCATGTATCTTATCTACTCTCCTGGTCTGAGTGAGTGCTAGTACAAGGAGACTTTCCATGTGAGAAATATGAGGTGTGCTCTGCGAATGGGTTTGATTGAACTCTTCATGAGTTGAGATAGAACTATCTTCATGTGCCCATCCGGGGAAGGAACTCTTACTGAAGGAAATAACTAAGAATAATTATTTCATGAAATGTTTGATGGTTCTGCTAGAGCAGAAAGAGGGGAAATGTGATGAGCATCTAGATCCTGATATGCTGCAAGCCATACCTTAACAGATGCGTGTAGCAATCACGAGCTAGCGAGAGGAGATAAAGTAGTTACCTGCCAGATTATGCTAGTAGAGGATGTAGGTTTATTTCTGGTGCCACAGGCAAAAACATTTCCATTACAGTCTACACGTCTATATCGTGGCTTCTGCCTTCACTTGGAGAGAATACAACTGCAGTCCTGAGGAATATAGAGATCTTTGAATTCATGGAATTTAAGAGCCGTGCGCATACGAGGAGAGAGGTTGGGTCAGGATGAAGGACTTGACCTTAGCTTATCTTCAAAATTCTAAGGGGTGTTGGTAGGTGAATATGGTTGTATTCTTATAGCAGGAGAAACTCCGTGAACTAATGCTGCGTGGGCCACCCAGAGGCTATGAGGATGAGATTAAACTGCTCTGTTCTCCTCTGACTGAGAACCTTTGGTATTAATGGTATTGTGGGAAAAGGTAGCCAAAGATCCCAGACCATCTGTCAAAACGGATTCCGCCACAGTCCTGAATGGGGATGACAACTTGCATAGTACTGGCATTTGCAGTTTTTGTTTGTTGCAAAGAGACCTAGAGCCAGTTTGCCCCAAAACGAGAGGATCATATTTAGCGCCGACTGATCAAACTGTCATTCGTGGAGGCTGTTACCAGTTCCAGTTTCCAGAGATTGCTAGTCCCCGGAACATGTTTGGCCTGAGAAGTTATTCTGTGTGCTGTTAGCCAGCTCCAGATTTCCTGATCTTCCTTAGACAGCATCAGTGATCTTGTGCCACTATGTTTGTTCATGTATTGCATGCTGGTGGTATAGTCCTTGCAAACTAACACCAAAGAATCTGCTATCATTGGCATGTAAACTTGGAGACTGAGTTAGATGACTTTGAGGTCCAAGTGATTCATATGTATCCTCTTCTGGAGCGGAGGTCACTTTCCTTGAATATGCAGGTTCTGTAGATGACCAACCCAGCTCTCCAGGGAGGCATCTGTAGTTATTAAGAAGTGAGGTATTTGAGGTAAGAACGTGAGGTACTTTGACAGGTGGGAGGTCTAGCATGCCCACTCCAGAGCTTCCATCCTACCTGTGTGAAGTTCACCAGGCCCTTGAGCGATTCTTTTGTTCGAATCTATTGTTTTTGTAGCTGTTCCTGTAAGGCTCGCATTTGCAGGTGTGCAAGAGGGATCATATTATTTGCTGAGGACATGATGCACAGAAGCTAATTGAAGACGAGCTGACCTTATTTTTCATTTCGTTAAATTTTGTTATTTAGTTCGAGAGCCAGTACTTAGAGCTTTCGCTGCTTGTCATGGGATAGAAAGTCCTGGTCTGGTGTTGCGGCCCAGGGACAGTATCTTCTTGGATGGAGGAGTTGATGATCTTTGATAATTCACAAGGAGACCTAGTTTGTGAAATAACTTTAGTCAAGCCTTTGTGGCCTGGGCTGCTTGAAATGCTGTTGTTGCTTTTGTCAACCAGTTGTCAAAGTAGGGGAATATCTGATGATCGTCCTCCCTGAAAAAAATCTGCCTAAGGGGCTAAGCAGTAGGTAAAAAATGCAGGAAGCTGATTTGAAGCCAAATGGGAGAACTCTGATGTGTGGGTGGGTGGCAGAGAGTGACCACATAAATAGATTGTCTCCGAAAATACTTATTTCATTTCAGGAGGACTATGATGGATCGCCACACCTCTGTTTTCATGTCTACGAGGAAAAAACCGTGAATAAAAGTCTTATTTACTGAGAATGTAGTCCTTTCTCTATGGAACCTTTGGATAGCGTAGCTAGCACTCCCTTTTGAAGCAGATGGAGATGAGGTGGGCAACCTCGTTTTGTTGGAGTGGTAGGCGGGATCTTGGTGAACTCTACCACCTGACCATATATGATGAGATCCAGAATCTATCTTCAGTGATATGGATAAGTGTCTCTTTGTGGGTTGCTCCAAAGGGGGTTTCTTTTGAAATTGTAATGTGTCAAAAGATCTTGCCATGTCAGAGTGAGCCTTGCTGCTTGCAAGGTGTCATTGACGTGCTTGCCAAACAGAGCGTCATCATGTTAAGTTAAAATATTAGATACATTTGCACCTCATCAGTGATGTCATTTGAGATGTCATCAGTGATGTCATCAGTGATGTCACTGACCATGTCATGAATGATGCAATATGTGACATCATCAGCAGTGCTTTGCGGGCGTGCAAGTTATAGTTAGCAGAACTAGCTATAATGGAGGAATTTCTATGGTTTTGTACGAGTGAAATGGCCAGCTAACTATAACACCCCTGAAACCTATGGTTTTTTCAGTGAATTTCAAAGCTTTTTTAAATGCTAATTTCTATCTATAATGTCTCTGAAACCTATGGATTTTTTCAGTGAATTTCAAAGCTTTTTTAAATGCTAATTTTTAAGTGTGATAGTAGTTATACCTATTTTTTTGTACTGATTTTCTACAGTTTTTTAACTGTTCATTTATAAATATTTTATTCATTAAATAACATTATACATTTTTCAGAAAATTGCAAAAAAAACATTAAAAAATTATTGTAATATATTTATATTATTTTCTTTGAAAAAATGTTTTTCCAATTTTTTTTCGGAGTCGCGCACTCAAAGTGCACACATCACGGTGGGTGCGCGGATTCTAGCCGCTATTTTAGAAAAGTCGTGAAGGATCCGCGTACGGTGTGCGATGGCTGCGTGTTTTTCAGTTACATCATATACATTTAATATTGCGTGATGTGCGCGATTGGTATGCGACCAGTCCGTGACTCCTGCTCCTATGCATTCGTGACATATACGCATTACGGTACGAGATGCTTGCACGGTGGCGGGTCCCGCGTGATATCATATATGGGCTGGGGCGCGCTGGGTGCGCAACTCACATATATGTACTTATAATACACTTATATTATTTTTAAATATATTTTCACGAAGTCGGGTGAGTGCATCATGAGTGCAGAGAACCAGGTCAGCAGAGGTGCTGTAGAGCCAGAGAAACCATGTCAGCAGAGCCGTTGTAGAGCCAGAGAACAAGGTCAGCAGAGCTGCTCTAGAGCCTAAGAAGCAAGTCAGCAGAGCTGCTCTAGAACCAGAGACCCAGGTCAGCAAAGCTGCTCTAGAGCCAGAGACCCAGGTCAGCAGAGCTGCTCTAGAGGTCGAGAACCAGGTCTCCAGAGCTGCTGTAGAGCCAGAGAAACCAGGTCAGCAGAGCTGCTTTAGAGGGAGAGAACCAGGTCAGCAGAACTGCTTTAGAGCCAGAGAACCAGGTCATCAGAGCTGCTGCAGAGCCAGAGAACCAGGTCAGCAGAGCTGCTTTAGAGCCATAGAACCAGGTCAGCAGAGCTGCTCTAGAGGCAGAGAACCAGGTCAGCAGAACTGCTTTAGAGCCAGAGAACCAGGTCATCAGAGCTGCTCCAGAGCCAGAGAACCAGGTCAGCAGAGCTGCTTTAGAGCCATAGAACCAGGTCAGCAGAGCTGCTCTAGAGGCAGAGAACCAGGTCAGCAGAGCTGCTCTAGAGGCAGAGAACCAGGTCAGCAAACCTGCTTTAGAGCCAGAGAACCAGGTCAGCAGAGCTCTTTAGAGGGAGAGAACCAGGTCAGCAGAGCTGCTATAGAGGCAGAGAACCAGGTCAGCAGAGCCGCTCTAGAGCCAGAGAACCAGGAAGCAGAGATGCTTTAGAGCCATATAACCATGTCAGCAGAGCTGCTTTAGAACCAAAGAACCAGGTCAGCAGAGCTGCTCTAGAGGCAGAGAACCAGGCCAGCAGAGCTGCTCTAGAGCCAGAGAACCAGGTCAGCAGAGCTGATTTAGAGGGAGAGAACCAGGTCAGCAGAGCTGCTTTAGAGCCAGAGAACCAGGTCAGCAAAGCTGCTCTAGAGCCAGAGACCCAGGTCAGCAGAGCTGCTCTAGAGGCTGAGAACCAGGTCAGCAGAACTGCTGTAGAGCCAGAGAAACCAGGTCAGCAGAGCTGCTCTAGAGCCAGAGAACCAGGTCAGCAGAGCTGCTGTAGAGCCAGAGAAACCAGGCCAGTAGAGCTGCTTTAGAGCGAGAGAACCAGGTCAGCAGAGCTGCTTTAGAGGGAGAGAACCAGGTCAGCAGGTCTGCTTTAAAGCCAAGGGACCAGGTCAGCAGAGCTGCTCTAGAGCCAGAGAACCAGGTCAGCAGAGCTGCTCTAGAGGCAGAGAACCAGGTCAGGAGAGCTGCTCTAGAGCCAGAGAATCAGGTCAGCAGAGCTGCTCTAGAGCCAGAGAATCAGGTCAGCAGAGCTGCTCTAGAGCCAGAGAACCAGGTCAGCAGAGCTGATTTAGAGGGAGAGCACCAGGTCAGCAGAGTTGCTTTAGAGCCAGAGAACCAGGTCAGCAGAGCTTCTCTAGAGCCAGAGAACCAGGTCAGCAGAGCTGCTTTGGAGCCAGAGACCCAGGTCAGCAGAGCTGCACTAGAGGCTGAGATCCAGGTCAGCAGAGCTGCTGTAGAGCCAGAGAAACCAGGCCAGCAGAGCTGCTCTAGAGCCAGAGAACCAGGTCAGCAGAGCTGCTATAGAGCCAGAGAAACCAGGTCAGTAGAGCTGCTTTAGAGTGAGAGAACCAGGTCAGCAGAGCTGCTTTAGAGGGAGAGAACCAGGTCTGCAGATCTGCTTTAGAGCCAAGGGACCAGGTCAGCAGAGCTGCCCTAGAGCCAGAGAACCAGGTCAGTAGAACTGCTTTAGAGCCATAGAACCGGAACTGCAGAGCTGCTTTAGAGCCGGAGAACCAGGTCAGCAGAGCTGCTCTAGAGCCAGAGAACCAAGTCAGCAGAGCTGCTTTAGAGCCATAGAACCAGGTCAGCAGAGCTGCTCTAGAGCCAGAGAACCAGGTCAGCAGAGCCGCTGTAGAGCCAGAGAAACCAGGTCAGTAGAGCTGCTTTGGAGGGACAGAAACAGGTCAGCAGAGCTGCTCCAGAGGGAGAGAACCAGGTCAGCAGAGCTGCTCTAGAGCCAGAGAACCATGTCAGCAGAGCTGCTTTAGAGCCAGAGAACCAGGTCAGCAGAGCTGCTCTAGAGACAGAGAACCAAGTCAGCAGAGCTGCTTTAGAGCCATAGAACCAGGTCAGCAGAGCTGCTTTAGAGCCAGAGAACCAGGTCAGCAGAGCTGCTCTAGAGACTAAGAACCAGGTCAGCAGAGCTGCTCTAGAGCCAGAGAACCAGGTCAGCAGAGCCGCTGTAGAGCCAGAGAAACCAGGTCAGTAGAGCTGCTTTGGAGGGACAGAACCAGGTCAGCAGAGCTGCTCCAGAGGGAGAGAACCAGGTCAGCAGAGCTGCTCTAGAGCCAGAGAACCATGTCAGCAGAACTGCTTTAGAGCCATAGAACCGGGTCAGCCTAGCTGCTTTAGAGCCAGAGAACCATGTCAGCAGAACTGCTTTAGAGCCATAGAACCGGGTCAGCCTAGCTGCTTTAGAGCCAGAGAACCAGGTCAGCAGAGTTGTTGTAGAGCCAGAGAATCAGATCAGCAGAGCTGCTCTGTAGCCGAAGAACTAGGTCAGCAGAGCTGCTCTAGAGCCAGATAACCAGGTCAACAGACCTGCTGTAGAGCCAGAGAAACCAGGTCAGCAGAGCTGCTTTAGAGGGAGAGAACAAGGTCAGCAGAGTTGGTTTAGAGCCAGAGAACCAGGTCAGCAGAGCTGCTCTAGAGGCAGAGAACCAAGTCAGCAGAACTGCATTAGAGCCAGAGAACCAGGTCAGCAGAGCTCTTTAGAGGGAGAGAACCAGGTCAGCAGAGCTGCTTTAGAGGCAGAGAACCAGGAAGCAGAGCTGCTTTAGAGCCATAGAACCAGGTCAGCAGAGCTGCTTTAGAACCAGTGAACCAGGTCAGCAGAGCTGCTCTAGAGGCAGAGAACCAGGTCAGCAGAGCTGCTCTAGAGCCAGAGAACCAGGTCAGCAGAGCTGCTCTAGAGCCAGAGAACCAGGTCAGCAGAGCTGATTTAGAGGGAGAGAACCAGGTCAGCAGAGCTGCTTTAGAGCCAGAGAACCAGGTCACCAGAGCTGCTCTAGAGCCAGAGAATCACGTCAGCAGAGCTGCTATAGAGGCAGAGAACCAGGTCAGCAGAGCCTCTCTAGAGCCAGAGAACCAGGAAGCAGAGCCTCTCTAGAGCCAGAGAACCAGGAAGCAGAGCTGTTTTAGAGCCATATAACCAGGTCAGCAGAGCTGCTTTAGAACCAAAGAACCAGGTCAGCAGAGCTGCTCTAGAGGCAGAGAACCAGGCCAGCAGAGCTGCTCTAGAGCCAGAGAACCAGGTCAGCAGAGCTGCTCTAGAGCCAGAAAACCAGGTCAGCAGAGCTGCTCTAGAGCCACAGAACCAGGTCAGCAGAGCTGATTTAGAGGGAGAGAACCAGGTCAGCAGAGCTGCTTTAGAGCCAGAGAACCAGGTCAGCAGAGCTGGTCTAGAGCCAGAGAACCAGGTCAGCAGAGCTGCTTTAGGGCCAGAGACCCAGGTTAGCAGAGCTGCACTCGAGGCTGAGAACCAGGTCAGCAGAGCTGCTGTAGAGCCAGAGAAACCAGGTCAGCAGAGCTGCTCTAGAGCCAGAGAACCAGGTCAGCAGAGCTGCTCTAGAGCCAGAGAACCAGGTCAGCAGAGCTGCTCTAGAGCCAGAGAAACCAGGTCAGTAGAGCTGCTTTAGAGCGAGAGAACCAGGTCAGCAGAGCTGCTTTAGAGGGAGAGAACCAGGTCAGCAGATCTGCTTTAGAGCCAAGGGACCAGGTCAGCAGAGGTGCTCTAGAGCCATAGAACCAGGTCAGCAGAACTGCTGTAGAGCCATAGAACCGGGTCAGCAGAGCTGCTTTAGAGCCAGAGAACCAGGTCAGCAGAGCTGCTCTAGAGCCAAAGAACCAAGTCAGCAGAGCTGCTTTAGAGCCATAGAACCAGGCCAGCAGAGCTGCTTTAGAGCCAGAGACCCAGGTCAGCAGAGCTGCTCTAGAGCCTAAGAACCAGGTCAGCAGAGCTGCTCTAGAGCCAGAGAACCAGGTCAGCAGAGCCGCTGTAGAGCCAGAGAAACCAGGTCAGTAGAGCTGCTTTGGAGGGAGAGAACCAGGTCAGCAGAGCTGCTCCAGAGGGAGAGAACCAGGTCAGCAGAGCTAGCTGCTCTAGAGCCAGAGAACCATGTCAGCAGAACTGCTTTAGAGCCATAGAACCGGGTCAACAGAGCTGCTTTAGACCCAGAGAACCAGGTCAGCAGAGCTGTTGTAGAGCCAGAGAACCAGATCAGCAGAGCTGCTCTGTAGCCTAAGAACTAGGTCAGCAGAGCTGCTCTAGAGCCAGATAACCAGGTCAGCAGACCTGCTGTAGAGCCAGAGAAACCAGGTCAGCAGAGCTGCTTTAGAGGGAGAGAACAAGGTCAGCAGAGCTGCTTTAGAGCCAGAGAACCAGGTCAGCAGGACTGCTCTAGAGGCAGAGAACCAGGTCAGCAGAACTGCATTAGAGCCAGAGAACCAGGTCAGCAGAGCTCTTTAGAGGGAGAGAACCAGGTCAGCAGAGCTGCTTTAGAGGCAGAGAACTAGGTCAGCAGAACTGCATTAGAGCCAGAGAACCAGGTCAGCAGAGCTCTTTAGAGGGAGAGAACCAGGAAGCAGAGCTGCTTTAGAGCCATAGAACCAGGTCAGCAGAGCTGCTTTAGAACCAGAGAACCAGGTCAGCAGAGCTGCTCTAGAGGCAGAGAACCAGGTCATCAGAACTGCTCTAGAGCCAGAGAACCAGGTCAGCAGACCTGCTCTAGAGCCAGAGAACCAGGTCAGCAGAGCTGCTCTAGAGCCAGGGAACCAGGTCAGCAGAGCTGCTTTAGAGCCAGAGACCCAGGTCAGCAGAGCTGCTCTAGAGGCTGAGAACCAGGTCAGCAGAGCTGCTGTAGAGCCAGAGAAAACAGGTCAGGAGAGCTGCTCTAGAGCCAGAGAACCAGGTCAGCAGAGCTGCTGTAGAGCCAGAGAAACCAGGTCAGTAGAGCTGCTTTAGAGCGAGAGAACCAGGTCAGCAGAGCTGATTTAGAGGGAGAGAACCGGGTCAGCAGGTCTGCTTTAGAGCCAAGGGACCAGGTCAGCAGAGCTGCTCTAGAGCCTAAGAACTAGGTCAGCAGAGCTGCTCTAGATACAGAGAAACCAGGTCAGCAGAGCTGCTTTAGAGGGAGAGAACCAGGCCAGCAGAGCTGCTGTAGAGCCAGAGAACTAGGCCAGCAGAGCTGCTTTAGAGCCAGAGAGCTAGGCCAGCAGAGCTGCTTTAGAGCCAGAGAACCAGGTCAGCAGAGCTGCTTTAGAGACAGAGAACCAGGTCAGCAGAGCTGCTCTAGAGCCAGAGAACTAAGTCAGCAGAGCCTCTTTATAATCATAGAACCAGGTCAGCAGAGCTGCTTTAGAGCCAGAGAATCAGGTAAGCAGAGCTGCTCTAGAGCCTAAGAACCAGGTCAGCAGAGCTGCTCTAGAGCCAGAGAACCAGGTCAGCAGAGCTGCTCTAGAGCCAGAGAACCATGTCAGCAGAACTGCTTTAGAGCCATAGAACCGGGTCAGCAGACCTGCTTTAGAGCCAGAGAACCAGGTCAGCAGAACTGTTGTAGAGCCAGAGAACCAGATCAGCAGAGCTGCTCTGTAGCCTAAAAACTATCATATATGGGCTGGGGCGCGCTGGGTGCGCAACTCACATATATGTACTTATAATAAACATATTATTTTAAAATATATTTTCACGAAGTCGGGTGAGTGCATCATGAGTGCAGAGAACCAGGTCAGCAGAGGTGCTGTAGAGCCAGAGAAACCATGTCAGCAGAGCCGTTGTAGAGCCAGAGAACAAGGTCAGCAGAGCTGCTCTAGAGCCTAAGAAGCAAGTCAGCAGAGCTGCTCTAGAACCAGAGACCCAGGTCAGCAAAGCTGCTCTAGAGCCAGAGACCCAGGTCAGCAGAGCTGCTCTAGAGGTCGAGAACCAGGTCTCCAGAGCTGCTGTAGAGCCAGAGAAACCAGGTCAGCAGAGCTGCTTTAGAGGGAGAGAACCAGGTCAGCAGAACTGCTTTAGAGCCAGAGAACCAGGTCATCAGAGCTGCTGCAGAGCCAGAGAACCAGGTCAGCAGAGCTGCTTTAGAGCCATAGAACCAGGTCAGCAGAGCTGCTCTAGAGGCAGAGAACCAGGTCAGCAGAACTGCTTTAGAGCC
Source organism: Triturus cristatus (assembly GCF_964204655.1). NCBI lineage: Eukaryota > Metazoa > Chordata > Amphibia > Caudata > Salamandridae > Triturus > Triturus cristatus. Next base: position 778,784,149 of record NC_140586.1, on the reverse strand, counting down.
AGAGAACTAGGTCATCAGAGCTGCTCCAGAGCCAGAGAACCAGGTCAGCAGAGCTGCTTTAGAGCCATAGAACCAGGTCAGCAGAGCTGCTCTAGAGGCAGAGAACCAGGTCAGCAAACCTGCTTTAGAGCCAGAGAACCAGGTCAGCAGAGCTCTTTAGAGGGAGAGAACCAGGTCAGCAGAGCTGCTATAGAGGCAGAGAACCAGGTCAGCAGAGCCGCTCTAGAGCCAGAGAACCAGGAAGCAGAGATGCTTTAGAGCCATATAACCATGTCAGCAGAGCTGCTTTAGAACCAAAGAACCAGGTCAGCAGAGCTGCTCTAGAGGCAGAGAACCAGGCCAGCAGAGCTGCTCTAGAGCCAGAGAACCAGGTCAGCAGAGCTGATTTAGAGGGAGAGAACCAGGTCAGCAGAGCTGCTTTAGAGCCAGAGAACCAGGTCAGCAAAGCTGCTCTAGAGCCAGAGACCCAGGTCAGCAGAGCTGCTCTAGAGGCTGAGAACCAGGTCAGCAGAACTGCTGTAGAGCCAGAGAAACCAGGTCAGCAGAGCTGCTCTAGAGCCAGAGAACCAGGTCAGCAGAGCTGCTGTAGAGCCAGAGAAACCAGGCCAGTAGAGCTGCTTTAGAGCGAGAGAACCAGGTCAGCAGAGCTGCTTTAGAGGGAGAGAACCAGGTCAGCAGGTCTGCTTTAAAGCCAAGGGACCAGGTCAGCAGAGCTGCTCTAGAGCCAGAGAACCAGGTCAGCAGAGCTGCTCTAGAGGCAGAGAACCAGGTCAGGAGAGCTGCTCTAGAGCCAGAGAATCAGGTCAGCAGAGCTGCTCTAGAGCCAGAGAATCAGGTCAGCAGAGCTGCTCTAGAGCCAGAGAACCAGGTCAGCAGAGCTGATTTAGAGGGAGAGCACCAGGTCAGCAGAGTTGCTTTAGAGCCAGAGAACCAGGTCAGCAGAGCTTCTCTAGAGCCAGAGAACCAGGTCAGCAGAGCTGCTTTGGAGCCAGAGACCCAGGTCAGCAGAGCTGCACTAGAGGCTGAGATCCAGGTCAGCAGAGCTGCTGTAGAGCCAGAGAAACCAGGCCAGCAGAGCTGCTCTAGAGCCAGAGAACCAGGTCAGCAGAGCTGCTATAGAGCCAGAGAAACCAGGTCAGTAGAGCTGCTTTAGAGTGAGAGAACCAGGTCAGCAGAGCTGCTTTAGAGGGAGAGAACCAGGTCTGCAGATCTGCTTTAGAGCCAAGGGACCAGGTCAGCAGAGCTGCCCTAGAGCCAGAGAACCAGGTCAGTAGAACTGCTTTAGAGCCATAGAACCGGAACTGCAGAGCTGCTTTAGAGCCGGAGAACCAGGTCAGCAGGGCTGTTGTAGAGCCAGAGAACCAGGTCAGCAGAGCTGCTCTAGAGCCTAAGAACTAGGTCAGCAGAGCTGCTTTAGAGCCAGAGAACCAGGTCAGCAGAGCTGCTCTAGAGCCAGAGAACCAAGTCAGCAGAGCTGCTTTAGAGCCATAGAACCAGGTCAGCAGAGCTGCTCTAGAGCCAGAGAACCAGGTCAGCAGAGCCGCTGTAGAGCCAGAGAAACCAGGTCAGTAGAGCTGCTTTGGAGGGACAGAAACAGGTCAGCAGAGCTGCTCCAGAGGGAGAGAACCAGGTCAGCAGAGCTGCTCTAGAGCCAGAGAACCATGTCAGCAGAGCTGCTTTAGAGCCAGAGAACCAGGTCAGCAGAGCTGCTCTAGAGACAGAGAACCAAGTCAGCAGAGCTGCTTTAGAGCCATAGAACCAGGTCAGCAGAGCTGCTTTAGAGCCAGAGAACCAGGTCAGCAGAGCTGCTCTAGAGACTAAGAACCAGGTCAGCAGAGCTGCTCTAGAGCCAGAGAACCAGGTCAGCAGAGCCGCTGTAGAGCCAGAGAAACCAGGTCAGTAGAGCTGCTTTGGAGGGACAGAACCAGGTCAGCAGAGCTGCTCCAGAGGGAGAGAACCAGGTCAGCAGAGCTGCTCTAGAGCCAGAGAACCATGTCAGCAGAACTGCTTTAGAGCCATAGAACCGGGTCAGCCTAGCTGCTTTAGAGCCAGAGAACCATGTCAGCAGAACTGCTTTAGAGCCATAGAACCGGGTCAGCCTAGCTGCTTTAGAGCCAGAGAACCAGGTCAGCAGAGTTGTTGTAGAGCCAGAGAATCAGATCAGCAGAGCTGCTCTGTAGCCGAAGAACTAGGTCAGCAGAGCTGCTCTAGAGCCAGATAACCAGGTCAACAGACCTGCTGTAGAGCCAGAGAAACCAGGTCAGCAGAGCTGCTTTAGAGGGAGAGAACAAGGTCAGCAGAGTTGGTTTAGAGCCAGAGAACCAGGTCAGCAGAGCTGCTCTAGAGGCAGAGAACCAAGTCAGCAGAACTGCATTAGAGCCAGAGAACCAGGTCAGCAGAGCTCTTTAGAGGGAGAGAACCAGGTCAGCAGAGCTGCTTTAGAGGCAGAGAACCAGGTCAGCCGAGTTGCTCTAGAGCCAGAGAACCAGGAAGCAGAGCTGCTTTAGAGCCATAGAACCAGGTCAGCAGAGCTGCTTTAGAACCAGTGAACCAGGTCAGCAGAGCTGCTCTAGAGGCAGAGAACCAGGTCAGCAGAGCTGCTCTAGAGCCAGAGAACCAGGTCAGCAGAGCTGCTCTAGAGCCAGAGAACCAGGTCAGCAGAGCTGATTTAGAGGGAGAGAACCAGGTCAGCAGAGCTGCTTTAGAGCCAGAGAACCAGGTCACCAGAGCTGCTCTAGAGCCAGAGAATCACGTCAGCAGAGCTGCTATAGAGGCAGAGAACCAGGTCAGCAGAGCCTCTCTAGAGCCAGAGAACCAGGAAGCAGAGCCTCTCTAGAGCCAGAGAACCAGGAAGCAGAGCTGTTTTAGAGCCATATAACCAGGTCAGCAGAGCTGCTTTAGAACCAAAGAACCAGGTCAGCAGAGCTGCTCTAGAGGCAGAGAACCAGGCCAGCAGAGCTGCTCTAGAGCCAGAGAACCAGGTCAGCAGAGCTGCTCTAGAGCCAGAAAACCAGGTCAGCAGAGCTGCTCTAGAGCCACAGAACCAGGTCAGCAGAGCTGATTTAGAGGGAGAGAACCAGGTCAGCAGAGCTGCTTTAGAGCCAGAGAACCAGGTCAGCAGAGCCGGTCTAGAGCCAGAGAACCAGGTCAGCAGAGCTGCTTTAGGGCCAGAGACCCAGGTTAGCAGAGCTGCACTCGAGGCTGAGAACCAGGTCAGCAGAGCTGCTGTAGAGCCAGAGAAACCAGGTCAGCAGAGCTGCTCTAGAGCCAGAGAACCAGGTCAGCAGAGCTGCTCTAGAGCCAGAGAACCAGGTCAGCAGAGCTGCTTTAGAGCCAGAGAACCAGGTCAGCAGAGCTGGTCTAGAGCCAGAGAACCAGGTCAGCAGAGCTGCTTTAGGGCCAGAGAAACCAGGTCAGCAGAGCTGCTCTAGAGCCAGAGAAACCAGGTCAGTAGAGCTGCTTTAGAGCGAGAGAACCAGGTCAGCAGAGCTGCTTTAGAGGGAGAGAACCAGGTCAGCAGATCTGCTTTAGAGCCAAGGGACCAGGTCAGCAGAGGTGCTCTAGAGCCATAGAACCAGGTCAGCAGAACTGCTGTAGAGCCATAGAACCGGGTCAGCAGAGCTGCTTTAGAGCCAGAGAACCAGGTCAGCAGAGCTGCTCTAGAGCCAGAGAACCAAGACAACAGAGCTGCTTTAGAGCCATAGAACCAGGCCAGCAGAGCTGCTTTAGAGCCAGAGACCCAGGTCAGCAGAGCTGCTCTAGAGCCTAAGAACCAGGTCAGCAGAGCTGCTCTAGAGCCAGAGAACCAGGTCAGCAGAGCCGCTGTAGAGCCAGAGAAACCAGGTCAGTAGAGCTGCTTTGGAGGGAGAGAACCAGGTCAGCAGAGCTGCTCCAGAGGGAGAGAACCAGGTCAGCAGAGCTAGCTGCTCTAGAGCCAGAGAACCATGTCAGCAGAACTGCTTTAGAGCCATAGAACCGGGTCAACAGAGCTGCTTTAGACCCAGAGAACCAGGTCAGCAGAGCTGTTGTAGAGCCAGAGAACCAGATCAGCAGAGCTGCTCTGTAGCCTAAGAACTAGGTCAGCAGAGCTGCTCTAGAGCCAGATAACCAGGTCAGCAGACCTGCTGTAGAGCCAGAGAAACCAGGTCAGCAGAGCTGCTTTAGAGGGAGAGAACAAGGTCAGCAGAGCTGCTTTAGAGCCAGAGAACCAGGTCAGCAGGACTGCTCTAGAGGCAGAGAACCAGGTCAGCAGAACTGCATTAGAGCCAGAGAACCAGGTCAGCAGAGCTCTTTAGAGGGAGAGAACCAGGTCAGCAGAGCTGCTTTAGAGGCAGAGAACCAGGTCAGCAGAACTGCATTAGAGCCAGAGAACCAGGTCAGCAGAGCTCTTTAGAGGGAGAGAACCAGGAAGCAGAGCTGCTTTAGAGCCATAGAACCAGGTCAGCAGAGCTGCTTTAGAACCAGAGAACCAGGTCAGCAGAGCTGCTCTAGAGGCAGAGAACCAGGTCATCAGAACTGCTCTAGAGCCAGAGAACCAGGTCAGCAGACCTGCTCTAGAGCCAGAGAACCAGGTCAGCAGAGCTGCTCTAGAGCCAGGGAACCAGGTCAGCAGAGCTGCTTTAGAGCCAGAGACCCAGGTCAGCAGAGCTGCTCTAGAGGCTGAGAACCAGGTCAGCAGAGCTGCTGTAGAGCCAGAGAAAACAGGTCAGGAGAGCTGCTCTAGAGCCAGAGAACCAGGTCAGCAGAGCTGCTGTAGAGCCAGAGAAGCCAGGTCAGTAGAGCTGCTTTAGAGCGAGAGAACCAGGTCAGCAGAGCTGATTTAGAGGGAGAGAACCGGGTCAGCAGGTCTGCTTTAGAGCCAAGGGACCAGGTCAGCAGAGCTGCTCTAGAGCCTAAGAACTAGGTCAGCAGAGCTGCTCTAGATACAGAGAAACCAGGTCAGCAGAGCTGCTTTAGAGGGAGAGAACCAGGTCAGCAGAGCTGCTTTAGAGCCAGAGAACTAGGCCAGCAGAGCTGCTTTAGAGCCAGAGAACCAGGTCAGCAGAGCTGCTTTAGAGACAGAGAACCAGGTCAGCAGAGCTGCTCTAGAGCCAGAGAACTAAGTCAGCAGAGCCTCTTTATAATCATAGAACCAGGTCAGCAGAGCTGCTTTAGAGCCAGAGAATCAGGTAAGCAGAGCTGCTCTAGAGCCTAAGAACCAGGTCAGCAGAGCTGCTTTAGAGGCAGAGAACCAGGTCAGCAGAACTGCATTAGAGCCAGAGAACCAGGTCAGCAGAGCTCTTTAGAGGGAGAGAACCAGGAAGCAGAGCTGCTTTAGAGCCATAGAACCAGGTCAGCAGGGCTGCTTTAGAACCAGAGAACCAGGTCAGCAGAGCTGCTCTAGAGGCAGAGAACCAGGTCATCAGAACTGCTCTAGAGCAGGGGACCAGGTCAGCAGACCTGCTCTAGAGCCAGAGAACCTGGTCAGCAGAGCTGCTCTAGAGCCAGGGAACCAGGTCAGCAGAGCTGCTTTAGAGCCAGAGACCCAGGTCAGCAGAGCTGCTCTAGAGGCTGAGAACCAGGTCAGCAGAGCTGCTGTAGAGCCAGAGAAAACAGGTCAGGAGAGCTGCTCTAGAGCCAGAGAACCAGGTCAGCAGAGCTGCTGTAGAGCCAGAGAAGCCAGGTCAGTAGAGCTGCTTTAGAGCGAGAGAACCAGGTCAGCAGAGCTGATTTAGAGGGAGAGAACCGGGTCAGCAGGTCTGCTTTAGAGCCAAGGGACCAGGTCAGCAGAGCTGCTCTAGAGCCTAAGAACTAGGTCAGCAGAGCTGCTCTAGATACAGAGAAACCAGGTCAGCAGAGCTGCTTTAGAGGGAGAGAACCAGGTCAGCAGAGCTGCTTTAGAGCCAGAGAACTAGGCCAGCAGAGCTGCTTTAGAGCCAGAGAACCAGGTCAGCAGAGCTGCTTTAGAGACAGAGAACCAGGTCAGCAGAGCTGCTCTAGAGCCAGAGAACTAAGTCAGCAGAGCCTCTTTATAATCATAGAACCAGGTCAGCAGAGCTGCTTTAGAGCCAGAGAATCAGGTAAGCAGAGCTGCTCTAGAGCCTAAGAACCAGGTCAGCAGAGCTGCTCTAGAGCCAGAGAACCAGGTCAGCAGAGCTGCTCTAGAGCCAGAGAACCATGTCAGCAGAACTGCTTTAGAGCCATAGAACCGGGTCAGCAGACCTGCTTTAGAGCCAGAGAACCAGGTCAGCAGAACTGTTGTAGAGCCAGAGAACCAGATCAGCAGAGCTGCTCTGTAGCCTAAAAACTAGGTCAGCAGAGCTGCTCTAGAGCCAGATAACCAGGTCAGCAGACCTGCTGTAGAGCCAGAGAAACCAGGTCAGCAGAGCTGCTTTAGAGGGAGAGAACAAGGTCAGCAGAGCTGCTTTAGAGCCAGAGAACCAGGTCAGCAGAGCTGCTCTAGCTGACACTGACTGACACTGACTGACTGATACTGACTGACACTGATTGACTGACACTGACTGACTGACTGACTGACTGACTTACACTGACTGACTGACACTGACTGACTGACACTGACTGACACTGACTGACTACTCTACTACTCACTCTCTACTACTTTCTCTACTACTCACTCTTTACTACTCACTCTCTACTACTCTACTACTCTCTACTACTCACTCTCTACTACTCTCTACTACTCACGTTCTACTACTCTACTATTCACTCTCTACTACTCACTCTCAACTACTCTCTACTACTCACTCTCTGCTACTCTCTCTACTACTCTCTACTACTCACTCTCTACTCTCTATTACTCACTCTCCACTCTCTACCTCTCTACCTCTCTACCTCACTCGACCTCTCTCTCTACTACTCTCTACCTCTCTACCTCTCTACCTCTACCGCTACCTCTCTACCTCTACACTTCTACCTCTACACCTCTACCTCACTACCTCTCTCTACACGCACACATATGCACATATATATATATATGCATATATATGCATATGCATTTATATATGTATGTGTATATACATATACATACATATATAAACATATATATAAACTGCATATCTATATAAATACAAATATAAATGCATGCATACATATACATATATGCATACATATGCATGTTATGTACATGAAAGTTTGAAAAACACTAATACAAGCAAAGCTAAAAAGCCACCCAATTACAAACAGAATTGCTTTAACTTAAACGAGGGGAGACCTATTGCATTTTCAATGTTTGTTTACTTGGTTCCATCAAGAAGGCATTCAGATGTATCACACATTTGCCATAAATTCTGAATGGTAGCACTCTAGTTGCTCATTAGATCACGGTAGAAAAGCTACTGCTCACCAGGGAAGTCTGCTGCTGGTATTCAAAGTGCATGTTTTAGTCTGCATGTCAGATTTTTAGGTCTCGCCTTGCTATCGCGTAAGCGATCGCTAAGCGAGACTATAGGGGCTTTTAAAAGTGCTCCCAAAAAGCGGATTGCATTGCTAGCACGCGCACAATCATACGCTTTGTGCCGCCATGCACTCCGCTTTTTGAGAGCACTTCAAAGGGTCCGCGCCCCCAAGCGCGCGCGCCACGCTCCGCCGGGCTTGTCTTTTTTTTTTATTTTTTTACTTTAAGCGCGAGGCGCGCGTGCGGCGAATGCTTGTTTAAACTGAAATGTCTGAATTTCTTCCACTGGAATGAGAAACAAGCAAAGACGCGATGCAACTGTTATAATTCTGTCGTGGTTTAATAGCTCCTACTTTAACAGTCAAGCAGCTATAACTATAAGCCGGTGAGCAGCACGCCACTCATGGGCGCAACTCCAACATGGTTGGAAGCAAAGACCTTCAGGTTGCAAACAGTCCTCAGCCGCGATCACTTAACCTGCTCAGCTATCCTACAGGTGCGTGTGCGGGGCGTGAGTTTATCGGCGTCAAAAACACAATGCAACCCCCACCCCCCTCTGTGCTCTACAAATGCAAGACTCACTTTGGGGCACCTCGTGGCTTGGGGCCGCGCTGCCTCGTGTTACAATCACAGCCCATGGTGCACTTTTCCTCCTCTGTTCACTGCTTCGCCCGCGGGGAGTTGTGTAAAGCAGCGCGTAACCTCAATTCATCAGAACACAAAAGAAATTACGCAGCGTGGCCACGGGGTGAACCCCTCTGCGCTCGGCCGCAACAACCTTGCACTTCTGCCCTGCACACGCGGAGGCTCCTCCGAAGCGCAGTACAACGCAGACACGTGGATTTCTAACAACGTCGGAGATGAACTGTCGAAATAAGTTCTTAACAGGGCGCCTGTCCCTCATGTATAACCCAAACACAACTACTAGAGTTGGTGCAGCAGGCGCAGTGGCACCGGAGCGCAGAGGGTTTTCCTGAATACCGATTATTGCTGTATTTAACAGTTTAACACACTGGCCTCGCCACTGAATAGAAACATTATCAAAAGTTGCCCACCACCAGAAACTCTTAACTTGCCTGCCTCATTTTGGATAGGAATGAACAACACACCTTCCACTCTAGCATCTTTTCTCGACGTCGTTTTGTAGGTGTTTGTCTACAACACTCTTAGAAGTGCCCATGTCTTTGAGCGCTATATAAAGCTACAAAAACAAATACACTGCACAATTACCCCAGTACTAAGAAAAAACACAATGGAACTTCTACAGAGAAACTATTTAACTCCCACCCGCATCCACCACTAAGCACACAAACTGCTGTTTGCCCACGCCCCACATGCACCAACCAGTATAAACTCACAGATGCCCGCCTCGGATCCAGGGTGCTCCTCGGCGGAGGCCAGGGCAGCGTGCGGTCGCTCTCAGTGGTTGCTGCTGCCGCTCTGCAGGCAGGAAGCGCGGGTGATAGGGTTTTAGTTGTTGTTGCCCGTACAAGTTCTCTCTGACACTCTGGAGACAGCAAAAACAAGCATTTGCAATGCAATAGATCTCGCAGTTATATGAGTTTGAGCAATTGGCATTATAAATGACAGTGCCTTTTATTTATGTTTTTAAAAAACCAAACTTAAATAAAAAGCATTGTCATTTACAATGCCAATAGCTCAAACTCCTATAAATGCGAGACCTATTGCATTGCAAATGCTTTTTTTTTTAAACTTAAAGCGCGAGGCGCGCGTGCGGCCAATGCTTGTTATTGTTGCCTCGAAAACTGCAGGACGCATAAGGAACTCTGCAGCAGGTGCTTTTCAAAGGAGTTCTAAACACGGCGCCCGCTTTCCCCATCCCCCAAATTGAGCAGGGCCGATGGTGCACACTGTGCGTGTGGGAGCGGTTTGGTCCAGGTGTAGGGAATTGGAAGCCTCAAGTGCTGTGGGGGCTGGGGCCGCAACGGACGCTGTGATATAAAACGCCGGGTTTGCTCAACACTAGTTCCTGCCTCCATCTGCGATATCTCGGAAGCCTCCCGGAGCTCAGCAGAGAAAGGTACCGGCGGTTATAACCGCGTTTCTAGATTTACTTTGCAAGCACTTGCCAAGAGGCTCATTAGCCATAAGGATTGCCGGGGCTGTACAACCAGGGGCGTGCTCCGCTCGCATCGCGCGCTCCAAGGTTCGCTCCAAGACCACGCGCTGCCCACTTCTTGCACTTCACTTCCTTCGGCCCCTCGCGTGAAATGTCCAGGCACCCCAAAATATTCACAGCGTCTCCAAAGCTCTCGAGTTCACCCATGACACATTTGAGCGGCTTACCCAGTCCTTGTGCTTTTTATGTTTTTGATCTCTGGTTTGGTTAGTCGTGTTGGTTAATGGCAAAAAAATCACTACTTTCTGCATGCGCTGTTTATTTACAACACCAAGAGCAGCGGTCGAAGTGCACTGAAAAAAGTAGGGGAACCGTGGAGCTGCATGCACTATGGACGGGATCAGCGAGGGGGGCATCACAGGTGTGGCAAACAATCTCAAAATAGTCTCTAAATGTTTTGGTCTTTCACCGTCGGGTAGCAATTTATAAAATAAAAAACGTGCAGCTTAAATTAAAAATGTTAAAAAATGTTTCTCAGTGGGAAATGAACTATAATACTTTATGAAACCTCTATTAGTAACTCATGTATTTTTAGTGTTACGAGGTCCGAGCTTGTGACAGAAAGCACTGTGAATATGTCACTATTTGAAAATTTGCACTACACACAGCACAAGCTAGACTGCTACAGAATGCGCAAAAAGGTTTAAAGATATAATAGTGCTTCCAAAATATAGATTTTATTAATACCCAGCATATATAAGAATGGGGCTCTGGTTACATTAGCCAAAACTGAGAACACTGAAAAGCAAGGAAAATTAACGAATGACAGTACGAGCAAAGTCCTCCAATTACAGTTGTCCCGTGCTCTTCTATGTGAATCAGGATAAAAGCATAAATGATAACCACGGCCCGACACCCAATCAGCAAGACTCTACCCAGTGTCGACATAACATGGAATGTTATTGATCCACAAGGATCTCCTCTTGCAGTCCCTGCGTTCCCTATATAACTCTGGCCAGCCCACAACTAATCCCCCACCCTCCCCACCCCCCAGGCATGTCGCTTGCTATCAAACTGATTTTCCCTGTGGTGGTTTCACCTTCCAGAGAAATGTAAAAGACTCGGCGACTACTGTTACAAAAAAATGTAAAAATGTTAATTTATTAATCACTGAATATATTCCTGCCCTCGTCTGCAATTCTATTGCTATGCCAACGCCCTGCAAGTTTATTTTCTTAATTCAGGAGAGAACTCAGTCTTCTGCTCCCCTGCTGTTTCATTTGAATGCCGCTGTGGTATCTGTTTAAAATAGAGAAAAGGCAATTGGGGGACGTGTGTGGGGGTGGGGAGGGGAACTAGGCCAAACCACCAGAGCAGTCGGATGCAAAGCAGTGAGGGGCCCTTCTCGGCGCGACTTAGTAAAAAATGACACAAATTAATAACCACTACTTAAACCAGAGCAAGATTAATGGTTCTCCTTCACGGCGGCTTAGTCCACCTGCCACTCGCCCGGCTCTCGTCGGGGCAAAATCAACATTTATTCCCCCCGTGCCCTTGGGGTCTTGGACTGCTCTACCCGCGCAACTCGCGACGCTCTCTCTCTATATAAATATATATATATATATATATATATATATATATATATATATATTCACTGAAAAAACCATAGGTTTCACACACGTTATAGTTAGGAATTAGCATTTAAAAAACCTTGCAAATTCACTGAAAAAAACATAGGTTTCACACATGTTATAGTTAGCGGAAATTTTACTGATAAAAAACCAATGAAATTCCCCCGTTATAGTTAGTGCAGGCAACTATAACTCACGCGACCGCAATCCTCTGCTGATGCTAATACTGTATTTAGACACTTATTTGCCCATGTCTTCTTCCATACATTTTTAGCTATACATATATTACAAATATTTTTTTTTCATAAAGACACATATGTCATCAGCAGAAGATTGCGGTCGCGTGAGTTATAGTTGCCTGCACTAACTATAACGGGGGAATTTCATTGGTTTTTTATCAGTAAAATTTCCGCTAACTATAACATGTGTGAAACCTATGTTTTTTTCAGTGAATTTGCAAGGTTTTTTAAATGCTAATTCCTAACTATAACGTGTGTGAAACCTATGGTTTTTTCAGTGAATTTGTACGGTTTTTTAAATGCTAAGTTACTTTACGCCATTCGTGGCGTGCGCGCCCACTTAACGCAGTTCGTTCCGTGCGCGTTCCGTGCGCGCACGGTGCGCTTCGCGCACCGTGCGCGCACAGTGAGCACGCGGTGCGCTTCGCGCACCGTGCGCCCACTTTACGCAGTTAGTGCCGTGCACGCACGATGGGCACGCGGTGCGATGACAAAGCAAGAAAGCACGTCAACAAATCTGTTTCTGCTTTCCTCCGTGACTATGGTATGGGTGCCATTTACCACAACAACTTGCGTTATGACATGCAAGACATTTATAGAGGAGATGGTGTGCACTTCAATGATGAAGGGAACAGAGTCTTCCTCTTGAACCTTAGACTCTGCATCGGTACTTACTTGTAGGTACCACTAAAAAATCATTTCATAAACACAACGGCTCTTTTTAGAGCTCCCTAATATCTAAACTCTTAAATCTGCTTTTCATTTATTTTTTTTTATTTTTTCTACCGTACGCTTACCGTAAGCTTACCGTACGCGTACCCCGTGATTTTTTTTAAAATCAATAAATGTTTTCTTTGTACTTTACAGTCCTTCTTTGACCCCCTCACAAATGTTAGGGGGTCTGTAACTCTCCTCATTGCCCCCTTTCCTTGTTTTCACTCTTTTTTTTCAGAGTGAAATACACAAAATGGCGGCCGCCGCTTCCTGGTTTCGGCCGATTCGAATGTTTACTAAGATCTAAGAGCCAATCAGAATCGCGCTCGCGCACGCCACCGTACGCTTACCGTAAGCGTACGGTAAGCGTACCGTAAGCGGGCTCAGATATATATATTGATTTAAAGGCTATTTTCTCAGAATCTACTGAACAGATTTACACCAAACCTACAAAAGGCACTTCCTTGACCTAGGGACTACCTCTCTGCCAAATTTTGAGTAATTCTGTTCAGCCGTTCGGGCTGTAGCTCGTTCTAAAGGTCCTATGGAAAAATGCATGGGAAAAACGCGTTTTGGGACCCCCCTTTTATCTCAGCCCCCGCTTGACGGATCCCCCCGAGACTTTCAGGGTAGGAGCGGAGCGTAGCGCCCCACCTATTTTGAGAAATTTGCGAGGATTCGTCGACCGGCGCCAAAGTTATTCAAAATAGAATGTTGAGGTTTTCCTATGGAAACGTGGTCCTAACTATAACTACCTACTGGCGACCGCCAGTAGGTAATATATATATATATATATATATATATATACACACACACCCTCTCCCCTTTGCTATCCACACACACACACACACGCCTTCCCCTTTGCTATCCACACAGACACCCTAACACACACACACCTCCCCTTTTGCTAGCCATAGCCACACACACACACACACACACACACCCACCCTAACACACACCCCTCCCCCTTTGCTATCCGCAAAATCTTTATCGAATCTTCTAAAAGTTGCACAGGTTCCGTTAACGGTTACTTTGTTTTTTTATAAAGAAACTGTAATTCAAGTGCCCCCTCCCTAAAATTGGAGTGCAGCCAGACTCACATTCTGGAACCCCGGTGCCTCCGGTCGTGTTGCACAGCACTAGTGTTAGCTATGCCCCTTGGCAGGGGGAGAGCGGGCAGTGCGATTCCAACCTGGTTCCTTTGGAGTGTGTCTATGGTATGCAGGGGTGCTTGCTAGACTGAAGCATCTCATGTATTTTTGACCCTAAGTTAAGTACGGCGCTATAGGTTCCCAGCGCCTTGAGAGACCCTCACGGGTGAGTAGTTGCGCTTTAACAACCCTGATTGATTGATTGATAGGCGCCTCCTCAAGAACGTTTGGCCATCTAGAGCTTTATTTTGCACCGTTTTATGCCCAATTATTGATTGTAGCTGAAACATTTATTTTAGGTTGAACGTTTGTTCCGACAGATTTTTTTTTTCAAGCACAGGAGAACAGACAAGTCTTCCACCCTATTCTAAACTTTCGATAGTTAGGTTCATGGAAGATGGGGGAGAAGACTTCCATCCTGAGGAGCCTTGGTAATTCAGTTATCCACCACATACTGTTTCTAGTTTACCTTGAGGACGGTCAGTGCAGTTCAACTAGCAGAGCATTGTGGAAGGTGACTAGTTTGAAATGTATTGTTCACTTGCAACCAGGCGCGCAACACCCATTGGACTCAAAGTCGTGTGTGGCGGCCCGGGATGAGACAGCTTCCCGGGCACACACACAGCCGCACCCGAGCACTTCACAGGTCTTTAAAAGACCATTTGCATGTTAATGAGGCCTTGCTGTTGTTTCACCCCTTCTAAGAGCCCCTGCAGCTCCACTCTGCCTTGTTTAAAGGTTCAGCCCCCCCCCCCCGAAATGTGGCTCTAGTTGCGTCTCTGCTTGTAACACCTTTACAGTTTTCATTAAAGATTTATCCTACTTAGTGTGTTTCGGTGCTTTCGATAGCTCCAATTGCTAAAACATTCAACGAGACACTGGTTAGCCAAATAACACACACTGCAACACGTAGCGCAACATTTAGATCAGGGGAAGCGTGGATCTCTGCAGCAACCATCTTGACTTCTACTACCGAGATCTACAGAGATCACACCAAATTTCTGCACCTTATTAGAAGTAGCTTATCAGAGATGATTGCTTCTCAGCGCAATCTGCGCTGTGTCCAGTCAGAAGGAGGAAAGTACAGAAAGCTGTCTGAAGTTTTTGGGGTTCAGAGGTCAAAGGTTTCAGAAGTGTGGAATCCAGGGTTTTGGGTCCTGTTAACTGATAAAGGCCAATCTGGTTGTCCTGGTGAACTTAAGTAATAGAAGATTGGCCACTGTATTTAAAAGCTTGAGAAAAGTACAAGGAACTATGTTGCTAAAAAATACAAACAGTATGTGTTTTTCATAATATATTAGCCTGGACAAACCTTTAAAGGAGTGAGTGGTGGGAAAGCGGACATGGGTAAGTGAATGGCCTAATTTAGCAAGAAGGGTACCATGAGTCACCGTGCAGCAATAGCGTTGAAGGCCTTACCCCTTTTTTCGGTTGCTGGAAGATTAAAGCTTCCTTGACAGGCACTCGCATGGCAGCCTGCTGAGCCGCTGGGACCTTTCTCCAAGATATGCCTATTACACCCAAGAAATGACATAGCTCAGCCTGGTCAAATGCAGCTTCTTCTGAAAAGGGCTGCTGGGAGAATCTGCCCCTCTCATTTTTATTTTTTTCCTTTGATCCACAGCACTGTCTTCAGACTCTTTGAAAAGCACTAAAATAATCCCAGCTGTCTGGGGCCACTTCACAAATGAACCTCATATTATCCTCTTATTAATGCACAGCATGCTTTATCAGATATATTTTTGTTTTACAGTCGCCAATTATAGTCAAATTGGGTCTGGACAGCAGCTCAACCTCATGGTTCTCTTCTTGAAGTCATGGGCTGGGTGTTGACCTTACAGCTCTGCGCGCCACAAGATCTGCCCACAGTCCGTGTTCTCTGCTCTCCTATGTTTGTTCTGAAGCATGGTCCGCTCACTCCATTTCAAAACCTGAGGATTACCATGCTGTGACTATCAGCACAAGGCCACGTTGATGTCTTGCGGTGCCAGGACCAGGATGTTTGGTGCTCTAGGTGAAGTAGCATTTTGGCCCCGCCTCCCTTCACTGACAACGAGGCTATATTTTATCTAGATTATTTTTCCATCTACAAAGGTTCAGTCACTCCTTTTTGATTATACATCTCCAAGAAAGCCCTTCATCTTCTGCCTGAGGTAATTACACTTATCAGCCCATACCCGCTTTGTGCAGAATATGCTGGATGACTTTGTGCAGGAACAATAGACATTGTTGTTACTACTTTTGAAAGAGACACTTAGCACCAGGTGCTGAGCTAAGTTTAGTAGAGACTAGTAGAAGAAGTCTTCCTCCCCAAACCAGGTCTTTTGCCTTTAGGCTGCCTTTGGGTTGATTTGTTACAGTGAATCTGGTTCTGATGCACACACATTTGCTGACATCTTCTGTGTCCTGCAAATTAGGAGCTTAAACCTTGAAACGCCATTACCCTTCTGTCCAGGGCCAGTCTGTATACCGACAGCACCCTTGGTGAAAACAAAATTGGTGCACCTATGAACCAAAGCCTGTACTTCATAACCTCATGATTTTATGTCCATAAGTCCTCATTGCCAGGCAGGGGCTTTTAAAAGTGCTCCCAAAAAGCGGATTGCATTGCTAACACGCGCACAATCACGCGCTTGGTGCCGCCATGCACTCCGCTTTTTGGGAGAACTTCAAAGGGGTTGCCCCTAAGCGCGCGCGCGCCACGCTCCGCCGGGCTTGTCTTTTTTTTTGGTGTTTTTTTTTTTTTTAATTTAAGCGCGGCGACATCTGCCTGCCCTCCCCTTTGAAACGTACAAAGACAACAATAAATAGCAGGCTTTCGCTTTACTAAACTTGTAATACTGAGGTGTCTACATAAGAAATGTAACCTCGTTTCCCATAAACACTTTATGATGCATAATTCTTCCCACTGGCACCTCGAGAACCTGATTCACTGTCCAACTACAGTTCCCATCAGCACATGGGTGATGTGTAGTTCTTCCTTTTGATGTCTGAATAACTTTATTGGTATAAAATTGCTTCATACAAAGATTTACAATCTTCACAGAGGGTTCGTAAATACCACCAATTTCCCCTCCTTATGATAGTGGGTTTGTTGCCCCTTTCTCTTTTCTTAAAAAATAGTTTAAAATATCTAGAATGAGTCAATTATATGTTAAATATCACTTGTTACCGGCCCGTATCGTATAGTACTACTACATTTCCCATCTACCTGGTGCGTTTTTTTCGACTGATGCTGAAATCCGTGTAGAGATGACACAATCATAGGGCGCCACACTGATCACAGATTAGAACCACCTGAGAACACGTTTTCCCTTTAAAACACCGACTTCCTCACATTACTGGCATGCACGCCGGGAGCTACAGGACACTGTAAGTAAATCCTCGGGGCCAGGATAGTTGATGAAGTAAGTCGTGTGCATGAGAAGAGGTCGGGATAAAAATCCACTGCACGTCAATGTTTCTATGCTGCCGTACCTCTGCTGTAGCAGATCTCTGTTGTCTCTCCGTAATATTGAGCACTTTGGAGTTTCTCCGGTCGCCTCAGCCGCATCCCCCTGCCT
Organism: Triturus cristatus; assembly: GCF_964204655.1. Taxonomy (NCBI): domain Eukaryota; kingdom Metazoa; phylum Chordata; class Amphibia; order Caudata; family Salamandridae; genus Triturus; species Triturus cristatus. The sequence goes on along the minus strand of NC_140586.1, from coordinate 778,767,378 downwards.
CTTTATTTAAGGCGTCATGGTTTCACGCTGGAACGCTCTCACCCACAGTGACGCCAGTGTCAGGGCTTCATTGTTTTTCCCTCTGCACAGCAACGGAGCTTGGCACTGCTAGGGACAGTGTCAGGCGGATCAGGGATCACGGCAAGTGTCTCGGATGCTCATGAGGTGTCCAGCTTGATGTCCACATGCCAGGTGCCATTTTTTTTCTTTCCCCTCGGAAACATCCCGGCGGATCAGCGAGCGCGTGCATGCGCTTGTATGGCAAGCCGCAGTCAGGTTTCCAGTCGATTTTTCCCTCTGCGGGAGTGGTTTCAGCAGCAAATACCAGGTCAGCAGGGCGCTGCGTCCTTCCAATTCAGATATTTGTGCTTTTTATGGCATTCTGCAGGATATATGCACAGGATATTTGTAGGATAAAGAAGTGACTGAAGGAGCTCGCTTACAGTGTGGCCATCTTTGGGCGTGGCTAGCTCCGCCCCACCCCCCAACTTGCCGCTATGCTTATTAGGTCTCGCCTTGCTATCGCGTAAGCGATCGCAAAGCGAGACTATAGGGGCTTTTAAAAGTGCTCCCAAAAAGCGGATTGCATTGCTAGCACGCGCACAATCACGCGCTTGGTGCCGCCATGCACTCCGCTTTTTGGGAGCACTTCAAAGGGTTTGCTCCCCCGCCCCCAAGCGCGCGCGCGCCACGCTCCGCCGGGCTTGTTTTTTTTTTTTAGTGTTTTTTTTTTAACTTTAAGCGCGACTTCTGCCTGCCCTCCCCTTTGAAACGTACAAAGACAACAATAAATAGCAGGCTTTCGCTTTACTAAACTTGTAATACCGAGGTGTCTGCATTTCACACGGTCGCTCCAAATGCATCATCTTTGTTTAGGGGTGTGTTATCTTTCCCTCAGTCACCCTCCCACCATGCACCCACCCTTAGCTCCTTCCTCCCTTTCGTTTCCCTGAGCACCAGCCAGTACAGGACAAGCACATTCACTTAAAATATACAGCTCCTAGCATCGAAGTCTCTCTTCTGGGCCCCTCCCTTAAAGCCCTCCCAACATCCCCATGCCGCGCATAGCTTATCTCCCTCATTGGGCCATAAATCTTCTCAGGCTGCCCATTTGCTTTGCTCTCACCTCCTCTCTCCTGTTGTCCTGTGGGTTACAAATGCTTATTATTTAAAATGCTGAGAGTACATTTTTATTTTTAATTTACCCGGGAGGATTCCTACAGCCCTTTTCATTTAAACCGACCCTGTCCCTTTACCTTTTAAAATTAACTCTTTCCTCCTCCCCCTTTGCCTCCCTCTCCCTTCGACTGCCCCCAGCCAATGAAAACAAGGATTTAAAATGCAATAGATCTCGCATTTGCGAGAATTTGAACCATTGGCATTGTAAATGACAATGCCTTTTATTTACGTATTGGTTTTGAAAACATAAATAAAAGGCATTGTCATTTACAATGCCAAAAGGTTAAACTTGTTTGAGTTGCATTTAGTTCATCGATGGTGATCACTGCCTTTGCTCCTGCCCTTCCTGCCTCCGCCTTTTTAGGTTCCTCACTGGAGATCACTGACTCGCGTCCTTTGCTCACATCTGCTGTTTTGTTCAGTGCCAGAGAAATTATAACACATACATCTTCAGCCTTGTTTATTAGAAAGTTTGGTCCTTTTGCTTGCAGCTGCCGTTGCAAAAGGAAAGGGACAATATTAAATGACATCTGCAGGACATTTAAAACAAGAACAGGCATGCAAGAACACAATATATGGAGGTGTGTTGATGTACAGAGAGGCATGTAACCTAAGGAGATAAAAGGAGTTATGTCGATGTGCTTTTGGGTGTTCTTTGAAACGTAGGTAACCTTATATGTTTGGAATCTGGACAAGTTGCTGTTACTTTGCAAATATGTACATGGAATCAAGTAATAAAAAAACATTTAAAGTCCGTGCTGCATATACTTAAGAAGCCTGCGCGGTTAATAAGGTCACTTTTAAAAAACTGCTTTGGCTTCCAGCGCTTAATATTTGCCGGTTTCCACACGCAGGGTGCCAGAAGATATAGATATGGTGTAATACATAGAAGTAAGAGGAAAATAACAATTTACTGCCGGGTACTACAACCATGCATTCTGAACGCTACAGACACATTTATTTGACCACGGGAATTGTTATTGTTTTGCCTACTTCTTGGTTTTCATCAGGGCCCGTACTCAAAGCATGCAGGGTTCTTAATTTAAGACGGTGTCTGGCGGAACGATCTACTGCACTTTAAAATACATTCAAAATAATAACGGACATAACTTTGTCTAACATTCTCATCTCTCCCCTCTGCCTCTCCTCTGTCCCGTGACCCCTATTTGCCATCACTATCTCTCTTTTTCAAACAGATTACATTAGCTCTGGAACTCCTATACCCTATGCCTCTTCTCTTTATCGCCACCCCTTCTATCATCCTCTCCCCTCGGCCTCTCCTCTCTCCCTTAACCCCTACGTGACTGCGCTGCCTTTCGCTTGCATAAACAACTCGGGGGATATCTTGGGGATGCATTCCAGGCTCAGTTCACTTGCAGCAGGCAGACACAGCGCATCTCAAACATTTGCAAAAACAGTGCACTACTCTTCTTTATTTTGAGCCTCACCCGTCTCGTACTGCTTTCAATACAACACAAAGCATACACTAGGGACATAATGTCATCGAGTGCATGGGCTTTACATGAAGCCGATGTGTGCACAATAAAGTGCACGACATAAAACACTACCCATTTCTACGTAACACCTTATTTTTCAAATGATTAATACCACTTTGCAGGCGTACAGGGGCAAACTGGTGGATTTAAGTTGTAACAGGGCCGTAATATTAGCACCTGCAAAGACCTTACATTAGGCAGGTGTCTACTGGTGCGCTTACCACTGTATTTAAAATTTTCTCCCATAAACATTGTAGGCACGTTGCCTTAGCCTCCTTTGTGATATTCTTTCATTGTCTCCTAGCACGACACCTTCCATTAGGCCTCTATTTCCACACACACCTCCACTATCTTTAACAATGTATCACGCACATCTTTTAGGTGTCCTGCGAAAACCTGGCACGTACTCCAAGCCTGCAAGGGAAATAAATTACGCCACCGTCTCCCGGAACGCTCTACAGCACATTCAAATACATTCCACTGAATTAAAAATATAATTTTCTCTGACATCCTCCTCTCTCCCCTCTACCTCTCCTCTATCCCATGATCCCTATTTCCGCGCGCGGCATGCTCCGCAAGTAAATACACCTTTAAAAAACAAAATTTAAGCCAGATTGTCAGAGTGCTGTTCAACATCAGAACATTAGTAGATAAGTGATTTTATTAGGGCAACAAAAAAAAATAATTACAGTCAGAAATATTACCATATGAGATATATTACTTTAAAACACACACTATTCAACACACTCACACTGAAGCACCCTCTCTCCCATATCTCACACAGACTCTAAAAAACACTCTATAACACACTTAGTACTAAATTCACACACACTCTTGCTGCTCAGAATTCGCTTTTATTACTGCAGGGGGCTACATGTGGACATAAGGGATGCTATTTATCACTTTCACTACAAAACTGTGGTCCTAAAAAAACAAGCAAAACTAGCATTCAAAGGAGAAAGAAACAAGATGCCACGTCGCATACATTACAAATAATATCAAAAGCGTTTATATACCAAGTACAGAAGTAATTTTCGTCAGGGTCAAAAACATAGTCCCGGAAAATTGTAATAGTCAAACATGCAATAAATACGTTTTGAAACGCTAACTTCGACGCCATCACAAACAAAGCACTCTCTCACATATCTCACACACACTCTAACAAACAGTCTTGAACACACTTGGTACTAAACTCACACACACTCTCACTTAACATCACCCTCGTTACCTTTAAAATACACAGTCTCTCAAGAAAGAATTTATCACACATACAATAACACACACTTACTCACATACTCTCGTAATGGTAGGGACACACACATACCCTCAATAACATGCAGTCTTCCACAAATACACACTCACAAACAATATCTCGCAGACGGTCTTTCACATATGCTCTAACACAACCACTGTACCTCACATACTCTCTCACAAAAAATATGGCGTGCACTCACACACACACACTCTGTCACACTCTCACACAATCCCTAACACACTCTACCTCACACTCTCCATCACAAACTCTCTATTACACACTCTGCATCACACACTCTACCTCACACACAAAATTACATACACTCGGTCACATACACACTTAACACACTCACAGACTCTATCACACACACACACACTCACTGACACTCACACACATTCAGGTTGCTCAATAAGTCTTTAGAAACATTCTATGTAATGTCTTTTGTTCGCATACATAGAGAAAATAAAGGTATACACACATAGCTCAGCTCATAGCTTTGCATTTAAACATTAAATATAAATGGGGTGGCATTGGATTACCAATTGCAGAAAAAAAACATCGCTAAAAACCAACTAGTACAAAAAAATAGTTCATTAGAAGTAAAACTACATATCTAACTATGTCGCCCTATATCTATTTTAATGTTAGTTTCACGCGATGTCCAGATCTCAATACGCTGTATAGAAAGCCAATGCTGGTACCACTTACAACACAATGTGAATCCAACATAACAATAGGGTAAAAATAAACATTAATCAATAGCATTTCGAGAAATAGTTCCCCTTACTCACAGAGGAACACACTCGACCAAGCAAAAATAAACCGCTTTTCACATCAAATGCTTTATTAACAATTATAGTTTTGATATGTTGTGGCAGGGATAAATACATCTCACTCACACTTTTTCTTTTATTGATAAACAGGTACCAGTTGTGCAAGAAAATACTAAAAGAAATTAAGGTAAGAAGGTTTGCTAATATTTAGAAAGGCATTGCGGAGCATTACTATATTCAATTGCAAATTACACAACAATTTCACAACAGGGGTCATACGTCCGATCGATCCTTAATACCTATCACATAGCACCAATACATATACTATGCACAAAATCCTACAGGCTAGTTACCATCAAGGAAATGAAAGATTTCATAGACAATCACAAGGAAAACAATACCTGCCAAATAGTACTTTTGCTCTTTTACATAGCTTTTACAAACCCGTTAATACATGGCAGGCAAATGATCTACATTATATTATGGACCTTGGGGATGCTTTATATAGACACATGCATTCGATTAACAAGGAAACTCTTATGCATCCAGATGACTTGCCTAAATATACAGAACACAATAACAGCTTTTATTCAATTACACTACGTACACCTTATTATGGAGACGTGCTCAAACGATTTGCTAACGAATATCCAGATATTGCAACTGCATTAAATATAACACTTGATAGGCATTATGGCATACTACTTTGTATGAATGTATATGTGATTGCTATTTTAAAATATAGACAGACATTCTTTGTCTTTGATTCACATAGCAGGGACAACGAAGGCATGCCTCATCCTACTGGAACATGCATAAGTATTGAAATAACAACATTTGGAGGACTTATGGACTATATAACAAAACTTGCACGCTGCATAAAAAATCCCTTTGAAGATGTAGTGCAATTTGAGTTAACTCCAATCCGTATAAGTAGCATTAAAAAAGAAACATTACAAAAATATGTTAGGGAACACACGAAAAAGGCAGATTTAAATACAAGTGAAAGACTATATGGACATAGGACAGGAGTGCCTTTACAGCAAAGTATTGAGACAATAATCTGTCCTTCAACAACAAGGGAAATATTACACCAGGACAAACGTGACAATGATATTAATTATTCACATATGTCACAAGAAAATAATGATGTTGTGGGAACAAATCAACTTACACAAAACATAGGACAGAGAAGGGATATTTTAGTACCAAGAAAAGCAAAAAAAAGGCCATGCACTAGTACTAGAGCAGAAGAATTACACACCCATAAAAAAAGGTGTGTGGAACAGAACAAACAAGACGAATTTGCAATACATACGTCACCCCAAACAAATACACAAAGTATTAGGGAGGTAATTAAAAACTTTCATAAAGCAATATTGCATGGCCCAGAGTACATTTGTACTATTTGTAATCAATTGTGGCATAAACAATATTTAGTAAATACACATACTGTTTGCAGGAGTGACATTTTTGTGCTATGTGACATTAGTAGCACAAAAAATCAATTTATTTGCAGGAGTTGCTACCGTTACATTAAAAAGGATAAAATACCACCATGTTCTGTTTTAAACGGGATGAAATTCCCAGATATACCAATACAATTACACTTGCATAATTTAGAGGAGCGATTAGTTTCTCCTAGAATTCCATTCCTACAAATTCGCTCTTTGCCACGGGGGTTCCAAAAATCATTATCAGGTGCTGTAGTTAATGTACCGGCAGATGTGATGGGAACCGTTACCATTTTACCAAGACAAATTAATGACGCCATGACAATCCCAGTGAAATTGAAAAGGAAGTTAGTCTACAAATCATACACACATTTTGAGAATGTTAGATCAAATACGGTCAAACAGGCAGCTCTATGGCTAGCAACCAATAGTTCACTGTTTAATGAATATGGCGTCACCATTAATCCAGATTGGGAGTATATACCACCTGAAATAAGTAATAGCGATCAAACGTCTGACACAAATTATTCATCTGATACTTCAGATCACAAGGAAGCAGGGAATTTAGATACTATGTTAACTAATGAAACTATTACCACGGAATGTGTTAATGTCTTAAGTTTAGCACCAGCCGAACATAACACCCCAAGAGGTTTATATGAAGACAAAGATTTAGAATTTTTAGCTTTCCCTACCATTTTTTGTGGTGAGCGAAGGCCTGACAATAATAATAGACACGTACCTGTACACTATAGCACTATTTGCCAATGGGAATTAAGAAGTTGTGACATGAGAGTCGCAAGATCAATTACTAATGTTTTCTTTAAACTCAAAAAATTGCATATTAAGCAAATCCAAGGAAAAATTAACATTTCACTACGGAAACTTTTTACCGGTGGAAAATGTATTACTGCTAAAGACATCAAATATAATTTAGGTAATGTCTTGCAATACAATGAGGGTTACAAAATCTTAAAAACTATCCGCAGTTCACCACCATATTGGGAAAAGTGCAAAAAAGATCTATTTGCTATGATAAGGCAACTTGGAATCCCAACTTTTTTTCTCACTTTATCTGCTGCTGAAACTAAATGGCAACATTTAATCAATATACTACTACGCATACAACAATTAGAACCTTGCACTGAGGCAGATTTTTTAAACATGTCTTGGGAAAATAAGTGTAAATTAATACAACAAGGTCCGATTACATGTGCAAGGCATTTTGTTAGGGAACTGTTTAAGTCAGTTTTGATGCATAAGGACAATCCCATTGGGGAAATAGTCGACTACTTCTACAGAGTTGAATTTCAACAGAGAGGTTCACCACATATACATGCATTACTATGGATAAAAAAAGCACCACGATATGGTGTATCAACAGTCGATGAAGTAATTGCCTTTATTGATAAATACATCACATGTCATAAGTCTGAAACAACACATTTGCAGCCTTTAATTGCTCTACAAAGGCATGGACACACTAAAAATTGCAGGAGAAAAAACCAAAGAACCTGCAAATATCACTATCCTAAATATCCAATGCCAGACACTCTAATACTCGATCCTTTGCCACAGGACGAAACAGATAAACAGTGGAAAGGAAATATAAAAGTCATCCATGAGGCTATGAATAGTGCTAACTTTAATACGCTAAATTTTGAAGAATTCTTGGCCATGATCAATATGGACAATAAACAGTATGTTACTTCTATACAAACTACACTGAAAAAAACTACAATCTTTTTAAAACGAAACCTGGGAGAATGTTTTATTAATAACTATAATCCTACTATTCTAGAAGCTTGGAGAGCAAACATAGACTTGCAATGTGTACTAGATGCTTATGCTTGTGCGGTCTACATCATTTCATATATCAGTAAGTCACAGAGAGGGATGAGCAAACTCATTGCACAGGCGGCTAAAGAGGTACAATGCAATACTGTTGTAAAAGAACAACTTAGGCACATAGGGAACAAATTCCTAAACTGTACAGAAATTAGTGCTCAATAAGCCGCATACCTCATTCTTCAAATTCCATTAAGGAAAAGTTCACGATCATTTGTGTTTTTTTAATACTAGCCCTCCTGAAAAAAGAACATATTTAATGCGAGATATGGAGAGTATTAATGCTCTGGAAGATAACTCTACTAACATCCAATGTGATAATATTATTGTAAAATACTGCAAACGCCCAAAAACATTAGAAAATTGTACATTAGCGGATTATGTTGCTAATTTCAACTATGTCCATAAAAAACTACTTCCAAAAGAAAAAAATGACTCTGAAAACTTGCTTGCAGAAACTAATTTTTACAGCTCAGATGAGGAAGAAATACAAATAGAATGCACAGGAGAGGAGGGGCAAAGTGTAGCGTTTGAAAAAAAATATGCCTTAACTAAGCGCACACGCAGCAGAATAATACGTTACTGCAGATTTAACAAGGAAAATGACCAGGAAAATTATTACAGGGAAATACTAATGCTTCACTACCCATGGAGGGTAGAACACAAAATATTATTGCACAATAACACTTACTATGAAAGGTATCTCGAAGTTAAAAACATTGTAGATCCACAAATTAAAAGGTATAACTACAAAGACGGGGAGATTCCAAAAAATATTGGTGATATTAGTGAGGGATTCATAGTAACTCCTCCACTTTCCCCAGTAATAATTACTTCAGAAACATTATGCAAAGAAGGTAACTATAAAGAACAAGAAAATCTATATGACTTGTCATTAGATTTAGGGATTCGAAGCATTCCTGAAGAGCAAAGCATAAGTAACTCTATTTTGCCTGATGACAAATACAAACATATAATGCACAATTTGACTGGGGAACAATTAAATTTTGTTTACCATCATTTGCACTGGTTGAAAACAAAAGACGAACCATGCTATACTTTTTGCACAGGAGGTGCAGGAGTGGGGAAAAGCTTTCTAATAACTGCACTATACCAAACATTACTACGGTATTATAATACTAAAGCAGGGGAAAATCCAGACAATATTCATATATTGCTTACTGCTCCAACTGGCAAAGCAGCACATAATATTAATGGAAGAACACTGCATAGTACTTTTAAAATACCAGTATCACAAAGTTTTAGTTATAAGCCACTGACACATGAAAATAGAACTGCACTTCAAAATCAAATGATGCATGTAAAGGTAATAATTATAGATGAGATTTCAATGGTGGGCAGGAATATGTTCAATTTTATCCATAACAGGCTACAAGAAATAAAAGCTTCAAATCAACCTTTTGGCGGAGTTTCCATATTAGCTATTGGAGACCTATACCAATTAAAACCAGTTTTTGACAAATATATTTTTGAGGATGCAAACCAAATGTATGGCCCTTTAAGTACTAACTTATGGATAGAACATTTCAAACTATTTGAGCTAACAAAAATAATGCGCCAACAAAATGATAAACACTTTGCAGAATTGCTCAACCGATTACGCGAGGGAAAACATACACAGGAAGATATTTCGTGCATTAAAGTACGGGAATTAGCACCTAGTGCCAGCCTTTCGAAAACAATTCCATATATAATGTCCACAAATAGAGAAGTAGATGAAATTAACAGCCGAGTGTTACAACAACATAGTGAACACTATCCCATTTACACAACAATAGCTAACGATAGCGTGGGTTCAGATGTGGATGAAAACGTTAAAAAGACTATACTGAAACAATTACCAATAGATCCAACAAAAACAATGGGCCTTTCACACACATTACACATTGCTTTACAACTACGATATGATTTAACTTGCATTGTCAATGTTAATGATGGGTTAACAAATGGAGCTTCCGGTTTAGTACAGCTAGTAGAAATAATTAACAATACACCATTTATTATATGGATGGCATTTGATAATCCTATGGTTGGCAAATCTACACGCGAGGAATATAAACATTTATATCACTCACCAATTTTACATACATGGACACCAATACATCCTATAGCAAGACAATTTCAATTTACTAGGAAATTTATAACAGTTATACGCAAACAATTTCCTTTACGGCAAGCATCCGCACGCACTATACATAGAACACAAGGGGAAACTCTAGAACCACTTTATATACACTTTAATAACAGTAAAATCCATCATTTGCATTATGTGGCTTTAAGCAGAGCAAAATCTATACACAACATATATATTCAATTTTGATGAGGAGAAAATTCTTGTGCATCCAAAAGTTTCCCAGGAAATGCAAAGATTAAGGGCGCATATGCCACTAGACATATCCATTCCACAATTACAAAATTACAGTGCACATTTTAATATCGTCGCACACAATATACGCTCACTTCAAAAACATTTTACATCCATGTTAGCAGACAAAAACATGTTACAAGCAGACATTATTTGTTTGACAGAGATAAACACTACAAAAAAGGCAAAAGAACATGATTTTGAAATACAGCAATATTATCATTTGATATATGATAAATTCCATACACAACACACACAACATGGAATGATACTTTACTACAAGAAAAATCTTTGTATTCTACAGATTTATGAGACGCAAGAAGGTATTGACATTATACATTTCACATTACATATTAATAATACTGATTACATAATTATTATTGTATACAAACCACCACATACATTAATGCATTCACTATTAAAAGCTATTATAAACATCACTAACTTTTACCCACACTACAAATACGTCATAATTGGAGATTTCAACATAAATTTAGGGGAAACAAATTCAAACACTACAGGACTTCTGCAGTTTTTCGAAAAAAAATTACGGTGCAAACAAATCAAACTGTTACACAACAAACTACCAATCTATATTAGATCACATATACACAAATGACATATTGCAAAACTATGGGACATTAGAATGCTATTATAGTGATCATAAAGCTTTACGGGTATCAATTTAGCAATGCATTAACTTTTATTACATTTTAGATGCAGACTATTCAAGACATTGCTAAGAATTGTGCCATAGAAAATAAACCATATCAGAAGCCAATAAGAGTCAACGTCATCAAATGCTCAGAGAAAACCAACTACAAAAATGCAAAACACGAAAACAAAGTACTATCACCCTTATGCATCAACCCAAAATCCAGTCGGTAAAATACCGATTCGGTAATAGCTCCCGGTATTAAGGAAAAAATACCCAATCCCAATGCATCAACCCAAAAGCAGAAATCGCTATTTAAGGAATCCTTAAATAGCGATTCTTTAAATAGGGATTCCTTAAATACCGATTCCTTAAATAGCGATTGCATTTAAGGAATCCCAAAGTGAGATTCCTTAAATGCAATGCATCAAAGTTAAAAAATTAGCGATTTCGCTAATAGGGGGAGCAAATTACCATGAAGATGAACTGCATGGTAATTTGCAAAAACTTTGAAAAATGCACTTTTGTGCATTTTTCAAAGTTTCATGTTGCGCACACACATGCCCTTAGAGCATGTGTGTGTGCAACATATGTGCACATATCATTTTCAGGGGTGCAACAGGGTGTCCTTTTGACACCCTGGCACCCTTGAAAGTGCTCCCGCTATTAGCGATTCGGTAATACCGAATCGCTAATACAGACTGGCTTTACATTCATTCCTATGGGCCTCCAAGCCCCTAGGAATGAATGGGTAGGTATTCCTTATTACCGATTCGGTATTACCGATTCAGTAATAAGGAATATTAAGGAATCGCTATTTGAATAGCGATTCCTACATGCATAGCCTTTTGCTATTCCTTATTAGCGATTCCTTATTTTTCGCTAATAAGGAATCGCAAATGGCATTGTTGATGCATAGGCCCCTATATCATTTAGCTTTAGCAGATACAACTGGAACCATTAAAGCTACTTGCTATCAAGAACAATTGTACCAGCAAACAAAAGAAAACTGTGGACTACTAATTCGCAATTTCCTATTCAAAAACAATTCAATACTAATCACCAAACAAACAAAAGTCACAAAATATCCAGCTATGCCATGGACAGATTTCATAGTGAAAGAAGCAGAGAAAATATTACAACCCCCAGCACCACCAGCATCACCTATCAAGGAAATTAAACATGCAACAGTGAAAAGTTTAATGACTGTGTGCGGCACCATTTCTGAAGTAAGTATCACTAAACCACTCAATATCTATGCTCTACCTCTCTCTATCTATCTCTCGAAACAGACTGCTCTTTCCGGGTCTTTCTCTCTGTATACACATATCTCTAGGAAACTACACAACTATCTCTATAGCACTCTCTCAAAACAACGCCAAATAGATCTATCTATTTCATTCCTCTCACTAACAATACAAACACATCTAATCATCAACCTAAATACACACTAGACAGCATCTCGCTATCACCTAACTATTCTCTAGAGCAAAAAGTTTTAGCACACCACTCAGACTCGGTCTAACCATACATATCTTTCTCTCTCTCTCTCAGAAAATATAATGGTATCTATTTAAAAAAATATCCTTATCTGTCTACACACCTCTCTCTAACTCTCTCAAACTCTACATACATACCTTACACTCGGCACACCTATATTTCGATCACAAAAAAACGCTCTCTACACCTCACTCTCCAACTCAGCCTGTTTGTCTCTCTAAACACCTATCTATAACTCTACACAACACTCTCTATCACTCGCTCTACACACCTCAATCGTCAAGATATATGCACACATCTCTCTAGAACAGTCTATCTAATAAAATCTCTGTATTGGTCTCTCTCTACACACCTCTCTCTCTATACACATCACTATCGCTTTTTTACAATCAACAAACACACATCAATCACTCTCAACACCAAACACTCTCTAGACACACATCTTTTTGCATCTAAACCCACCTCTCACTATAACAATACACATCTGCAGTTCTCAGTCGCTATATATATATATAATATATATACACACACACACAGAGCACATTAAATATCTATAAACAACTTTCACGGTTTGTCTATAAATCTGCACAACTCTTACTCACAATCTCTTAACACACCTTCATCTCTACACACCACTCGATCTATGCAAACCTCTGTATCTCTATCTATACACACATCTCAATTTCTCACTTTCTCTCCTCAATTTATCACTAGATAAAATTCACAATCTCTATAAAAAACATCCAAATTTTAGTACACAACTCCTCTGCTACACACACACCTCTTTTATTCTCTATCCCTCTGACTAGCTCTCACTCACTCTCTCTCTTGCAACACACCTCACTCTATAAAATTAAATATTATTAACAAACTTGGATTCTCTTTTAGGAAGAAGAAAAAAAGACTGTCTTCATCAACGGCCAACAAACTGCTATAAAATCAATTACTTTGAAAGATGCCACGGATGAAATAAAAGTCACACTATGGAGAGAAGCAACGCTGTTTCAAACAAATATTGGAGAATACGTTACAATAAGCCATGTCACCGTGCATCAATTTAATGGGCAAAAAATATTAAATATGACAAGGCACAGCCAAATACAAGTATGTATTACATTACTCACCTATAACTGTCCTATCCCCTCTAACACACCTCCAAAAAAATTAACAACACACGTCGTCTCTTATTCAAAATATACAAGGCAAATACTATACTACCCCGACTCTATACATCTCTTAGCCTATACTAGCCCACAAAAACACAATACAACTTTTACAGCATCTATCACTCTTCTACTGCTTTTAGACAACTTACATAGCACCATTATATACCTCTTCAACACTTATTCAACACACCTACAACAAAAACAATATACGCCTCAAACTCACTTAGAATACATTCTCTCACAAAACAAACTCTACCCCTACTCTAACACTCTACAAACAATAAGGATCACTTGTAAAGCAACTATTCTGCTAAAAGAAAAACAGTCAAATTAATACTGAAATAAAACACACTTTGTGACTAACAGGCCACTACGCCTCAAGTACTTTTATCCCACTCTCATACCCCTAAAACAATAACAAGAACGCTACACTAAACATCAACACTTTGCATATCCCTACAACAAACATCCACCGTCCTCAAACTCTCTCACTTTTCAACGACTCCACAAAACTAACATTTTCTTTTCAGTTTTTTTCACAGGTAACACAAGCACCACCAGAAACAATCGAAGTTGCTATATATGGAATTGAGAGCAAACAAGGAGACATAAGTACTATTACAACTGAAGTGACAAACACAGACAATTTCCATTCAATGGACATCCAAAATAAAATTCTCATTGACTGGTTTATGCTAGATGAAGATTTGGGAAACATTGGAGATGCCCCAATACATTACCTCCCACAAACATGTGAAGTCATTTTTTGCAATGGACAAATTATTAAAATAGTTAAGGAAAAAACAGAAGAAGAACTACAATAAGCAACGAGGAAAAATTTACTTTGAAAGAATTTTAATTAAAAGGCTTAACAAAGAGCATAACTTCTGTTGATTGCAATAAAAAAAATTACAAAATACTTTGCAAAGGCATTTTTGAGTCAATGCATTGCAATACTTTTTATTGTGTTTGCCTGCATTATCAATCTGGAAAATGCAAGTAATGTTTCATGTATATTCAAAAAAAATAGCACAGCTGGTTCAGTGTTGGATGTACAAATGTGTGTATTGCCTGTAGGTGACAGGCTCAAATCATAGCAGGATCAGCTCAGTTATAGGCTGGTATAACGAGTAGTGTGGAATCATGTAATAAAAGCAGACGTTGAATAGTGAACATGATTTTTTTTTTCTTCACATTTAACATTGGTATGAACTTTAGCCATTTGTAGGGACAAGTCATCCCTGTAAATGACACTAGCCAGGTAGTCTTTAGCTGGCATTGTGTACTAAAACAAACATAATACATGATGGCTACAAAGGTGACATACAGCTGTAACAACAAAACATGTTGCTTTTTTTTGTTATTATTAGTTTGAGTTTTGCAAAATATCCAAACAAAATATCTCTTAGTTATGACTTTTCATATCCTCAATTTTGTGTCCAGCATACACGCAGCTTTTAGCTATCTGTTTGCTAAAGACACCATGTTTACCATACTACAATTTGCTGTGCACTTATGGGCAGCACACTGCTTACCATTTGTTGGCTTTCTTGTCTTTCTTTGCTTGTTTCTCTTCACGCCTCACACTGCTGCACACCTCACTGTTGCACGCCTCACAATGCTGCAGGCCGCACACTACTGCACCCCACACACAGCTGCACCCCACACACTACTGCATGCCACACACTGCTGCACGCCGCACACTGCTGCACGCCGCACACTGCTGCACGCCGCACACTGCTGCACTCCACAGACTGCTTTTATGCGACTTTATGCTACTGACAATGTAAATGACAATGCCTTTTATTTGCTTTAAAACAAAAACATAAATAAAAGGCATTGTCATTTTACAATGACAATAGCTCAAACTCTTATAAATGCGAGACCTATTGCATTGCAAATGCTTGTTTAATGAAATAGAAGAGGATTTGAGAAGTCAAAACGTGCACTAATTTTTCTTTCTGCAGCATTAATCATAATTTATATGGCAAAATGAACCCCCTCATTTTGTTCCTTTGCAAATTAAATGTTTTAAGTGTTACCACTTTATTCCAAACAAGATGGCTTCAGGTGTGCCATACTTTTGTCATAAGTAAGACTGTTAGCGCTCCAGTTGTTATTTAGAACACTCTGGGACATTTTGTCATTGGGCTATACTTGGGCTACAGCTAAATGATATTTGTGCTACATTTGGGCTCTTTTGTCTCTGGTGGCCATCTTGGGAGACTTATTTGTTATGAAGATTCCTAATTTCCTCATTTACTACAGTCTCCTCAGTAGGAAATACTTTCAGTTTTTTACTTTGATTCCATCAAGAAGGCATTCAGATGTGTCACACATTTGCCATAAATTCGGAATGTTAGTACTCTAGTTGCTTATTAGATCACTGTAGTAAAGCTACTGCATACCAGGGAAGTCTGCTGCTGGTATTGAAAGTGCATGTTTCAGTCTGCATGTCAGAATTTTTTGATGAAATAGAAGAGGATTTGAGAAGTCAATCAAAATGTGCCCTAATTTATCTTTTTTCAGCACTAATCATAATTTCTATGGCAAAATGAACCCCTCATTGTGTTCCTTTCAAATTAAACTACTGACTCTCTACTACTCACTCTCTACTACTCACTCTCTACTACTCTCTACCACTCACTCTCTACTACTAACTCTACTACGGTCTACTACTATACTCTACTACTCACACTTTACTACTCTCTACTACTCTCTCTCTACTACTCACTCTCTACTACTCACACTCTACTACTCACACTCTACTACTCACACTCTACTACTCACACTCTACTACTCACACTCTACTAATCACACTCTACTAATCACACTCTACTAATCACACTCTACTAATCACACTCTACTAATCACACTCTACTACTCACTCTACTACTCTCTACTACTCACTCTCTACTACTTTCTCTCTACTACTCTCTACTACTCACTCTCTACTACTCGCTCTCTACTACATTCTACTACTCATTCTCCACTACTCAGTCTCTACTATTCTACTACTCTCTACTCTCTCTACTACTCACTCTGCTACTCTCTCTACTACTCACTATCTACTACTCTCTACTATTCACTCTACTACTCACTCTCTACTACTCTGTCTCCACTACCCCACTACCCTCTACTACTCACTCTCTACTACTCACTCTCTACTACTTTCTCTCTGCTACTCACTCTCTGCTACTCACTCTCTGCTACTCACTCTCTGCTACTCACTCTCTACTCACTCTCTACTACTCACTCTCTACTACTCACTCTCTACTACTCTCTCTACTACTCTCTACTACTCACTCTCTACTACTCACTCTCTACTACTCACTCTCTACTACTCACTCTCTGCTACTCCTCACTCTCTACTACTCACTCTCTACTACTCTCTACTACTCACACTCTACTACTCTCTACTACTCACTCTACTACTCTCTACTCCTCTCTACTACTCACTCTCTACTATCCACTCTCTACTACTCTCTACTACTCACTACACTACTCTCTACTACTCACTCTACTACTCTCTACTACTCACTCTCTGCTACTCTCTCTACTACTCTCTACTACTCACTCTCTACTCTCTACTCTCTATTACTCATCCTCTACTCTCTACCTCTCTACCTCTCTCTACCTCTCTCTCTACTACTCTCTATCTCTCTACCTCTACCTCTCTACCTCTACACCTCTACCTCTCTACCTCTTTCTACACGCACACATATGCACATATATATATATGCATATATATGCATATGTATGAGTATAGATATATATACATACATATATAAAGATATATATTCTGCATATCTATATAAATACAAATATAAATGCATGCATACATATACATATACATATATGCATACATATGCATGTTATGTACATGAAAGTTTGAAAAACACTAATAAAAGCAAAGCTAAAAAGCCACCTAATTACAAACAGAATTGCTTTAACTTAAACGAGGGCGAGACCTATTGCATTTTCAATGCGTGTTTGCTTTGGTTCCATCAAGAAGGCATTCAGATGTGTCACACATTTGCCATAAATTCTGAATGTTAGCACTCTAGTTGCTCATTAGATCACTATAGTAAAGCTACTGCTCACCAGGGAAGTCTGCTGCTGGTATTCAAAGTGCATGTTTCAGTCTGCATGTCAGAATTTTTTTATGAAATAGAAGCGGATTTGAGAAGTCACTCGAAATGTGCCCTAATTTTTCTTTCTGCAGCACTAATCATAATTTCTATGGCAAAATGAAACCCCTCATTTTATTCCTTTTTAAATTACATGTTTTAAGAGTTACCACTTTATTCCAATCAAGATGGCTTCAGGTGTGCCATACGTTTGTCATACGTAGGACTGTTAGCGCTCTAGTTGTTCTTTAGAACACTCTGGGAAGCTGCAGTAGAACACAAAGGAATCTACTGACAGTCTCTGCCCTTGTTTGATGTACATGTTTTACTGAGAATGTCAGACTTCATTCTCACATGACTGAGAAAGATAATGTGAATTTACAGAAAATATGCTCTCAGGTTAGTTTATAGATCACCTTCCAAACCTCTGTAGGAAAAGCATGAGAAAATATTCTTCTCTCAAACATGATTCATGATATCCCAGCAGAAGGCTTTTTCACATGGTAAAATCACCTTAGAACACACCACAATTCCTAAAATGAGTATGGTACCATCAACAAATGATTTATAATGTAACTAAAGTCTTAAAACCTTCTATTAACTGCAATGCTTTTTAATGAGGTGCTATCATGTATATTGGTCCCACGATGGCTGCCAACACTTCTTGGATGAAGTGCTGACAGCCAATCAGATCTCACCATGAGATGTGTGGTTAGGCTCCGCCCAGATATATATGTGATTTTGATTTTCTCAGGAACTACTGAACAGATTGACACCATTTAAGCAAAAGGCACGAGTCTGAAATGAGGACTACCTCTTTGCCAAATTTGGTGTAATTCCGTTCAGCAGTTCGGGCTTTAGCTGCGGCTAAAGGTCCTATGGGACATTGCATGGGGAAAACACGTTTTGGGTGGATGGGGCAGCAAGCTAACTGTTCAGAGAAGGTGGGTATTAGGAACTTTTTTGTTTTTAAAATGTGTGTCTGTGCGAACAAGTATGCAGCATAATCTCACTTTAATTCAGGAAGAAGAGGACGTTTGTGACTGTGACTCTGGGCTCACTTGGCAGAAACACCCCCTGACCCTCCACCCACATCGCAAAATGTAATGCCCGTGAAAAGGGTAGGTGGACGCAGTGTTATATAGAACATAGTCCTGAGAGCACGATTGAAAATGAAAACTAGATATAGTATATGGTATAAACTATGCACCAAAAAGTGTGATATAAAATGAACCGAGGCGTGAAATATAATATGCAATACATTGTGCGCAATGACAGATGGAGAGCGCGAGATAGCTCAGACACTAGCGCGTGCTATGCGTGCTATGCGATATGCGCCTTGGAGTGTAATATGCACAGGGCTGTGTTGTGTAACCTAACTAGTCTCTAAAGTTGTAATATAAAATATGTGCTGGGGAGTGTAACGTTGCATATGCACTGTGACAAGACAAAGATATGGATCCCAGATTGTAATATGTATGGCATAGCGCTGTGCGTTATAACATAGGCATCGAGGAAGGCACGTTAGATGGGGCAATATAACCCGTGCGAAGGCAAGTGTGGCATGACATATTCACATGGTGGTGTTACAGTGCACATGGGCTAGAGAGTGTCATAGCATACGCACTAGCTGATGGAATACAACACAGAGGTGTGAGGCACTCGGCGGGCACTGCTGGGTGTAACACAGCATTGGGCTCAGCCAGGAGCACGCTGTGACTCTCAAGTGAGGTTCGTCTCCTTTCCAGAGAGTAAAATAAAAAGTATTACACATCCGGTGGTGGATGTGTGTTGTATTAACCGTGTGGGGGGTTTCTTGCATAGTTTTGTCGAATTTTTGTCGAATCCCCTTTGAATGGCTTGGTGTGTGTGTATATTAAATGTGCCCGTCAATAGCTACCCATGTTTGTATAAATAAATGACAAGGGTGTCTACTTGGAGAGTACCCACCGGCGGGGGCGTCGGGATTAGGCATGGTAGGGCGTCAGACACGTCAGAGCTTCACTAGCGGTGTAAATACATTCCATGTGGATTCATTCTATGCATAGTCGCCTTTTAATGAATATCACGCAAATCGTCATGGTGATAGGTACATACGGTTTGTCCAGCATGTCCTAGGTGTTTCTCTAAATATATATTTTTAAAAAATAATAAAAAACAAAGGCCGGCCCCGGGGGATGGAGTCCCCGGGGCCATAAGTGGCCTGAGGAGGGGGGCAACGCAGCCCCCCCTAAAGAATTTTAAAAAAAGGGCATGACCCGGGGGTTGGGGTCCCCGGGGCCGATTAAGGCCTTGGGAGGGCCAAATTAATTTTTTTCAACAAAAAAAATTAGGGTGCAGGCCCTGGGGGATGGGGTCCCCAGGGCCACTAAATTAGAAAAAGAAGGGGGGCCACACAGCCCTCCTTCTTAAAAAGCTAAAATAAATAAAAGACCGATATCGCGCTGGAGGCCACGCCCCCTCCTTGCAGCACTCTGCAAACGCGCCCCCTGGCCAGTTGTAAGTTGGGGAATTAATTCCCCTTCAATACTGAGGGTCCCTGAGGGCCAACTAGCCCAACAGGTATCTCCAGTATGCGCCAGGGAGCTGCGTTGCAGACAGGTGTTCTGAGGCCCTGCCCCTTTTTACACCTCTATGCAATGCAGCTCTGTGGCGCTTACAGGAGGTACCTAGTGGGCTAGTTTGACCCTAGGGACCCTTAGGATTCAAGGGGACTTAATCTCTCAGCTTAGAACGGCCACAGGGCGCGTTTACACAGTGGTGAAGGGAGGGGACGGGGCCTGAGGTGACGTGTGCAAACACGCCCTGTGGCGCGGTTTAAGTTGGGGAAATAATTCCCTTTCAATCCTGAGGGACCCTGGGGGCCAACTAGCCCACCAGGTGCTTCCAGTAAGCGCCACTGCTTTGCGTTGCAGAGAGGTGGTGCAGGCCGTGCCCCTTTTTACACCTCTCTGCAATGGCGCTTACTGGACATACCTAGTGGTCTAGTCAGGATTCAAGGGGGCTTAATCTCCCAACTTAAAACGGCCACAGGGCGTGTTTACACAGTGGGGAAGTGAGGGGACGGGGCCTGAGGGGACGTGTGCAAGCACGCCCCGTGGCGCGTTTTAAGAGGTAGTTTTAATCCCCTGCCCTATTATATACTAGGGGCTTACAGAGGAGGTCATGCTGATCACAGGGGGACCCCAACGCATAGTGTTTCCTAGTGTATGTAGGTGTTTTTACTGTATTCTGAGTGTCTTTTAACATAGCACTGGCTCTAGGACTGGTTAGTCAGACTCAGTTACCACGAGTATCCGTCTTTTTTCCTTCTGTGCGTTTTTTCTTCTTTCTTCACATGTCCTATCTCTGTAGGCATAGTTAGAAATTAGCATTTAAAAAACCTTTGAAATTCACTGAATAAACCATAGGTTTCAGGCACGTTATAGTTAGGAATTAGCATTTAAAAAACCTTAGAAATTCACTGAAAAAACCATAGGTTTCGGAGGCGTTATAGTTAGCTGGACTTTTCACTCGTACAAAACCATTGAAATTCTCCCGTTATAGTTAGTTCAGCTAACTATAACTCGCGCGCCCGCAATGCACTGCTGATGACGTCACATATTACATCACTCATGACATCACTGATGACATCTCAAATGACATCACTGATGACATCATCCTTGTGATAGAGTGGCAGACCTACTCTCCCCCTAATATAACCTTTGATACACAAATTCAAAAATAGAAACTAAAATTTTGAAAACAATGGACATACCAATATCAGTTACTACAACCTATTCAGTAATTCTAAGCTCCACATACACATCCACTCATTCACCAACAGTCCTATACAGTCACTCATACATGTACTCACTCATCATATGTACTCATACACCTATACATCCTGTTACACAACGCCACTCATCCATAGAGTTACTCACACACATAGTCACTCATGCTAATAAAGAATCAAACATCCATTTACTTGCATATACAGTTATACACACACCACCACACTTACTTCTACAGAAACTTACACATACTTTTGGGCTCATTTATGAGCCCCTGCGTCAGTTTTGCGCCACCGGTGCGTCACTTTTTGTGACGCACCAGTGGCGTAAAACATGCGCCATGATGTGCCATATTTACAAAGTGACGCATCTACCTAGATGCGTCACTTTGTAAACCCCTGCGCTACATTATACCTGCGTCAGGTATACTGTATGCAGGGTGGGCGTTCCCACGTAAGTAAGCATCGTAGAAGTGACGCAGTGAAATCTACGAGATTTCACTGCGCCACTTCTAGGGTGCAAATGCGTCAATATCTTGCGCCTGCCTCACAGCAGGCGTAAGACTGACGCAGGCCCTTTCACATGTGGCTTGCCCCATGTGAAAGGACACATTGCTGGAGTTGCGTCACTTTTGTGACACACTCCAGCAATGCGTCACTTTTGCGCCTACATATACGTCAGAAATACTGACGTATCTGTGACTCCTTGCGACATGATGCGTCATACTGTAAATTTGACGCATCATTGGAGTCGCAGGGAGGGCGCAGTGAAAAATGATGCATCACTGTTTTCACGCAGTGATGCGTCACTTTTCATAAATGAGGCCCCTAGTCTTTTAAACAATCACTTATAGAAACACATACTTATTCATACAGGAACTCTTTCAATCTCTCACTCTCACATATACTCACTTATATACACCAATAGTCACATATACTAGTTTAAAACATATGTAGTTACTCATAAAGACACTATTGAGACAATCATTCACTCACTAACACACCCATGCACACACTTATACTCCCATACAGTCCTGCACACATGCGGTCTTCAACACATACAAACAGTGAGTCACTCATTCATGCGCCTATGCACTACGTAATACCCCCACCGAACCATACTGACACTCAGACACTCATACTGATACTCAAAAAAACAACTAATCACCTATATAGACACTCATGTAGCTACTCACCAACCCATGCAGCCACTTATACACAAAGTGAGAGACTGATACAGATATTTACATATTTAAACATTACTCACTAAGCCATGTATTCACTAAGATACACTTAATCAGGCAGTTATACAATCAATTTTTCAAAAACAAATCATCCATTTAGACACTTATATACCCATTTATTCTTCCATCAACCTTGAGATATACATATATAAAACATATGTAATTTTCAGAAAAACACACATTCCCTGGATGATGTCATCAGTGATGTCATCAGTGATGTCAATTGAGATGCCATCAGTGATGTCATGAGTGATGTCACTGACCATGTCATGACTGATGTAATATGTGACGTCATCAGCAGTGCATTGCGGGCGCGGGAGTTATAGTTAGCTGAACTTACTATAACGGGGGAATTTCAATGGTTTTGTACGAGTAAAAAGTCTAGCTAACTATAACGCCCCTGAAACCTATGGTTTTTTCAGTGAATATATATATATATATGATTTACGCTTTTGGTGCTTTAATCATGTTTATCTGCTTCTGTCTACTAATCATTGCAGGACACATATTTTATGCAAGAATAACTTTGGTTCAATAAATACTATTGAAAATGTCCCACTGTGTATTACCTGTATATACGCACGAGTGACTGAGCTAAATGTTCTGTACTGTTTTTGCGATCCCTGAGGGATCAAGGTTGTCATACTCAGTGGTTTGCAGAAACGATTCGCTCCCTGGTAGGTTAGTGGGGCTGACATTGGCACTGTGAGCTAGCTTGTCTATAGGTCTACATATTCATCGGGTTGCCCCGGAATCAGTCTTGACACCAGGCCAGGGTTGAAGAGGGAGTTGTAGGGTCTGCCTCTGAGAAAGTTTTTTCCAATTTTCTCTCTGTTAAAAGTAGCTTATGAAGACTCATGGTAAGTCTTTTGTATGGCTTTTCTTCACCCCTCTTGAGACCCTTGGCACGATCTCTCTCTTTGACCTCTCTCCTTTGAGGTGAAGGAATTCTCACTGTCCTCATCAGAAATGACAAATTTGAGTTTCTGTAGTCCCAATAATCGCCTCATTTCTCTGAACGGGAACGTTTTTGAGGAAAAGCTTAGACATATTTTGTAGTCCTTTACCTTGTTTTCTGCTACTCTGACATATTAGTGCAAGGGCCAGAGAAATTAAATATGAAATATAATCTTTGATGATCCAAAAGAAGTAATAGCTGAAGGAACTGAGCAGAGCTCAGGCTGACTCCCTTCACAGAACGTGGGTAGAAAATCTGAGGGACTTAGCCTCTGTTGGGAGTGTTCTAGAGGGTGCTGCTGCCTGACTGGTTATAGTTCAAGCTTGGTCTTTTTTTAAAAAGGACATAGATAGGCTATTAAACTGACTTTTTCATTACCATTATAGCCTATGATAGTGGTACATACTGCTTTATTATAATACCGTCGAACTCCCACTTCGACAACGGGGAATGATTCAAGCATGTGAATCTATGAAAGATCCAATGCTGGAGAACTTAAAAATAGAAAGCACTTGACAAAGAAGGCACTGCAGGTAAAATAGAAATCACTTGACAAAGAAGCCACTACAGAGAAAAGTAGTTAACAGAAAAAAAACATTTTGAATTTCTATCTTGAAAAATCAGTCTTAAACATGCATTGAAATAGAAATGTTTAAATTAAGGTAAATAGTAATGCTATACATGGCATGGTAAGATGTAGCATAAGAAATATCGTTAGGTTGTTGGCATGGGTAAATGTTAGCGTTACAGTAAGGATTAATTTTATGATTAGAGTTGATAGAGGACTGAGGTTCACTGCATCGCAATGCGGGGAGAAGTGTCGATGTCGTAGAAGCCTGTTATGTCCCTTTGTTGCTGACCAGGGGTCCAGTCAACTGATCCTCTGAGATTGTCTGGAGTTCTCAGTCCACACAGGCAGGCCCAACTCAGAAGAGCAGCTCACAACAGCAGAAGAGTAGTGGTGCAGCGACAGCAGATACTTTGCAGAAAATCACAGTAGGGCTTTCCTTCTTCCTGGCAGAGTCGACAGATCCATAAGTGATCTGAAGAGCTGTTTCTGAATGCCACATATGTACACCTGCTGCCCACTTTGAAGTGGGAGAAACTTCTAGGCCCCCTTCAGAGGGGTCTGAAATGTCATGCACCCCTGCGCTAGCCCCAGTGTGAAACCCTTTGTTAGTCTGCTGAGGTAGAGCCATTGTGATGTGCACGTAAGGTAGGTGACAGCTTCTTCCTCCTCATCTTGACTGAGATGGCTCATCCTGCCAACACCTATTCTCCCTCTACTTTACTGTCTGAGAGCAATACACAGAGACCCCTTGCCACCTACATCTAGTCATGTGACTCAGGATACAGGCTGCAGGCAGCAAACACTTAGGACAAGAAAATGGAAAATTTCAAAAATTGGCATATTCAGAATTGTCAATAAGGTAACCCTATGTTATCTTATGGGAGAGGCAGTCCTTGCAGTAGTAAAAATAGATATAAGTGTTTTTTCACTATGAGGACATGTAGAAGTTAAAACCACATGCTCAAAGGTTTAAATACACTGCACCCTTCCTTATGGGCTGTTTATGGCCTACTCCAGGGGTGAGTTATATGTCTCAAAACGAAAGGTTTATTTTGACAGGTCAAAATGGCCATTTTAAACTGCACGCACATGCTGTAATTGCAGGTCTGAGGAAGGTTTAAAGGGCTACTTAAGTGTGTGGCAAAATCAGAGCTGCGTGTCAACTAGTAGCATTTAATTTACAGGCCCTAGGCACATGTAGTACCACATTACCAGGGGCTTACGAGTAAATTAAATGTGCCTATTCGATGTAGGGCAAGTTCATAATGTTTAAAGGAGAGAGCACAAGCACTTTAGCACTGGTTAGCGGTGGTAAAGTGCACAGTCCTAAGGCCAACAAAAACAAATGCAGCAAAAGCAAGATGAGTAAGAACAAATCTGGGAGAAATCCACCCTAATGCTGACAGCTCTAACAACAGGAAATAATTTTTGATGATTCTGAAAAGCTTTACTACAACTCAATTCCCCACCAGCCCTCACCTTATGCCTTTTGAATAAATTGAAAAGCTTCAGCACATCCTTACCTTGAATTGTTCAGAAATGAACTACAAACTTAGGATTTGGAGCCTACTAATATATTCACAAACTAAAGTACAGCAGGATGTTTATGACATCATACTCATTTCATAGTCTGCTATATACGAAGAGCTGACATATGACATATGTGACATCTGTTCCTTATAGTATAATTCACAGCAATACAAAAGGGTAGTAGATATTCTCCGGAGAGGTCCATTAAAATGAAGAGTCATAGGCATTGTAAAGTTCAGTGTGCATTGCTCATTCGATTCTCTGCTTTTGTGGATGACAATCCATGACCATGCTGCAGGACTATTTAACAGACCCAATTGCTTTCCATATTCCATTTAGGAGTCGGTGACCCAAAAGGACCACTGTTAGACCTGGTACCATTGGCGAGAGTCTCCCTTCCATTTGTTTACTGATTGCCTCCTCTGCTTTTGATCTGTTTGCTGGTTTTAGATGATTTGGGCACTGTGCCACAGTGCAAGTGCTCCCTATGTTAAATTGATGTATTGATTAGTGTGTCTCAGGCCTGCCATTACAGAGCCTGTGTGCAGTCTAGTACTGCCATGTTGACTTGGTAAGTGCACCCACTTGCCAGTCCTTAAACCTTCCCTTTTTCTTCATATCAGACACTCCTAAGGTAGGCCCAACGGCAATGTGCATTGTAAGTATAAGGTAGGACATGTCCTGGTGTGTGTGGCATGTCCTAACAGTGAATTACAGCCGTTTTCATTTTCACTATTGCAAGGCTATCAGTCCCCATAGGCCAGAATGGGCAGTTTCATTATAACACCTTATAATCCTAACTGACCCAGGGAACATGCTGGAAATTCGAGTTTAGTATGCCTGAACTCAGAATGATAAAATATATCTTTTAGTGAAGTGGGTTTTAACATTCTGTGTTTGAAAATACCACTTTTAGAAGTAGGTATTTTCTTACCTAACCATCCAGCCTGCCTCTGCTAGCTTGTGAATTGTGTGTCTGGTTTTGTGAGTGACGGGGGCTGGGGGATTCCAGGAGACGGGGTGAGTCAGCACAGGGCTGAATAGACCTATCTGCAAGTAAAGTGGTGGGAAGAGTAGCACCTGGGTCTGAATAGGGCTGTGCCTGCCTTTCACAATGTTGGCTCCACCTCCTGTGGTGCGTCTGATGACCCTAGCCCACCCTGCCAAAGGAAAGAAGGAGTCCTGTAAACAAAGTGCTCCAGGACTGCACAGAACTGGTTTGGACTAGGTACAGGCCCCTCTGCCTTCAGAGGACAAAGGATTTAGTAGTATAAATATGGGGACCCAGACCCCAAGACTTGAGATCACTTCTGGAACAACAAGACAAACCTCTGCCAAGGAGAACAACCAAGGAAGCTGTAGGAGTTGGACTGCCCCCCTGCCAGTGTGCTGTGTTGGCCTACAGTGGTGTCTTTCATTATCTTGCAGAATATTACTCCAAGGGCTTGAACTTGTGCTTGCCCCCTGCTGAAGTCTCAGGGACAAAAGGCTTCACCACCAGCTCCTCTCTGAATTCCCATGCTGGGAATTCTGTCTGCTGAAGCCTGCATGTCGCTGGGAGCTGTAAGCGCAACTCAACGAGAAGAAGCGTGTCGCAGTAGCAGCTGTTGCTGTCGCATCGCCGGAGAAGTGTGTCGCCGACACAGAGGTCGCCGCCGCATCACCAGAGAAGCGTACCTTTGTCAAAGCTGTTACCGTACGCATCACTGGAGAAGCGCGTTGCTGCCGTTGCATCACCGGAAAAGCATGTCGCAGGACCTGTCGCGGCTCCAAAGTTACAGAGTTCGCCGCACGGCCGCCGGGGGTGCACACATGGTCTTCACGTCGTCGCATCAAGGGCGCCATCTTGTTGCATCGTAACCGGAACGCAGTACGATAATCAACGCATCACCTCTTCTTCGGTAAGGACCAAGACGCATCCCCTACTCTGCGCAAGCATTGAGGCGTGATGCACCGTCTCCCCCGAAGCAAGGAACCGACGCATCTCTACCCCTGCGAACCTTTTGTTTGTATTGCGTTATGCATTCAGGTACTTTGGTGAGAAATGTGTCGCATTTATCATCAACTTGAACTAAGTTACTTCTACCACCATTAAATCTATTTTGAGTACAGTATTGTGGATTTTTGTCGTTTGTGGTCTTGTGTTAAGTCTATATAAAGAATACTTATTTTTATAAAACCTGTGTGGTGTCCATCTGTAGTATTTTCACTGTATTACTGTATGTGTTCACAAATGCTTAACACACTGCCACTGAGATAAACCTGTCTGCTCGTGCCAAGCTACCAAGGGGGTGAGCAGGGGTTATCCAGACGTGTAATCCCCTTTCCCTGACTTAGAAGCAAGGGTCCCTATTTGGTCAAAGGTACCTACCTCTGCCAAGTAGAGACCCCAGTTCTAACAACCACAAATTGAAAATCCTCGCATTACCTCTATGAAAGACAAGGTGACTAAAACTTTGAAAGTTGGTGGACCTCGGCTGTGGAATTCTCTCTCAATTCATTAGCCCTTCGGCATTAAAGGCTGCTCCTTCGCCCAAGGAATTCCTTTGATTCTGCTGCAGCCAGGAAGTATTTACGTTTCACAGCTTTTGTTGTTGCACCCACTGTGGCATGCTTTCTTTAAGCATGTATCCCTGTCTGCATTAGGCATCCTCAGTCATGCAAGGGTTCAAGACTTGCACAGTTCAGTCCAGCTCTCCTGGCTACCTCAGCATTTCTTCCCTCGGTGCTAAGCATGAAAGCTTGTTGTTCCTACTTGCCTACTTGCCTGTGATGCTGTCAGCATGGGCATTGTAAACATGATATGGCCAGTACCCTGGATTGCCTGCTGCTCAGTGCGCGCTGCCTTCTCTTAAGGTCATCAGGCTAGGCCCAAGGGCTTTCTATGCGTCATGAATAGTGGGCGGTTCCTACCTTCAAACACAAGACATCTATTAGAAAATAGCATCATGCTTGAGTGACATAAGTGCTCCTGGGAGGGCTGTGGGAACAGTTGATCTAATTTGGTATTCTTCAAAACAGCAGGTGTCTGTGACCCTCAGGAAGCCCGCTTCAGCAGAAAGAAAGCCGTGCTTGAGCGGCACCATACTTTTCTGGTACCTTGAGCGCTAATGGACCAATTCAGTTAATGATTATGGCACAGGCCCAGCCATCAAGGAGAGCTCTTGTGGAGCCTTTAATGCACGAATGTTAGCTAATGCTAAATGCTGCCTTTCTACAACCTAAGGTACTGCTACTTCCTTCTCAGCAGCAGCTGGGTGTAGGGGCCAGGACCTACTGTCCTGCCCAGCCCTGGTGTTTTCTTGACCTGGCAGCAGCATTCCATGGCCCTCACAGAAGACCATTTCCTATCTTCACTCCCCAGGAACCCAGGCCACTAGTCACTTGCAAACTGCTGATGTATGAAATAGGCACCACTACTACCAACTCCTGGGAGCCAAAAGGACCATTACGAAAAAAGTCCAACTGAGCTTCCAATCTTCAGAGTCCCTGGCAAGTCCATCCTCAACTGGTAATAATCCTACCAACAGAGCCCAAAAACGTCCATAGGTACAAGTCCAGAGTGTGGCTCTCCACACTCCACGCAGGGTTCATCATCTGTACAAGTCCATCCTTCTCTTTTGCTCCTCATCTTCTCAACTGTTATTCCGTCTAAAGGTGTTTCAAAATGGAGGGGGCGGAGGGGTTTATAGAGATTGGAGTCGCCTACCCAATTCAGTGATTTTTCATCACCTCTACAATCCCAGCTGGAACTTCCAGGTATCCGGCCCCTAAGTGCTCTTGTAGAAAGGAGTACAATGGCAGTTTAGAGGAAAATTGCAGCACATCACTCCTTTGAGGGAGGCTCTTCCCACTCAGGATAGGTTTCTTATCTCCAAAGCTTCAAAGGAACCCAATATGGTGGCTGGTGCTAGAGGCCGCCTGCCTTTTCTCCCTTTGTCCCATGTGGGAACATCCTGCAGTTGCCTGACATTGAGATGCTGCTAATCGGTTCACCGATATTTCACCACACCCCTGTTCCTCTGCCAGGAGAAATCCAATCCTTACAGGATTGGTCTAGATCTTCAGGGGGCTTCGATTTGGCAGTTAGCAGGTCAGTGAATAAATCTCCCAGCGACACATCTCAAAGCTGGGATCCCATTAAGGGTGGCTGAAGGAAATATGCTCAGCGTATGAGTACTTTATTGAACTCATACAGAGTAAACCACACTTAATATGTATGTGTGGGAGACTCAGTAATGGATTATAAAGCACAAGTCACTGTATTTTCCATCTAATGTCAATAAAAAGTTACATTTTAGGCACACTTTAACCAAAGTGAAAACCAATTAAAACACTACAGATGTACACTTTGGCCAGAAATAAAAGGGGACATTTCTGTTTGGATTCCCTGTTTAATTATAAGTTTGTAGTACACCACAGTCAATGTAGTCTGGGTGCCATCTGCGACAGAGCAACCTGGGCACAGATGTAAGGCTGACCCATTCAGATGTCTAACTCTGCGCAAGACCTATACAAACATTTTCACTTCCCACGATTTTTGACAAATACAAGAAGAACAGGGAATTTTTATCTTTTATCACCACAGAAGGTTACAGCTTAAATCTATTTTAACACACAACTTACAGTGGGTGGGAGTCCACTAAGTGGTACACACCACAAAGGAGGTCCAAAAGACAGACATCCAGAAGCAATTGAAATTGGGGTTGTTCACAGGTTAGAACCCGTTTAACAGTAGTAGCCAAGTGCCATAAACAAGAGTGGACACAACTGCAGTTTTTTTTTAGCTGCTCCGGCTGAAGCCTCTACAGTGATGCAAAATACAGGGTTTCAAAGTTGTCATCTCACAAGCTTTTCACTAGATAGAGCAATATTGAAAACGGTGTAATTGTTTTACCAAATACCAACTAAAACAATACCTAGCTATGCACCCTCTCTTCTATAGGTAGAAAGAATAACAGTGCCAGTTGACAGATGCAGATCATTACAAAAATGTGGAATAGTAAAGAACAAGAATAATTTGAGATTATCAATTTTAAACTATACTTTGAGAAACACCTTAAAAGCACTTATGACAAAACAGAAAATAGCTACTAAACAGCAAAAACACAGAGGGTGCTTTGGAGTTCAAATAGCCGAGTCACCATAAAGTGAATCGACTATATATACTTTGAGAAATACATGTTGTTGACCAATCAATTGCAGTATACTTCATCACAAAATAAGGACAGTGTTAAGAAACTGCACACATTATCAGGACTGCCTGTAACAGACACTGTCTTGCATCTAAGTAAACATTACTTTGACCAGAAAAAACACAACGTTGCGCTGAAACCCAGTGGTATGCAATCTCAATAGTGAGCTCATGCTAATATTATGTCGCAGTTAAAATTTATTTTAGAACATGCCCTGATAGCCATATTTCTCTCTTCTTTTTACTGGTTGTAGGGTACTTTAAGCATCTTTTGGTCCTCAGGCCCTGATGAAAGTGTCAAAAACCCTTGGCAGTGAAACATATTGGCCGGTCATAACAATAATGACCAAATATGACAGTTTTTTTAGCGATGCACTAGGAGACACAATCAAATAAAGGCTATTGGCCACCTAGTCAAACTTTCAACTTTTAAGACAACCAAACCACTAACACAAGAGAAGACCATCATAACAGAGGAGTGTGGTGATGTACATAAAGAAATAGAGAATGACTAGGATGTAGTTAATATCAGTAAAGGACAAATAACTGGTCCTATTCGCAGAACCTGGCCATCTGATCAAGGAAGAACACTACAACCTACCCATCACACTTCATGGTATTTTGTATTTGTATTTGTAGTTGAATTTATAAGGCGCACAGCTACCCACAAGGGGTCTCCCGACGCCGATCAATTAGTGATTACCCAAATCAGATGTTAATGAGAAAAAAGCCAGGTTTTAAGGTCCTTACGAAATTTAAACAGAGATGGTTCAAGTTTCAGCGAGACCGGGAGAGAATTCCACAGTCTAGGGGCAACACAAGAAAAAGAGCAGCCGCCGATTCTTGTCAATTTGAAACGGGGGATCAGAAAGTTGCCCTGAGCTGATGATCTGAGGGGGCGGGGTGGCAAGTATGGTTGAACCAAGGCCTTGAGATAGCCTGGAGCCGACCCTAGCTTGATTTTATGTAAAAAGCAAAGGGCCTTAAATTTAGCGCGGTTTGTTATGCGGAGCCAATGAAGATCTTTGAGAAAGGGAGAGATTGGCGAACTCCACGGGACTTTACAGAGGAGGCGCGCGGCTGAGTTCTGTACTAGCTGAAGTCTCCTCTGGACCTCCTGTGTAACCCCAAGGTAGAGCACATTGCCGTAGTCCAGGCGAGAAGTGACTAAAGCCTGGACCACCTGGCGTCTTGTGCCCACCGGGAGCATCCACAGAATTTTGCGGAGCCACCCTAAGATGGAAAAACAGGTGGCTGCTACCTTAGCCACTTGATGTCGCATAGAGAGAGATTCATCTATGACAAAGCCAAGATTGCGAACCTGGGTCACTGGAAGAGGTAGTGGGCCCATTTCAGCCGGCCAATGTGTAGGGCCCCAGAGGTGCTTTTTTTTACCTAAAATAAGCACCTCTGTCTTGTCACCGTTTAATTTCAGGAGATTCGCCTGCATCCATTCTGCCACTCGGCTAAGTCCAAATTTAAGAGCTGATGAAGTATTGGCTGCGGCCGCTGAAAGGGAAAAGAGAATCTGGGTATCATCGGCGTATGAGTAGAAGGAAAGACCAAGGTCTTCCATGATGGTAGCTAGAGGTCTCACGTAGATATTAAAGAGCATGGGGCTCAGTGAAGACCCCTGTGGGACCCCATGCGCCGATGAACGAACAGAAGAAGAAGAACCAGAAGAAACAACCTGAAAGGTGCGACGATCTAGAAAAGAGGCCAGCCAAGCAAGAGCAGGGCCGGTCACTCCAGCCGTTCTCAAGGCTCTAAGAAGAGTTGAATGTGAGACCGTATCGAATGCGGCGCTTAGATCTAAAAGAATAAGCGCAGCAGTTTCGCCATGGTCAAGGCGAGAGCGTAGGTTCTCAGTGACCCCCAAAAGGGTCGTTTCGGTAGAAAAATGGAAGCGGAAGCCCGATTGGGAAGGATGTAGAAAACCTATGGACTCAACATGAGATGTAAGATGTAGATTAATGTGTCTTTCCAAAATTTTAGAGAACGTAGGCAGTAAGGAGATAGGTCGAAAATTGGCAAGTGTCTTGGGGTCTGCACCGGGGTTTTTCAAGAGTGGCACAACCAAAGCTCTTTTCCATTCATCTGGGACTATGGATTCACGTAAACAGGAATTGAGGAGTTCTTGGATGATTAGTAGAACATCTGGGGAAAGTTGTCGAAGAATGTTCACGGGAAGTGGGTCAAGAGGGGAGCCTGAGTTGACTTTAGTTAAGCAGGCGGGTAACGAGTCGGAATCCAACAGGGGCCATTCCGAGATTAGAGTCACCTGGGGTGACGGATTCAATGGGGACCAGGTAGAGGGGTCAGGAGAGGGTGAAGGGGAGGTACGGGACAGGGCAGTGTGAATAATTTTGACATTGGAAATAAAAAAGTCAGCTATTTCATTACATTCCACTGCCCCTAGGATAGGTGGAGTGGGACCAGTCTTAGAACCAGCTAGCTTCTTATCCATGGAAAAGAGGGCTTTCGGCCGATTAATGGCCTTTTCAATAGTTTGTGAAACAAACAGAGCTTTAGCCATTCGGCAGGCTTGATGGTAATGCCTGAGTGCTGCGCGATAGATTAGTTTATCATTCGGGGCATAGAATTTGCGCCAAGACCTCTCCAGGTGTTTGCATTTAGATTTAGATGCTTTCAGGGCGTTTGTAAACCAAGGGGCAGGAGCGAGATGCGGAGTTGGTGGCCTGGGACGTACTGGCAGATGGTAATTGATGTTAGCGGTTAGCCAGTGAGATACTTCTTGAGCTAAGGCGGTGCATCCACTATTAATATCAGGGCAGCTGGCCATAAGAGAGGTGTTGATGGCCGAGATATTTAGCTTGGACCAGGCTCTGCGACTATTCCTGGTGCCAAGAAGAGACGTATACTTTGTCAGATCAGCAGGCAAAGTGAAATAAATGGCATAGTGATCAGACCAATCAAGGGGGAGGGCAGGGGAGGTACAATCAAACGAAATGTTGGAGATGACAGGGTCAAGTAAGTGGCCTGCCTGATGGGTTGGGCCTTGGTTGCGAAGTGATAGGTTAATAGCCTCGCAATCTGATAGAAATGTTCTACTAAGACTGTTCTGTGGGTCCTCTAAATGGAGATTTAAATCTCCCAAGATGGTGAAATTTGCTGCCTTCATTGCATGGGGGGCTACGGAGTCAGCAAATGAGGTTAGCCATTGTGTAGGTTTGTCAGGAGGGCGGTAGATAAGTAAACCTGATAGCGTCAATCGAGGGGAAACTGCTATCTTGAAAAGAGCGGCTTCGCAGTGTGGGAGGGGAACAGCATCCAAAGAACAACAGAAGGTGTCTTTAAAGATGATCGCGATCCCCCCACCTTTCCCCGTGGCTCTGTCTAGCCTAACTATGACATAACCTGGCGGCAAAGCACAAGCTACGTCAGGGCCAGAGCTAGCATGGAGCCAGGTTTCCGTTAGGAACAGGGCATCTGGCTGGGTGGAGGACAATAAGTCGAAAATATGGTCTCTATTTTTGGGCAAGGAACGACAATTGATGCTCCAGAACTTATAGAGAGAAATTGATGGCCCTAAAGTAGCTGTATGACCAGAGAAAGCAAAGTTACAGAGCGAGCATTTTGATAATGCTTTAAGCGAGCAGTCAAGAGGTGAACAAGAAGGAGGTGTGTTGTTAAAGCTATGAAGCTCCTCAGAGGAGTAGGAGACCAAGCAGCCAGGTGAACGCCCAGAATGGGCAGAATGGCGGACCGCCGAGCGCCTCAGGGCGCGGACGGGCGCAGACGGGCTTGCCTTAGGCGCGCCCTCGGCGCGCCCGCTGCGCTCTCGCCCGCTGCGCGGTCGAGAAGTGGCGTCTATTATATAGGAGTAGGAGAGGGAGGGACTCATCCCAGCACAGGTGCGTGTAGCCAGTCAAACCCCCAGCGTTGGCAAGCCCTGTCTCCAACGCGTCAGATTCGAGTCGTCTGCACGAGGAGCGGGCAATGGATGCAGCGGTGGCGGGTAAGTGTAAAGCTAGCAATTTTAAAACACAAAGTGTAAGCGGAATAAAACACACAGAGTAAGCAAACAATTTAAAAACTTCTAGCAGTCAAACCTCCGGCTTCCGCCTCAGAGGAGTCACTAAATCAATCTAAGCGAGCAGGGAGGGGAGAGAATAAGTAGACAAATGGGCGGGACTCGTCCCAGCACAGGTGCGTGTAGCCAGTCAAACCCCCAGCGTCGGCAAGCCCTGCCTCCAACGCGTCATATTCAAGTCGTCTGCGCGAGGAGCGGGCAATGGATGCAGCGGTGGCAGGTAAGTGTAAAGCTAGCAATTTTAAAACACAAAGTGTAAGCGGAATAAAACACACAGAGTAAGCAAACAATTTTAAAACTTCTAGCAGTCAAACCTTCGGCTTCCGCCTCAGAGGAGTTACTAAATCAATCTTAGCGAGCAGGGAGGGGAGAGAATAAGTAGACAAATGGGCGGGACTCGTACCAGCACAGGTGCGTGTAGCCAGTCAAACCCCCAGCGTCGGCAAGCCCTGCCTCCAATGCGTCAGATTCGAGTCGTCTGCGCGAGGAGCGGGCAATGGATGCAGCGGTGGCGAGTAAGTGTAAAGCTAGCAATTTTAAAACACAAAGTGTAAGCGGAATAAAATACACAGAGTAAGCAAACAATTTAAAAACTTCTAGCAGTCAAACCTCCGGCTTCCGCCTCAGAGGAGTCACTAAATCAATCTAAGCGAGCAGGGAGGGGAGAGAATAAGTAGACAAATGGGCGGGACTCGTCCCAGCACAGGTGCGTGTAGCCAGTCAAACCCCCAACGTCGGCAAGCCCTGCCTCCAACGCGTCAGATTAGAGTCGTCTGCGCGAGGAGTGGGCAATGGATGCAGCGGTGGCGGGTAAGTGTAAAGCTAGCAATTTTAAAACACAAAGTGTAAGCGGAATAAAACACACAGAGTAAGTAAACAATTAAAAAACTTCTAGCAGTCAAACCTCCGGCTTCCGCCTCAGAGGAGTCACTAAATCCATAGATGAGATGTCTCCTGTATTGGGACCTGGTAATTTGTTTTTATCTGTCTTAAAGAACAGACGCCACTGGTTGGGTTGGGCCCTATACCTAAATAATAGGGAGAGTCACAACCCCACAGAGGTGCTAATTTGTGTCAATTGATGAAGTTTCTTATGATGTACATTAGACTTAAAGCCTACTCTTCCCACCTTACTTCTAAGTATTTCTATTAGACGTTGGCCATAATACATAACACCATCTCTGTCACTACTGTGTCACAACGAACAAACATGGAAAGAGCTGCATAAAAATAAACATTATTATAAGTGAACCCATACCTTGGCACAAAGAAGAATATCCAGAAAGTCTAAATGTCTTTTCTGTTGGATTTTCTCCAATTCTTTCTCATTTTTCAGCAAATCTTTTCTCTGTTGAATCACTTTATCTGTCAATGAAAATTACAAATTTGTTTTAATTTACAATCAAACACTGGGGTTACGTTCTACAGCAGACAGAGTACCATAAAAAGAAGCATATTCTTTTATGAGACTTTTGACATAAATGGAATGCACAAGATTGTCTAGTAGAGAAAGTAAGACAGTAAAACATGGTTAGTTTAGCGAGACTATCCCGTTGCCAGATAGAGGCCACAGCCAAGCAAGTTACATGAACGCCGATTTGCAGAATTTCAGCTAATAAATTATTATTGGTTGACAAATGTACACTAATAATCTCCCCCTGGACTAATGCAACATTCTACACACCCAAAAATCTCTATCCTTAACATGTTAATAGCATCTGTAAAAAAGTTATTTCTAAACACAGTGCACCCCGTTGCGTCTGAGGTCCGCAACAGGTGCGGCTGCACAGGTCGCACTGCCCTGCATTGGAACATTTTTTGCATCTGTCTCGCATGTAGAAATACAGTCTTATCAGTAAAGCCAACCACTGTGGCTTGCTTCAAATCCTGAGTTTCTGCTTCTCCAGACCAAACTCTTAAAGCATACTGACGACTTGTATCAGTGACATGATACTCCTATACCTTGTAATGCTCATTGTCTTAAGTAACATTTTCTATAGACTGAAATACACAAGTATGATTCATTGTCTCTGTATAGTGGGTGATATAAAGTGCTCTGACTCCCTACCCTGGTAAGAGTAGCGCTATAAGCTATAAAGCAAATGAAAAGCATTTGAGAGAGGAGCTATTATAAGCTATAAAGCAAATGAAAAGCATTTGAGAGAGGAGCTATAAGGGGCACTGGTGGAGTGCAGTAGTGAAAATTTGTGGAGAAGGAGGTTTTTTGGGGCTTCAACAAACATTGGGCACTGGGCGCCACCAGCGCCAACGCTGACCCTGTTTCAATGCCTCCAGCATGATGGAATTACATCTGCATTCTCCAGATGTGTTGCTTACCAGATTCTACTGATTTGTTGACCTCTCAATCACAATAACTGCTCAAACACATTTGTTTTAAGAAGACACAAGTTTATTGCAGTTTTATCAGGTTTGGACTGTCAAGCGACACACTTGATCTAATTATTCTCAAGCAAGAGCAGCTGTGGGCCTTATCCTGGTTTGAATTCTTACATCATTTACATTATAACTTGTTTTTTAATGTTGTGTCCATTAATCTAGGCATGTTATGAGATTCATATTTGGGGCAGATGATGGTCATCATGGCCACTTTCTTGGCAAAATAAATGTTGCTGTCCGTCACATTCTTATAAAAAACAGAAATACTAGATGCGCTTTGTAGAAAGGAGCCCAAAAGTACATCTTAACTCTAAAGAAAGTCACAGGATGGTGTCTCTTGAACAATCTGCCTCTAAATAGCATGCTACAAATATACCTGCAAACTTACTGAAATGAAAATTAATGCGGATATTAAAAAATATTTATTACACACTCTGCATTTTTTGTATTCTCTTGCGCTTTGTTTCAAAACTCTCCTTGGACTCGCGAGCAGCCGAAAGGAATACAGTCAACTGAAATCGGGAAATACATATAAAAATGACCCATAAACTTGAGTATTCATGTAAAAACAGCCTTGTTCTCCAGGGGGCCCTCTGCATCAGGGTCTATCGAGCACTGGACTTCAAAATCGTACCCAAACTTGTCTTTGGTGGTAGAAGCACTTAAAAAGTGATAAACTACAATATTTTGGCAATTTAGTTACTCCCAGGGTCTCCCCTACATGTTCCAGGGGTGGCGTGGTCATGTCATTATAAGGAGGGCCCTTATTAAAGATATTTTGAATGCCTTTGGGTAAGAGGAATTGCACATTTCACTTTCCCCATTGTAGTCAAGTGCCTCCCAAAATCGACATTGGTCCTAGGAGCACTGTGAGGTGAGGGTCTACACTATTTTTGCATATTCATGACCCCTAATGTCTCCCCTAGGTATCCCAGGGGTCGTGAGGGGATGTAACTATAAGAAGGGCCCTTGTAAAAGATGTTTGATATGCCCTGATGATGTATTGATAAATCCAACAACATGCTATTGTTGAATTTATCCTGAAACACACAGAAAATAAGTTATAAGGTTTTCGTGTCTTTAAGTCAAAATTCAGCCTTTCTGTGGTCTTCCCTGATTTGTCAGAGCTAAAAGGATTAGCCAGGCTGCTTTGATGAAGTGATAAGTGCCTCACCCACAGAGTGGCTATCTGTTGGGTAGAGCTCTGCTACACAGGATTGCCAGAGTGTGGGGGGGGGGGGGGGGGGGGGCGAAGGCGTGAAGCATGAAGCTTCACAGGTGGATAGGACAGGCAGAGAATGTCAGGCCCATATACCCACCAGTGCCTCTCGCCCAGCCAGATGGCAGGCTTAGGGAATGGATTTTCATATGGTAGGGGGAGGAGAGCTATGGAAATGAGCCATACCGGAGGTTGATTTAACTAGTTCTTGCTCCTCTGCTGAGTGTTCAGCAATACTGAATTTTGGAAAAATAGCGCTTTCTGGGATAAGATTATGCCACACTTTAGAGGAAGTGCTAATGCTCTGGGGTGTTGCCCTGCACCTCCTTAGATAGGTGGGCTCTCCTGCTTGACCCCAGTGAATACTGAATACATATTTGAGCGGTGCTGAGCCTCTCAGATCTGCTGCTTGAAACTAAAAGAAGTAGGCTTGCCAACCTGGGACACTACCAGGCCCTGCTTTCTGACTGACTGCACTTGCTGCATTATCTGGAACTGCAGCCTTTTGGATGTACCTTGCTTCAAGAAGAATAAAAAGTGGGCTCCCTGCAAGCAGGGCCGGCTTTAGCACTGGTGGCGCCCAGTGCGACAATGTTAGTTGGCACCCCCCCCCCCAATGACCACATCCACCACGGATTCTCTCACTAGCACCCTTTAACAGTGACCAAGTCTCCATAACCACTTTCACTCAGATGCATTGAATGAGTTATATAGCTTCACTCACACCAGTGTAGGGTGCCAGAGTAATTTGCATCTCACACACACATTACACAGAGATACACAATCATACGTGTGTAAATCAGTGCATAGGAATTGTTACAAAAGCCAAAGGAGTACAAGTTTCGGAGTCACTTGTCATCCATACTGGTCGGCCGTATAGTTTAGGAGTGCTTGGTGTGGAGAAGCACAAACAAACTCAGAATCGAAAAAGAAACAGCATAGTAGGGAGTTTTCTTTAATAATTAAGAATCGATTTCTAGCCAAATTAACCCTTTATGCAACATTAATCTATGCTCTAATGTATACTTTGCAGTGTTTATGCAGTTCTATGATAAAAGTTAATAGCTCACTGTTCTATATGAGGACTTTAAGTTATAAAATGCTAGTAACAAAAATATGTTTCTTTTAAAAGCAGTAACATGCTGACCCATTTACATTACATGCAATCTGTAATCTACATGGTATACGTTCTCTGCAGCAGGCATATTAACACTCTGAACTACCTATACATAAGTCCAAACCGCAACTATACTAAACTCCGATCTATGTCTAGGAAGAACATTAATCACAGGCATTCTCTTGACATTTTTGTGATGCCTGGTAATTGCTGGTGGAAAGGAAAGTGGCAGCAGGTGCTTTAAAATCATAATAAACTTGCAAACACGGCGCCCCCAGGAAGCCAGCACCCGGTGCAGCGGCACCGGTCGCACCGCCCTAGAGCCGGCCCTGCCTGCAAGCTACAGGTTAATAGAGCTCACCTGGATCATCACCACCAAGAATCCCCTGCCTGGAGTGTGCCCAGTGAATTTGTAAGGGTTTTGTTCAGGTGTATTGGAGGAATTGTGGTCCCAACCGATTAGGGACAGTGTTAAAGATGCCAGACCCTTGGATTGTGTTTTGGAAACTCTGGACCCTCAAGAAGAACTTCAGGTAGAAGTTCCAGATGTTTGGAGCTACTTTGGAAGAAAGCTTCATAAGGGGACCCACTCAACCACGAGAGCCAAGCCGGCCACCTTCAAACGCGAGCTGGCCTTACCTGCCGGTTCGTCCTGCTGAAAAGCTCCGGGGGTCCAACTTCCACGGTTTGACCAGGAGCTCCCTGGAAAGCACACCAGTGAACCCTCATTGAACCTAGACTGGTGAAGAGCATCGACGGACCCTGGCAGAAAAAGCTCCAGAAAAGTTTCCAAGTATGAAAGTAAAATCTCGGCCTACCACAAGTGGAATACGGGCAGGGCTCCATCGCAATCGGCCTGAAACTTTGACTTTGTCCCTCTCAAGCCCACCCAGATGTCCTAAAGTGGCGCTGTAGTTTTCAAGTGCTCTATAGTGCTCAATGTGCTCAATCTTTAAAAATTCATATCTCTGATTCCTTAAATTGGATTTTTCTCGTTTTGGTGTCATTTCATAGGTAACAATATTTCCTATTTGTATAAGTTGGTGTTGGATACTTATTGTGTGTTGTGTCTTAATTATTCACTGAAATTTGTGTTTTTAAATGCTTTGCATACTTGTCTCCTATGTCAAGCCTGCCTGCTCGCAGCCAAGTTTTCCAGGGTTGAGTATGGCAATAATTTATTGAGACCTGTACTGAGCCCTAGACTGTGTTTGTGGCCCTATTGCCAGTGGTAGATGCATATTTACCACTAGTAATAACCCACTGTCCAACTTTTGGTGTCCAGTGGTGTGGATGAGGACTTGTGTGACTTAAGATTTAAAAAATCCTCTAAATTGTCTCAGAACAAAACATTTGAGTTTTGAATTTGGACTAAAATTATTTTTAATCCATTGTTTTGATTTTTCCAAAATTGTTCTAAGTCTTATTGCTAGTTGTTGTGACTAAAAATTAGGGTTAACGTGGAGGTGGACCTAGCTAAACTGACTGAGCTCAAGATAGCTGAGCTTAGGATACAGTGTGAGCTTAGGAGGCTGCCTGCATTCAACAAGATTAGGAAGGCAGGGATGCTTAAGTCCCTAAAGGCCTGGGCTGGGACAGCTGAGGACATTCAGTGGGGGAGGAGGTGAGGTTTTACCCCCTCCCCCAGTGTCACTCAGGAGGAGGGTGAGGATGATGTCTCCTCCATTGCTTCCAGTAGTAGGTACATAATTCCAGATGGTGGAAGGGTGGCAGGGCCCCACACACAGGAACCATCACTGCCCCTCGCAGAGAGGCAGCTTGAGACCCACTAGCTTCCATTGCCTTAGAGAAAGAGAAACTGGAATTAGCTAAGACGTGGGAGAAGGAGGAGGTGAAAAGAAATGGTGGAAGTGATAATGATGAATAGATTGAGATGTCCATGGGTGGTGGGTTTGACAACAAGCTTCCCCAGGGTATAATACCTGGGTACACATAGGAGGTTGACATTGATAAGTAGCTAGCAACCTTTGAGTGGGCCATTAGAATGAGTATGGGCCACTCCAGGTATTGTGGGGCACTCCTGTGGGAGTTGATTCCAGTAGCTGTGAGGGATACACTTCTGACCCTGAGAGGGAATGATGCAGAATCCTACCAGCAGATGAAGGCATGTTAAGTCAAAGTCCAGAGCAGCGCAGGGTGAGACACCCAAAAAGTGAGCACACGGTCCTGGGTGGACTTTGTGGACATTTCAGTTAAGACAATAGAAGGCCGGATTGTTGGTAACAAAGAAGACACATATGAGAGCTTGTATAATTTGTTGTTGAAATAACCCATTTTGATTCATTGTGCTGAAGGGAAGTTATGCCAGTACCTAGTAGACTCTAAGCTGACAGACCCCAGAGAGTTGAGGGAAGCAGCTGATTAGCGTGTGAGGACCCAAGTTTCCAATGAGCACATGGAGGAGGGGGAGGTGTTCAAAAGAAGGGAGAACAGACTTTGGCTTTGTCAATGGTAGCTGTCCAGACCCTGAGCTACACTAGCCTGCAGTACCACAGGCTTATCAGAAGGAAACTGCAGTCGTGTATAAAAGTGACGCTATTTAAGGCCCACAATGGCACATAAAACCAGTGAAGTAGGATTATAGTAGACCAAACATCCAGTGACAGTGAAGAAGGACCGGAATGTCGCATAGAAGAGGTGACATAAAAGGAGGAATGCAATAGCGTATACAATATTTGTGAGGGACGCACTCACAATGAAATTAAATCGGTCAGTTCAATCTTGCAAATTAAGTGAGAGCCTGAGTAAAGTAATGACATAGTTCATCAACAGAAGTATATAAATACTGAATAATATTACTCAGGTGCCATTTTAAATCATGTTTTAAGAAGCATTTTTTCCAAAACTAAAAAGAAGTTTCTGTAAAAAATAACAAATGTCATGAAATATAGAACATTTAAAAACTTAAATTTTTGGTCATCCTTCCAGTATGTATTTGCTTATAATGCAACATATTTTGCTTTGAGAAGGAGAAGCCTTTTTTTTTTTAGATGGATTCAGCAGTCAACAAGTCTGCCACATGCTGAAAACAATGCACCTCATATAATACAAGCACAGCAAACGAATCCACTAAGCTGCCATCAGTATCGGATAAGAGCTAGTTACTCCTCTGAATCCCATTTTATTTATGTTTGTCAAATAGCATTGATAAAAGCTCTGGAAGAAAGCTTTTGTGGGTCTGTCAAAAGTCTTAGTGTCCAGTGAGGCAACATATACAGGTAGCCTTAAACTCTACCAGGTGACCTTCTCTTTGTCCCATATAATGGTTTGGTGGAATTTCATGAATGAGTTGTCCACACTACCACGCTACCAATGCTCTTCATTAAACTTTCCATCAACATTGACGTGGGGGACTGGTCAGACGTATATAATTCCAACTTAATAGCCTTTAATAGACTGAAAGAAGGTTTATTACAAAGTATATCTCTAGTAGCCAGCAGCTCACCAAGAAGATACTTTGTCTCTGTTCTGTATTACTAGATGCTTTGCTAAGAAAACGTGTGGTCACATTTATCTGCAGTGCTACAACTTCAGTCTGTTCCTGAAGCTCTGACTTTGATATATTGAGAGCTGTAGAAGAATCAAAGTGAAGCAGACCTACCCTTGATATGAAAAGAAACAACTTTGATCCCTCTTTTTAATAGATAGAATATGTGAAGTTGTACCTTTTGCTTCAGGTTAACTAGATAGAGATCCGCTGCACCAGTACTCCACCGAGTCAGGTTTGCACTAACCTGGTATCTGGATCAAACAAGA
This sequence comes from Triturus cristatus, assembly GCF_964204655.1. Classification (NCBI taxonomy): domain Eukaryota; kingdom Metazoa; phylum Chordata; class Amphibia; order Caudata; family Salamandridae; genus Triturus; species Triturus cristatus. The sequence continues at coordinate 778,723,703 of NC_140586.1, read as the reverse complement.
TGGATGTTAATATCCCTTCTTCCCAGAACCCACTGACAACCATGGTTGGTAAGCAGCAGAACTAGAGAAAGGGGAATGGGACATGAGAGAAAAACTGACACTGAATATCTACACAGTGCCTGTTCTTACTTCCGGGCTGAATTTGTTTTTGAGAGGTATTGATATCTACAAGAAATAACTCCTAGTGTTCATCATTGACTTTACAATTTACTACTTCTAATATGGCATATGGTCTATCTTGTGACAAGCCCAGACACCAAGTATCTCTTTGGTTGGTGAAAACTCTAACTCTCTAGAGCTGAAAGATAAATAAAATCGGTGTGACAGATGTCTGGAATAACCTGAACTGTAACAAACGTTCCTATGTTGATAAGTACCTTTAGTGATTTGTTAATAAAGTCTGTGATGTGAATGATTCTCAATGTACCTACTAATACTCTACAACGCAATTTAAAGCTGTGCTTTCCATCCTAGCTATGTACATTCACTTCCCCACTGCCGGCTATTCCTAATTTCGTTTTGGAGAACAACTAGATCAGTACAGTTCAAAATCCGTAAAGGGAAGGCTCCAATATAAGTCTGCAAATTAAACTCAGCATTCTTGAGCTCTAGTTCAGAACCCAATATTTCTTTGTATCCAGCAGGCCTTTGCTAACCCCAAATAAAAAAAGAAACACGTTTAATTCTCCTGTCAACAAGGTTCAGACTGTGGCAACTTTAATGCTAGCAAGAAATGCTCTGAAACATAAGGAACATATACTCTATAAAGACAAGATGGCCACCACTATTGAAAGCCTTTAGAGAGTCCTTCTGCGCTCTAAAGCATGTAGATAGTTTTAACTCCACTTGTGTGTTTCTCAAGGTGCAAGTGTCACAGCCACTTATCCTCACACCAAGCATCACCTGGCAAATACAATCGACTGCCTCAGAAGTGGAAGGCTCGAACACATGTGGGACACTGAAGGAATCACAACTCTGAGCCAGGCATATACAGGTGAGCACAGGGTGCAGATTATGACACATTGCTGCCATAGGAACCATCTAAAGAAGCTGCTACAACACAGTAGATGTCTTGACATGTTGCAGTGATGGGAAAACAGCCACTTCTACGCGGTTTTTACCACGCAATGCTATTACATCGCATGCGTTACAACACATGCGATGTAATAATGCGTAGCCATTGCTACTCATACCATACAACGCATGCGCTTTTACAACACATGCGATGTAATGGCTATCCATGTCGCTGTGAGGAAACTGAGGCTGTTTCCTCACAACGACGTGCAACACCCCTCAGACGATGCTGGAAGCAGGAGAGAGGAACCACGAGGAGAGTGAGGTAAGGGGGATTGTGCTTGGGGTGGGGGTTACTTTTGTTGTAGTGTTGTAATGTTTATGTAGTGTAGTGTTTTAGGGTTTAGGGTAGTGTCGGGGGGTCGTGCAGGGTAGTGTTTTAGTGCAGGGACCGGACTGGGGGTAGGGGCAGGGTTGTGCTGGGGGTAGTGTTTTCGGGATTAGGGTAGTGTTGTAGTGTTTATGTAGTGTAGCGTTTTAAGGTTTAGGGTAGTGTTGTAGTGTAGTGTTTTAGGGTAGTGTTGTAGTGTAGTGTTTTAGGGTTTAGGGTAGTGTCGGGGGGGTCGTGCAGGGTAGTGTTTTAGTGTAGGGACCGGACTGGGGGTAGGGGTAGGGTCGTGCTGGGGGTAGTGTTTTAGGGTTTAGGGTAGTGTTGTAGTGTTTGTGTAGTGTAGTATTTTAGGGTAGTGTTGTAGTGTTTGTGTAGTGTAGTGTTTTAGGGTTTAGGGTAGTGTCGGGGGTGTGGGGGTCGTGCAGGGGAGTGTTTTAGTGTAGGGACCGGACTGGAGGTAGGGGCAGGGTTGTGCTGGGGGTAGTGTTTTAGGGTTTAGGGTAGTGTTGTAGTGTTTGTGTAGTGTTTTAGGGTTTATGGTAGTGTTGTAGTGTTTGTGTAGTGTAGTGTTTTAGGGTTTAGGGAAGTGTTGTAGTGTTGTGTTTTAGGGTTTAGGGTAGTATTGTAGTGTAGTGTTTTAGGGTTTAGGGTAGTGTGGTAGTGTTTGTGTAATGTCGTGTTTTAGGGTTTAGGGTAGTGTCAGGGGTGTTGTAGTGTTAGTGTAGTGGAGTGATTTAGGGTTTAGGGTAGTGTCGGGGGGGTCGTGCAGGGTAGTGTAGTGTTATTGTAAGGGGAGGACTGAGGGTCGGGGAGGGTTGTGCAGGGGTACTATATTAGTGTTTAGGGTAGGGTAGAGTCACTTACTTTGCAAACTTTTACCATGAGTATAGATTTACCACGCATGCCTTTGCGTTGTAATGGCATGCGTGGTAAAGGCATAGTCGTGGTAACATTTTGCGATGTAATGGCATGTGGTTGTCATTGACATTGCGTAGTAATACCCGCGTTGTAAAGGCACGCGTGGTATTGGTATGCGATGTAATGACATATATCCACAGTGATGATTCTGTGCAAAAAACTGTTCTGCTAGTCTGCAACACTAGCAGAAAAAGTCAATCTAAGGCACTCTAAATTGAGGATTGCCCTTCATGAATCATACCTGCAGCCTTATTTCAGTTGAATGTCACTGCAAAACAATAGAAGAAGGCAAAGAAACAGAACCGCTTGTTGGAGTCCTTTGTTTTGGAATCGGATCACCCCGCCTTGCCAACTGAGAACAGTAGCCACCACATGCAAACAATTCAAGGCATTCTTAACTAATTCAGTTTTCATCACCTTTTGTGAGCCGTAGAATGTTTTGAGAATCACCATCCAAAGATGCTTTGAATGTGCAGATGGTTTCAAATAAGAATCTATCTGCTTTGAGTGTGAGGCCTGATTCATGAAGGTTTGTGTGTAAAAAATAGGTTTTTGTAGAACAGCTACACTACTTCTCCCTTTTGCAGAGACAATATCTGGCTTTGCAACATTTTCTACCTCAAGCTTAAAAGTGATTCCAAATCTCTCAGTAATTTTCCCTCAGCATCCTGCCCCAGCATTTTCTGCCTGGCGGTGAAACAGCCTGATTCTCATTTATTTTCTTACTTATTAGCCCATTAGTTGTAGCTTAATACATTCTATTAGTTTGTTTTCCTTCACTTTTATTGTCTCAATTGCATCTGAATAGTCATTTAATTACATGCACTTAAGAGAGCAAATCTCAACAGAAATGGTAGCCACAGTATGTATATAAGCAATCTTGTTTTGAATATGTGCAACTCCCTACTCTATAGAAGAAACTTGTTCATTTCTGCTTGGAATCAAGAATTTGAGCCACTTAGTGGCTGTGAAGGAGTTCCTATCCAGGTTAAATGCATGAACTCAATCAGATCTCGCATTTTGATTTCAGATGGTGTCATGATGAAGATTGCTGTCCCATCCGAATCGCTGAATGTGGAAAAGTTGCTTCAGATATTACATTTTGTCTTCAAGAGGAGGAGCTTAGGAGGTTGGTGATTTTGAAGTAGATCTTCTGTCATCAGTGCAGAACTTGATGTGAGGTGTTTTCTGAAGAGGGCCATCATTGTCGGCAAGTAAACCTTTGTGGCAGGACAGCGTTGGAGATGTTACAAGTTACTGCTAAGGGGTACTAGAGGAAGGATGATTCTCTCTAGTGAAGATGCATTAACAATTTCAGTAAATAACTTCAGTGCCTGTAAAATCTTGGATTCTGTTCTGTGATTCTGGATTGAATTTGGGAGTCTGTGTACAGGAACTTGTCCACAACTTGGTTTAATGCTGCAAACAAATCACTAGGGAGCAGAGAGCTTCTCACCTGTGTGCTATGATGTCAGGACTGGTGGTGGCAAGTGTTGTTTTTGTACAGTCTGGCATTGACCCAACATCAGTGAGTATCAATGATTTGGTGGTGTTCCTTGTATTGCTTAAGTTGTGCACTAATCTCTATCCTGTTTTTTTTTAAAGGCCATGCAAAGTCATTTTCGGAGCAGATGCTGACACGTGATAACTATTCTGGAAAGAAGATTATCCTGCGTGGGGATTATTACAGGATTATTGAAGGTCTTTAGAATGGCCTCAGAGACTCGGGTGATGCTTGTTAGCTAGGGTTAGAATGGCTTAGGTGTGGATGAGTGTTTCGGAGTCCAAATCACTGAGGGATTTGGTTTTATTGTCATTGGTGGGACCCAAAGTAAACCTGATGTATAGAGTCCAAGGGGGTTTGTAAGGTGGTGGGAAGGGAGGCATTACTTCGGCGCGCACTCTTGGTGAAGAAGATATTGAAAAGAATGCACAGAGCTTGGGAAAGTTGGAAGGATTCAGATGAGTTTCCAAGGTTTCCAAAGTAAACCTTTGGTAATATTGTAAGAACTAGCATAGAAATGTGTGTATAAAACCAAGACATAAGTTCAAGATGTACGATTATCAGTGAGCTATAGTTTTTTTTTTTAGAAGTAATATCTTTAATAGTCGATAACACCGTTAATTTTAAGATCAGAATCACATTACAGTGGGCAAAAAATATGAATGTCAAATATGAGAAAGTGCATTACTGTTACCTGTATGGAGGTGGGCTATTCTGCAAGCTCTACGAAAGCGGTAACCTTGTGGGCTGAGGTAGTAAATAAGATCATTGTGGTAAAGGAAGTTGCGAACTCTTTTGTGCACCAGGTATGAGAGATCATAGACTGCTTGGATGTAGGAAGAATCACTGTAATCAGAGAGAAAGGAGAGGTTAAATCAAAAGACTGACTTGCAGAAAAATGCAAAGAAAAAAATATACAGGTGTCTTGCAGTAATGAAATAGTTTCAAGGCATCACAGAAAAACTCACACAGACATCATATAACTTAGTAGAAGGTTGCACTTTCTTCTTTAAGCAAGTTTTAAGGGCATACACCACAGATATTCATTCTGCATGGAGACTAGATGGTGTCACAAAGCCAACCTGCTCCGAGTCACTCACATGAGAGTTGCAACATTTTGAGGGAAGGAATAAAGATGCAGGAAGATGGGTGCTACTGTTAGAAATGCTCAATGGACAAATCGATCTTCCAGGCCAAAGGCAATAAAAACCCAATTATCATTATGGAGGGAGAGCCACTACATCCCAACGTTGGAACTAGATTGTAAAACTAAATAGCAACTCTTCCCAGCTCTGCTCCATATAAAATAAGTCATTATGGTTTCAGAAAGCACAGGGAAATGTTCTGGTCTTCAGCTTGAATGGTGAAGATGTCCCGCCTTGCATTTATGGAACTATATCAATTTGCATAAAACTGAAGTAACAGTTGTGCGTGGGAGTGCTGATCTCTGAAGTTCCACATCTTGGGTACCTTTCACATGCTTGGAAAATGTGAATATACACCACAGCTTCCTGGCCATCCCCTTTTTCCATAGACCGCTTTAAAGTAGTTACTCCATCTCTGCTTAGGTCCGAGTTCTGGAGATTACGGTCTCGCCAAGTTTTGACTACTTTCAAATCATCTCAGACCACTTGAATAGGTCTGGTTAGGAGTGACTTTTGTGTCATTGGAGCTTCTAAAAATCAGAAAACTCTTTGGATGTAAATTTCTGCTCTATGAGTATCAGACTTCACCTAAACTGACCTGAGCTACACACATGCGAGCCAACCTATCAGAATTCTGTGTTTTAGAACCTCACTGTGGATCCCATTTCTCAGAACAAAGACGCCATTCCATTGACAGAATTTTAGAACATATTTCATAAACCTCCATATTCAGGATACAAAATAAAACTTTCAATGCTCCTTGTTGTAAATGTAAATTCTCTGCATACCATACGAGTGTTATGTCAATTCTTTGTAACACAATCAAAAGCAACACAGAAACATTGTTTAACTTCTCATGACCCGTGCTGAAAAGATCCAGTGGAAGGGAATGAATTCACAGCATCACCAATGACATCAATGTTTTTGATTCTTCTGGATTTATCCCATGGACGTAAGTTAGTATATGGGTTTCTTAACTACGGGCCTAATGTAAAAGAAGGAGTCTACACAGACATTCTGGTTGAACCCATCAGGCATAGTGATGGACATCTAACAATGTCAGGGTGACTGGTTCGCCCCGATGCCTGTCACAGTAACTCCACGAAAGACAGCCAAGAACTGGTTTTCCAGAAAATATGTATAGCATCCACAGCATCTTGGAAAACATCTTCCCCTCTCCCAGTCATGTTGACGGGACAAGATATGTGCATACTGAGATTTATCCTCCACTTTGGGGTCAAGGCTAGCACCCTAGTTTGTTAAAGGAGTTTCCGAGAGCATTGACATCTTTGCAGAAATAGTTCTAAATCAATGGCGATACAGCCACTTCAATGGAGAAATGAGCCCCTGCCCTGGAGGGCATTCTTCAATAAGCCAGGTTTTCATCCGATACCCTGGCTGGGGTTGTAAGTGGCTGATGGAGAATTTGCCCCACAAACTCTAAATAAGGTGGTGTAATCCATGAGCAATAGAGAATAACCTTAATATTAGAAAAGTCCTACCTACTGAACGATGACCAGACACACTTCATGCACTCTTAATGGTAAAACGTTTATAACTAAACATGGTACTTTACCTAGCCAAAAAAATAAAATTCTAAGCAAGGCAACCCATAGGGCAATACAGCATATTTGCATGCCACTAAATGGTGTTACCAGGAACAAACAAATTGCAATAAAGGTTCAAAATCAACTGAAAGAAAAAGGATACACATGAGGTGATGAGAGAGGCTGAACAGTCATTCAGGGAGCACTTCTGGCTCTCGCCAGGGCCTGGAAGCCAGAGTGGAAAAAAAGGCATTTGACGGGGGTTGACAAGGTGTACAGATGTTAAAAAAAATTAAAAATCAGATATGACTGGAGAAAAAAACGCACAAAAAACAAAATCGTTCTGCACTCAACAAGGAAACCGAAGCACACAACAAGAAATATTAACAAAAGTATGACATTTTCAAGCTAATATCAGTTTAAAATATGCTTTAGAATGCTCCATATATAAATCACATATCTTGATTTAACGAACGAGGTCTCTATGAGGAGCTGTTCAGCCAAGTTATACTGGGGAATGGAGGATGGTGGCACACAGCGGCGTGGCAGTGCAAGTAGCACCATGCAGGGGCTTTTGTTATGTCTGGTGGAACTTATAGCTGGTGGATGGTGGGCATCACAGTACGTCACCATAAACCTGAGCTCTGGGAATCCATATGATTCAAAAGGCAGGGACGTAAACATTATTATTACCTACTCTGAGGTGTACAAACACTCACCAGCAAAATGAGAATTATGGTGTTACCATTCTGTGGGGATGTGTTTGCCCACAGAGGAAAGGTCATTCTGAGGATTACCAGGCTGCCTCAGGATGGAGGGGTCAGAAGGGCTGTCTCTTTCTCTTCGGGCCCGGAGGAGTTTTAAGGAACTCTCAAGCCCATCACACATGCATAATATGATATCTCGCCCTCCCTGTAGCCTTACTACTTGGATAACCCATCTCCAACCAATCATCTTCCATCTTCTCTCCTTAGGAATGAGATAATCAGGATTCAAGTTAATCCACCGCATTCTACGAAAAGCTTTTGTTGGGTGTCCAATTGCAGAAGGTCAGGATCCCACCAGATTGGTGCTATTGCAGCGTCCATCTCCACCTTAGAATTTGAATTCTGGATTTCAGTACTGGAACTTGGTGGAGAAAAACTAATGTCTTCTATCAACACGGTCTAAACAGACCCCCAAACACCTTAGAAACTTTAGCGCCAAAAGTGAAAAAGTAAAAAAGACTCACCTGTCTGCTTGGCAGTTACTGTCATAGCTGAAGGCACATTTCATGATGCTGTCTAGCGTCATTAGGCTGACATACTGGAACACTTCCACTGACTTGTTTTTATCAATGAGCTTTTCCCACTTATCCTAGAGTGGAATAGATATGAAATACTTACACTAAGTGCATAAAACTGTGGCAAATGTTCTCTTTTAAGTGGAGGCTTTCAGATCGATCATAAACACAAGGTTTCAAACCAAAATGACTTGATGCAACACTTACTCGAACTGTTCCAAATTATATTTTTTAATGTTAAATATAGGCATACGTTATATAACAAAGATGATTCTACACAAGAATAACACAGCGGGCAATGAAAATCAACCAGAACGAGTGAGCAGAATTTTGTATACTGGTAGAAGCTATATGTTTTGAGTTTTTATTAGGCAGGTGAGACATAAGGTAAAACATGAGTATGAAAAGCAAAGAGCATCTGGGTCTTGGATGGGTAATGGAGCGGAAGCAGGAGTGCATCTCCCCCTGCAGAACAGGAATGCAAGCAGGTTCTTGAGTCCTGCATTGCTTAATACTGGGTGCATTTAAGTGTGGTTTGTGTAACCTTGACGGTCTCTCTGCTCCAGCACAAAATGGGTATAGTATTCCAAGGCTGTAAGAGCCTACCTGGCCACTGAGTCCTATTGAAAGCAATGAACTGAGCAAGAAGTTCATGATGCCCCTACTAGGACATGAGTATACATGTAAATAAGAATAAATTAATTAAAGTGAGTGCATCTCATGATGCCCTGTCTTCCTACCAAACAACTGCTGTGGTCACTTCACAGTATACAAGTGTAGGAAGAATCAGAGAAGAGGGGAAAAGGAAAATCAACATAGGACGAAGCTAGAACGATATAATACTGCATGCAAAATAACTGCTTTACACGTGTAGGAACAGAATAAGGGAAAGACGGTTAGCGCAGCTAAGAAACTGAAAGCCAGACAAATGCTTTACACATTTTTTCAGTAATTCTAAAGGTGTCTCTTAAAAAAGATCATTAATTGTGGTGATCAATTTTCTAGACAAAACGTATGGGGCATAATTGAAAGTGCTCACTTCTGGTACCACACTTATAGCGGAGGACAGAACATAGCTCATGACCCACCCCACCAGCCTTCCCCTAAAGCCCACAACTAAACCTTGAACAGACTGACTGCCAGTTTGATTGTGGGCCGCAAAACAAACTGAAGCATAATAACCTCTTGAACATGTGACGTGGTGCATAAGCCCTCCCGCCTCCACAACTTTATGTACTCTGGACTCCACAAACGCATGATAGCAACAGTATCGGCGTGAAACCCATACATGAGGGTTTTTGTGATAGTGATCCATTGAATCTACCCTGAATTGAACTTTAAGGGGGAGGAGAGGAGGAAGTAGTGCAGACCAAGAGATGGGACTCAACTTGACTTTTAGTAGCTGTAAATTCAAGCTTATGAACCAAAAGGCAAACCAGCAAATAAATGTGATCACTGACACTCACTATAATTTGACCGGTGCATCACGAAAATTTCTCATTTGTATTTTAGGTATCGGTTTTGATCATAAGTCCATGAGCAATGTATTCCTCAAACTAGAGTTACAAACCATGAGTGCATGAGAAACTGTGTGCATGAAACTCAAGTGAATAGGCAAGTAATAGTAAAAAGTTTAAAGACATGAAGAAACACTGTTTAAAAGGAAATGCATTAATAAAGACTACAATAGGGGACACAGTGGAGTCTGTAAGAGGTATTAGGAAGAAGGACGCAGAATAGGGCCGCGCTTAAAGTGGAAGATTCGATGCCAAGTGATGGGCAGAAGAGGAAGCAAAACCTCCTTTCCCCGGGGACTGTTGCAGAGAGGAGCTGGAGCTAAAAGTAAGTCGAGCTCCTGGACTGGGGAAAGTGATGCAGATATATAAAAGCCTACTTTATTTATAGGGAATGGGGCTTTGGTCCATGCAGGAGCTGGGTATGGTCGAATGCAATGAGCAGTGGATTATTCCCACACAGGGTCTGGCAAAGTGCTTGGCCAAAGGTAACAAGATATGTGTTAGCAATAAATAGCAGCACATAACACAAAATCAGTAAATACCAACTCTCTTTAGGCTTACACTATTCCTCAAAAAGTCCTTCATTCTTAACCCCATTACAGTATTCTGAAGTCAGTATCCACCAATCAGCTAAATATTCTGCCTTATAAACTCAGGTAATCTTGGGGGCTTGGGGGAGAGTTGAATAAAGCTTTTCCATATACAAGAATGTATTCTAACCTCTCAAACTCCCTATTAGTCATTTAGGCTTGCAAGAACAATTCTTCAGTGTCAGGGAACAAACATTGATAAACCATTATGTTGGTACTGCCTTCGGTCAGACCTACATTAGCTTACAAAAAACTCATTTTGGTGGTAGAACTGTCCCGAAGGTGGGCGTCTCTACCCAATCCCTAAATGCAACCTTACTCCTCCATACCAGACTGACACTTTCTGGGTTCAGCCCACTGGCTGGTTCATCTCCTTGCACAGCAAAATGGGAGTTTTCAGAATAGCAGAATCATGTTTTGAAAGAGCTCTAGCCCCATCCTATATAAATTTGCACAAAACCTGCCACACCCTACAAAGGATTAAACATGGGGAGTCATCAGAAGATGCCATAGTTATTAGCAAATTGCACCTTTTTTTTAGCCCCTAGTCTTTTTAAACTGTGTTAATGGATCCTCAATTTTAAAAATACCAACAGAAAGCTAAACATGTTACGGAGTCTGCCAAATTTCATGCAAAGTATTGAATGGCACAAATGGTTACTTTGTCAAATGTAGCACATGCATCATACGGATGATGTCCTGTCTGCCAAACTCCCTGATCCTTTGCTCAGTTTAGAGTCCGCGGAACAATGCTTACTTACGATAGTAAGTCCATGAGATGTTTCCAAAGGTTTATTGGGAGAACAACACAATACCTGCCCACAGTCAAGGCAGTCGATTACCAACTATCTACAATTCTAGAGTCAGAACCTAACAGAAGGCAACTGGCAGTAGAAGGACACTAAAATGAAAACAGTGCCCTTAAAGCAACAAACCCCCAAGTACAGACAAGAAGCATTAAAACAATATCACAGAGTATATATGAACATGCATAAATAAACATGTAAATATGCAACATTACTAGTCACAGACATCACTTACAATGCGTTTATAGTGGAAAATAATTCTGTAAATACTCAGATTGTTCCCATGCCTCGCCAGGTATTTAGCTGCGTCTATGTAGGTTCTGTGCAGAGGACCACATTGCAATGTGTGCATAAATAAAAGGTAGTGTTGGCATGATAAGCCATAAAAATCCATACCAGCATAATTTTGGTTGAGTCCGAGATCAATTTCACGTAAGGTTTTAAAACATCGTAGTGAAAGCCAGGAGTCAACAGTCTTCGATGCTGAAACCACTTTGGCCCGGATAAAACCAGCAATCCTCTTCCTATGGGACAGAGCAATCACCAGGAGGGTACATTCATGAACATATTGTAAAAGGTCTGAACATGTTAAAAGAAGCGTATTCATGCACAACACCGCCAATACAAGTCAATGTATTTTCCATGTGTTAATGTATTGTTGTGTCATAATTTCACAATGAAATAAATTTGCTAAACCACCAACAAGCCTCAATAAAATATTTGCATGAAGCTGAGAATCCCATCATCAGAAATACACCAATTGTATTTCTTCTATCATTAACTATCCATCGCAAGCAAACGTAATATCAGATAGCAAGGAACCTTATCCTTTTTTATTCTTTCATTGGGACAGCTTTATGTATAGCACCAGCCTCATGCAATATAAAAATACATACATTTGTACATAAATAGAGAGGCTTTCGCTCAGTCCTTTTTGTACTTTGGTCTCTTCATCTGACATTCACGTTTTGTTACATCCACCATAGCATATAGCATGGAGCAATGGGTCTGCCCCCTGCAGCCACTGGTTCTCTTGCAGTATTTTACCCGATCACATGTGCACAACAACCTAAAAAGATGTGCACATCAGTGCCACAGCTGGTGAGTCGATAGTTTACTTCAACAAAGTTTTTTTTTGTCTTTCCATTTTTTAGCCATTCTTGTAAGGTTTATCGATGTTACCATTAATCAAAACTAACAGTAACTTTTCTTTGTGCCAGTAAGACTCGAACTTTCCTGTGATCTGCATTAACACTAAACATAGTATCTGTACATGTTCTGGATACGTCTGCCTGCTAAGGAAGCATCCATATTGTTAAAAGTGTATGCAAGGGTTATTTATTAACATAAAATGTATATTGCAAGCATATGGTAGCCATGCTTCATGTGGCAGTAGCACGTTTTCTTTTTTCCTTTTTTTTGAGGTATTGGATTGTAATGAAAAATAAAACAAAATTTAACCAACACGGCAGTTTGACAAAGTGTCAACGTATTTGCTTTACCAATGTGTGTTGTTCAAATGCTTATTACAATTAGGTCTGTGGAACCCATACTTAATTTCAACCTAGCGTGCATAGGCATAGTGCCCAATTTTGAGTTTGGAGGACAGGTACTGCATCACAAACATGACCTTATTATAAGTGCATTACATCCTACAGTGTTTGTAGTAAGGCGGGCGAGGCATCGCTCAGATTTGTGGCTGAGTACACATCTGCCAGACTCTTAATCAGACCCATAATTATGGAATCTCACCTTTCTGTTTTTTCTTTCAGAACTTGTTGGCAGATAAATCAAAATTTTAATATTTTAAGCAAAATTCTTTTAAGACAAAGAAAACGGTTATGAATATTTATTGATCCCAAATTCATATAAAAGTACCTAAATTGTAACTATTTTACTATTCATGCTGTCACTCATCTCTAAGGAATCAAATCATATTGAACTTTATAAACGAACTTAGAACTACATAGAGATGAATTAGGAAACCTTATCTCCACAGTGGTGGAGGAATAGATTTCAAGCTACAGGATTCGCAGATATCTGCAGTGAATGTTTTACTTTGAAAGTAGGTCAGAAGAATTCTAAAACGTATGCTGTTGTCTTGGTACCACTGACTAGAGCCTTCACAGCCACAGATCCCCTGTATGAGAGTGTAGAGCCTGTATAAGTGTTCTAAGAATGATGCTTAATGTGCAAACGCAGAGGAGAAGCTGCACAAAATGGCTTCCCCCATTCTACGTTGCTTTTCTACAGACATTATGAGAAGTAGCTGAAAGATGGGTCCTGTTGTGGCGTAACCACTCATCTGCTACTGTGCCATCGCATTTTCTAAATACATGGCGTGAAGAGTGAGGGAAAACCCAAGAAACAAACAAGATGTTTGCTTGATATCAGATTTAAAAGCAGTGGCGGCCGGCATGGTCCGCAGGTGGTAAGTTGGGTGTGGGTGCTAGAGCAGAATTTTCTGTTTGAAAATCAATCGGGTTTTTAAAAAGCTCTGGTTTGTCTATTTGTCAAAACTAATATTAATCATTAATTATTAATTACTTGTTTTGTGTAATTGTTTTATACTGATCAACATGTGTGTATTAACAAGAGAGAACTACACGTGGGAACGCGTATGTGTGCTAATTAATAACGTGTACGTTTACATGTTTAAATGTTGCTGAGTGCTGTTTATTTTAAAGCACAAAACGCTTTTGAATTAATGTTTTTTTTTTGTGTTGCAGAGGCTAGATAATTACAGACACATAAGGGTATTTGTGGGGTTAACACTGTTTAATCACTATGCTGTGGTAACGTTGTTTTTTGTCTCTTTCAATTAAGATGGTCTATTGTGGCCTATTGTGGCCTAACAAAACATGGCTGCCGTTTGCAGCCTAGTCTCGAGTGAGAGTTTGTGCTGGAAAAGGCCTTGCTGAATATGGATGCAAGTCATCTGACCACAGTCTTCGCCTGGTTAAAATTTTCCGTGAGGACAGCAGCGTTGGGCCGGCATCCAAAAGGCTTCTGAGTAACCTTGGAGGACAATGGAGCCGTATTAAATGAACTCTGAGCTCACCAGAGGAAATGTGGATGTTGAGAAGATACTTTTAATATTCAGTTCCTGTTCTGTCTTTTTATTTTTGTGATTTTTCCTGAGCGGAGATTTTCCAAATGTAGCGATGCTACATCCTTTCCTTCTCGCTTTGCTCAGAGGTTCAGCGGACGCGATGAATACTTTTTGTTTCTTTCCTTTGTTCAGAACACTATAAAAATTGTTAGCCTAGAGAGGGTTTTTGCCACTTTGCCATTTTTCTTCTCAAGCCTGCGTTGGTGAGGATCGATGCTGAAAGGACGGCGACTCGAGAGACTTTTACTGAGAGACCTGTCCTGACCCATTCTGACATTTAGCTAGAATAGGTAACTATGAGAATGATGATTTATTCTGATTGACTTTCTTTGACTAATTTTAGATAAAGTACCATAACTTTGAATACGGTGTTGGTTATTATTTCTTGTCAATTATTGAGTACTCTATTTTGATTATTGTTGTATAGATTGTTTAGATTATGTTACAGGACAGTTACAATAACCAGGTCTTATCGACCTCGATATAGATGCGGGGTGTTTAGGAGTTTTCTTTCCACAGGTTCAGTGCTGGTAGAGTATTTGAGCGTATGTTAGTGAAATGGGCCCTAGTGTATGATGAGTGTATGTGCGTGTAACTGTGAAATTACTCTATCCGTGGAAGTGGGGATATTTTATGCACCCAGATCTCTATCAATTTCCTGGTAGCAGAGGATGGTTATTGATGATTGTCTTGATCTGATTAGATTGCTTGTACATTAGCTTATTGATTATTGATTGATGTTGGTATATGTACTAATACTATATGTTGGAGTCGTCATGTTGAGTTATATGTAGTGCTTCTGGAATTTGGGAGCTAGTAGCAGTTCCGTAGTAGGGCAGAGGGAAGTATATGCTGCTCTCGGGAAAGACGGGATTGTAGGGAAAAAAAACGTGTGACAATTGAAGTTGCGCGTCACATTGTCTGGGTTCGGAATCAGTGACATTGTCGTATGTTACTATTAGAATATATTTCTGGTAAATAAGGAGTGCGTATGGTAGTGAAGGTTATCTGTGAAACTCTGGTCTTAAGTCCCAGGGATCCGTAAGGTTCACCGTTAAAGCTTATCGCGGGAGAAGTAATAGGTATTCTCTGAGCTTGTTTGAGGAACTGGGCAGAGGTAAGCTGCTTGGTTAACGTGTGTTATAATTCTGTAGTGGGACAGATTGTTCGCTGTTCTCGGGAAGCACGATTCTGTGTGTATGTACTATATTTTCTTGTATGAATGTGCGTGAATGCATATACATTTAGTTGATTGTAAGACTCTTTGGACAAGTCCTAGAGGAAACAGTTAATGAATGTATGAAAGTCCGTTGTTCTTGTGAAATAGATTTTCTTTACTATTCTGTGGTTAGCGAAGCAGACAATGGAGATGTTTATATGTTGTAACTAATAGATTTTGTAGAAGTTTTGACACGAAGTCTACTGAAGAGTTTTGTAAAGGAGGGGTAGACGAGTGACAGGAGACAGAGCAGAGACTGCAGCGGCTGCTGACGTCATAGAGACCGCGCTCTGATTGGATAGTGGATCAGAATAGTGCTCGCGCTAGGATTGGTGTGTTGGTGTGAGCCGCGCAAGGATTGGAAGAGCTATTCTAGTGACGTAGACGCTCCAGGATTGGTGCGTTAGTGTGAGTCGCGCTGTTATTGGCTTAAAAATCGTATTGTATATTTATAATACGGAAGGGATTAGAAAGTTTTGGTAAACGCTAAAATGTATTACCAAGAAGAGAAAAAGAAGAAAACATTCTTTGGAAGAATTAAAAGGTGGTTTGACAAGGATAAAGATGTTAAGACGAGAGAGGGTGAATTGTTACCTCCAGCGAAAACACCTGCATCCTTCATGGCTGCAAGATATGGGTATCATACCTGTATATGGTTGGAGAACTGGGTTAGGTATACCAAAGAGGATGGTGTTCTAGCATTTCCAGAACATGGTTCATTTAATCTGGCCGTGTTGAGAAATTTACGGGAAAAGATGTTATGTCTTGACCCAAAACCAAGGCCGACACAATTTGAGGCTTTAGTGGAATGGGAAGAGGAAGTACATGAGCGAGAAAAGCAGAGGTCTGGAGGACATTACAGGCATATGTTCGGGAGGAGACATGATCGTGAAACTCATCATGATCGAATGAAAAGATGGCGAGATGCTAGTATGTCAGAGGGATTATATCCTATGAGAACAGTTGAAGAGGGAGCAGAAAGGGTTCCTGAGGCTGAAGTGAGAAGATATGGAGTTAATGAGTATGAGGATGAGGTCTTGAATGACATGATTTACAAGAGACCACCTCCATATAGACCAGAACCAGAAGAGAGCACACCAATTGTTTCTCCGATAAGAGATACAGTGTGTATCACTGAGACAGAAAATGTGACACCTGAGTTAAGAAGTGGTAATCCTTTCAGGGAGAGAGAGAATCGATGTGGTAACGGGAATACAAGAGAATTAGCCAGAACTACATCAGAGTTAACTGAAAAGATTAGGGAGTTAACAAAGAATCTGGAAGCTGTTACGGTACCTGTAACTATAGGTCTGATAATGCCTGTGTTTGATAACCAGAGGACAGGTGAAAATGGTTTGGTGATTCCATTTGTTGGGAATAAGTTAACAAGTTCAGCTGGTCCCTCAGGAGATTCAGGAAGAAGGACGGAGAGTAGTGATCTGAGACAATCCAGACATGACACATGTAGTGAAAGACTGGATGCTAGTGAAGCTAGTTGTTCAGGGATGCCGATTTTAGAACCGCAAAAGAAAGTGATTCCAGTGAGAAAAACTACTGAAATTACAGCTGAAGATTTGAATGATTGGATGAAAGTTCTTCAGAAGAGGGATAAAGATTCACAAGCAATTGATGTGGCTAGGTTACGTGTAGAATTAGAAGAGCTTGTAGCAGGGACAGTTCCAACAGAGATTCTTAAAAATCATCACGAAGGTGAGCTGTTGTTTATGTGTAAAAACATTACCTGGAGAGCGAGAAATACACATGATAGGTTAAGAGCAATAGCGAATGAACAGGGAGTTGACATTGATAAGGTGAAAGCTTTGCAAAAGTCTTACAGGATGGATTTTACAGACAAAGACATTGAAAATCTGAATGGTGCTGGTAGAACAGGACAGATTAAAGAAATGGTCGCATTGTTGCGAAGATGGGGTGATGTAGAAAAGTGGAAGGATAGGTGGTACAAGAAAAGAGAAGAATCAGAGGATAGGACTTATTCAGCATTTCCTGTGAGAGAAAAGGAGAAACCAGTGGATAATTATCCTATGAGAGAAATACCTGGAGGAGGATATGTACATGTTCCATGGACCAGACAGGATATTTTATCATTTACGAATGATTTTCCTCGATTGAGAGAAAAGCCCGTCGAGTGGTATAGGCAGGTAGATAGGTTTGTGAAATTGTCAAAAGTGCTGTGGATTGACCTGAATAGTCTGTTTGATATAATTGTTCCAGCAGACTTGTGGACTGAGTGTAAAATAGTTGTGAGTTGGCCTACTGAGGAATATCCAAGAGATCCGAGAACAGGAGCACCAGATTCAGAGGTAATGAGAAAGTATGAACAGGTGATGGTATACCTGAAGAGTAAGGTACCTCCAAAAGAGACAGACTGGGTTAAAATAGATCGAACACAACAGGAAGCAAAAGAATCAGTTCATGCTTTTTACGAGAGGCTGATACTGGCTTTTAAACAATTCAGTGGAGATGAACACCTGGGTGACAAAGATTTGAGTCATTTTGTATACAGATTTGTATATGGCCTGAGACCTGAGATTAGTGAGAGAATTCGTGAACACACAGTGGACTGGCAGAGTAAGAAAATAGATGAGATTCTGAGACATGCGAAATACTTCAGTGATGAAATTGAAGCAAAGCAGAGAAAGCTGAAAGAGAAAGCAATGTGGGCACAAGTGAAGGTTGCGGAAAGACAGGAAGCACAGTTGGTGGAACAGGCGAATAGTGCAGGAAATAATGCAGGGAATAGACCTAGATATGCAGGAAAAGGAAAGGGGAATCTTGAGGAAGCTAAAAAAAAGTTCCCATGTCACAACTGTGGCCAACTGGGACATTGGAGATCTGAGTGTACCAATCCACCATTAGTGAATAATGAGGGAAAATCCTTGAATCAACAGGTGCAGAACGAAGGAAATAATCAACAGCAACAACAACAGAAAGTTGTGAGACAGCAGAGTCAAGAGCCAAAACCGCCCTTGCCGCAGAATAGAGGGTCACAAAAGTATAATCAGGATTCAGGATTCTACAATGATGAACAGGTAAACAAACAAAGGCGTTCTAACCAGGTACAACAGTACTTGTTAAAGAATGAAGGGAGTGAGTCTGAGGGTGATTGACGGTGCCGAAGAGAGGAGGAAGAGTGCATACTTGGTGCAACTCTAGAAATAGACCAGGCAGGACCATTTGTAGATGGGAAAATAAATGAAGAAAGTGTTACTTTTTTGGTAGACACAGGTGCGACAAGATCAACTGTCAGGTCAACAGATATTAGAAATCTTCCTCTCTCGGATGAAGCAATCCAAGTAGTTGGTGTAGCTAATACACAAATCAGGACACGTCTTACTGAACCGGTAAGAGTACAAATAGGGAAATTTTCAGACATGCACAGATTTATCGTCTGTGACACTAGTCCAGTGAACCTGTTAGGTAGGGATCTGTTGTGCAAAATGAACTGCACAATTTTCTGTACACCGGATGGAATAGCTTTTGAGACACCAGATGAGGATGTTTTGTACCGAATGACTCTAGGAAATAGAGAAAGTGAAATGGTTGGTGCATTTGCTGTGTTTAATCCGGAGGATTTGCCTCAAGAGCTGAGAGACACAGTGAAAAGGGCAGTTTGGGATTTTACTGGAGAGGATGTGGGATTGATGAATAATGTAGATCCTGTGAAAATTTCAGTGAAAAAGGGAATTACTTATCCTAACATTCCTCAGTACAAAATGACACCAGAAATAATTGAAGGAATAACTCCTATAATTGAAAAAATGATTCAGCAGGGAGTTCTGAGAGAACTACTGAGTAGCCCGTGTAATTCACCGATAATGGGGCTAAAGAAACCTAATGGAAAGTTTAGGATTGTGCAGGATTTGAGAAACATTAACCAAATTGTGGTGGCATGTTGTCCTATCGTGCCAAATCCATCAGTGATTTTGTATCAGATTCCACATGATGCTGAATGGTATACAGTGATTGATATGTGTCATGCTTTCTTTTCAATTCCATTGCATCATGACAGCCAGCCGATTTTTGCATTTAGATTTGGCCAGCGTATTTTAGCATGGTGTCGTATCCCACAGGGGTATACAGAGAGTCCTTTGATATTCAATCAGTTATTGAAAAAGTCATTGGAGAGTTTGATCATGCCTGAAAACTCAGTACTAGTGCAGTATATTGATGACCTACTTGTGGCATCAAAGACACGTGAAGCTTGTGAAGTAGATACCATAGCTTTACTGAATCATCTGGCGGATGTAGGGTTAAAGGTATCTCCAGCCAAATTGCAATTCTGCAAGAAAGAGGTGCATTATCTTGGACATAATATTGAAAAAGGTCTGAGAAAGGTGACTGATGACAGGATCAAAATCATCAGGGGAATGAAAGCTCCAAAGACCCAGAGGGAAGTGAGAATGTTCCTGGGTATGGTGGGTTATTGTCGTCAGTGGATAATTAATTTTTCTCTGATAGCAAAGCCACTGATTAAGCTGACAAAAAGTGAGATGACAGACCCATTGGAACTAGATGCAGAACAAATGGCAGCATTTGAAGAGCTGAAGAACAGAATGTGTGAGGCCCCAGCTTTGGGTATGCCTGACTACGAAAAAGAGTTTGAATTGTACTGCAGTGAGAGGAATGGATGTGCACTTTCAGTGTTAATTCAGAAGCATGGACAGCTGAGGAGGCCTATTGCGTACTTCTCATCGACGCTTGACCCTGTAGCTGTAGGTTTACCAGGTTGTTTGAGATCTGTGGCTGCAACATGCAGAAGCCTGGAACAAAGTGAGGGGATCATAATGGGATATCCTGTAAGGGTATTCGTACCTCATAATGTGGCAATTCTTTTGACAAGAAGCAGAACCCAGTACATGTCACATAGTCGGCTGACTAAATATGAGAAAGTGATTCTGGGAGCATCAAATGTGACTCTTGAAAGATGTGTAAATGTGAATCCAGCGACATTGTTGCCGGATATTGAAAATGTGGGTGTGAAAACAGAAGATGATCACAATTGTTTGGATGTGCTTGATTACTGTACAAAACCGAGACCAGACATAAGGGATCTTCCCTTGCATGAGAGTGATCATGTGTTGTTTGTGGATGGATCATGCCTGAGGAATGATGAGGGTGTGCTGTGTGCAGCATATGCAGTGTGCAAGGTTTCAGAGGTTATGGAAGAATCACCATTGAAAGGAGTGAAATCTGCGCAAGTTGCTGAATTAGTGGCATTGACAAAAGCTTGTGAAATTGGGAAAGATTTGAGGACGACTGTGATGACTGATAGTCAGTATGGATTTGGAGTTGTGCATGATTTTGGCCAGCTTTGGCTACAAAGAGGTTTCTTGACGTCGAGTGGGACTCCAATAAAGAATGCTGAAATGATTGGGAAATTACTTGAAGCGATACAGTTGCCTAAAGAGTTAGCAGTTGTGAAGTGTGCTGCTCATGGACAAGGAGATGATTTTGTGACAGTTGGAAATCGATATGCCAATGACATTGCACAATATTGTGCAAAGAATAACCAGTCCATTAATCGGGAACGAGAAAGTGAAATGTCTTTTTGTTCTGTGATGTTTACTAATGTCCTAGAGACGTGGGATGAAGTGAAACAGTTGCAGGATGAGGCAGGAAAGGAAGAAAAGAAAGACTGGATTAAGGCAGGTTGTGCCCCGAGAGAAACAGACCATGTTTGGGTCTATAGAGATGGCAGACCAGTAATGCTGAACTCCATGCTGTCGTCAATGGCAAGGATGTATCATGGCCAGGGACATTTGGGAAGGGATGCGATGATCAGGTCGTTTAAGCAGACCTGGTACAATGCAAAGTTCAGGACAATTGCAGAGAGCATCTGTCAAAGATGTTTGATTTGCCAGCAATTTAACACTGGGAAAAAGACAGTGGTGAGTCTGGGAACAATAGGCAGAGAAGGAGGTCCTTTTACAAGAATGCAGATTGATTTCATTGAAATGCCCCAAGTGAACAGACTGAGGTATGTTCTAGTGGTAGTCTGTTTGTTTTCAAGATGGGTGGAGGCCTATCCGACTAGGAGAAATGATGGAATAACAGTGGCAAAGTTACTGTTAAGAGAGTTGATTCCTAGGTACGGGTTTCCAGTAACGATTGAGTCTGATAGAGGTGGACACTTCTATAATGAACTCATGAGTTTGATTTGTGAAGCATTGAGCATACAGCAGAAGCTACATTGTGCATACAGGCCAGAGGCTTCTGGTGTTGTTGAGCAGATAAATGGCACAATCAAAAACAGGATTGGTAAGATGTGTTTAGCCACTGGCATGAAATGGCCAGATGTCTTGCCTCTAGTGCTAATGACTATTAGATCTACTCCAGATAGAACTACTGGTTTAAGTCCGCACGAAATCATAATGGGACGTGCAATGCGACATGCATATGTACCTGCAAATAAGTTGATGACAATAACTGATGACATGATTTTGGATTACTGTAAAGGCCTGGCTGACGCAGTTCATTCTGTGTTTCACCAGGTTGGAGAAGAAGCTACCACACTTGAGAAGAAGCAAGCTCATGATCTGAGTCCAGGGGACTGGGTGAGGATTAAGGTGCACAGAAGAAGAAATTGCTTGGTTCCAAGGTGGGGAAGGCCGAGACAAGTCATTCTAACTACGACAACTGCAGTAAAGTGTGCTGGTGTGAAAAATTGGGTGCATGCGAGTCATACTCTGAGAGTTTCAAACCCGAAGGACGGAACTGGTAAGGAGTATTTTGAAGAGTCAGATTCTAGTGATGATGAAGAAACAGAATCAGTAAAAGAGTCAGAGAAGACTTCAAGAGAACCATTGAAAGTCTTGGAAAAAAGATCAGATTCTGTGAAAGAGCCTGAAGTTCCGAAAAGCAGTGAAGAAAAAAGAAAAGAAAAGAGCAATTCCACAGAGACTACTCCTGAATCAGAAGAGGAGGAGATTGAAGAACCACTTGAGATTATACCTGAAGAAGGAGGGTCAGAAGAAGATAGAGAGGGACAGATTGCGGAAGACCCCCGAGGAGGTGTAGGGAACATTCTTGATAAGCTAGGTAAAGGGACAAGTAGACAGCAGGAAGATTGCGTGTCGGAGACCCGAGGAGGGACAGAAATAGGGAAGTCTCAAACAGTGGTGAAAAAGACTGTGGAGCGAAAGAGAACTGCTGAAGAACAAGAGGCATTTGAGACAGAATCGGATGAAAGTGAAAATGAGAAATCAGAGGGTCGAGTTCTGAGAAAGAGAACTTGGATTGGAGAGAGAAATAATACAGAAACAAGACCGAAAAAGGTTGTGAGAGGAGATCTTTGGCCTAACAACAGAATAAAGAGGCTGAGATACAGACTGATAAGAGCGAGTAACTCGAAAGCTGAACAAGTGAATGAAGTATCGAGTCAGAATCCAGTAAAAGGTGAAAAGAGAAAAGAGTCAAAAGAACAAGAACCAGAAGGGATCAAGAGAATAAGAAAACCTAACCAGAAGTATAGGTCGCCAGAATGGACGTACGTGGCACTGTCTGAAGGTGAAGAGGCAGAAAGTCAAGGAAATCCAGAGGAGACCGTACGAGAAGTGGTTGAAGAAGATACAGGTGAAATCCTGAAAGTAATCTTGACTGACATTGATGAAAAGTCGGATACTGAGGATATTGTTGGAGATCTAATACAATTTGATGTCGAAGAAGTTGGAGTGAAGAATGATGAATATCCAAACTGAGTAAACAAAAGAAATCACTTGGAGAAAGTGGAAAAGAGAAGAAACTGAAATTGATTGTTTGAAGTAATCCAAATTAGAGTCTCAAGTAGTGGAGTAGTAGAGGTTAAGTCAAAAGACACGGTCAAAGTAGTAAAATGGCTAACACAGAGAACAACCAAAGTAGATGTGCCTTCTTAAAAAGATGGTGTAGAATGTGCTGCTGCTGTACTGGATTATTAATGCTAATATGGGGTGTTTTAGTTTTATTAGTTACCTTTAGAGTTACATTAGACACTTTAGGAATACACACTGAGAATGTGACTTTTGCAGAGAAGAGTTCACAAAAAGTGGTTCCAACTAGAATTAGTAATACTTACGTACATAAAGATAGGTCAATTAATGATTTTTCTAGTAATGTTTTCTCAAAGCTGTTGTACGAATATGTGAAAACAATGGAAGTTAGGGATTGCTACGTTTGTATGCAATTACCTGCATCCGTTTCAGAGGGTGTTACTTATCATCATTTACCAGCTACGTATGGAATTTCTTGTAGTGTGTTGAGTAGTGTTTTTTATTTGCTAGGGAAAATAGATTATAAGATGTCTAACAAAGATAGTATTTTTGGGCACTTGCCAATGAACAAAGAGCTGAATCCAGCTAAAGAAGCTAACATTTTTGGTGAGATTTTTATTGAAAAAGAAGAATTAACATTAGATTACATTTTTAAGAATAATTTAACTTGCAGTCTGAAAGAAGAGGAGAAAGCTTTCCTAAATATGGTAGAGGAAAGGAGATTGAGCATGCATGAGAAAGCAGGGAAATATAAAGTGAGTGAGACAATTTGGGACATTGAGATGGGAAAAGAATTGAGAAATGGGGTTAGTCCAACTTTAGCTCTAGATGCACCACAGAAGGGTAAGTTGTGCATCACAAGAAGGAAATCTCAATATGATACATACTTTGTTGGGACTAGTGAATGTCATGATACATACTTCATTGCAACAGGATGGGGTTTCAGAGGTGGAGAAGATACAATTTTTCCAGGAGTGTATTATGTTTGTGGGAACAAGGCTTATTACAAGTTGCCTGACCATTGGTATGGCACGTGTTATGTGGGCCTGGTCTTTCCAAAGATCTTTCATATAGATAGAATAGAAGATGTAGAACATATTAATTTACTAATGCGTTTCAAGAGAGAAACTTGGTCTGAAATAGTAGGTGACATTTTTGGAGCTTTAATTCCAGCAGTGGGAATTTCTTTAAATGCTCATGGGATTCGGAAACTGTCAACAGTGGTGGATCGCTTGTCGACAAATACCGCTGGAGGGTTTCTTTTGGTGAATACGGAGTTGATTGCCGTACGTGCCATGTCAATGCAAAATCGACTTGCCCTTGATATTCTATTAGCCAAAGAGGGTGGAGTTTGTGGAATGCTGAAAGTTCAACATTGTTGCACTTACATTCCTGACGAAAGCAAAGACCTGAAGGTCTATATCAAAAATTACCGATTTGCATGAAGAATTAGTACCACTTGAAGCTGAAAGTATTTGGACTAAATTAGCTAATAAGGTGATAGCTGTTAAGAGTTTTATTGCAAAAATAGGTAGTACTATTATAGGTAAGATATTGTTTCCTTTATCTTGTATAATTGTTGCTTTATTGATACTTAGATTAGTGTGTTTGTGTTGTAAAAACAGGGGAGGGAAAAAGAGATTAATTAAAAGGAATAATGAAAAGAGAAATAAAAGGTTGAAAAGAGAACCACAAGAAATTGAGTTGGAAGAATTGAGGGAGAGTGTCTACTTAGAAACAAAGAGGGATGATGAAAGAGTGACTGGTGTGTAGTGTTGTGTAAGGAGAAAAAGACATTTCCAATTTCTCCTAAAATGGGACTAAAATTTCACTAATTTTTTTTTTGTGTTTTTTGGGTTATTTGGTGATAAAATCACCAAAGGGGGGATTGCTAGAGCAGAATTTTCTGTTTGAAAATCAATCGGGTTTTTAAAAAGCTCTGGTTTGTCTATTTGTCAAAACTAATATTAATCATTAATTATTAATTACTTGTTTTGTGTAAGTGTTTTATACTGATCAACATGTGTGTATTAACAAGAGAGAACTACACGTGGGAACGCGTATGTGTGCTAATTAATAATAACGTGTACGTTTACATGTTTAAATGTTGCTGAGTGCTGTTTATTTTAAAGCACAAAACGCTTTTGAATTAATGTTTTTTTTTTGTGTTGCAGAGGCTAGATAATTACAGACACATAAGGGTATTAGTGGGGTTAACACTGTTTAATCACTATGCTGTGGTAACGTTGTTTTTTGTCTCTTTCAATTAAGATGGTCTATTGTGGCCTATTGTGGCCTAACAAAACATGGCTGCCGTTTGCAGCCTAGTCTCGAGTGAGAGTTTGTGATGGAAAAGGCCTTGCTGAATATGGATGCAAGTCATCTGACCACAGTCTTCGCCTGGTTAAAATTTTCCGTGAGGACAGCAGCGTTGGGCCGGCATCCAAAAGGCTTCTGAGTAACCTTGGAGGACAATGGAGCCGTATTAAATGAACTCTGAGCTCACCAGAGGAAATGTGGATGTTGAGAAGATACTTTTAATATTCAGTTCCTGTTCTGTCTTTTTATTTTTGTGATTTTTCCTGAGCGGAGATTTTCCAAATGTAGCGATGCTACATCCTTTCCTTCTCGCTTTGCTCAGAGGTTCAGCGGACGCGATGAATACTTTTTGTTTCTTTCCTTTGTTCAGAACACTATAAAAATTGTTAGCCTAGAGAGGGTTTTTGCCACTTTGCCATTTTTCTTCTCAAACCTGCGTTGGTGAGGATCGATGCTGAAAGGACGGCGACTCGAGAGACTTTTACTGAGAGACCTGTCCTGACCCATTCTGACATTTAGCTAGAATAGGTAACTATGAGAATGATGATTTATTCTGATTGACTTTCTTTGACTAATTTTAGATAAAGTACCATAACTTTGAATACGGTGTTGGTTATTATTTCTTGTCAATTATTGAGTACTCTATTTTGATTATTGTTGTATAGATTGTTTAGATTATGTTACAGGACAGTTACAATAACCAGGTCTTATCGACCTCGATATAGATGCGGGGTGTTTAGGAGTTTTCTTTCCACAGGTTCAGTGCTGGTAGAGTATTTGAGCGTATGTTAGTGAAATGGGCCCTAGTGTATGATGAGTGTATGTGCGTGTAACTGTGAAATTACTCTATCCGTGAAAGTGGGGATATTTTATGCACCCAGATCTCTATCACGGGCACACGGGGTGGTGAGTGGAGCCCTACGAAGGAGGAAACACAATGTAAAAAAAAAAAAAATAACAGAATAAACACTTACCTTGCCGCGCCGGGTCCTGCATCTCTGCTCCTGCTCTCCTCGTAGGAATGAGGCACAGGAAGCACAGCCAGGCTCCCCTGACCTGGTTCGACGCTCAACCAAGGAATGGGGGCCTGGGCATGTTCTGCATGCGGGCTGTAATGCATCCTGAATGGGAAATGGTGAAAGTGTGCATGACTGGTTTGGGTGGCCCGAGAGGGCAGAGCAAACAGTCATTGCACACTTAGGAATGGGCAAACCACTCCTCCCCTGCCCTGCTCCGAGAGCAGAACAGATAAGCCCGCAAAGGAAACATAAAATTATACTAAAGTTATCATTTTATGTTTCCTTCACAGTGCACAGCTTAAACGCAGTGGGGCGACGTTCCTCCACCATAGCCTGGAAGAAGGTTGGGAGAGCAGCAGAAAGCCAGTAATAGATTTAGAGGGTGATGTACAGAAAAAGGTAACCAAATATCAAACAGTTTTGTGAGTATACATTTCATGCAGGTCTCACATAGCCCCTCTTTTCCAGCAAAGCTGGTCTATGAAGTCATTTTAGGGGGGCATCATAGTCTGGCAATATAAAACACAGAACTGTAAAAAGGCTTTTCCCATCGAGGGGTATTTTGTGGCATGTGAGCTTTGCTCTCATTGTCTGTGATATCACTGGGAATGGCTTGGTGCTCGACAGCTGTTATGGATATGTAATTTGTTGTTATTGTTAATTGCCACCGTTCTAGCCCAATTTTCTACATGCTTTGAATTTCCTATTGTATCAGTCCATTAGCAGTGGTTGTTATACAGTGGAAAACGAAAACGTGTTATCCCACTTGTGGTAAATGGCCTTTGACCATTGTGTCTATGGCTGAGACAACAGGGCATCGATATCAGAGTGATGCAGGACAGTGCCTGCCATTCATCCTTTTGGACTCAAATGATAACCTCCTTGAAAATACTGTAAATATCAGTGGAGCTTACAACAAGCTACACATGTTTTGGTTCTTCTGATAGAAGAATAGCATTTTGTCACATTCACCCCTATGGTGCGAGGCGTGCATGATCAAGCGATCTGACGGAAACGTTTTGCTACCAGCTACAAGAATCTTACAGAATCTCATCCAGTCATCACAATTCTGCTATTGTCTACTTTATGGTGAATCAGAACAGAACAGGCAAAGGAAAATGCAGCCAAGGTGCAATCAATCACTGGCAGAAATATTATCTTACCAGTTACAAAGAGTTTCAACTGGATCCAGTTACAGAACAAGAGCAGTGTTTAGACTGCAGATTGTATCCATGGTGTGGCAACAATACAACTGCTGCCAACTAAATTGAAAACCAAGCGAAAAATACCCACTTCCGGTATGAAACTGACATTCACTGGAATAAACCCAACGTTCAGCAAATGTTCAAAACCAATAGGACATCAATTAGATTCAGTTGAAGCCATTTGTAACTGGAATTTGCATCAGGTAATGGTATGCTACGGATACTTAATGAGCAATATTAGACTGTAGCTACTAACAAGGGCTGGATGTATCAAGATACTGGTTGCAATTTTTTTTTCGCAATTTGCAACCCGTATTTTTGTGACCAGTGTTTGATTTTGCAAAACCGACCTAGGTGCTAATACGCTAGTTCACATAATTCCAATTTGGAGTGAATCGCTGTCTGACTTACCTAGTAAATTTTCATTAGGCAGGACCGGAAAGTGCGACTCAATCTGATTGACCACAATTACACTGATGATGGCATGCATGGGTCATCCGAACCCCATCCCTGTGATTGTCTTTGAAAAAATAAAACGTGTTTGCTTTTTAAAGCAGCCTGTCTTCCTTAAATGAAATGGAGTAAATTTTAAAAACAAAAAATGTTTTAATTTTGCAAATGTTTCAGTGATAGTTGGCAGTGGTCCTCCGAGCTGCAGTCTATTCTCCCTGCAACTTGCACCCCATGTCACAAACGGGTCCAAAGGGGTCCCCTTTCTTTTGGTGAGCCCTAGTTAGGAAAAGGTAACTTTTGAATGGCTTGATACATCTGGTATCGAATCGCAATATAGACAACATCCCCTTCCAACTTGCCATTTGGTATCTGTTAGGAGTCGATAACACTTTATCACCTCCTTAAGCTTGTACATGGGATATAATTCTTTCCAGTTGTAAACTCCCGAATTGATTGTTTGCGACTGCAAACAAGTTTAATACATCTGGTCCTAAATGCACCGGAAATAAAGTAGTAGGGTGGCCAGTAACCTGTAGATTTTTCTTCAAACAATGCACACCCTCCGGCTGAGATATCCCTCTGCTTGTACCAAATATCAGCATTAGCTGAGTGGAGCAGCCTCAACAGCACCTGCCTTTACAGACTTTCTCTTTTATCATGCCTTTGATATGAAAAGCACTACCTGCAGGGCATCACTTAAATTCCTAAGAAACCTCGGCGTGCCCTTTACAAGTCAAGTCACATGAGTACATGGGATCTTCCAAAGAGTGCTGCTAATCACATCAGAGGAGAAACATGTGATAGTTTAATGGAACAACAGTCTTAACAATTAGAATTACTCTAAAAATCACACATTGGCAATAAAGCACACGGTTCTTTACTTATAGTTCCTCAAATATTTCTAGACAACCATCCATCAATTTAAAGCCTATGGCTATGCGCAATGCACCAAAGCATAATTTCTTTCCGGTTGCAATTCCCTTTCACAGTATTTCAGAAAGGAGTATACAATCATTTCCATACGTACCAATCCAAGGAACGAAGAAATTGTACACCATTGCACCCTTGGGATCTAGGAAAATAATATAAAATAGCGAGGAGAGTAAGAATCGGCTTACAGGTACACATTTTTCATAAATAAAATATCTGATGGAAAAATAGATGTATATTCATGAAGTATTTTTATATTTATGGAAGAACTGTAAAAACAATTTGTACTGTTGAATTGTACAATCTGTTGACAGTGACTACTGACTTGAGGTAATGCAATGGCTCCACATTCTGCTGCCATGTTAAAGCCCCATTCATTGTCATTTCTGTTCACGTTTAACAAATTTGGTGAACTTATCACATTTAAATTGCTGCATGCGACAAGTTTTAGAGCAGAAAAGAGGGAAACTGTTGTTCTAGAGGAAATGAAATGTGAACAAGTGGCGCAGAAAATTGTTTGCATTTTTGTGTGGAATGGCTTGCTTAAGCTTAGGTGCGCATGGCCAAAAATATGATGTCCTATTTTAAACTATGAAAATATTTTATACTGCATATTTTTTGTTTTACGTGATACTTGGTATGGTTTTACTTAATTAAACAACAAAATATACCTACCTAGGTGAAGCTTAGGTATTCCTGATGTGATAAAGTCTTATTGGACTGGATGGCTATCAATGAGTGGGCACGCTTTGAGATGTATTCATCCTCCAATGGCGAGAGCTCACATGTCATTTTGTTAACATATTTCCTAAAGACTTGAAATGAGGTTGGGGTTCCCACAATTCATTTATTTATTAGGACTCTATACTGGACCATATATAGTCACTGTATAGGTCTATGTTTGTAGACAATTCAATCAGAAGCCTTTGATCTAGTGAATCTTCCTGAGCTGCTCTCAGTTTGTGGCAGAACTTGACAAAATATCCTTGTCTTGCATATTTTTGCCTCACAAGTCGAAACTCCATACTGATTTGTGCAGCCGCGGCATTCACCGGTAGTCGGAAAAGCTGTCTGTAGGTGTTGAGGTTTAGTTTATTAAGCCATTCAGATTCAGGGCCTTAAAGTGCTTCTCATTCAGAGGCTATGGTGGGTTACAGATTCATTCTGCTGGCCTGAAGTAAGGGGAGGAGTGAGTTGCCTCCAATCTTCTTCTGAAGGGATAGAAAAGCAGCAGTGAGAGACAATGCCTTCACTTCCATTTGTTCCTTAGGTCATAATAAGTGCTGTTTTTGTCAATTATCTCTCCCAGGTCCTTGTAAGCTTGCTCTTGAGTTAGTTTGTAGTTATTTAAATACTAGGGCCCTGCATTCTTAATTCTATCACTGAATGTTAACACCTATGTATTTGCGAGGTTAATGTCCAGGTTATTTGCTAGGGTGTACTTACATAGTTTGGCCAACAGCCTTTGTAGGCTAACCTTTGTTGTATTGAGAAGAAAAATATTGTCAGCATATAACATACCTTATAATGGTTACCCCCTAGTTTGGGTGCATGAGCATTTGCCTGATCCAAGGCTTCTGTGCGGTCCGCCAGAACAAGGCTGACCGACGCTGGGGCTCACATGCATGCCTGTTTAAAGCCTGTTGTGGTCTGGATCTTACGTGAGGCGGCATGCACATGCAGTGTGGGTTCAGAAAGATCTACTCCACACATGGGTTGACAGGAAGTTGGAATGCAGTCCAGGTGGAGTGATTGTGTGATCAGAAGTGAGAGGGGTGTAGGTCTAGTCTGTGTGAGCAGGATCAATGTGTGAGAGGAGAACCATTTTTAAGCCGCAGTGAGGATGTGAAGTGTCAATATATATGTGAGTAGGCACATATAAGCAAATGTGAAAGAAGAACAAGCTTTACATGATTTAGAGTAAATCACACAAAAGAAGGGAAAGTGAGAACAAGAATGAGTGTGGGAATGTGGTGAACGAATGCAAGTGACTGCCCAAGTAACAGACCTTAGCTCAACCATGTGTGGTTTTTGCCATTTGAGTGTGTTCTTCCCTCAGGTAAGAATTGGAGTTGAAAGTGATTTCATGAATGAGGTTGCAGTACAAGTCAGGGCTGAGATCTCGCGCATGAAGGCGATGAATACGTCCAGGCTGAGGGCGATGTAGATATCGGTTTGGAGATTAAGGGAAATCAGGGCGATTGACAAACCCAGGCTGGCAACAGAAATAAAAGCAGCGAAATTCAAATCCGAAGAACATAGAATAGTCAGGGCTGATCATAAAAAGCAGGACTGTGGAGGATGGACAGGGGCGTAGCTTAGTCAGTAAGATTAGGGGGGTGCGGGTTTATCATTTTCCAACAATCATGCTAGCATATTAAGCCAAAATACATTATACGACAAGCAGAGCACATGAGAGGGGGAAAAGGAGCAGTGGAAAGAGAGACAAAAGCAAGTTGGTAAGGGTATAAAGTGAGAGAAAACACAATGTCTTTTTGCTTTTTTGTCTGTGTTAATTTAAACATTCCTTGTGAAATCCGACACACACTTCACCATTCCAGACCGAAGGCACCTGTACCCAACTATTTTACAGAAAATACATTTATTAGGGAGGTGCAACACCCCAAACACCCGCCTCCTCCTGAAGCTACGCCCCTGAGCATGGATAAAACAAGTCTGTGGAATGATGAGAAATCAAGGGGATGATTACCTTTAGGCTTAGCTGCGCAGTAGAGACTTGTAGGCTCATCTCTAAGTGTGCTACTCCCCGGGTGGTATAGCTCTGAACGGAGTATAGAACATCAGGCAAAAACCTTGCCAAATGATTTATTAAATAAATTTCTCTTGATCCACCATGCAGTCATGAAACCTAGAAGAAGGCCTTGACTTAGGGACCCATATGACTAGTCACCCTCCTTAAAACTGACTATAAAGTATAAATGAGGCATGGCAATGCAAAAAGGCAGAAGCAAGTGCAATATTTGAACTAATGCACAGGGTGTTCCGAAAATCCCTTCTGTTCCATTCCTTGGCGCACTCCCTTCATTCAGGGTCTCTACCCTGTTGCCCACGCCAACCACGTGTTCTGCAATAAATAAACTGATCAATCAGGACTTGTAAAGTGCGGCTAATCAACCGCCTGGGTATTAAGGCGCTTACAGGTCCCGAAGGCTCCTTCCAACAGTAATGTATTGAGGGCACCTCGGAGTTCCGGAAGTGAGGTGGTGGTCTGGAGTTGCGTGGGGAGGCTGCACAAAAAAACGGGAGAAAAAGCAAGGAGAAAGCGGCGAAAATGACAGAAAAGCAACGAGAAAGCACAAAAATAGGGGGGCAAAGCAAGAAGAAACAGTGAGCATGAGATATAAACAAGGAGAAGGCACACAACAAACAGGGGAGAAAGCAAGAAGAAAGCAGTGAAAATGAAGGAAAAGCAAGGAGAAGAGAGTAGCAAGAGTGATGCAGCAGCTCGGGGAGAGATGGGCTTGAGACCTGCCCAATGGGGTCGTGCTGCGTTCTCCATTAGGTAGGTCCTGGGAGGAGGAGGGGGAGGCGGAGGGTGGGGCTAGGCGGGGGCATGAAATAATGGAGGCATTCAGGAGCAGCAATGAGAGAAAAAGAAAGGAGAAAGCAGTGAAAAGTATGGAAAAGCAAGGAGTAGGAACACAATAATGGGGAAAAAGCAAGGAGAAAGCAGCAAAAAATTAGGCAAAAGCAAGGAGAAAGCTGTAACAATGGAGGAAAAGCAAGGAGAAAGTACTCAAAAAATGGGCAAGACTCAAGGGGAAGAGCAATGCAGCAGCACGGGAAGTGTTGGGCCAGGGACCTGCAGAAATGCTTCTTACAGAAGGAGGCCTCCGTCTGTCCCATGTGTTTGGTGCATGGTCTCTTTTCTCTATTTTCTACTGTGCTCCCGAATTGAGCCGCTTGTCTTGCATCACCGGGTGTTGCAGGTCATCTGCCAGGGATGGGAGGGCCTTGGGCTCACCTCTCCACTCCACCCCTTCATTCTCCTACATCAGCTCAAGTAAGAAGCAATCAGAAGATGCATTCCTATGTGAACACGCAGTTATGGTTACTCGCAGTTGCCCACTGTCACTGCTCATGTGAGGGCAGTGAGTTTAATTGTGGGGCACCATGACTTCAGAGAGCTGCGGGGGAAATTCAGGAGGACACGTGTTTTACCATGTTGGGAATAATCAATTGACTAAATTAGCAGCACTCTTTTAGAGAATAGTTTTTTGTGCACACACCACCCAATCCAAAGACTAATTACACATCCTCGCAATTGGTACACTGCAGACAGTCCTTACCACAGGTTCCCAGCATACTCCTAATATTTCATGATCTGAATTTCATTAAATATCTAACAAACTCTCCATTTCACAATACCACACCACACCACAGTTAGAGATATGTCTGCAGTCTTCTTCATAAAGCACGTGCAAGGGAAAGCTCTTGTTCCCTTACGCGCATGTCACCAAAGCCATATATCTGGCAAATGATTCCCAAACTAATAAACTGTCATAACGCACAGCAACATATGAGTCTGCATATGAGAGTGTCTGTGATTGTGAAGGTTGCATTTCCTCTCCGTGTGCTTTTCTTCCACAGGGCACACATGGCTGACTACTGACACTCAGAAGACATCACCCAGAGCCATTTGCCCTCCTTTCTAAAAGCATAGCGGCATTAGAGGGTAGCATGATTTTTAATGACTAGTCCCACTGTCCAAACTCAAAACGGTCATGCAATTCCAAAAATAAATACACCGTAGCCAGCCCTTTACACACAGAACCAACACATCAACAATAACCCACATTTCTCCTTTCATCGGACATTCAAGAGATCTCTCTACCCACAGTAAAACTGCACACTGCTGTTCGTAGCTTAGCTACTAATAATTCTACTCATACAGCACACTCTGGACAGAATGAACCCATCATCATGGGTACATCATAGCTCCAAAGCCATGTAGATGTTTAGAACATAGCAGCTGACGTATTTCATGATGTTGCTAACATGCCTTCCCAGAATAAATATAAAAAAATTAAAAGACAACGGATGTTGATGGTCCTCAAAATGAGAAATTGCATAAATATATTTAGAATATAATATTAATGAAAGAAATTTTTTTCCAGTGCAACGACTATGCCAGATATTTCTACACTATGTTATCGTAGCAAAAACATTGTATCCCAATACACCAAAGTTGTTACTATGTGTGCAACCGAGTCAATGTTTAGGCGCAGATCCTTCTCCATTTTTAGCCTGGTCTCCCCCAAGTAGGAAGCCTGCTGGGAAAATGAAAAATGTTAAGGCCCCTATGAGGAGAACTAAATTGTTACATAGCAGCCACACTCTTTCTGAAAGTTTCAATTTACCTCCAATTATGCTGCTCGAGTCAGGTGCTCATTCGCGTGGTCGAGGACGCTGGAGAAATGTAGAGAATGAGAGGTCGGCGTGCACCGGGGATGCAGCTCAGGAAGTTAGTGACGCGTGCTCACACACGCGGGCTTTCGGGAGGGCCTGTGAAATCGGGGGGACGGCAGGTAGCATTTGAACAGGTGCTTAGTATTAAGGCAGTATTAGCCCTATAGGGCCAGCGTGGTGTATTGGCTGCAGAGGTGGTCAGCACTGCAGCTGTCAACAGTGAGTGGACTGTTGCTGGGCATCAGAAGAATTATGTCTTGAAGCCTCAAAAAGACTTAAGACAGGCTGAGGGTCAGTAAGATGACGTAGGAACAATGAGGCAGGCTGGAGCAGTTGGAAGATGTCCTAAAAGAAAATATTTTTTTACCAGCACACAAAACACCACGAGGACCCAAGGGAATATGAAGGTAGAGGTAGGGGAACAGGACACTTCTCAAGTTTTTGTGACAGAGAATTATGGGGAAAATGATGGGCAATAGGTTTGGTTGCCTCATTCTAGGGACAGAATGCATGCTCAAGCATCTAACATAGGTACAGAACAAGGGGCCACAGTTCCTTCTGCTTTGAGCAAACAGAAGGTTTCCAGAGAATAGATGCAGGATGACCAGTGCCAGCAAAGATTAGAGATACCAGTCAGGTCAGAAGCGGCCTGTGGACACTTGTCTGAAGGGAGGGAAGGGTCCGGTCTCGAAAGAGAGTAGCACAAGACAGCAGTATCGCAGGCTGTTACTCGGTGTCACGAAAGAGAGTAGCACAAGACTGCAGTATCACGGGCTGTTACTCAAGTCCAGAAAGTGAGCAGCACAGCACAGCAGTATTAAAGGGGTAAATCAGAGGCAACTCAGTGACCCCCAAACTGACAGTAGCCGACTGACAGTAGCCCAATGACACAACTGACCAAGACCATTACAGCTATGGTCTTTACAGCAGTTTAGTGAGTTTATTGAACATCTCCTCTCCACACTGTATGTCATTTTAGAAGAACTGCTTTTATAAATCACCCTACAGAAGTGAGCCCGACATAGTACGAGTGCATACTGCACCCATATAGCAGGAGTAACTAACAAGCACAACTAGATCATCAGTTTGCGAACCGCATGCAAGACTTCCCGAGCCCCCACAGGAAGGAGCTTTTCCATGGTTGGCACTATGTTAGTCTAAAGTGGCCTTGGCAATATTATGACTTTGCAGTGCGACATGACATTCCATCCCTGATATATTGACATGCGAACACCTTAGTATCACTCCAAGATGGCGCTCCAAATTGCGAGCTTCTTTCCGCCTCCAACATGGCCGCCACGCGAACTCCTAAAGAAGTTAGTTGGTTAGCACTCCACTTCTCTCGCCACGTTGCTGACGCTCCTAATTGCGCGCCATTTCCGCTGGGATATCAGCAGCCGGAACCGGGCTTGCAATTACCTTTCCGGAACCGGCACTGCAGGTTAGGTCCTCCGCCGAGTGGGCGCGAGTTATTGTGAGTAATGACCACTTGACTATCTCCGATGCTACTACCAATGTAAGACCCACCAACGCTTAAGGTGTTTAGCAGCAAACACCTCGCTGATGACGGCAGGGTTACCTACGTTTTAGGGAAACGGCAGCGTACTAACTGAGGGCAACGTGCTCCAGGAGTCTCATTTACTGGCGGACACGGCGCTGGGACTGTGGGTCGGAGTGTAGCGATGGACCCCTTAAGGATCCTACACCGCCTGGACCACGCCCTTGCGCTGACCTGCTAGCATTTGGGACCATGGTGCACTGACCCTTTGGTGGTGCACTGCACGATCCGCTGATCTCGAGTGTGACGCCCCACACATGCTATAACCTAACGTTGGGTCTACCTTCATCCCAACAAGGTCTCTAGACAAGGTTTATACTTACCTTGGATCCCCTTACACACCCTCTCCCCTTTCCAGGACACACGTTGAATGAACATGTCCATTTGATGCCGCTACCCGATGTGGCCAGTCTTGAATAAATTATAGGTGAGTGGCCGCATCCGATACTAATTGTGACTAGCTTTTGACCTTACTTCATTCTATTGCTCCGCTGCCACAGTGCCTTTTTAACGAATTTGAGTGTACCACATGCGTTGTAAATACAAGTCACTATTGCACATGTAATGCTAGATATTCCATATGAAGCTCGTACTATATTCAATGGTAAAGCTTATGGATGCCATTGACATGCTTTGGCTAGTAGACAATCCTCATATGATTAGTCATGTTGTGAGTAACTGTTTGTTTTTATATTTGTGTTCTTTTATTTTAGATTGTCTACCGCACCCATGGACATCACACGCCACTGGTGCTATCAGACTGGTAATACCTAGGTTATTAGACCTCATTATCAGCCACTTAGTGTAGATTCCAACTTCCTTATTAGGTCCTGAAGAATTGCCGCCTGATCCTTCTTGGGTCAACAAGGGCAAGACACATGTTGACCGAAATGAAGCATAGAGCAACTGCCTCTAACATAACTATAGACAGTCGCCATCACTCCTTTTAATCAGGTTGGGAGACAGGATTATTAAATTAGTTGCCCTGATCCTCCCTCTCCCCGTTTTAACTCACTTGGTCTTTTTAGAAATTACAACACAACACTTCTACACTTTAGGGTCCCTCACACACACTCACCATAGGGCAAGGAAAAAAGATCTCCGCCAAAGAGCCCTCACTGAGGGTGCCGGTTGGGTATTGCAGCGCCGACCCGACGAGGAGCATGCCCAATGATGAAGCATGACACCCAGCGGGCTTGGTGTGTGAGGGCCCTAATTCCGAAAGGAGGGATTCCCCATCCTCCTTCTTGGTAGCCAGTTTTTGCATACACTCAACAGCCACTGTCAGCCTCCTTAGGAACTGCATACTCCTTTCTTTGTTATTAGTATCAGGGCACGTATGCTGGACCTTCAAAGCCCCTTTTGTCTCTCTTTGTTGTTAGCTTTACAGCAGAAAGCCAGGGTTGGTTGAGCAAAAAGGAGGCAGACTTTCTTATTACAAAAGATCCTAAAGTGCCCTATTTTTACATCTTACTGAAAATACACAAATGCACCTCACATGTCCCGGGCAGGCCTATATTCTCGAAAAATTGACTCACTACTCAAACCATTGTCCACATTTTTTGACCATTTTCTACAGCCACTAGTCAAACAAACCCCCTCCTTCTTGAAGGATATGGCTGACGTTTTATGCCTTATTACAGAGATTCAACAGACTAATGACATCAACCTGTTGGTTACCCTTGATGTGGAGGCCCTCTATACAACATCCCCCAGGGAGTCCCCTTGGGTGCGATAGAGGAGGTCTTCAACAGAACTAACTGGGACTCTTCCACTCCAGGCAGCTTTGCCCTTGAATGTGCAACACTCGCGCTCACTGAAAACTTTTTGGAGTTCAAAGCCAACTTTACCACCAAACCCAGGGTACATCCATGGGTAGAACTTTTGCCCCGAGTGTAGCCTGTTTATACATGGCAGATTTTGAAGAGAGTTCGATTTTCAATGACTCAAACCCCTACCGCACTAATCTTCTCCTGCGGAAGAGGTTTGTTGATGATATTGTCATTTTTTGGTCAGGTGACTTGAGGACCTGCGAAGAATTCTGCAACTGGATTAATACCTTGAACCCCTACCTGAGGTTTACCAGTTCTATATCTCACTCTGAGATCCCTTTCCTTGACCTCACCATTAAACTTGAAGATGGAAACCTAAGCACAACTATCTATAGAAAACCTACAGACCGCAATAGGCTGTTGTTGTTTAGTAGCTATCATCCACGAGCATTAAAGGAGAACCTGCCTTTTGGTCAATTTTTGAGGCTGCAAAGAAATTGTAGCAGCTTAGAGGACTATAAAACTGAAGCAGATCTGCTGGCTAACAATTTGAGCAGACATGAATACCCACAATGCAACATTGCACTCTCCAAAAAAAGAGCTAGGAATAATAACTCAGAGGCTCTACTCGAACCTAGAGAGAAAGAAAAAACAGACACTCACATGTGTAACCACCTATACACCTGATTCCAACAGAATCAGGAACGTGATCAAAAAACATCGGGGTATATTGAAAACAGGGTCCCTGGAGATTGACATTCCCAGATTTGCATTTAAGTGCACAAAAAATAAAATAAAAAGATATGCTTATACATACGAGACCTAAGCCACAGAAAGGGACTTTACAACGACAATTGTGGGAATTGCCGCCAGTTCAGGGCCATTTACCTCGCAGGACCTGCACAGTATGTCCATTTACCGAAGTGCCTTCACATGGGAAGTACGCGCTCACACAAACTGCAATACATCCAATTCTAGCTATATGATTACCTACCCATGTGACCTGATGTATATAGGTATGACCACCAGACCTGTGAAAACACCCATAACGGAACACCCCAGTAATTTCCGGTGTCATAAACTTAACACGAAAATGTGTACACATTTTATCCTACTGCAGCATTCACCCGACTCCCTATGATGGGTAATACTAGAGGCACATCCCAAGATTAGTAAGGGGGCCATGTTTATGAAAGAACAGAAATGAGTTTACCGTCTGTCAATCAATACACAAGAATTGAATGAGGAAATTCCTTGGAGTACACCTAATACTGGACACTCCCATATGCCAATAATGCAGAATCCTCATTCACTTCACAATATGCACACTAACATCTTAGCATGTATGAGCGAGGGTTAGATATCCCCCCTCAACCACGGAGATCACCATGATTCCTTATGACACCTTGGAGGTTTATCATATACCGAGTGCACTCTGTTATCATTTTACCTAACCTCTTTAAATATGGCTTGGCTAACGGATTGCAACTCCCTTTTAATTAAATATAGGGTAACACGTAAGTTATCGCCACTAGACTTAGTTGGAGCATAATAGCAACTCCAGAGAAGCACTAACCCACTCCAATATGGGGGTTCCCATAATCAGGATATCAAGTCATCAAAGATGGCCCCCACTGAATACTGGTTTCCCTCCTATGAGTTGAGCGGTCTAGTGAGGACTGTGAGTCAACTGGGAGCTTCCTGCCAATTCAGGCTGAGTAACTTCCAGTATTGAAACAGGTCCTCAATCCTTCCCAGTACCTCTTGATCCTGGTAGAAGTAGGTAGGTCAGAGAGCCTGTTGCTGATTCAGCAAACGTGAGTACCTTGTGTCCAATAACGCTGTACTTCTCAGGGTACACTTTGCCCAGAGCGTTCGGAATTCTCCTTAATGTTGTGGTTTTCTTAGTTACTCTGCAACACACAAGCTCATCTTACGACAGTTTGGTTTTCATTATGCACAGTTTACCGAAACAACAAGAGCTTTTTTACCTAGCGGGGACCCATTATCTATACAGTTGTTGTACCACACCAAACAATCTTTGGTGGCTCCGCCACAGACCAAATGTTTCTAGACTATTGTAATCTGACATGTGGCATTTACACAAATACCTGTCCTGACAGCACAAACAGCAATTTTTAGCAAACAAGTTTTACACCCAGCTCATGTCTATTTGACCACACCATGATCTGTGCAACGGCGAGCCAGTTTACATAACGTTTTGTGCTCTAATCTCCTTTTCATTTAACCTACAAGCCACACAGTACATAGGGGAAATTCCTTGTGTGATACCTGCCGGGTATTGATGAAGTAAAATGGGAAACCCGACAAGGGTGAGTTCATCATTTCTTTTTGCAACCATGGTGGTGTTCCACCATATGTGCCTGTGTAATTTTCATGATAAAAGGTCTGTGAGAGTCACCCACACGGCACTCCCGTTGTGTATGATTTTAGCCATCACCACTGTGTGCTGTGAGCTTGTCACACAGGGAACACGAGAGTTTTGTTTATACTGAAGTCTCAGATCTTAAAATTTGTTTTTATTCCTTCACCAGGTTGGTCATGTTCTATCAGGTACTACACATAGTATGTGTTAGGCTGGTTTAAAGAGGTAGATTACACCATGTAACCACCCATGTTTAGATCGATTTGATTTTATAAGGTCCTGACAAATCGCCACAAGATCAATTGACTACTAGGCGAGAAATGTGTTGACCACACAATAGAGCGCCCTACCTGAGACATAACCTCAGACATGCGCCTTTGTTTCTTCTAATCAGGTTGGGAGAACTATTGATTAAAATTATTTTCGTTGGTAATTCCAAATCCGTTTTAACTTCCTTCAAGTTACACACCTACACACCTCCCCTCACTCTCTACACTGGTTAGGCCCCTCACCACCACGGCACCAAACGGCATATTGGAATAAAAGATCTCCGCTCATACAGAGCCCGTCAGGTATTGCAGTGCCGACATGACGAGCAGCAGCCCTGTGATGAAGCATTACACCCAGCTGGGTGTGTGAGGGCCCCAAATTCCAAGAGAAGGAATCCCCGTCCTCCTACATCTCATGACCATGCAAAACCATTTCCCCTAGTTTTCCCTTGTCTTGTAATTAGGAACAGCATACTTTCTGTATCTTTACTACGTTTGGTCACGTATGCTGGACCTGTCCAAAAAGCCCAGAGTCCCTCCTTTGGGATTGATTTTGTGTGCTGTGTCATTTTTCATTAATTTTCTTGGTAGAATATCACATGAACAGCTGTTTAAGAAGTAAGTGACTACAGGACACATGTTTAAAAGTAGCTGCCAAGATTAACTGTCCCCCTTTTCTAGCAAAAACAAGAATCAGGAAAAGCAATGTCAATGAGTCTGGCTTATAATTGAACATGGAACCCATTTTCTTGGCTTTGCCAATGATTGTTTTTTTCTTATTTCTTCAGTCTTTTGCCATGCCCATATCCCTCCACCACCCCCAACTTGTTTATCAAGTGTGAACAGTTAAAATCAAGAAATTCAATGTGCACTCAAGTCCTTGCTAGGTACAGGCTTTCAGCGGTCTGATCACTGTAAATGAGGAATGCATGAACTAAGGTCCATTCCTCAAAAACAGGATGCCAAGTCAATGGCAGTTCTCCGTTACCTGATGCATGGAGATCCAAAGAATTAACCAACAATTAAAAAGGGCAAATACAAAACACAAAGTCTTTTTTAACCCCAATATCTTCCTAATGTGAAAAAAGAGTAAATCTACGATTACCCACCTCCTCTGCCAAAGACAACTTTTGCATATTCA
This sequence comes from Triturus cristatus, assembly GCF_964204655.1. Lineage (NCBI taxonomy): Eukaryota > Metazoa > Chordata > Amphibia > Caudata > Salamandridae > Triturus > Triturus cristatus. Next base: position 778,682,407 of record NC_140586.1, on the reverse strand, counting down.
GGGTGATTGATGACCAAAGATGCGAAGAAATTTCCCATCCACATGGGAAATCCATAATTGTATCTGTGTGTCCAGGACACCAACTTGGCCAGTTCTGCTCCATCTTGTTTAAACTGCAGATTTGAAAGAACAGAATAAATCAATTCTCCCAGAATATACACAGATTATTGCACCATGTTAACATCTCCATCAATGTCATCCTATCCTGTCTCCTAAAGCTCTCAATGCATTCGTGGGTCCATTCTTTTCAATGGTTTTCAAAGAGAAAGACAAAGGAATAAAATAAATAATAAAGAAGAAGAACAAAAAAAACACTACTCCATTTTTAAATGCCAGCAAATATAACCCCATCTGCACCAGACTGGAAAATGTTATTTGTGCTGTATGGTTCCATGTTATTATGAGGTTGTATAAACTTCATCTCCATTTTTTTTTTTTTTTACGTTTCAAAAACCTTTATTAACATAGAGGAACATTACAAATAGGATCGCCTTTCCGGCACATTTCAGCGCAAAGGTTCCACTCCGCGCGCGGGAAGTTGATGTCACCCATACACAGCCGTTTAGCCGACATCCCGGGGGACCGGCGGCGTTGCTACAATCATGAACTGAGAAAAACCCCGAGCAAGGTCGCGGCGCCAGCCAGGGCCGTGTCCGCCCCATACCTTATGGTAGCGAGCAATCGTTAAGCAGGGATACCCACGTACCCCTCACAGCCCGCCCGTCTGGCACAGTGTTCCAGCCTTATCACTAAACCCTCCCGCCCATCCCGTCTACTACGCATTCACTGTCTCCTCCCGTCACACCGCTGCCCATTCCCGCGTCTGTCAACTCGCAGTTTAGGCGTACCCAATAGGAGCATCCTCCCTCAGTCGATCAACATACACCCTGGCAATACACACACACAACTTCATCTCCATCAAATAGAACTATTGACTCTCTTTTTTAAAAAAAACTGAAAACATTTTTATAATGACCAGGAGGATGAACCGCTTGTTTCTACAGGCCCATTTATGAGTCTTCATGTTCTTCGGCCCAACCCTTCAGGGGCCCCAAACGCTTCAAGGGGAGGCCACTGCTTGGAGGCATCATCCTTCAGGTGTAATGGGAGTTCAGGCTCAATTTTGCGACCCTCTGCCAACTCCTCTCTGATGTCAAAGTCGATGATCGTAGGCTGGCATTAATCACATGAAAAACAGCCTATTGTTAGGTGTGAGCATGGGATCGAATGTTTAAAGCTATACACCTGAACCCTAATAGGACCACAAAGTCCTAATGACAGCACAGCTGCAACTTTTCTATGGCCTTGCATCATCTGTAGTGTATTATCATATTACTAACTCTCTCCTGAGCAAGGTCGGCAAAACCACATTCTGCTGTACATACTGGGTGTTGTAGTTCTGACCCTTTCCAGATATTAGGTATAACATGCAGCATTAGCATACCAGTGGAATTCTACCAGACATACACCGATCTCCTACTCCCCCGCTTGCTGGAAATCCAAGTGTGTGGGAGCTTTTCTCCAATCTATGAGAGAGGCACAGATTGTCATGATCCCGAAACCGGGCAAAGAATTTTGTGAACCGGGCTCCATGTTGATGTAAAGTTACTTGCTAAGGTCCTGGCAACACGCCTAAGTAAGGTGGTGACCTATCTGGTTCATGAGGACAAGTGTGGGTTATTGCCAGGAAGAGGAACACATATGAACATACAACACTCTCTCACATGTATTACAGTCAGTAGCAGACAGCAAGATATGGGTGTCAGTAGTCGCCTTGGATACTGAGAAGGTGTTCGACACCCTACCGTGGGAGTACTTGTGGGAGGGCCTAAGGAGAATGGGGCTGGGTAACGAATATATATCCTGAATTTGTCTCCTCTATAACCAGCAAAGTGCTTGGGTACGGAGTGGTGGTCTGATATCGGTCACATTATCCATCGAGAGGGGCACACAACAAGGGTGCCATTGTCCCCGCTTCTATTTGCCCTGGCGATGGAGCCACTGGCGATTAGGCTACGATGAGATATGCTCCAGTGGGGTATTCTCATAGACGGCCGTACTCATGTAATCTCGTTATATGAGGACAATGCACTCCTACATTTCCACCAGCCAGGGGAGGCAAACCCAATGCTCGGGGATATTCTAAATTCTTTTGGATCGACGTCCGTCTTGCGCGTCAACTGTCAGAAGTCAGTTGCCTCCCGTTAGCCGCCCTTGCGAGGGAGGCAGCATCGGACCTCCCAGAGGTTGGATTCAGCTGGGAGAGCGACCATTTTAGCTATCTAGGTATGGAGGTGGCCCATCGGCCGGAAGCGCAGTAAGCGCTGATGTTGGAAAAGTTGTTTAGGGCCTCAGAGAGTCAATCAGATTCTGGAACAGACTTCCCCTTTCGGTCATTGGAAGGGTAGCCATGGCGAGGATGGTAATGCTCCCATGGTGCAATTATGCACTCAAAAACTCATTCTGCAAAATATTGAAACCCACATTTGACACCATGAATAGTCTCCTAATCTCATTATTATGGGTTAGAGGACGCAGCCGGGTAAAACTTGACATCCTCAAGCTAGACACACAATTGGGGGTACTGGCTCTCCCAGACTTTAGCATCTACTATCTTGCAAGACTGTTGCAGTATGTGACGCAGTGGTACGCTGAAGGCCGAAATATGGAGAAGGAATTACTGGTGAATCGAAGCAACAGAATGGAACTCCAAGGATACCTCATGATGGGTTCCTAGACCCCTGGGGACTGCCAGCATGTGGTCCAACAGGTAGCAGATCCATGGGAATAAGCAGTCACCCTGGTTATTTGAAGAGCCCCATACACCAATACGCTCCCCCTACAGTGGCTACAGGGTTTCTGCCAAACCCAGTCAGTTATGGATATCACAAAGTGGTAGGAAGAGGGTTGCATGACGGCTAGAGACATGCGTGCAAATTGAATATTTTTAACAGTTGACAAGGCAAGGAAATGGCTTCAAGTGCCAGACGGCCAGTTACTGCAGTATGCAAAAATAGCAAGCATGGTTCGCGATATGTGGACTTCGTTTCCAGGCGAATCGGCAGAGTCCTGCAAGGTGGCCTTGCTCGTTGGCCCAGGCTCCATTAGAAGGTTAATTTCACATTTATATAAAGCCCGAAAGGCAGATCACTTTTGAGACATCTGCAGTTAGAGACAGGTAGAAAGTGGACCTACCAACTCCACTTACAGAGGTCAAATGGATAAGAGCGTTCACACAGGTCTGTGAAGTAGCAAGCAATGCCAGATTCAAACGTCCTCAAATCTACTATCTACACCGCAGGTATCCGCCGCCTCAGCGATTGGCACGATTTACCCCTGGGGGGTCCGCAGCCTGCCCCAGATGCAGCACTTAAGGGTTATATCGGCACTGGGGAATCTAATTATTTGGAGTGCAATATAACTATGCAGAAAACTGACAATCTCATAACAAAAGGGTAGATTCAAAAATACATCTTGAAACAACTGAACAGACAGCAAGGGCTTTATTCAAACCTCTAGGATCCTGCTACAATTTAACACCCTTTTTATTTACCCACTCACCTTCACAACTATAGGGCTACCATTAGGGTGTGAAAGGCTTTAGTTATACCGTACCTATTATTGGAAAGTGTTCGTTCACTTCAGCAAACTCAAGTATCGCCAACGAGGCTGGCTTCACACGATATGTGTATGCAAAACCCCGGCAAGACTGTGCAACGTATGTCTTAGTGCAGGACATCCAGGACCAGAACACGAGGGGAAAGTGTATTAAGAGGGCGAAGGGAGCCAGGCAATGCACCTCTGGCAGGTGAGGGCAGCTGGGGCACCAGGGACAACTTCAAGGGGGATTGGGGAATGACTGATAGTCCTCTGTGTATCGGGACAAGGAACAGAAACAGGGGACAGAAGACAGGAACTGAGTGGTGGCAGCACACACACTGCCCGGCGAGGACCTTTTAAGTGGGAACAGTACCCTGCTAACACAAAAGCACACAGATATGGACAAAATAATTCTCAGTTCTCTTACTCTGATTATCTAAAAACACATTTGCACCTTGTCCCCGAATGAAATTTCAGGACTGGTGCACTCTCCTAACTCCTACCCAAAGCAAAACTCATAGCTTGTATCTTGCCCGAGCCATCCTGCATAAACACAATACCTAGCCTTATCTGGCATCCTCCAGCCGCCTCCAAATTAGGCCTCATAACTGGTGCCCCTGCTGTACAATCAAGTGTAGGTTGTGGTTCATAAAACCTGCATCTTCTGTGAAATGCACATTATTTGCTCTCTGTGCAGATGATGCTGAAGGGGAACAACCTTTACAACGCAACTTTTACAACGCACTACCATTACAACGAAACTGTTACAACGCGAGTGCATTGACAACGCAGGACATTACAACGCAAGTCTTTACATCGACTTGCACTAGATGGCGTGCTAACATTAAAAATAGTGTAGTTTACTATCCCAACACCTTCCCTACTGTTACGTGGACTGGAGTTGGAATAGTAAATTACACTTTTTTAATGTTAGCACGCCATCTAGTGCAAGTCGATGTAAAGACTTGCGTTGTAATGTCCTGCGTTGTCAATGCACTCGCGTTGTAAAACTTTCGTTGTAACAGCATGCGTTGTAACAGCATGCGTTGTAACAGCATGCGTTGTAACGTCATACATCCGATGCTGAATCTCTCGATTATGAGACAGAAGTCCACCCGGTGTCTGTCCAGTAGCAGTGCATGTACCAACCTGGCTATTAGTGGAGTGCCCGCCTCCCCAGACTTAAAAGAAACAAATAGAAAGTTGGAAAACTGCCACCATACCATGCTTTCGTCCAGAATAACTATTCCACTGGCAACTGTGACATTGTGAAAAACTAAACCGTTGGGTCTTGTAAACAGGATTTTAAACTAAAGTTTTAACATGATGCTTTTTGCTTGTTGGTTGCAGGATATAGTTCTATCAAATACATAGTGTAAAATTGCAAAAGGCAAACAATAAAAAATAATGGAGAAAAAAATAGAAGAAGAAGAAATGCCCCAGAGGTCACCTGCTTTCAAACATGTGGGACTCTCTGGGTCAGCGACCTGCAGATCTGGCAAACATCACTGCTCATATAGGGATCAAGAAGAACCTGATAAGCGAGTTACTCAGACAAGCCTTTACCGATCACGAACTCTGTTTCTTTCATAACATAGGCATGTGCGCCCTGAGGCTGCTTCTGGGAGCAGGTAAAACTCAGCTTCAAACATCATTATAGAAAACATTGGCTCCTTCCTCTGCAGGTAGCCCACAGATATCCTTGCTTTTACTCTTTCTCAGGGACATAGGAATCTCTAAAAGTACTTCTAGGTCAGGCTTTGTTCTTTGATATTGACATAACACTCACTTAGCCCAAAAAAGTAGCTCTTTGCTTGATGCATAGACCACTGTGTGATGATTTACAAGGCAAGCTGTTGCACAATCTTAAACTTTTCGGGGATGGACCTGCCATTTTAAATTTCATTGTGGATCTCCATAATGATAACTAGGTTAATGTAAAACTGACCAATATCATAGTCAAAAAGCTATACACAGGAAACAGCCAGATACAGGATTGTATTCTTGTTCCACTACGCGTCTGTCTTTATACAGCAGATAATCCAACAAGGTTACAAAAAGCAGAGAGCTCAATCAGACAATATGAAAATAAATATCCTGACACACGAGGATGATTTGGTGTTATTTCCTGCAAGATTAAATGGTCTTCAAAGACTTTTGACCAAATTACAAGCTGACATTCATAACAACTTTCTGATCAGCACTCTGCCCAAAAAAAAAGTTATGGCGTGAGGCAGATGAAAAATGAAAGAATTAATTTACAAAAAAAAAAGAATTACTTGGTTTCTAACACAAAAATCAAGCAACTCAAAGACTATCAATTTGTTGGCCTTTACAGTAAAATCTAATTTAAAAGTGTCTCGAGCAGTATTCCACCTTTCATCAACTTGGTGACAAACTGTAGGCTGAGAGCTATAGGTGAACAATTCACCCCACTCAACAGCAAGGTTTACTCATGTGTCCTGTATGGATCCTAGAACTAGTAAAGTTCAGTTTGAAATTAGATTTATAGAGTACCCAATGCATACATACCTTGCTGAATTTGCATCTACCAATCCCAAAAGATGGATATGCTTAGAACTGGGTTTAACCACTCTTCCGGCCTTGGCCGATCAGCACCTTTTGCCTAATTTAATGCTATGTGCCAAAGCAGACTCAGGCTTCCTAAATGACACAACCAAAGGGTTGTAGTTTCACCAGCCTGCCAAATGTTTGTATCAAAGTATTAATGGGTGGAGGGATATTAACTAAAATCAAACAATAACCGGAGAGCTGTCTTTTAAGTAAGAACAGACTGAGAAACGAAGCAATATGTTAGAGACACCACAGAGACCTATAAAATTGGCCATTCAGTCTTATTCAAATTGCAATCTCACTGCAAAGGCATGAAGGACTGTCAGTGTGTCCTCATTTTTAACACAGCAACACTGCTATCTGAATGAGCACAGGCGCAAATTAAAAGAAAATATGTGACAGTCCTATCATTAGAGACACTTCGAGAGATGATTGACCACATTTGCATTGTGTGACCGGCTTTTACTTGCATCAATTTAGGCGTAATTCCTTCATGCTGACCTTTAATAAGGGAAGAGGAGTTGGCCTACCGGCTATGGCGGTCGACCTCAAATCTGGGGAACTGGGTTAGAGTCTCGGCATTGATGCTGAACATCCTGTGATTCTGGACAAATCACTTAATCTCCCCGTGCCTAAAAAAAATGAATGTGTCCTCATGTAATGCAACTGGTGCTATGTAAAGCGCTCTGATACCAGATACCTTTGGTCAGGTTCGCACTATATAAAACTCTGTGAAAAAAAGAAAGAAAATGCTTCTGTAGAACGAGCATGGGGGCTGCTGATCTTTGCTCCATAGGTGAGGCCAATAGAGTAATAAAGTTTGCTGCCAGGTACCCATTCAGAGGGTCCATGGTCTGGCAGTTTGGGCTGAATGGGTCCTATCAGAGCGGGAACAATGTTGATTTTCATGTGTCTGGTTCTTGTTTTAGGTGGCATGGTGGCAAAATGAAGGTTGGACTAAAGCGTGGCCCGGAGTAATTATCAGTGGCGGAAATTAATTCAAGCATTCCATCCATCACTTTTTTGTTTTCCTCAGTTTTTTTCAATCCAGCAGAGTTGGAATTGGTGAAGTTTAAGTTACACAAAGCCACTAACTCGGACTGAAACAAGCTATGTGTTGATTACATTTTCAATTAGTACAATATGAAAGGCAAAAATCATTTTTAAGTGTAGTCATAATAAGTGAGGATTCGTAACTTAATATCACAATTTTATGTAGAAGAGATACATCTTATATTGGCATTTTGAAAAGTAGTTGTTTCTATGAGATTAAATACTTAAAATTGTATAATATGTATGGTTGGCTGACTGAAGACAATTTGAAGCACAATTACAGGCATTAGGTGTATCAAATGTCTTTTTAAAGTATTGTAATGATTTTACATCTATATACTAAATGTGTTACTAACCAAAAAAATAGTATGTTGTGTGGGGACAGAATCTGCTGTACTTTGAACATTAAGTAATGGTCCTAGATTCTCAGGTCAGACATAAAACCTTCTAGTCTCCAGTCAGAATTTACATGTACTGCCCTCATCCTTTCAATGAACCAGTCAGTGAGTGGGGAGAGTTTAGTAACGAAGTGAAGTAGCTCATTAAATGTAGGTACCCACAGACAGAGTCTGCAGCGAAAAAAGAAGAATGAATGAGGTTCTGGAAATAATTATCAAGCGTGTGCAGAACATAGTTGAGGGATTGCAGTGCATGCCAGACTTAGTAAAGTGCATAGTAGAGATAGTGCAGAGCACGTCTTGGGGTATGCAGACTACAAATGTGTGTGAATGTAATGTATGTGTTATTTGTGTAGCACAAACCTAGCTGAAAGTGCTGTATATAGTCAAAGGTCTACAGTCAATTAGTGATGGGAGTGTTAGAGTGCTTCTGCATTGAGATGCAGTGTTCTTTACAAGAGGCACATTTTTCCAAATTTGGATAAGGGTTGAGGCAATATTGATACGGGTCTTATGGTGAATAGATGGAATAAATGTGCTATTGTTTTTTGTTTTCTAACACTACGTTGTTTCCAGTCTGTTGGAGTCATTGATGCGAGCATGCAAAGAACCGCTCGAGATGGTGAGCTTGTCAACAAGACAGGCAAGGGTGCTCGTTGCAATGACTTTGTAAATAACGCAGCTGATCTTGAAGATGGTACGACCAGCAGCATGAACTAGTGCAGTTCCTTCAGGATGGGATCATGTAATTATTTTTCTTCTGGCCATAGATGAGGCATGCTGCAGCATGTAGAATGCCAATAATGGTTGTAAGTATGGAATCTGAGAGTCCACAAAGCACTGCGTTTCCCCCATCCAGCTCATCCTCTCCCTCACAAAGAACCCCATGACATCAGACTCAGCTTCCAGGAAGGAATTAAAGATGTCGCAGCCTGGATTAGGAGCAACTGCCTAAAGCTCATCTCAGGGAAGACAGAGGTCCTCGTCCTTGGTCCCTTCCCCACCGCTTGGGACAGCACCCAGAGGCCCTCTGCCCTCCGAAACCCACCCACCCTGAGGGACCACGCCCGGAACCTCGGCATCATTCTAGACTCCTCCCTCACAATGAAATGCCAGTTCAACGCCGTCGCCTCCACCTGCTTCAACACCCTCTGCTTACTCAGCAAGACCCTCAAGTGGATCTCCACCGAAGCCAGAAAGACGATGACTCATGCACTCATAACTAGCAGACTGGACTACTGAAACGCCCTCTACGCTGGAATCAACAAATCCCTGCAACACAAACTGCAGACCATCCAGAACACCGTGACCAGACTCTTCCTCGGCACTCCACAACATCACCCAAAACTTGCGAGACCTCTACTGGCTCCCCAACGAGATGAGAGTCACCTTCATGCTACTCAGCCACACCTACATCCCTCCACAACATCGGACCCAAATACCTAAACGAAAGAGTCTCTTTCCACGTACCCAAAAGATACCTCAGCTCCGCCAACCTCGCCCTAGCAGAAACCCCACGCATCTACAGAACCAGAGCAGGGGGAAGAGCCTTCTCTTACATTGCAGCCAAGGCCTGGAACAAGCTCCCAGTCAACATCAGACGCTCCCCTACTGTGCACACCTTCAGGAAGAGCCTCAAGACCTGGCTTTTTAGCTGACCCGGAGCTGCAACCCCTCTCCCCCCCAGCATCTTGAGACCCTCACCGGTGAGTAGAGCGCTTTAAAAGCCTCTGATTGATTGATCCAGATGTGAGTGTGTGAGAGCTCGAACATCAGTTCTGAAGTTGCTTTCTAGGAGGAACGGTTTCAATTTCTTGAGAAGAGAGAGCAGTTACGAGGCCATATTTGTTGTGGGTGCAAAGCACCGTTGAGAGGGTAACTAATCTGTCTGAAAGTTCCCACAACCTAGAAAAGGGTGTGCAGATATGACTGATTATTAATAGATCATCAATGAGGGAGAGCAGAGCATGGCTGTACATTGTAAAATACATATCAACACAATTTGGCCTCTGAATGTGTTTACGATGCCATTACTCTGAATGTGGATTTCTTGTACTTGGTAAAAAACATTTTTTTAAATTATATATCAAGAACAGGTGAAAAAGTGTTAGATTTGTACAATGAACCTGGGCCACAATGCATTTATATAGGTAATCCATGTGCCTGCGAGTCCATGAGTTTCTCTATGGACTCCATGCACATGCAGCTTTGCATGCGTACTGAGGAGACTGTGGATGCGTACCCTTGTGTCTGTACTAAAGATACTGCACATGTACATCCCCGACTTTCCTAAGAGTAATGTGGCCATCAACGGCTCCCCACTAAGGACAATGTGCATTTGCATCACTGAATTTTTAATAAGGACACTTTCCCTGTGCATGTGTGTCAGCTTTCTGTAAAATTGTACATGTGCATCTTAGAATTTGTTCAGCCTAGTTACCAAGCTGGTTTATGCTGGGACTACAGTGGCAGGGGGTGTAAGCCCATTTGTAATGGGCCCCAAGTTCACTGCAACCCTTTCCAAGTCAAATATCAAGAAGGCAATTGTTAGAGATGAACGCCAATGGGTGGTGTGTCCTGATGCAATTCCTACTTCCATGGTTTTACTAGACCCATCGTGGTGGGCAGGTATACTATATCTAATATTTTTGTGAAGTGTTCAAAACAAGATGGGATTATTTCCTGATATAGGACTCAGTGCGATTATAAAACGACTATAAATTGCCATCTAACTTAATAAAATTTAGACTTATTGATTGCCTTATGCAGCAAGATCCGATACCTATCAAAGTGATTTTAGACCTCAGCATAGTAACCAGGATGAAAATGTTGCTGTATGGTTTTTGGAGAGGAAGGCCATAGTTCGATACAGAAAGATATGTTGTTGTTCCATTCGCCAAAGGGTTTTGTAGCACAAACTTGGAAGACTTAGGATTAGAAAGGCCCATAAAGCTTGATACAATAATCACATAATACTAAATGGGCCGAGGTGGCGAAATTTAACCGTAGTAATTTGGCTAGTAAAATTGATATAGAACATTTCTTAGTGCAAGGCTGTGTTCAACTGCCTTTGGTATTCAGCAGTGAGGTGTGTTCTCCTTATAGAAGACTTGGCTCACGGATGGAAGCTTTAATGCCCATGTAAGACAATTTGGAGCTGGGAAAGGAGCAGCGTTGGGATACTGAGGTAAGTCTTTAAACTGAAGACTGAAACATGAGTTTCCTTTTTTATTCTGGTGTTAGACAAGACCTTAAGGTTTTACTGAAATTATATGTAAAATATACTCATATGTCGGGGCTTGTAGCCAACCCTCATGACGCATTGTACTGCAGTGGGTGGAAGAAAACTGTGAACTATACAATTCCTCATCTAACTAGTTTAACATAGCTGTTGGCCTTGGCCCTTTTTGCAGGGTCATCCCTGAACTTTTTGCCTTCCTCCTGGATTTTGTCCGACCTGTTTTTGTTGGTTTTATGACTCTTGGCACTTTACCACTGCTGATCAGTGCTAAAGTGCACATGCTCTCCCTATTGTAAATTGATGTATGGATTAGTGATTCCATGATTGTCTGATTTGGTTTACTTGTCAGACCCTAGTACAGTGCACCAGGAGTGCCCAAGGCTGGCAATCCAAATGCTGCTAGTGGGCTTGCAGCACTGGTTGTGCCACCCACAGAAGCAGCCTGTCTCAGGATGTTTGCTGTCCAACATGTCATTTTGTCTTGAGGAATAGATGTCACGCTCCTCATCTGCAAAAAAAGGTTGGTCATATTCAGTCCGAGAAACATTTAGGTAATAAGCGTACCTTGATGGCTGTCCTTCTGAATGTAAGATCCCTCCCCAAGCACAGCTATGAATTTGCTGATTTTTTAGAACTTCATATGCCGGACATAATGTTTCTCACTGAGACTTGGACTCACAGCGCTTCTGAACCTGACCTAAATGTGGCGATACCCTTGGGCTACGACTTATTTAGAATTGATAGGATAGGTAAAAGGGGGGAGGGGTGGCTACTGTGTACCGCTCCCATCTCAAAGCTACTTTCTCAGCTATACCTCAATTTAAAGAGGAGGCTATTCTTTTCAGTTTTAAAGTCTCAAACACGGACGTCTTTAACAGACTTTTAGTTTATAGGCCACCCAGGCCCAGGAATATGTTCACTGAAGCCATTATGAGGGTAATGGAATCATGTATGGAACAATCTAATTTTTCAGTGCACGGGGATTTCAATTTTCACTTAGAAGCATCAGATAACGCAGATACTAAGGAGCTATTGGATAGATTCCTTAGTTTAAGTCTGAAGCAAATTGTCACCAGCCATACACATACGGCAAACCACACCCTGGATGGCATTTTTACAAACCACTATCAGACAAAATTTATTAAAACATTATTTCTGCCTTGGACCGATCATAGTGCCGTCTTTTTTTAAGTTTCTATAAAAGGACTCCAAGACAGAACTGTAGGGCCAAAGAGAACAGGGTCTCATGTGCCTGGAAACAAATAAATAGTCCCGATCTTGAAGCCAGTTTGCTTCCACAAAAACCCGAAATGGCTTTTGACACTGACACTGATTCGGATCAAGCAGCAGCACTTTATTACCAATGGATTGAACAAGCGGTTCAAAGGCTAGGCCCGGAAACTCGGACACGGGCAATTACTAAACGGACTTCGGCCCCTTGGTATAATCCCGACCTAAAAAATTTAAAACAAATTTGCAGAGCCAAAGAATGGAGGAAGGGATTCTCAGAGCTCGATAAAATACGCTATAGAGAGGCACTAACAGTATACAAAGAAGCCATATTTGAGGCAAAATCCAGATACTTTGCAGAGAAAATTATGGCCGCAAAAAATATTTCCGGTGAATTATTCAACAGTTACTAAATTGGCCACTTTTGGTAATGTAAAGTCAGTAAAGACAACTAAACTTGCCAAATTCTTTTATGAAAAAGTGGTCAAAAGTCTATGAAGAATTCTCCACTGTTGGCAATGATATCAGTCAAGCCGAGTCCAAGATGGATGAATCTGACATAAAAGTCTTGTTAAGAAACTTCTCCTCCCTCACACAGGATAGAGTTGAGAAAGCTATCCTGGAAATTAAATCAGGCTCTTCCCTGGATCCATGTCCTGTTATGTAAATGTGTTTGTACTTATATAGTGCACAGCTACCCCATTTCGGGGTGTCCCAGCGCTGTACTCATACCACTAGAGAACCCTTCCTGGCTTTTCCTTGTGAAATGTCCACTCCTGGGCATCCCCAGGGTGAAGCTAGGCATCCCAGCGCTGTTGGGGCCGTTGTGGAGATTAAGCAAGCTATTGCCCAGAGTTGCAGCATGGGACCCATGATTAGAATAGGCACCGAGGCGAGAAATCAGGTCCGAGGAATTATGAGCCTTAGACCCGCCGAGGCGGGAATTGAACCCTGGTCCCGGGCCAGACCTCTGCATCAGGGTCTGCCACCCTAACCATTGAGCCACACTTCTCCACATGGTTCTTCATATGGTCCCCCACACCACAGCAAAAATCTTGACACCCCTCTTGAACAATATTCTTACATCTGGGTATTTCCCAGTGGAATGGAAAAATTCCTTGATTAGACCTATTTTTAAAAAACCTACTCTTGATCCCCTTGAAGTAGCCAACTATCGTCCCATTACTAGTCTACAATTTCCATCTAAAGTTCTCGAAAAGGTACTAAATGAGGAACTCCGGTCCTTTATAGAACTTAACAATATATTAGATATAGCACAACATGGCTTTAGGCCACAGCATAGTACTGAATCTGCATTAATTGCAACCACTGAAAGTCTACGATTACAACTAGACCAGGGTGGAAAGGCTATACTGGTAATGCTTGATCTATCCGCCGCGTTTGATACGGTGGATCATCACATACTCCTTCAGCGTTTGGCGGATATAGGGATAAAGGATAAAGCCGCAGATGTTCTTCGTTCCTATTTGAATAACAGGAAGCAAGCTGTGGCTCTAGATGAGCATACATCCTCTCACTTTGTAATGCCATGTGGGGTGCCTCAGGGATCGGCACTCTCACCCACCCTATTTAATATATACGTCTCCCCTCTGGCTAAACTTATTCACTCCTTCGGTTTCAAGGCCATTTGTTACGCAGATGATACACAAAGTATCATCTCTTTAGCCACAAATCCAGCGACTGTGGCGGAGCGTTTTAAGCTCTGCATGAGTTTGATTATTTGCTGGATGCAGAATAATTGTTTAAAATTGAACACCGGGAAGACGGAAGTAGTTATGTTTGGAGGGGACACATCTCTTTGGAACTTAAATTGGTGGCCCGAAACAGCAGGACCATGCCCCCAGCCGGTAAAGAAGGTAAAAAACCTTGGAGTCCTCATTGAAGACCATCTTTCCTTAACTGATCAGGTAAATAGTATTACCTCCTCCTGTTTCTATACTCTTAAAATTCTTAGGAAAATTCTTCCTTTTATTCCTATGCCTTTGAGGAAAATGGTTGTAACGGCACTGATCCTGTCAAAAACGGATTATTGCAATTCACTCTATATTGGAGCAAAAAAAAGTGTGATCCAAAAACTCCAGACCCTGCAGAATGTGGCGGCCCGGCTACTACTGGATTTACCTAAATTTAGTTCCATTAGCCAAATTACTCGAGAACAACTACATTGGTTACCCATATTCACTAGGATTCAATTTAAGTCAATGTGTGTGTTACATAAGAGTTTGCATAGGTTGGGACCTTCGCAGATAGGTCAATACTGCAAACGGTACACCCCACTGAGAAGTGTGCATTTTGCGTCAGCCCACCTGCTTGTGGTTCCAAAAGTAAGGACGCTGAAGTGGGGTGGCAGAAGTTTTCGACATCTGGCCCCTAAGTTTTGGAATACTATGCCTCTGCATCTTAGAATGCAAAGTGATTTGCTACAGTTTAGAAAGGGATTAAAAACTTGGTTATTCACATGTATCCCCGCAATATCTTAAGTTTCTCTTGTTTTAATTTAATGGCAGTAAGCGCTAAGACGCCATGGCAAATATGCGCTCTACAAAAACCAATTTTCATTTCATTTCATTCATTTCAAGTGTGTCTAAGGCTTGCCATTGCAGAGAATGTGTGCAGTCTGGTATTGCCATGCTGACTGGGCAAGTGCACCCACTTGCCAGTCCCTAAACCTTCCCTTTTCTTCATATCAGACACCCCTATGGTAGGCCCAAGGGCAGGGTGCATTGTAAGTATAAGGTAGGACAAGCCCTGGTGTGTATGGCATGTCCTAATAATGAATTACAGCCATTATTTTTTCACTATTGCAAGCCTACCTGTTCCCCATAGGCAAGAATGGGCAGTTTGATTATTACATCTTATAATCCTAACGGAATCAGGGAACATGGTAGAACTTAGAGTTTAGCATGCCTGAACTCAGAATGATAAAATACATCTTTTAGTGAAGTTGGTTTTAACATTCTGTGTTTGAAAATACCACTTTTAGAAAGTAGGTATTTTCTTGTCTAACCATCCAAACCTGCCTCTGCTAGGTTGTGTATTCCTTGTCTGGAGTTTGAGTGACAGGGGTTGGGGGATTCCAGGAGACAGGGTGAGTCAGCACAAGGCTGAATAGAGAGATCTGCATCTAGATGGGTGGGAGGAGTTGCACCTGGGACCTGAATAGGGCTGTGCCTTCCCTCCACAATGCTGGATCCACCTCCTGATGTCTCTGCCCTGCACTCTGAAAGGAAAGAAGGAGCCTTGTCAAAAAAGTGCTCCAGGAATGACCAGAACTGGTTTGGACTAGGCAAAGGCCTCTCTGCCTTCAGAGAACAAAGAGAAACTGGGTATAAATATTGGGACCCAAACCCAAGAACTTTAGATCACTTTGGGAAACAAGAAGAAACCTTTGCTGAGGAGAGTAACCAGAGAGACTGAGGAGAGACTATCCCTAAGCTGAAGTGCTGCTTGGGGGATTGGCCTGCAGGGGTTGCCTGACTGCCAAAGAAAGGATAAAGGAACTTTGTATGTACTTTATTCGACTTGTGAAGGATTTCCAAGGGCTTGAGAAAAGAGCTTGCCTCCTGCTGAAGTCTCAGGGACAACTGACTTCAACCACCAGCTCCTCAGAGTTCTTTGAAAGTGCCTGCAGCTGTATTGGGTCCTTCTGAGGGACTGCGTGTCGCAAGGAGCTGGAAGCGCGACTCACGAAGAAGAAGCATGTCACTGCCGCAGACGCTGCCGTTGCATCCCTGAACAAGGGTGTTGCCGCTGCAGCTGTCGCATCGAGCCGAAGCGTCTGGCATCACTGGAGAAGCGTGCCGCTGTCGTCGCATCACTGAACAAGGGCGTCGCCGCTGCAGCTGTCGCATCGAGCCGAAGCGTCTCGCATCATCAAAGAAGAGTGTCGCTGCCATAGCCGCTGTCGTCACATCACTGAACAAGGGTGCCGCCGCTGCAGCTGTCGCGTCGAGTCGAGACGTCTCGCATCATCGGAGAAGTGTGTCGCTGGGGCCTGTCACGGCTCTGAAGAATCATGAGTCGCCACACGGTCGTTGGGCGTGCACGCATCGTGTCGCAACAAGAAGAAGATGCCATGTTTGTTTCATTGCACCGGATCTTCCTCGCATCACGGCATTACGGGCCGCATCGCCACAGAAGCGCAGTGAGAAACATCGCATCACCTTCCTTGCAACACTTTCATTGTATAGCGTTACGCATCCAAAGGTACATTGACTCAAAGTGTTGCATTTTAACATCTAAAAGAGAGCTAAGCTAATTCTACCTTTTTAAGGACAGTATTGTGGATTTTTGTCGTTTGTGGTCTTGTGTTAAAGTTATATAAAGAATACTTATTTTTTATATATAACGGTGTCCATCTGTAGTGTTGTCACTTGGTTACTGTATGTGTTCACAAATGCTTTACACACTGCCTCTGAGATAAGCCTGTCTGCTTGTGCCAAGCTACCAAGGGGGTGAGCAGGGGTTATTTTAGGAGTGTACCCCCTTACCCTGACTAGACGCAAGGGTCCCTATTTGTCAAAGGTACCTACCTCTGCCAACTAGAGACCCCCAAATCTAACAATAGCTGATCTGCGCTATGATTATTTCAGCCAACAAATCATAGCTTGCTGACTTGTATTGTCACTTTTCTCAATATAGGTAGATGCAGCAAACTGAGGTTGTGTTGCAGTATCCCCCCACTTGTTGCCTGATATTTTAATGCAATTTAGACTGAAGAATATTGGGTCCCTGCTGACCAGGTTCCCAGTACCAGTGTTCCTTCCACAAAAACCATACCACAATTGGCACCACTTCAGTTACCACTGTAAGTTCCTAGTACGTGGTACCACAGGTATCTAGGACATGGGTACTGAGGAGGCTCTTCTGGGCTGCAGCACTGATTGTGCTACCCCAGGGACCCCTCACCAAGGCTATGCACTCTACCATGGTAGGCTCTGTGTCTTGGTGCAGAAAAATCCGAAGATTCGACATGGCATACAGCCCTAAGTGCCATGCCAACCATGCACTGAATAAGATGGAGGCATTTAGCCCTAAACAGGGTGCACTATATTCTATGTGGGAATATAAGCAGGAGCAGATATGCCCTTACAATATCCAGTCTATTCTAAGATGTTGTAAGTGCACATGGAAGCCTTAAAGAGTACATGGATTGGATACTGGTCAACAAGAATTTCATAGCTCCATGATGGCTTCACTGATTTCTAATCTGTTTGGTATCAAACATCTTGTCTTAATAAATCCTCACTGATGGCAATATTGTATTTATTAATGAATTCACACTGAAAACTCATCAAGCACTGGTGTCGTCATAGAAAGTTTTTTGTTAGTCTGCCACCACCAGACATGTTTCTGATTTCATGAGGTGAGAGTCAGCGCTCTCAGAGGACACAGGCTAAGCCTGTTCTGGATGGAGGTGCTTCACACCTCCTCCACGACAATATGGCCTTCCTGGGCGGCATGCTTCAGAGTCAATGCCACCTTTGAAATCCAACCCAGGAAGCTCCAGATGGTGGGGAGGCCAAGCCTTCTTTCCTGCTGCACTTTTGGTGGGATGAAAGGTGGAAAAATTAGTTAGATTAGGAGGAGGGCTCCAACTTAGCCTACACCACCCCTAGGGAAGGCAAGGTGAAACCCTCTCCTAAAATTCCACCATCTTGGGATAGTGGAAAAACAACCTATCGGGGCTAGGGTAGTGCCTCTTCCCATAGGAAGTGGCCACTAAAGGGTGTAGACACCCTAAAGATGCGGCCGCTAAAACAGAAGAAAAAAGTGGCTCTGATGAGGGAAGCAGTGGAAGGGCAGAAGTAACGTGGCCATGCTCCAAGGGAGGGTTCCACACACGGAAAGGAATGCAATCTAGTACGCGTTGACCACACACAAGAAAACATTTAAATGTGGCAACGAATACAACAAATAACAAGCATTGACATAGCCAATAGGTCTCGCCTTTGGGACCTTATAAGTGTTTAGCCATGAAACAGTTGCATAACTAAACACTTATAAGGTCCCAAAAGCGAGACCTATTGGCTATGCCAAGCGGCCATAAAAGTGAAAGTGATCGCGCTAGCATCAAATGAAGTACACTATGTAGAGAAATACCAAAAGGCTAAACAGAGGTAAAAGTAGATAATAGTAATGCTCTTTTTGTGGTAGAGTGGGCGAGCAGTTAGGCTTATCCCAGGGTAGTGCTTAGCATTTGTAGTACTCACAGAGGCTATACATGAAACACTCAATCAAGGATAAATCCAAGACCAATTTATAAAAATAATTTCATAATAACTTCATTTTAGTACACTGTACAGAGAGACGGTTTCCTACAGTAGATTATTATAATTGTGTCCCCCCAGGCTGACTGCTTTAGACTAAAAATGCAGACTGGCTTGTTGTCGACCTCTTGGCCGGAGGTAACTTAACTAAAATGTTTCAAACGCCCAGTTCAGTTTTCCTGAGAAATGAAGGACTGAGTGAACAAAGAGATTTTCTATTCAAAATTAAACGTTCTGAGACACATATATGGGTTGTAAGAAGATTATTCACTGCTGGAGAAGAATACCTCAGTAGTTCCAAACCTGCAACTTGTACCACCACAGAAATTTAACTCTATATTGGCAGAAGCACCTAAAAGCGATTAATTTTGTACAGACAGAAGCAGTCACACATGCACTAAATCCAGTGTTTGTATTTTTCTTATATTTTATTTAGATCTTTGCATTTCATTAATAGTATTATGTTCCCTTTCACCTTTGGTTTTGAACATCCTAGCTCATATAAACTATTTCTCGAGTGAGCTGGTGCCTGCCTGGATCATTACATTTATTATTGGGTCCAGATTTACGAAGAACTTGGGTTTTCCTTGGATGACGTACATCATCTCAATGAAATGCAAGTCCTTAACTGAGATTTACAAAGCCACTCAAGAGCCGATTTGTGTGGCCTTGTGCGGCTTTGTAATTACATGTATTTCAATGCAGTGGCTTGCTCTGCGCTACATTTCCTTAGGATAGGCACTACATGGGTGGAGCCTGGGGTTTCCCGTGCATCCACGCCTGGACTTTGTTGCTATGCCAGATCAGCAAACCTGGGATAGTGCCAAAATGCTATGCCTCCCTGACCCTGGACTAATGACGAGAAATACTTTCTCTTTCTATGTGTGATGCATTCTGTGGTACGCATAGAAAGAGGAAAATGCCTAAAAGGTATGCCTTCTTGCTCACAAACAATCCTGTCTGTAACACAGGCACCCTTGTAGCAGGGCACAAGGGTGGCTGTGTTGGTCACAGCACTAGGAAACAGCAGAAATGTGCCATATATTTGTAAATATGGCACACTTCTGCTTTCTCCATTCGCAGCAAGTTGAGTTGAGTGAATTCTTAGTAAATCTGGCCCTAGATGTCTTTAGGCAGTAGACAGAGTACATAAATATACCTCTCCACAGCAACTATATTCCATTAAGCAATGTTTACTGCACACATAACATTTCACCCTATAAATATTTATATGGTGGTGTGGGGCTCCATATAAGTATCTCCACTAAAAGTAAGGCGAGAGAGAGGGAGAAGCAGAGGTAGAGAGAGAGTCTGAGGGGGCAGAGGGAGAGAGGAAAAATGAGTGGTATAACCAATGATTTGTCCAAAACAAATGGGGATCAAATCAGAAAAAAATACTTATAAAGGTCAATCAAAAAGATCACCAGAAAGTAGAATGAAAGTAAAGATGCTGTTGATTAGGAAAAACAGAGGTAAAGGCGTGCACAAGAGACATTTTAAAATGAGCACAAAACAATATCCAGATTAAGGGACACCCCCCTTAAATATGCCTCTACTTAAAAACTCCATGAATTGGTGTGGGAAGCTGGCTTTGTATATACTATACCAAAGTGAGGTATAGTGTGCACAGAGTCCAGTGAAACCTCAAAGGTAGGCAGAGGTAAAAGTAGATAGCCCCTTACTCTCTATTTGTGGTAGTGTGGGCGAGCAGTAAGGCTTTATCAGAGGGTAGAATTAAGTATTTGTTGTACACACTCAATCAGCAAATGATTGTCACACACTCAAAGACTGAACTCAGACCAATTTGGTTTGTATAAAAATATTCTTTTAGTTGTTTTATTTTTCTCGAACCAAGCAAGCCTGGCACAGGTAAGTGACTTATACTTTGCAGTAATAATACAGTTTGAATTGCAGTTGTATATATACTTTGGCTTGATTACATTAGAATCACTGATCATGCAATGCTTTGAAATATTGTACATAGACTTTGTATTGACTTTTCAATAGGATGTCAAGTAGATTACTTTACAGATTACTTTTCTTACACAGTGTGGTATACCTGGATACTGCACTGAGAGCTTTCCTGTAAACAGGCAAGTAAAAGCGTTTTGGTTATTTGGTTACAGTTTTAGAGACTTTTATAGATTTTCTAACTCCACACTTAAAAACTTTTTCATAGAAAAACAGTCAATGTTATCCTATGGGAGGTAATAGTGTTATCGGTAAACAGGCAAGTACTTTGTTGTGGGAGTTGTTTTTCTGGGGTTACACTCAGGGGTCCCCCAGGGTCAAGGATGCACTCTTGTTACACCCTCAGCTGCACTAGGGCGGCCGGGTGCAAAGTGCTGAGTCCCAATGTCATCCAACGGGGAATAGGGGGCCTCCGGTTGGTGGCTGCTTGTGAGCAGGCCACAAGGTTGTGGGAGCAAAGCTCTGGACTTAAGCTCAGGGCAAATGGGGGTTCAAGATAGCACCAAAGGTACACCCACAGCGGCACTAGGGCAGCCAGGTGCAGGGTACTGGTTTGTTGTCGGTTGCCCTGTTACTTTCAATGGGGAGTTTCCGGTTTGCAAACACACTGCAGGCTCGAGGACGAAGGTCTTCTGGGTGCGCCCACCACTTGGAGAGGTAAGTTAGGATGCTGGGGGTTGGTTAGACACCGTCTGTTGGGCCACCCAAGGCCATGGGGCTTCGGGTGCAGGGGTGTCTTTTAGGGTCAGATTTTCTTACCGGCTCCTGGTCGCGGCTGGGTGGACCTTCCAGTTTGAGGCTGCAGGTGTCCGCTGGAGGCTTGAGGCAGGTCAGGGATCACTGGATCTTGGATCAGGATTGCCGGGTAGACCTCCTCATGGTGTTGGGCCACTCGAACTCGGGCTGTGGGCGTCCGGTGCAGAGTGGTGCAGACTTGTGGATTTTGCCAGAGCTGGAGTCTGTGGGCGAACAAATCCGGCGTTCACGGGAGACAAAGTCTTTTTTTTGGAAGGCATGGCAGGTCCCCAGGGTTCTTGAGGGTGCTGGCTGCAGGACACACTGGAGTTTCGCTTCTGCATGTTTGAGGTGCGGACAGCCCAGTAGGGCAGGGGCCAAGTCAGTGGGCGTCCTCCTCTTCTTAGCTTTGGAATGGCTGTTCGTTCCTTCTTCTTCTTTTCTTCTTGTAGTTCCTTGTCTAAGGAGGCATGGTTTAGGGGTGCCCCTAAATACTAGATTTAGGGGTGTTACAGGTAGGTAAAAGGTTGGGACCAATGGGTCCCTTCCCTGGGATGGAAACTGTAGGAGAGTAGGATCTGCACTTATGTTGCCCCCACTTTTTTTCTTATGTATACACTGGTTTCTGGCAATAGTCTGGCTAGGTTCCTA
Organism: Triturus cristatus; assembly: GCF_964204655.1. Lineage (NCBI taxonomy): Eukaryota > Metazoa > Chordata > Amphibia > Caudata > Salamandridae > Triturus > Triturus cristatus. The sequence continues at coordinate 778,660,664 of NC_140586.1, read as the reverse complement.
CTAATCAGGGCCCCAGTCTCTCTGTTCTCTCTAAACGACTTGGTGTGCATATTAGATGCACTAGTGATTGGATACTGTGGTACCTTATGAGCCCCTAGTATATGGTACCTAGGGCATAGGCACTTCACAGGCCTACCAGGGGCTGCAGCATGTATTATGCCACCCCTGGGAAGCATTCTCAATCTGACACCACAGGCCTGCTACTGCAGCCTGGGTGAGGTAGTGTTAGCACTCCTCACTGAAATATAGGTTTCTATATCTCACCATACACACACATATAAACCTATCAGCCACCCCTATGGCAGGCCCTATCAATCCTGAGGGCAGGGTGCTTGGTTTACAATGTGAGGGGGTGCCTCTGCATGAGCAGGGCCCCTCTGCAGCTACCAGAGTCTATTCTCTATGGCTGTTTGTGAATGGGGTTAAACCATATACTCTTAAGTGCATTATAATACTAACTGTGGAATGACTGCATCAAAACATGTCGTGTTTGGTGTCAAACAACTTGGAATCATACCCCCACATCAGTCCATGATGTGGGAGCATGATTCCACCCTTCTAGAGGGGACGACATGTACCCACTGTAGTAAAACGACAGAAATCTGAAAGAGCCCTGGCATCACAAAATGGATGCCACCAGCACAGACACTGGGCTGCCCTCCTGCTGCTGACTGAAACTCACAGTGGAGGAGGCCCAACAATAGGCATCCTGTCACAGGGAGGTGTCACCACCTTCCAGACAGGATTTAGTGTATTTGAGCTGGGTGGGTGCACTTCTAGTGTGCTTTGAAGCCCTGCACTGGGGGAGCAGTAGGCTCCTCTGTGCATATGCCAGCTCAAACCGGTTCAGGGCTACCTGTCCCTGCTCTGGCGTGAAACTGGACAAAGGGAAGTGGGTGTAACCACCCCCTATCCTGACCCTCCCAGAGGAGTGGTCATAGAGCTAGTCCCTCCCCTATCTTCAGTATAAGTTAACAAACAGATAATCCTGGACGACGCTCTACAAAGAAGAATCCCGGCGCTTCGACGTTCCACTACCTTTGGAAAACAGAAGAATCTCCCTTGGAGTCAAGGAGTGACTCCCCTGCTTGGCAGGCACCAAAAACCTTAATCAACGGTCGCAAACTTTCCCGCTCCCGCTGGAGTTCGAAGTCCCTGCAGCCCTGGAAGTAGATTTCCTGACTTCGCGACAGCCATTGTGAGTCCTCAGCAGAGCTGAGGCGAGTGGACCCCACGAGTGATGAGGAACAGCAATACCCAGGTACCATGCACTATTTTTGAGTGCAACCCCTTCACGACGTTCTACGAACTTGTGAATGGGACCATTTGTGGACCAAGCCTCCAGCAGGTTTTGCAGTAAAAATCAGTGGCCTACCCCATCCCGAGAGACCGTGGGCTCCTGTGAAGCATTTCCACAAGAGGCGTCTTCGCGATCCCTTGCCCGTTGGCTTGTGGGTCTCCTGAAGACTTTCTTATCTACTAAAAGGGGTACTCTGATTGCTCCAGGCCTGCTGGGTGAGTCCCTCAGACCTTGCTGGTCGGCAACGCTGACCTTCTTCGATTTCCACGAGACTTGCAGTTGCCAAGGCTTATTGGCTCCAATCCGGTTGCTGATACCGCAGTCAGCTGCAGACGCCGTGGGACACTCCGAATCCAGCTGCTGGTCATCGTTGATCTCTCCTGGACCGTGTGATCGAAGAGTCAAAACACCATCGATGACCTGAAATCACCCAACATCTGTGGTCAGCCATCTTCCTGGCCACCGGTCACTGGCAAGTGACTTTGAACACTATCCCTTCAATTTTCAGGTCATCTGCATCTCGAATCCACCCTTGGATTCCACCGGACACTTCTTCAGTCGAAGCAAGCAGCAAGTCTTCTTTGGTCTCCATAGAAAACAGCGACACGACCCGACACCAAAAGACACCTATGCACCCGGCTTCCCTAGGTGAGGTAACTTGTGCACTCCAGTGCCCTAGTGTGTGTTGGCACTCGAATTACTTACCTTGTAAGTGGCTTGCTTGTAGACTGCCTCGAAGTACCCTAAAAGTTTAAAAATCTAACCGCGACTTGCTCCATTGTAATCAATAGGGAACCAGCAGCTTTGTTCACACAGTGCATGCGTCTCCCGTGGGTCTGTTACTTACCTGCTTTCACTGCAGCAGTGAAGCCCCAGCGATTCTACAGGCCCTAGGACTTGTCATTTTGCAAGTCGACTTTCTTAACCCATTTTTTTAGTATATGGTCTGGTACGCCCCTAGGGCTCCAGCCATATTTGTGCTTAACTTATTGTGAAACGTTGATATTTGAATGTGTTCCTGACTTCTAATTTCATAAAGAGATTAGTAGAGTGTGTATAGAAATAAATACATATATATTTAATATATATACCTGTGTGGTGTCCTTTCATTTGGTAATTCAAGAGATTATAAGGTAAAACAAGCTGCTTTACATTCCTCGGAGACTAAGCCTGAAGGCTGCTCTCCACAGCTACCACTAGGATAACTTTCTTTAAAAGGTTGTCTTAAACCTATCTACCATAAGAGTCGAATTGGACTGGTGCAAGGTGGCCACTATAACTAGTGACCAGCATATGCCAGGCCAACTTCTCACAGGAACACCCCATATTATGCCACCCTCCAGTGGGAGAGGGGCATATGCCTCTTTCTGGTTGGCTGGGTTCCCCCATCTGCAAGATGGCGGGGACTGAGAATTGTGCTTCACCCCGCCTCAAGCTGGGCACACCTCTTTTCCTCACTTGTTTTTCCCGCCCAAAGTGGGGGTCAGAACCAGTGGGGGCTAGTTCGTGAAAGCAGCAACAGGCCTGGGCAAGCTCACGAAGGTAGCAAGCCATTGAAGCTTCACCTTCATGGACCCTGTCCATCCTGGGGGAAGAGGCTTGCCACCCCGTCCCAGGATGTGCATCGTTTCAGACTCCCAAGAGCAGCAGGCTCTAGACCCAGGAGTCCTGAAACATATCTGGTGGTGGCAGCTGGCAAGCAGCCACTCAGCCTGGACACTAGTGGTAGGTTGTTTTTCAGGGGGCATCTCTAAGATGCCCTCTGTGAGCATTTTTCATTAAATCCCACCCTGGCATCAGTGTGGGTCTGATGTGCTGAGAAGTTTGATATCAAACTTCTCAGTTTTCAGTAAAGCCATTATGGTGCTTTGGAGTTCGTAATGACAAACCACCAGCACCATATACTCTTAATGGCATTACTGCACTAACAATGTCTAAGAATTGGCTCAGAGACTGAAGGGGTACAGTGCTCATGTGCCTCTGCCCTCAACACTGGTATAGTGCACCCAGCTAGAGTGGTGGATGATCTATGCCAGGGCAGTGGGTTGTAGGCATGGCACACAGGCATGTGTGCCGTGTCAACTCCTCACTTTGTTCCGCACCAAAACATGCAGTCTGCAAAAGCAGTGTGTGAGTGTAAAGGTACAGGGCCTCTAAGGAAGTGCTGCAGCCCTTAGAGGCCTTCCCAGGTCACAGTGACCTGGGTACCTGTGGTTCCATTTACCAGGGACTGACCTGTGGCCAAAGAGTGCCAACTGGGTTTGGTCTTAAATGCAGTTTTTAGAGAAAGAACATAGGCCATGGATACCTTATTGGCAGGAGCACAGGTCACACTCAGTCAACGTACATCAGCAGTTCAGCAAAAAGTGGGGGCAACCATGGAGAAAGAGGGCACTTTCTCACAATTGGCAAAGTACCTTTGCTGACCAAAAGTAATGATTGTGTCCGCAAATGAAAATCACTAACATATTCCTGAAACGCATGCTTTTCCAGGAAAACATTAACACTTTAACAGAAGTCCAAAGGGGAGTCAAGATTGCCAACCTGTGCCAATACTAAAATTATTTTTTTCAAATTCTTTAACTCGGCGGCACATGCACAATTGTATTTCACCCCACTAAAACCTTTTCGTCATTTCAGAGTTGATTAAAGCACACAAGACAAACATTATTTGACGTTTATTTAACCGAGTTCTATTGCCTTAAAGCATGGGCTCTGTTCTGCTGCAATCCTCACCGGATGTGACACTATCTGTTAGCATGAGATAAGTTTTCACTTTCGGAACAATGTGGAAAGTGACAAATCAGGAGTTCGACCCGGTCTCTTTTTTTTTTGTTTTATTATTTTATTATTTTATAACAATACACCTAAGAATAGACAGTTACAAATAAAGCGGTCAAGCTATCTCTTCCAGCGTCATGATACATACAGTGCAATATTAGTGTCTCACGCCCCATGGTCTGCAGGTAAGTTTGAGTTACTAGCGTAGCCACAGTGCTACTTTTCACATTGTGAGCATTAACCCAGGGTTTGGTTCGGTCACCCCTTCGCTGAGGTAGCAGATTGCACTGGTTGGCAAAGCATCCCTCTGCTCCTGTTCCACTTTCCCCAGAGCTTCGACCCAGTCTCTTGAAGGTCTGCGGATTTAGCACCATAATAATAATAATTTATTTGTTTGCAGTGAATGAGGAACATGCACTTTATAGAAAAACATACAAAGACTGCTGTTGCAGCAAGGAGATGAAGGGAGGTTAGCAGAGCTAAGCCCCCAGCCCAGTTAAAGGCAGACTAGAGGGCGTGTGCGTGCTGCTTAGAAGGGCAGGGCTCATGGAAAAAAAAGATTTCTGCCCCAGCTCGTTCAGCCCTGGTCAACAGCACTTTGTGTATTGATAAAGGTGTCAACCTTATGTTGTGTACTACTAAAAACATCAACAGTACTTTGCATTATGGGGAAGATGTCAACCCATGGTGTATACTATTTAAAACATCAACAGTTCTTTGTGTATTGATGAAGGTGTCAACCCCATGTTGTGTACTACTAAAACATCAACAGTACTTTGCATTATGGGTGTAACGCCCTGAACGTCTCAGGATCGTTTAACAGACACGATAATGAGAACCCAACCACTTGTGAAGGTTTACTTATTTTAATGAAGGCAAAAATAATACAAGGAATAAACAAAGGTTATAGTCACTGGAATCCTCCAGGCTAAGTACGTTACCAGCCCACAGCACGGATGGTCCTAGCAGTCCTCTGCATATACGCCGATCCCGGCGTATGCCAACAGAGGGCAGAAATGAAATGGCCGACAATGCCAATCGGTAGGCTGTGAGGGGCACGAAGAGTGTTGGGGAGAATCGAGGAGTCAGGGAAACACCCAGCCGGGGTCTCTACCTGAAGGGAGCAGCCGCTCAACCTCTTCCTCAGACTGCACCGGGACGCGGAGTCACCTCCTGGTGATGCGTCACCGATACCCCAATCACAAGCAAAGAAGACTGAACCGAGAGCAGCCGCTCGATCGATCCTGTGGACTTCCGAGTCTGTAACGCGGCAAACACCTCCTGGTGTGCGTTACAGCTGGCAGTCCCTGTATCTCTGGTCGGGCTGGGAGTTACGACTCCAACCAGCAAAAGCGCCACTGCGCTTTGACTCAGCCGAGTCAAAAAGCGAAGCTCAATGGTTATCCGGTAGAGCTTCCGGGTCCTTCACAGGTGACGATGGGGCAAGACACGGCCCAGGGAGTAACGACTCGACCTACCTCCGTTCTTGCCTTACTGGAGCACCACTCCGGAACACTGCTCTTCACTAAGCAGGTACGTCGGTGTAAACACAATATCCGACAGCGTTGTACCTCCCGGTTCCTCCCTTTATAGGGCGTGTTTTCCTTGAGTTATGTAACAGCTCTCCTGTTTACATAAGGGCGTGCTTTCCTTGAGTTATGTAACAGCTCTCCTGTTTACATAAGGGCGTGTTTTCCTTGAGTTATGTAACAGCTCTCCTGTTTACATAAGGGCGTGTTTTCCTTGAGTTATGTAACAGCTCTCCTGTTTACATAACCTCTCAACCGCTAAGCATCCTGGGAGATGTAGTCCGTTTTCGCTGGTTACCGTTTTCCTCCCCTCGCATGACAGGAATTCTTGACAGTACATCCTCCCTCTCAGCGGCTCCCCACGGGTCCAGCGCTGGCAGGAAAACGCCGATGGAACAAGGAGACCAAGCGCGAAGCATGAACCCCTTCAGCCGGTTCCCATGACTGCTCCTCCGGGCCATAGCCTTTCCATGCAACCAGGTACCACAGCTTCCCCCTGCGCCATTTGGACGCCCGTATGCCCGACACTTCATACTCCACCTCCGACTCCACGCATACCGGCCTAGGTGTCCCAGACGGCTTGGAGGGCGCTGGTTTGAGCAATAATACATGAAAGACAGGGTGTATCCGCAATGACTGGGGCAAGCACACCTTCACGTTCACGGGACCCATACACTTGGTAATTCGATAGGGGCCCATGTACTTGGGATGGAACACACTGTTCTTTCGAAACCTCATGTTTCTTGTGGATATCCAGACGTAGTCTCCAGTGCGGTACAGTGGCCCGGGCCTTCTCTTCCTGTCTGCCGCAGCCTTGTATCTTCTCTTGGCCTCTATTAGGACAGCCCTTGAGCGCATCAACGTGTCTTTTATGTGTGCCACCCTGTCCGCTGTGGCGGGAATCCTGTCCTCTCTGAACGGATGTAGAAATGGCAAGAACCTGGGATGTTGGCCATAGTTGCTATAGAACGGAGATGCCTGTGTGGAGCTGTGAGTGGCGTTGTTATAGGCTATCTCTGCAACCCATAGCAAGTCGACCCATTCTTCCCTGCCCTGGTCCACAAAACATCGCAGATACTGTTTGAGCGTTTGGTTCAGGCGCTCGGTTTGGCCGTCCATTTGAGGGTGGTAGCTGGTGGACAGGGCGGTCTTAACATGCAGCGCAGTGCACCAAGTCTTCCAGAATTGCGCAGTAAACTGCGACCCCCGGTCCGACACGATCACCCCAGGTAATCCATGCAGTCGTACCACATTCTTTAGGAGTAGTGACGCCAATTCCCCGGCCGTAGGGACTCTCTTGCAGGGGATGAAGTGCCCCATTTTCGTCAAGTAATCCACCACCACCAGTATTGCCGTCATCCCCTGGTCTACCGGTAGGCCCACCACGAAGTCCAGTGATATGCTATCCCATGGTCTATCCGGGGTCGGAAGTGGATGTAAGAGCCCTTGGGTTCGGCCATGGTCGGCCTTCATGGTAGCACACGTAGGACACTCCTGTCCCCACCTCCTGACATCCACTCTCATGGTTGGCCACCAGAAATGCCGTCCCATGCTAGCCACCGTTTTTTCAAAGCCCAAATGACCTGCGCATGGAGAGTCATGGCACCAGATGAATGCTTGTTTCCTTAGCCTAGGCGTGGGTATCAATAGGCACCTACCCTTCAGGGGTATCCCGTCCTTCAGCTGCCATTCTCTGTGACTGAGGAGCCACCTCCGCCATGCGAATGACCTGATCCCTCTCTTTATTCCCCTCAGGAAAGTATCCGGTTGGATAACCCCCAATACCATCCTCGGGGAAATGATGGAATGCTCGGTCGCAGGCAATGGTTCCTTAACTGCAGATTGACGGGACAGGGCGTCCGCCTTCCGGTTTTCCGTCCCCGGCCGATATGTGATGCGGAAGTTGAACCCCGCAAAGAAGATCATCCACCGCAGCTGTCTGGGAGAAAGGTGTCTTGTGGCCGTCATGAACTGTAGGTTCCGATGGTCCGTGTACACCGATACCACATGTCTTGCCCCCATCAACCAATGCCTCCATTCGGTGAAGGCGTCCTTGATTGCGAGAAGCTCCTTCTCCGCAATATGGTAGTTGCGTTCGGCGTCGTTGAGTTTGCGGGACATGTACGCAACGGGATGAAGCACCCCTGTGTCGTGGTTGCGTTGGGACAAGATAGCCCCCAGCGCCACATCCGATGCGTCCGCTTCCACCACGTAGGGGAGATCCGGATCGGGGTGAGCCAACACCGGCGCCTTACCAAAGGCGCTTTTCAGGGCCTCAAAGGCTTTGTTCGCTTCGGGGGACCAGACAAACTCCTTGGACTTCCTCAGTAGCTGTGTGATTGGGGCCACCAATCCTGAAAATCCATCTATAAAACGCCTGTAAAAGTTGGCGAAGCCAATGAAACTTTGGACGTCCTTCACGCTTTGGGGCACCGGCCATTCTTTCACCGCCTTGATCTTTCGTTCTGCCATCTCCTGTCCCTCTGGACTCAGCATCACTCCGAGGAATTCCACGGATGTGACGTGGAAGTCACACTTGCTGAGTTTACAAAACAGCATGTTTTCCCTCAGCTTTTGGAGCACAGCTTTGACGTGGTGTACGTGCACCTCCACACTGGACGAATAGATGAGGATGTCGTCGATATATACGACCACGTAGATATCCAACTCCTCTCTGAATACCTCATTCAAAAAGTACTGAGAGGCTGCCGGGGCGTTGCACAGACCGAACGGCATGACGAGGTACTCAAAAAGGCCAAACCTGGTCTTAAAGGCGGTCTTCCACTCGTCTCCGTCCCTCATGCGCACCAGATGGTATGCCCCTTTCAAATCCAACTTGGTGTAGATACGAGCTTTCTTGACCTGTTCCAGAAGTACACTGATGAGAGGCAAGGGGTACCGATTCTTTACGGTTATCGCATTCAATGCCCTAAAGTCCACACAGGCTCTCAGCTCCCCATTAGCCTTCGGGATGAAGAAGAGTGGCGAGGCGGCCGGAGACTTGGACGGGCGGATGAATCCTAGCTTGAGAAGTTTATCCAGGTACCCCCGGAGATGCACGTTTTCAGGCTCCGTCAGGGCATACAGCCTGCCGCTGGGAACGCTGGCCCCTGGCACCAGGTCGATCTGGCAGTCAAACTGTCTATGTGGTGGTAGCACTTCCGCCTTCACCTCATCAAATACATCCTCAAAACTGTGATAAGCCTGGGGGAGAGCCACATCTTTTTCTGCCGCTGTAGCCACCGTCTGACTCCCGCTCTCATCTGCGTCAAGGGATTCCGTTCTTATTCCACAATGCAGGATGCAATACGGTGACGTCAGTTCGATGCGATGTGTTGGCCAATCCACAGAGGGGTTGTGTTTCTGTAGCCACGGCAATCCCAATATGACGCCATATTGGGGCGCTCGGATGATGTTAAAATCGATTTGTTCCAAATGGTTCCTCCCACATCTCATCGGAAGGACCCCCGTGTGCTGCCCGATGGGCCCCGTCACCAATCGCCTTCCGTCTACAGCATAGACGTCTTCGGGTACAGCTTTGGGAAGAAGCACTAGCCCTAGCCTGCATGCCTCGTTGTGGTCCATAAACATGCCAGTGGCCCCTGAATCCACCATGGCCACAACGGGTATCCACTGGTCATGCACTCCCACGTGCACCGTGAGAAACAGGTGTCGTTGTCCCTTAGTGACCGAGTTGGAAAGTGAAGGGATGGATGAGTGACTCCGAGATGCCCCTTCTTTGGTCTGGGAGTCCTCTAGTTTTCCGCCGGTACGTCCACCACGGCTGTTACCGACCGGTTGGCCCGATAACGTGACGTCTTCGGTTTGGCAGGGCATTCACGTACGTAGTGGCCTTTTTTGCCACAATATAGGCACAATCCTTGTTTACGGCGTGACTCTTTCTCCGTGGCTGTGAGGCTCGCTCGTATTGCGCCGATGTCCATGGGTTCTCCCTTGGATGCGGTGGAAGGTTCAGGACTTCCCACTGTCACATATGATGGAAGGGAGTTTCCTTTTCTCCCATGATCCCCCTTTCTTTCACTTAGCCTATGTTCCAGCCGTAATACCAGGTTGATAAGGCCCTCACATGTCTTGGGTTGTGGGTCAATACGAGCCACCGCGTCCTTGAGCTCATCGCACAGCCCGTGATGAAAGAGCGCCGTCTGTTTAGCAACAGGCCACTTGGTTTCCGCAACCAGCCTTCGGAACGCGTTGAGATACTGCACCAGGTCGTTGGATCCCTGTCTCAACTCAAGCATTTCACGGTCCGCCGTGTACGAGTCAGCCCTTCTGTCGAAGACTTTCAGAATTCCTCGCGAAAAGCACCCCAATCACATAAGATGGGGTCGTCCCTGCTCACCAGAGGTACGGCCCATTGTGCCGCGTTTCCAGCCAAATAGGATATAAGGAAAGCCACACGAGCCTGACTCGTGGGGAACGCCCTTGGTTTGCACGATAAATGTAGCGCCACTTGTGTGAGGAATACCTGCACTGTGTTAGGATCCCCACTGTACCTCTCTGGTGTTGCCAAGGGGACGGCTACCGGCATTTCCACTACTACCGCAGGGGTCTGGTTCGTGAGGGAGGTGCTGGGCGTGAGCGGGTCCAATTGGATAGCATCCAGTCTGGCTTTTACATCGGCTGTTTCTTGCCTGGAGGCAGCCAATTCAATTTGCACGGTCGCTAAAGCAGCCAGCACATCAAGTGTTGCCATGTCTGTTATCGACCGGGAGACAGTTAGTGTTATTAAGGTCGGATATTTTGTAACGCCCTGAACGTCTCAGGATCGTTTAACAGACACGATAATGAGAACGCAACCACTTGTGAAGGTTTACTTATTTTAATGAAGGCAAAAATAATACAAGGAATAAACAAAGGTTATAGTCACTGGAATCCTCCAGGCTAAGTACGTTACCAGCCCACAGCACGGATGGTCCTAGCCGTCCTCTGCATATACGCCGATCCCGGCGTATGCCAACAGAGGGCAGAAATGAAATGGCCGACAATGCCAATCGGTAGGCTGTGAGGGGCACGAAGAGTGTTGGGGAGAATCGAGGAGTCAGGGAAACACCCAGCCGGGGTCTCTACCTGAAGGGAGCAGCCGCTCAACCTCTTCCTCAGACTGCACCGGGACGCGGAGTCACCTCCTGGTGATGCGTCACCGATACCCCAATCACAAGCAAAGAAGACTGAACCGAGAGGAGCCGCTCGATCGATCCTGTGGACTTCCGAGTCTGTAACGCGGCAAACACCTCCTGGTGTGCGTTACAGCTGGCAGTCCCTGTATCTCTGGTCGGGCTGGGAGTTACGACTCCAACCAGCAAAAGCGCCACTGCGCTTTGACTCAGCCGAGTCAAAAAGCGAAGCTCAATGGTTATCCGGTAGAGCTTCCGGGTCCTTCACAGGTGACGATGGGGCAAGACACGGCCCAGGGAGTAACGACTCGACCTACCTCCGTTCTTGCCTTACTGGAGCACCACTCCGGAACACTGCTCTTCACTAAGCAGGTACGTCGGTGTAAACACAATATCCGACAGCGTTGTACCTCCCGGTTCCTCCCTTTATAGGGCGTGTTTTCCTTGAGTTATGTAACAGCTCTCCTGTTTACATAAGGGCGTGCTTTCCTTGAGTTATGTAACAGCTCTCCTGTTTACATAAGGGCGTGTTTTCCTTGAGTTATGTAACAGCTCTCCTGTTTACATAAGGGCGTGTTTTCCTTGAGTTATGTAACAGCTCTCCTGTTTACATAAGGGCGTGTTTTCCTTGAGTTATGTAACAGCTCTCCTGTTTACATAACCTCTCAACCGCTAAGCATCCTGGGAGATGTAGTCCGTTTTCGCTGGTTACCGTTTTCCTCCCCTCGCATGACAGGAATTCTTGACAATGGGGAAGATGTCAACCCCATGGTGTTTACTACTAAAAACATCAACAGTTCTTTGTATATTGAGGAAGGTGTCAACCCCATGGTATGTACTACTAAAAACATCAAATGTTCTTTGGATAGTGAGGAAGGTGTCAACCCCATGGTGTGTACTACTAAAAACATCAACAGTTATTTGTGTATTGATGAAGGTGTCAACCCCATCTTGTGTACTACTAAAAACATCAACAGTTATTTGTATATTGAGGAAGGTGTCAACCCCATGTTGTGTACTACTAAAAACATTGCAAAAATCAATAAAGAATGGACCACTTGTCCTGTGTAGCCAGGGTCTTTTTAGTGTTGGTTCCGTCATAAAAAACCCTCATAACTGTACACAGGTGGAAATGGCGGTATATACTGATTCACCGCTTAAGTGTACTAGTACAGCATCATCATAGGGTCTTTTGTTTGTATGTATGCTAACCTCCACCAAGAGGAAGACCAACTGGTTTTACAGTAGCGTCCAGGCATGAAAAGTAAAAATAAAAAGAGGGTGTGATTGTGCTCAGGTATAGTGAGGTTAAAATTCTCTATATCATTTTTTCTGAAGAATCTTTATTTGGAGAATGTTGATAAGAGAAGTTAAAAATTAGAGTGCGGATATAGACCGAGTTACTGGTCTACCGTACTTTCAAGGGTCATGGGTCAACATGTTTCAGCCTTCTGTTGTAGTCTAAAGGCTTTCGTCAGGACCGAATTTAATAAAAGAGACGCGTTGTGGCTCCTGATATCGTGGATGTTATCCACTTGTTTTCTAAGAAGTCAGATCCGTAGTATCTGTACCTAATGGAGAAAGGAAAAAACAAATATGTTTGGATGATCCTATTCTTTTGAACTTCCTGTATAAATCATACACTATGCCTTATGTGACTCACTTGTGGGGCTACTGTTATGATCAACATGTAGTAAGGTTGATAACTGCGTGATCTTATTGGGTCACTCAGGTTGTCTAATTCTGGGGAAATGGCGCAAAATGAAGGGAGTCTGGCTACATAAAGGAAGAGGAACTTGGATGGGAATTAAAGTTAAAATAATACCCATTAGAAAAAGCAGGGGCGCTCTATCTTATACACTGTAGCGCCTTAATATCGTAGGCTCTAAATGTTCAGGGCGTATTCGTAATGGCCTAAAAGGCGCGGTTGGTAAAAATGAGGGACATTGCGAGTTAGCCGCGTCTTGGATCATGTGTGCGGGAACTCGTAAGGTGTTGGCCCAAAATTCTAATTTTAGATTAACATCGGTGGCCCTATTCTCATGTGGTCACCAGTCTGTTCTAATTCAAATGGTCGCTAGATGGAAGTCGTATCATAGTGGTATTCCCATGCGGTCATGCTGTTTGAAAGTAGTTCGCTGTCGATGTCGTGTTTTACAGAAATACACGACAGAAAGAAAATACATCGTTACCTTGCAGATGCGTGATATTAACTTCCTCGGGGTACCGAACGGCACATTCGGAACTTAGTTCTGGAACACTAAAATAAAATAGGAGGATACATGAGAGGTTAGAGGCGCCTTACTTTGTGTGGAGACCCGTATTCCTGATGGCGGCCATCTTAGCTTACCGATTCCGTCAAGTCATTTGCTTGTTCTGGCTCTGTTCGCGGTAACCCCCGGTGACACGGGACCGCTTAGAGCTCGGATTTACATAGTCTAGGAAACCGGTGTTGAGAGAGAAGAAAGACTCATGAAGTATTTGCAGTTGGCAGCGGTGGTTGGCATAAGTCACGGGCCCAAATAGAGATAAACTATGTTAATCAATTATTAATCGTATTGTTTCTTCTGTGGTGCCAGTTCGGTTAAAGTGCTTGTGATGTGAATACTATATTAGTTCTTTTGATGGGTAAGCGAAGGCAGTTATTAGTTAACGAAAGGCAATTGCAGTTAGTCAGTTCGTGATAGGGCAATTTAGGGAGTACTCTCCTACATATGGATGTAATGTGGTATTGTTCCTAAGATGTGTTGGCATGGTATCTGATGACCGCAACATAAGGGAACATGTATAGCAATACAAGTATTCTATAACTGTGTGTCAGAGGACTGGATCTCAGTTTCCAAGTTGCCTTATGCCAGTGTGTGCCATGGGATATTATCGTTCAAACCTCTTTTGTCAGTCTCCAGACGATAAAGCCAACGTTGTTCCTTTTCAAAGAGAACTCATTCGGCATGGTTACCTTTGATCCGTAAACTTTCCAGGATTACCCAATTAAGATCGCTGGCATTATGGTTGTTTTCTATATAATGTCTGCTCATCTTGGTGGTTAATCTTTTGCAATTCACATTGCTTTTGTGTTCACTTATGCGTTGTTTTAATTTGCGGCATGTCATCCCAATGTATCTTAGGTCACAGGGACAGACAATCATGTAAATCACATGTGTAGTATTACAGTTTGTGTGTTGATGTAATGTCCAAGTGAGGTTTGGGAGGAGTTGAATGGTTTTAGTAATTTTGGTCAGATTACATACTGAGCATGTACCGCATGGATAGTGTCCTAGGATTGGTTCGAGGTTCCATGCTGAAGTGATGGTTTCTCTGGTTGTGTTAGGTGCCGGTCTCGTGTTCACTAAATAGTCTTTGATGTTCCTAGTTCTTCTGTTTGCAAATCTGGGTTTGGGCCATTGTAATGTATTCGATGTTAGAATCCTCCAATTTCTATTGACGATTTTCTTCACTGTGTTCGTTATTGTGTTGTATGTAGTGACACAGGTCAGTAGGTCTTCTGGTTCTTCTCGTGTAGTCATTTGTAGGAGATTTTCTCTGGGCTGATTGCGGGCTCTTTTTTGGCACTTACTGATGGTTTTTATTGGATAGTCTCTCCTTGCCAGTTTGTCTCCCAGTTCTTTCGCTTGTGTCTTGTAATCCTTAAGATTACTGCAGTTCTTTTCTGGCGTAGAAATTGACTGTATGGTAGATTATCTCTTAAAGGACGGGGTGAAAACTGTTGTATGATAGTATGCTGTTCTTTGCTGTAGGTTTATAGTATGTCTTAGTCTGTAGAGTGTTGTTTTCCGTGTAGACTGTGACATCCAGAAAGTCAAGTTGTCTCCTGTCAGATGTACACGTAAACTTCAGGCATTCGTCTCTGGTGTTTATCCATCCTAAGAATTCTTGTAGTGCTGCCTTGCTGTCCTCCCAGATCATAATGACGTCATCAATATAACGTCGCCAGAATCTTACTTTTGTAAGATTGGGGTTCTGTATGTGTTGTTGTTCGAAATCACTCACATACAGTCCCGCCACACTCGGAGCGAATGTGCTTCCCATAGAAGTTCCGTGGCGTTGTTTGAAGAGGGTACCTTCGTACTCAAAATAATTTTCGGTGAGAGCTAACCTGCAGCATTCTAACACAAAATGTCTTGGTGTACTATAGTTCCAAATTTCCGAAAATAAGATGTTTTCCAAAGTGTTCAGTGTCTTCTGTTGTGGGAGGCTGGTATATAGGCTCTCTACATCCAGTCCTACCAGGTACATGGTGTTCTCATCATAGTCTTGGCCTATTAGTTGACTCAAAAGGTCTTGTGTGTCTTTCAAGTATGTGGGTGTGTTCTGTACCAAGGGTTTGAGGAACTGGTCGGCGAACGAGTTCTCTTTGAAAAGGAACAACGTTGGATTTATCGTCTGGAGACTGACAAAAGAGGTTTGAACGATAATATCCCGTGGCACACACTGGCATAAGGCAACTCGGAAACTGAGATCCAGTCCTCTGACACACAGTTATAGAATACTTGTATTGCTATACATGTTCCCTTATGTTGCGGTCATCAGATACCATGCCAACACATCTTAGGAACAATACCACATTACATCCATATGTAGGAGAGGACTCCCTAAATTGCCCTATCACGAACTGACTAACTGCAATTGCCTTTCGTTAACTAATAACTGCCTTCGCTTACCCATCAAAAGAACTAACATAGTATTCACATCACAAGCACTTTAACCGAACTGGCACCACAGAAGAAACACTACGATTAATAATTGATTAACATAGTTTATCTCTATTTGGGCCCGTGACTTATGCCAACCACTGTTGCCAACCGCAAATACTTCATGAGTCTTTCTTCTATCTCAACACCGGTTCCCTAGACACTATGTAAATCCGAGCTCTAAGCGGTCCCGCGTCACCGGGGGTTACCGCGAACAGAGCCAGAACAAGCAAATGACTTGACGGAATCGGTAAGCTACGATGGCCGCCGTCAGGAATACGGGTCTCCACACAAAGTAAGGCGCCTCTAACCTCTCATGTATCCTCCTATTTTATTTTATTGTTCCAGAACTAAGTTCCGAATGTGCCGTTCGGTACCCCGAGGAAGTTAATATCATGCATCTGCAAGGTAACGATGTATTTTCTTTCTGTCATGTATTTCTGTAAAACACGACATCGACAGCGAACTACTTTCAAACAGCATGACCGCATGGGAATACCACTATGATACGACTTCCATCTAGCGACCATTTGAATGAGAACAGACTGGTGACCACATGAGAATAGGGCCACCGATGTTAATCTAAAATTAGAATTTTGGGCCAACACCTTACGAGATCCCGCACACATGATCCAAGACGCGGCTAACTCGCAATGACCCTCATTTTTACCAACCGCGCCTTTTAGGCCATTACGAATACGCCCTGAACATTTAGAGCCTACGATATTAAGGCGCTACAGTGTATAAGATAGAGCGCCCCTGCTTTTTCTAATGGGTATTATTTTAACTTTAATTCACATCCAAGTTCCTCTTCCTTTATGTAGCCAGACTCCCTTCATTTTGCGCCATTTCCCCAGAATTAGACAACCTGAGTGACCCAATAAGATCACGCAGTTATCAACCTTACTACATGTTGATCATAACAGTAGCCCCACAAGTGAGTCACTTAAGGCATAGTGTATGATTTATACAGGAAGTTCAAAAGAATAGGATCATCCAAACGTATTTGTTTTTTCCTTTCTCCATTAGGTACAGATACTACGGATCTGACTTCTTAGAAAACAAGTGGATAACATCCACGATATCGTGAGCCACAACGCGGCTCTTTTATTAAATTCGGTCCTGACGAAAGCCTTTAGACTACAACAGAAGGCTGAAACATGTTGACCCATGACCCTTGAAAGTACGGTAGACCAGTAACTCGGTCTATATCCGCACTCTGATTTTTAACTTCTCTTACCAACATTCTCCAAATAAAGATTCTTCTGAAAAAATGATAAAGAGAATTTTAACCTCACTATACCTGAGCACAATCACACCCTGTTTTTATTTTTACTTTTCATGCCTGGACGCTACTGTAAAACCAGTTGGTCTTCCTCCTGGTGGAGGTCAGCATACATACAAACAAAAGACCCTATGATGATGCTGTACTAGTACACTTAAGCGGTGAATCAGTATATACCGCCATTTCCACCTGTGTACAGTTATGAGGGTTTTTTATAACGGAACCAACACTAAAAAGACCCTGACTACACAGGACAAGTGGTCCATTCTTTATTGATTTTTGCATTAATAATTGGAAGCCGAATGGATCACAGCTTCTTCTTCCCCCCTCATTGATTATTATATTTACTAAAAACATTAACAGCACTTTGTGTATTGATGAATGTGTCAGCTCCATGGTGTGTACTAGTAAAAACATCAACAGTTCTTTGTATATTGAGGATGGTGTCAACCCCATGTTGTGTACTACTAAAAACATCAATACGTTGCATATTGTTAAAGGCATCAATGACATTTTGCATACTGCGGAAGGTGTCAACACTACCTGTCATACCTCAAGGTGCCATGGGTGTCAACATCACACGCTGAAGATGTCAAGAGCAAGGTGTATTCTAGCTGAACTATAAATGGCACTTAGCACACTGCTGAAGGAGCCAGCTCACTCTGCTTGCTATCTTACGGTAATAACTGCATGCATCATACAGCTGCAGCTGTACATACTGCTAAAGGAGTCAACAGCATGGTTCTTAGTAGCTGACAGTGTCAACAGCACTTTGTGCACACTTAAAGGTGTCAACAGTACTTTAGATACCAGTTGAAGGTATCAACTGTACTTTGCATGCTAGCTAAAGGTGTCACACATAATATAGCAGCATGTCATAGTTATGAACACAACTGTCATACCATCAACATGAGAGTACAACATACGCCTGAAGGTATCTTAGCGCTAGGTCTGTATGAAAAGTAGGAACAGAAGATATTACAGAAAAAGCAAAACAGATACGTAGAACCTGCAAGAAACATAAATAAGAGGGTCACTAACATATTTAATGAGATTAAAGTCTAATGAAAACGACCAAGGGCATCCGCCTGGCGCTCAGCCAGGTGACAATAGTGTGTCAGGTGGGAAGTAAGGACCAAGTAGACCCAATCGTTTGAAGCTACGCAAAGTAGGCAAAAATGTAAAACCTGAATGCAGAACATCAATGTGGGATCAGCTTAAACATATGTGTTTCTGATGAGATTAATTGCCACAATTCTTTTGCTGTATACTGCTCAGGTTTTATAGGAGTATACCCCGTCTGCAATGCTAATTACTAACAAAATATAAGAGGTGAACCGTTCTTTGCAGAAATGACCGTATCAGGTCTCTGTTTTTCAGACGGAGAAGCCCCATGCATGGTGACAAATATGCATCCCTGCCCCGAGTTCCGCAGATGCATCAATATCTCGATCCCTGGTACTGACTTTTGGTCATGGGCAAACATGACTCAAGCATGTGCACCACAACCCAAGGCCTGTCTTAAGGTAATGAGGTCTGCTTAGACCTGGAGAAGCTCACCAAGTGTTACCCTCATGAAGGCAGATGGCTGTTGCCCTTAACAGAAGTTAAGTGATACAAGGGCAGTGGTGGCAGCATAATCATTATGTGTTTTGTAGGATCAGTAATGTAAATATACCTTTTACCTGTGTTACTGGAGTGGGGAAGGGTGCGGTGCAAGCTATTGCTCCTGGACTCTTAAGGACCACAGTTGGGGTAAGGTGGAAGAAGTGCTGTAGGTCAGTGTACAAATCGGCGAGCTCAAGCCAGACTTTGAGATGCATCGCTAGTACAGGCAGCACCTGGAAGCACCTCCTCTAATTCCACCAGAGACACATAGTATAGTGTGGGGGAGGGGAGGAGGGAACAACAGCCTGGAGACCTACTATGACAAGCACAAATGCACTAGTCTTGGGAGACAACTTGTGCTGATTATTTTTGTATGCTGCGCTTAACATGTATAATAAGTACTGCTTTTTACACTAAGCATCAGTATTGGACTGGACAATCACCTTAATAGGGTTCTACGGTTATTACGAGTTATGAACCCTCACATAGCTGGCACCTACCTCTCCTTGAAATACCATTGACTGCTCGATTCATGCTACCACTGAGAGTCGAGTGCTGAAGGGGCATTACTTGGCCCAGCTGCTCAAGAGCCATAGTAGGTTGGACCCTGGGGCCTCAGCAGTAAAAGACCACAACCGCCAAAAGTTGAGGCCAGTAGCTCACACTTCCCATGGTCCTCTTAAAGAGGTTATGTCATCCCATTTCTACATTAGTGCGGTTTCAAATGCAGCATGCACTATTACTTCCAAACCTCAGACGAAATCACTGTGCTCAGCTAAATGTTGCAACATGACTAATATGTCTTCTGACAGAGATGTGTCCCCTCCTACTTCATAGTGATGCTATGGATATTATGTTTATATACTACCTTAATTAATGAGGAAGAGGAGATGCTATCGGACAAGCAGCCTGAAGGAACAAGATACCGAAGCCCATCTGGTCTGAAGTACCTATGCAGGTGGTAGTACAGGACTTGGCAACAAGGCAGCCTCGAGCTACAAGTCAATATGAAGGTTTAAACTAATTGATTAGGGATGTGTGCCACACCATGCTTGAGGTGTACATTCCATTCATTCTAATAGCACTCATTATGGTGACCTCCCTAACACACATGGGTATTAGAATATTACATATTAAATGATAAATATCATGCAATGCCAATAGGTCTTTCTTCTAGTTCGCGGCGGCCCAGGGTTTGCTTCCTCATCTGCTCCTATGCTGTACCAGATTCTATGAAAGCTCTCTTGTATTCCTAACATTCCCAAACATCTTGAGTCTAACCCAAGGGAGGAAGTGGGATGTCCCTCTCTTTGGTTCTTTTCTCCGCAGAGGGCAAGGGTACGTATTTGCCTTTGGTGACTTAAGATAGACGGGTGGACTACCAAACTAATGCACATAGGAGGGATTCTTCTGATAAAATCCCGATGAGCCAGGCAGAGTTCATTCTACCAAATCATCTGTTTTGGTTAATCTGTACAGAATTCATCAGACATTAGAGCCTGAGAAGAGTACAAACAAGCCTGAATACTAAGGGCCAGATGTGCGAACACATTTTCCCATAGACACAGAATGGGTAAAACTGTTTGATACATCTGGTCCTAAGTTCTTTACCCACTGCAGCTGTGGATTTGTCCTTACAGTGAGTGCACTATGGCTGTTATTCACATACTATATCTTGGAAGGGAGTCTTGTGCAAACAGTGGATGGCTCACATAGGTTACGGGAAGAAATAAAGAATATTTTAATGTAGTTTGAACTGGTGAAAACATGAGGAAACCGCCACTTTCATATGATGCCTTGAAGCGGGACCACGCCCACTAGCCCTTGGCACACAAACACCTCTCCGAATTATCGTGGGGTGTACAGTAACACAACAGAGTGCCAACCGATGTGGCAAGTGCTCTTCCCCAAATCGCTAAACATTGGAAAGTCTTCTACTCGCGTATGAGCAAGAGCAACGAACACGAGAACAATATTGATCACATGACCGGAAATGGACTTGAACCGGCCGAGCCCCGGGGGATATAACAAGTGTTCAAACAGAGTAAATCACCAGCCAGGTGGAGTGGGCAAGTAACTAGGTTTGCCGCGGGCAAGACCAAGACAGTATCGAGGCACTCAGAGAAGGTTTACCAGTGGGAACTGGGACCAGTAGGAGTACAAGAGAAATGCCCTTGGTGAGCAAATAGAGCTGACACATTTTCTGCCGCTAGTCTGCTCCATGAGTGGACCTGGGGCCTGGTCTAGTTTTGTCTGTGGGCCAGGAAAAAAGGATTAATAGGAAGCAAAATATTAAAATTAGAAAATGATTGGTCCATTATAAATGTTAGATGCTCTCAACCTTTACAAGATTTTGTGGTGCAAATAAAAGATCAAAAACTTGTAATGTCTGCTTTGTTTTGTCTAGGTACGTGCTTTAATTGGCTTGCATGTTCGACTGTGACCTTGAGCCTTCGCGTCCTGTAATTCTAAAGAGCAGTCTCTATCATGAACGGCCTCCTAGACGTGTATGGCGGCTGCCTTTATCTAATGTGTGGACTGCAGCTGCTTCTTTGTCGTTCCTGAGTGGACCTTATAGAGCATTTACAATGGATGCTTATAACAAGTGCCAGTTCTGAGCCACTCCTATGTCTTTTCTGGCTGGACTCAATAGGGCTTCTATTCAGTAGTCCGTATGCAGTGGGAAACAGCCATTACAACAAATTGGGACAACGCATGCCATCACAACACAAGTACCATCATATCACAATGCCATTACAACACATATGCCTTTAATTTTAAGTTTTGGTATGGGTTTTGGGGTGCCAAGGGTAATTTTAAGTTTTAGGGTGGTTATGGGTTTTTGGGTGCCAAGAGTTATTTTACGTTTTAGACTGGGTATGGGTTTTGGAGTGCCAAGGGTATTTTTAAGGTTCAGTGTGGATTTGGGTTTTGGGGTGCCAAGGGTAATTTTAGGGTTCAGGGTGGGTATGTGTTTTGGGGTGCCAAGGGTACTTTTAGTGTTCAGGGTCGTTTTGGGGTGCCAAGTGGGATTTTAGGGTTCAGGGTGGGTATGGGTTTTGGGGTGGGAAGGGTAATTTAGGGTTTAGAGGGTTATGGGTATTGGGGTGGTAAGAGTAATTGTAGAATTTGAAGGGATGTTAAAAAAAAATATATGCACTATATATATATATATATATACACGCACATATACATACACACACATATACACATATATACCATTACTTACCTTAACCACTTTTACCAAGTCTATGCCTATACCAAGCATGCCTTTGCATTGTAATGGCATGCGTGGTAAAGGCATATGCGTGGTAAAAGTGTGTGTTGCAATGGTAACGTGTTGTAACAGCACTTGCGTTGTTACAACAGCGTTGTAATGGCATGTGTTGTGTTGGCAGGTGATGTACCGTAATATATTCGTATCCATTGCATGCCCGTGGATCACATGCATCTCACTCCTGGCAAAACGTATAGACCCTTTACTGTTTTCACCTGTAACTCATACACTCTGCGAGATGCTCCACTCTCACTTCTGCGTAGTCCCAAAAGGATATGTCTATGGTTCTCCTGTGCATACATGAGGAGATGTGTGTACATTTTAGAGGCATAGTATGTTACATGGCTGCATGAATTATATTATACTTAGGGCTCCCGGTTTTATGGTATTTATTTTTTTGCTATTTCCGTCTGTATTTATCCATATTTATTTTTCGGGCATTTTTTTCTGTATTTATCCACATTTATTTTTGCCACAAGCAAAAGACGACGCTACAGCTAGTATTTTTCCACATTTATTTAAATTGACAATGCACACATGCGCTCAGTTGTTATTGGTCAACACTATACATTCACCTGAAAACTTTGCCATTTGCAAAATGTCCCAAATATGCTTAAAAGTGCTATCACAAGCCATTTGTCTCAGAGCCTTGCAGTTTCTGTCATCGGCAGAGTGCCACATCCTTTCCCCCACTGAACATCATACTGCCCCACAGAGAGAAACTCACACTGACTTCAACTGCAACCCAATTGTGCCCCACTAGCGCTAAAAGCTGTCCCTGGCCATCACTATGAGGATTGATGTTTTGTGTGTGCAGAAGAGAACAAGCATTTGCAATGCAATAGGTCTCGCAGTTACGCTAGTTTAAGCTATTGGCATTGTAAATGACAATGCCTTTTATTTATCTGTTTGTTTTAAAAACCAAAACATAAATAAAAGGCATTGTCATTTACAATGCCAATAGCTCAAACTCAAGTAAATGCAAGACCTATTGCATTGCAAATGCTTGTTTTTTTAAGTGAGTGCTTGAAGTAGGAGGACAGAAAAACAGACGCAACAAAGAACAAGCATTTGCAATGCAATAGGTCTCGCATTTACGCGAGTTTGAGCTATTGACATTGCAAATAATAATGTCTTTTATTTTTGTTTTCGTTTTTAAAACATAAATAAAAGGCATAGTCATTTACAATGCCAATAGCTTAAACTAGCGTAACTGCGAGACCTATTGCATTCAAAATGCTTGTTTATTACTCCTTTGTCTGCCCTTAGCATGTTCCAGGGAGACTGGCAAGCTTCTTGTAACACTACTTGAATAGAAAATGTGGTGCGTCTTGGCTGTTCCAAGTCTGTTGCTAAAGATTTGCCATGCCCTGTGACGTAAGAAGATGCACCGTACAAGACAGCATTGTGCCCTATGTCCGAAATGATTAATGCCACCCTGGAAAATTAACAAAGAGTCCATTTAAACTGCTTCCATGCTGCTGCAGGGACTCCTAATGCAACAGCAGCGAGACCCCCCCAAGGATGTTGTGATGTATTAATGTGTAGAAAAATAAGCTTTAAAAAAGATGCACAATTGGCGCTTCTGTGTAAATCCTGTGTTGCTTTTTACCCCAAGCAACATACACGAGTTTGTGAAGCCTGAATTTTAGTAGGCGAGGGGGGAGGCAGGGTGTGTAAAGATTTGCAGATAGTGTCATGAGGTTTGGTTTTACGACGGAAGTGAAGGCCTGGTGACCTGGGGTGGAAAGTGGGGATGAATTGAATGGGAGGCGGTTGCATTGAGTTGGGGCGAGTGCAGGGTGGTAGCCACGCTCAGTAGGATTTGGAGGAATGTATGGGGTGGGGGGGATTGTTTGTAGTGTTGAGGAAGGGGGAGCCATGGTTTGAATGGAAGGCTGAATGATGTAGGGTGTAACTAGAAACACCTAAGTGGTGCTATTAGAAGCGCTGTCTCCAAAGCGGAGGATGTCCAACGTGAGTTTAAGAGGGCCGCACTGCGCCAGACGGCTGCTTCTATGTGTCAGAACATGTATTCACCCACAGCGCTCCTGTTTCGAGTTCCCTCCCGGCTCACAGCCCGGTCTGCTGCCTGCATTCCCACACCCCCCGTCCCCTCTCGAGATGCCCAGCAGCAGGGCAGCCCAGTGCTCCAGATCACACTGAACAGAGACATATCTAATAACACCAGTCTCTGCCCCCGCATACATCCACCATCAGTCACATTACACACACACACACCAGTGACTGCTGCTCTCATGGACATGACATCACAGAACAGGGTAGCTGATGTACCCACACGAGTAGAGGGACCACGAGACAGGGAGGAAAGTTATAGATTGCTGTCTAGAAAGGGGGTGGGGGGCACTTTTTATATCCACCTGTGAAGCACCGGCTCTGCATCCCCAGAGGCAGCTGCCGCCTCCCAGACCCGCTAATTCCATCAGGGAGTGGAGTCCCACCCTGTCACCAAATGCTCCATGCTGTAATTGTGCTCACAACATGGTGCAAGAGCCACAACTCACACAACAATGGTGTGAATAGAGGCTCCTAATCTGACTCTGGGAGGGGCTCTAAAAGGGGCGAAATAACAACAAAGCCTCATTAACAAATAAATGGTCTTTCAAAGACCTGTGAAGTACTCGGGTGTGGCTGGCAGCTCTGTGTGTGCCCGGGAATCTTTCTCAGCCCGGGCTGACACCTCTTAACCCTGGAGGGGGAGACACCAGACGGCAGCACAGCAACATGTACTAGTATTTTCACGTTTTTTATATATAAATACAGATAAAGGAAAACTTGTTTTCCGTCTGTATTTATATATAAAAATCCGTAACAACGGAAAACCGGGAGCCCTAATTATACTTTACCCAAAGTGCAAATGGGAGAACGGGCGCACTCTTTGGAAACGAGAGGGAACGCCCTAAAACTGAGCAACGTCTGTGACTATGGACTGGGGAGCTGTGGGGGCTGGGAGGGTACCTCCCCTCAGCCCGTCCCTGAAGCCATGCTGCACGTCAACCAAATTTCCTTGAAGCCCTATATCTGGAGGAGCAAATTCTGGGGGGCCCCATCTCTTTGTTTTCTTATTTAATTGTGCTCATTAAATTGTTTGGCCTCTACTAAAATCAATCTGTTTGCCAAGCCAAGGGAGCTAAGAGTGTAGGGGAAAGAGGGAGATACTATTTTATGTTAATGTTCCTTCGGGTTCTGCTGACTTGAAAACCAAACCGGTTTTAGGAGAGACCCAACACATGAAAGGCTGCAATTAAATGACTGGCTAAAAACAAAGACATCTTGGAGACCCCAGAGAGTTTCCTCTTGTGGCATGTTTTCAGGCAGACATGTTCAGTCACTGTGTTTGATCTTCAGTCTGGGAAAATATTCCAGACAGAAAAACACACCTTTGCATCTTATGTTTGTGTGAGTGTATAATGTTGGTTTCATCCAAGGCGTGATAAGCGTATTTACTGAACTATATACACCATCCCTAACTGAATAACATTATTTGAACTACTGAAATCAGAGCCTTGGTGTGGGACATTGAGGAGAAGAAAAAGATTTAACCCTAAAGTCACTGAACTCTGCTCTATGCAATCCTGCGCTCAAATCGCGGCTCCCCCACCTGGCCAAATTGTGTGATCCCCGGCACATCACTTAATTACACTATTAATCATTTCCCATAACCATCCGGTTTGAGAGCACATAAACAAAGTAGGTCGCACACTGCTCGTCATATCAGCAAATAGCCCCATTGAACTCTGGATAATGTAGTAGCAACGGTGAGTACGCCTATGCCACGGTTTGAGAGCACATTGAAGTGAACACAAGACACGACCTGTGCTCTACAAAAACCTCACTTATGTATAGTTAATGTAAAATAATTTTGCTTCACATTTAATGACAATATTATCTATCTAAATAGAAGACATGAGAAAGTGAGACATTTTGGGCAACGTGTGGAAATGTCGTTAGGGCATAGGGTATTCCTGTTACATTTAATTTTAATAAATGTCACTCAATTCAGCGATATTACCGCACGCACATAATTGAGACAGCGACAAATGTTGAAAAATGTTTTTTTAAATGCTGAAAAGTATATTTTCTATTTGAAAGCCGTCATATATTTTGTTCGTGATATCGCTGCCTGATTACCTCTTTTGATAGCTCAGCAGGTGCTTTGGAAGCAAACCAAGCCCGTGGCTCGGATATTCCAAGGCTGTTCCTGACCCCACTAGAAATCTACCTCGACCTGCTGACTAAACGAGTCAAAGCGCTGGGAAATTCCCCCTTTTTACCTCCTTGGCGTGACCAAAGAACCAGTGTTTGGGGGGTCCGGGGAAACTTGCAAAACCTGCCGCCAGCCTCCTATTTCGAAGATAGAGCGTGACCGCTTTCAGCAACAACCCGGCGACGCACAGCAAGGCAGCGCCCTGAAACACCCCGCTCACGTCCAGCGACATCCCGAGGGCGTACAGTGCGGACGCCATGTGGTTGCTCCTTTCTCTCAGTTCTGTTTCCACCTGCTTGCCCCGGCATTGCGCATCACTTGGGCGAGAACAGGGCCAATGGCAGGGACGAGCTTGAGTCACACCTCTGTCGGCATGTCATTCATATAGTTCTCGCTAACCTAAAGGATTCTAGGCGAAGACACAGCGCCACCTACTGGAATTTTCAACACTAAACTATACAATAATAACGAAAGAGCACGTTTGTAGCTCACCATTTAAAAATGTTGTCGCACATTTCTTTATCAGAGTTAATGCCTGTGCGTTTTACAGATATATGCATGTGGGAGACAGAACACACGTGAGCACGTATTATTTTGGAAATCTGGGGGGAAATGTTGTTTTAACACGTACCAACCCTAGCAAACCAGTAATTATACCACTACAGTCCTACATGCACCCCAAGAAGCAATCTACGGTTGGCTATGTGAAATCAATGCTCCGCTCCAGTCTTTACAAAGGCCCTCGAAGAAGGTGAAGGCCCTGCAGACAAGCACAGTCAGAAAGCCCACCAGAAGCCCACTGGTAAGGCAGAAAGAAGAGATACTACGCCACAGCGTATCACGGAGCCATCATCCATACAAAGCAAAAACTATATCAGCAGCAACAGCCAGGTACGAAGAATCGCCAAAGGCAGTGTTGAGGGTCTCAAGTTGGCAATGGTTTGCACCTTTGTCCAAATAGGGACCCTTGCTTCTAGTCAGGGTAAGGGGGATACACTCCTAAAATAACCCCTGCTCACCCCTTTGGTAGCTTGGCACGAGCAGACGGGAATCACCCATTACAACGACTCCTTATTTACGCGCTGCCATCGCAACGCGGTTTTAACATCGCGGGAGCCTTAACACCGCAGGGTTTTAGATCGCGGCCACATTTACTTCGGTGACGGTTACCGCGCATGCTTTTAGATCGTTTTGAACATCGAACATTTACTTCGGTAACGTTTGCTTCGCGCATGCTTTTAGATCGCACACACCACCCCCAAAAACGGCATTAAAGGGCAAACACAGTAGGGGGAGCCCCCCATGCACCCCCCACCATCCCCCCGGCATTAAAGGGCAAATGCATAAGAGGCACCCCCACGCACCCCCCCACCCCCCCATAAAAACATAAGAGGCACCCCCACACCCCCCCAAAAAAACGGCATTCAAGGGCAAACGCATAAGTGGCCCCCCACACGCAACCCCCCACCCCCCAAAACCAATTGGCAACCTTTTACAAGCGCCATTAAAGGTGCAAAAATCACGCACATGACACGCACATTACAAACGTATAATAGGCCCTTTTAACGCTTAACAGCCCCCCCACGCATCCCCCCCACCCCCCCAAAACAATGGGCAACCTTTTACGAGCGCCATTAAATGGCAAAAATAACGCACATTAAAAACGCATAATAGGCCCTTTTACGAGCCCCCCCAAAAAAAACCACCCCCAAGAAAGGCGCACAAATGGCGGCTTGTACGGCCCATCCCCCACCCCACCCATGGCTAATTTGGGTGGGGGGATGGGTGGGTGGATGGATGGATGGGTGGATGGATGGATGGGTAAATGCATGATGGATGGTGGGTGGTGGATGGATGGATGATGGATGGATGGATGGGGGCATGGATGGATGGATGGATGGGTGGTGGATGGATGGATGGGTGAGTGGGTGGATGGATGGATGGGGGCATGGATGGATGGATGGATGGGTGGTGGATGGTCAAATTGCGACAGGGTGCTGGATGGATGGATGGGTGGTGGATGGATGGATGGATGGATGGGTGGGTGGATGGATGGATGGGGGCATGGATGGATGGGGGCATGGATGGATGGATGGATGGATGGGTGGTGGATGGATGGATGGATGGGGGCATGGATGGATGGATGGGTGGTGGATGGATGGATGGGGCATGGATGGATGGGTGGAGGATGGATGGATGGGTGGTGGATGGATGGATGGATGAGGGCATGGATGGATGGATGGGTGGTGGATGGATGGATGGGTGAGTGGGTGGATGGATGGATGGATGGGGGCATGGATGGATGATGGGCAGTGGATGGATTGATGGATGGGGGCATTGATGTATTGATGGATGGGTGGTGGATGGATGGATGGGTGAGTGGGTGGATGGATGGATGGGGGCATGGATGGATGGGTGGTGGATGGTCAAATTGTGACAGGGTGCTGGATGGATGGATGGATGGGTGGATGGATGGGTGGGTGGGTGGATGGATGGATGGGGGCATGGATGGATGGATGGAGGATGGGTGGATGGATGGGTGAGTGGGTGGATGGATGGATGGGGCATGGATGGATGGATGGATGAGTGGTGGATGGTCAAATTGCGACAGGGTGCCGGATGGATGGGTGGTGGATGGGTGGTGGATGGATGGATGGATGGATGGGTGGGTGGGTGGATGGATGGGTGGTGGATGGATGGATGGGGCATGGATGGATGGATGGATGGGTGGTGGATGGATGGATGGATGGGGGCATGGATGGGTGGAGGATGGATGGATGGATGGGTGGTGGATGGATGGATGGATGGATGGGGGCATGGATGGATGGATGGATGGGTGGTGGATGGATGGATGGATGGGTGGTGGATGGATGGATGGGTGGGTGGATGGATGGATGGATGGATGGGGGCATGGATGGATGGATGGAGGATAGATGGATGGATGGGTGGTGGATGGATGGATGGGGGCATGGATGGATGGATGGATGGGTGGTGGATGGATGGATGGGTGAGTGGGTGGATGGATGGATGGGGGCATGGATGGATGGATGGATGGGTGGTGGATGGTCAAATTGCAACAGGGTGCTGGATGGATGGATGAGTGGTGGATGGATGGATGGATGGGTGGGTGGATGGATGGATGGATGGGGGCATGGATGGATGGGGGCATGGAGGGATGGATGGATGGGTGGTGGATGGATGGATGGATGGGGGCATGGATGGATGGATGGGTGGTGGATGGATGGATGGGGCATGGATGGATGGGTGGAGGATGGATGGATGGGTGGTGGATGGATGGATGGATGAGGGCATGGATGGATGGATGGGTGGTGGATGGATGGATGGGTGAGTGGGTGGATGGATGGATGGGGGCATGGATGGATGGATGGGCAGTGGATGGATTGATGGATGGGGGCATTGATGGATTGATGGATGGGTGGTGGATGGATGGATGGGTGAGTGGGTGGATGGATGGATGGGGGCATGGATGGATGGTCAAATTGTGACAGGGTGCTGGATGGATGGATGGATGGGTGGATGGATGGGTGGGTGGATGGATGGATGGATGGGGGCATGGATGGATGGATGGAGGATGGGTGGATGGATGGGTGAGTGGGTGGATGGATGGATGGGGCATGGATGGATGGATGGATGAGTGGTGGATGGTCAAATTGCGACAGGGTGCCGGATGGATGGGTGGTGGATGGATGGATGGATGGGTGGGTGGGTGGGTGGATGGATGGATGGATGGGTGGTGGATGGATGGATGGGGCATGGATGGATGGATGGATGGGTGGTGGATGGATGGATGGATGGATGGGGGCATGGATGGGTGGAGGATGGATGGATGGATGGGTGGTGGATGGATGGATGGATGGATGGGGGCATGGATGGATGGATGGATGGGTGGTGGATGGATGGATGGATGGATGGGGGCTTGGATGGATGGATGGGTGGTGGATGGATGGATGGGGGCATGGATGGATGGGTAGAGGATGGATGGATGGATGGGTGGTGGATGGATGGATGGATGGGGGCATGGATGGATGGATGGATGGGTGGTGGATGGATGGATGGGTGAGTGGGTGGATGGATGGATGGGGCATGGATGGGTGGATGGATTGATGGATGGGGCATTGATGGATTGATGGATGGGTGGTGGGTGGATGGATGGATGGATGGGTGAGTGGGTGGATGGATGGATGGGGGCATGGATGGATGGATGGATGGGTAGTGGATGGTCAAATTGCGACAGGGTGCTGGATGGATGGATGGATGGGTGGGTGGGGGGATGGGTGGGTGGATGGATGGGTGGATGGATGGATGGGTAAATGCATGATGGATGGTGGGTGGTGGATGGATGGATGGATTGGTGAGTGGGTGGATGGATGGATGGATGGGGGCATGGATGGATGGATGGATGGGTGGTGGATGGATGGATGGGTGAGTGGGTGGATGGATGGATGGGGGCATGGATGGATGGATGGATGGGTGGTGGATGGTCAAATTGCGACAGGGTGATGGATGGATGGGTGGATGGATGGATGAATGGAGGATTGGATAGGTGGTGGATGGATGGGGGCATGGATGGATGGATGGATGGATGGGTGGTGGATGGATGGATGGGTGAGTGGGTGGATGGATGGATGGGGGCATGGATGGATGGATGGATGGATGGGTGGTGGATGGATGGATGGATGGATGGGTGGTGGATGAATGGATGGATGGATGGGTGGGTGGATGGATGGATGGGGGCATGGATGGACGGGGGCATGGATGGATGGATGGAAGGGTGGTAGATGGATGGATGGATGGGGGCATGCATGGATGGATGGGTGGTGGATGGATGGATGGGGGCATGGATGGATGGGTGGAGGATGGATGGATGGATGGGTGGGTGGTGGATGGATGGATGGATGGATGGATGGGGGCATGGATGGATGGATGGGTGGTGGATGGATGGATGGGTGAGAGGGTGGATGGATGGATGGATGGATGGGGGCATGGATGGATGGGCGGTGGATGGATTGATGGATGGGGGCATTGATGGATTGATGGATGGGTGGTGGATGGATGGATGGGTGGTGGATGGTCAAATTGCGACAGGGTGCTGGATGGATGGATGGATGGGTGGATGGATGGGTGGGTGCATGGATAGATGGATGGGGGCATGGATGGATGGATGGAGGATGGATGGATGGATGGGTGGTGGATGGATGGATGGATGGGGGCATGGATGGATGGGTGGTAGATGGATGGATGGGTGAGTGGGTGGATGGATGGATGGGGGCATGGATGGATGGATGGATGGGTGGTGGATGGTCAAATTGCGACAGGGTGCTGGATGGATGGGTGGATGGATGGATGAATGAGGGATTGGATGGATGGATGGATGGATGGGTGGTGGATGGATGGATGGATGGGTGGGTGGGTGGATGGATGGATGGATGGGGGCATGGATGGATGGATGGATGGGTGGGTTTATCCACTCATTCCTTCATCCAACCATGCAGAATAAAAATCAAACTTCTACTTACCAGGTGTCCCCTCATGCAGCCAATCAGTTACTCATATATGTCTCTATTCCCACACAACATTTGCCACAGGCTGCAATATTTGCTTTTATTAGGCAGAAGACCACAATAAAATACTACAAATTAGGTAACAAAATTCAAACTTCCTCAGAAATGGAACGTCATATATATATATTGCCCACATGGCAAAAAAACGTACAATGAAACTATTACACCTGTGATTGCAGATTTATAATTCTCGCAAAGGGCACAATGTAGTGATGTCCCATGACAAATGAGAGTGTTTGCTGGATGTTTTGCAAATGTACACAGGGGAAAGGACACACAGAGCACAGGGAGGTAAATGGTACATGAAGGGTGTGCATCACATGGACCTAAAACAAGGGCAATCACATACCATACCATAATTTCACTCATTGTTTTAGTTTGGATGTAACACATATTAACACAAGGGGATATGTAATGAAACGGAAAAAAAAGACAATAGGCCAATTTAGGGTTTGTTATTCAGAGTACATTGCATTAATATCACACAAAAATAGAAATCAAATGTATTTTATCACAAAAAAACTGATGGTACAATGTCACATTTAATACGGTTATGCGTGATATTGATGTCATGCACACAATGTGTGGTTTACCCTAAGAAGAGTCGGCCGCTGTGTCGGCAGTTTAATACATGCAACAAGTTAGGGACACATTTAGGTACACTACAGGGATATTTGGTCTTAGATTTGATGTGATAAATAGTAACGTACAAACATTGTTAGGAAAAGGAATTCAGTATATGTGCAATGGAAGATAGGTAGTCATAAGCCACAGACAAGGTAAAAAGTTTGAGGGCTGCCAATAGCCTAGCCGACATCTCCTTTGTGCGGTGGGAAATACGGGGATTGAGAGTACCTGCTAACGATTGTGACATGCGCATTTCCTGGTAACTTTGCTCCCTTTGCAAAACCTCTAAAAAGTTGTAGAAATTAGGGTGTTGTTTGCCAATACTGTTGTTTAAAGAGTTGTGCCATCCCTCTATTGCATTTTTTGTCTTTGCTCCTCCCTCTAAGCAGGTCGAGTAGCAGTTCCACCAGGCCACAAGAAAACGTGGTTTCCTCTGGCAACCAGACCTGCTTAGATGGCCAATCCATGTGTCTTCAAAATAATTTAAAATTGGTGCCAATTTTTCTTCATTTGCCATAAAGTACTCGGACTCGGTAATGGATGTGTAGTACTCGTCTACACTGTTATGAGGAACAAAGCAAAGTGCAGTTAGTTTTTTAAGCTCAAACTGTAGTTTGCTGTCAGCTGCATAATCCTCAATTAGGGAGGTTTTTTGAATTTTGCGCCAAAACGCCTGAGAAAAGTGGAAAAAACATCCTTGGATTTGAGTATCCATGTACAATTTGGTTATACTACTCACCATTGGTAATTCAAAGTCCATGATTACATTCCTTGGATTTCTGTTCAGTATATGTTGAGGATTGTTTGTCTGGAAGTAAACTGTACACTAACGGAACTACTGTGTTGTTAACGTAGCCGTGAATAGTGTAGATTTGGGTGAAAGGGGTGGGCGTACTTTTAAAGGTACCATCCATCATCCAATCATCACTGTTCTCCAACCTATTTAGATTACGGGGGGTACTAAATATCAAAATACGCTTGTGAGCATTTGCATTGTCATACAAGATGAACGGTTCATTTGAAACAGTAACAGAGAGTTCACGAGGATTTGTTATATCAGAAAAGGTTTGTGGTGTAACGCGTTTAGGGTTATTTGCCTGTTTCTTACGTTGGATAATTCGACGCAAGTTGAGAATAGTGGGCATACTACTAGCAACATGCTCAGGGATGTGTTGGGATACCTCCCTTAAAATAGCACCACACGGATCATTGGAGTTGCCGGCAATCAGTTTCATTTCATTTAGTGATTCTCTCACTTCAATAGCAGTTGCAGAGGCAGAGTGGTTATGGTCTGTGCTTCTTAAAACAGAGTCACCCAGAGTAACTGCTCGGCCTCTGCAATGGCTGGAGTAGTATGGCACACACCTCCAATGACCCCGTGGCTCCAAATGTCTCTCCTTACAATATATATAACCACTGTGTTTTAGTAGACGGTTTCCTCTGCTGGAGGAGATGTATTTGACCATCTTCGGATCAGACATTACTCTAAAAAGAAAGATTAAGAAAGATACATCATTTTCGAGACCCAAACATATGCAAAATGTGCAGTTGGAAATAGTAAAAGGTGTACACGGTTATAGGTACTTCACTCCAATATAAGGGAAAACGAAGGGATTTTGTTGCACCAATAAGCAGACATATTTTCAGGGACAATACAAATGGGGGAAATATTACTTGCATCTGCCCCTACCAAATTTGCCTACAAACACAAATGGTTCACTCACAAACTATCTATGTTACCTGTTTTAGATGTAGTGCGACTGGTCTTTGGAACGTAGCAGCGACACCAGAAAAACTGTCTTGCCTTGCTATTCCGTTACCTTTGGGATCCCTTAACTATGAGACTCTGTAACAGCAACATAACAATAGCGTTTGCGGTGGGATTATTAGTTGTGTGTTTAAACTACACGTGTACTACGCAAGACAGCACAGAAATGAAATGCTATGGGGCTATGCAACACATTACTTCCAGAGATAATTGTCTGGCGTAATAGCCCATTCGAAATACCATTCATGTACCTGTATCGTTGTTGTCAATTTGGAATTCGTTCCTTTTAAGTGTTCCGACCTTTCAATATCCCGGGAAGGCTTGTCAATGGTGATGGCCTATTTTAAGATAGAAATTTGGTCTTATTCAGTCGTAGGGTATATCCATAAACAATTTAAAATACTACAGTTTCACCATACAATACACCTACAACAATTTCGGGGGCAGACTTTAGCGTACAATTTATCTCCATCCATCCATCCACCCATCCATCCATCCATCCATCCACCCATCCATCCACACACCCACACATCCATCCACCCACCCATCCATCCCAACGGCTTTTCTGTTGAACACTGGAACATGAAGTACTCATCAGGTGCAGCAAAAGAAACGTACACAGCTGACAATAAAAAACACTTTCGAGACTTGATTCACATTGTTAACACTTACCTATTCATTGCAAAACGCCAGGGGGGGCGCGTACGGTGAACTACAATAATCGAACAAGTCTACAAATTGGCAGCAGTATGCCTCTGAAAGTCACATCCTTGAGGAGAGAAATACAAAACTCAAGAAAAAATACAAATGATTTGTGACAGCCTGCACCTCCATACAATAATCCCACACTCCAGCAGGGAAAAAAACCCAACAAGATTCAGATTGATCATCGTGGGACAGGGACTTAATTAACACTGGAGAAACATATTTCATGAATGTGATTTTACATTTTAACACTGTTATTCCCAAATGAGGATTGCTGGATGAAGGACACATTGAAAAAACAAATAAGGCTCGTAGGACTTGGAATATTTGGCGGGAATAAAGTGACATTTTCATTGCATACCTTCTCCAAATATGTTTCTGCATTGTTAAGTACGTTCCTGGTTCACGTTTATTAACAGAGAGGACCGGAGTTGGCACTAGCAAAACAGCAGTCAATACAGTTTGCATAACAGTGCATATCCGAGCATATGGGGCAAACATGTACTAAAGACGTCACTCCGCTGCCACCAAGTGTTTGAAAGTTTATACAGCTTTCGATGCACCTGCTGCAGCGTTTCTTTCCGCCGGCAATTACCAGGCCTCACAGAAATGTCAAGAAAACTCGTGTGATGAATTATCATCCTGAAAAGAGATCCGTGTTTTGTATAGTTGAGGTTTTGACCTCGGTGAAGTTAGTGCAGAGGGTTAATATGCCTGATGCAAAGAACATGTACCAAGTTGATTACAGAGTGCATACGATGGAAACAGATCTGCAGATTACTGCTTTCAAAAGAGACATCCTTTGGTGACTTGCAATTTATAACTTAAAGTCCTAATATAGAATAGTGCGCTATTAACTTTCATCCCAGAACTGCATACACACCGCCAAATAGACATTAGAACATTGATTAACGTTGCAAAGAGGGTACATTTTGGCAAAAAAACGATTCTTATTATTAAAGGAAGCTCCCAACTATGCTGTTTCTTTTTCGATGCAACTTACCGATTCACAGGAACGTAGGGCTAACGTCTGGGCAGCTGCAAAATTGAGGGGGAAATGGCAGGAGGTACGCTGGCTGACACCCTTTATATCCCACACATACGTTTTTACAAGGGTGACGGTAAATTAGTACATTACGTATGGTTTGAAATGTACGTGTTTTGTGGGAAGAAATACACAGCCAAAAATAAAATAAAAAAGGGGAATAGAAATAAAAGAATTGCCGTCAGGGGTAAGGGGGGGGGGCACAGAGGTGGGGGCAGGGTAGAGGCGGCATCACCAATGACGCGATGTTATGACGTCCGATGTTACGACATCCAATGTTAACGTTGGCGATGTATCCTACTTGCCTATAGGCAGCAACGCACTCGCGTTGCAACGGCCCACGAAGTTAAAAATGCCGATGGGCTGGTTTGCGCGATGTATTAGCTGCGTGGTTAACGCACGCGATGTCAACGTCCGCGATGTATCGTCATACATCCGAGCAGACAGGCTTATCTCAGAGGCAGCGTGTAAAGCATTTGTAAACACATACAGTAACACAGTGAAAACACTACAAATGGACACCACACCAGTTTAGATCAAGTATTTGCAATGCAATCGGTCTCGCCTTTGGGAACCTATATGTATTTAGCTATGCAGCACATTAGCCTGGGTGCTGAACATCTACTGTTCTTTACAATAGAGGAAGAGTAAGCACCAAACTGCATAACACACCAGGTATGGGAACACATGGAGAGAAATATTGCCTTTCAGCGGGAAATGGTATAGTCCAAAGCTCTGTTTTTAATATAAAATCAGGGCCTTCGGTGGTCATATCACTGAAAATAAAAGATTTGAAAACATTTTTTTGGTCTATGGGTGCTCGTGGAAGACAATTTCTATGGACTGGAATCTAGAGCATGCAAAAGTGATTCTGGTATTTTAATGACCTCTGCTGGTCGTTTTCTACCAAGACAAATAGAGGCAGTTGAACAGAAAAAAAGTCCTTAAGCGGAGCAGACAAGTCCTAGGGCTGATCTCCAGAGCCCATATAGTACATACACATATAAGTATATAATAAGTATATACTAAAGTATATACAAGAGGTCTCGAATGCTCGACCTAAACACACAAAGGGGAAAGAAGGAGGATGAGAAAGACTTAAGTACGGTCACAAAGGTAGACAGCAGGAACCAGCTAGAGGAATAAACAAGCCAAGGGTGCAGGTACTGGATTAAAGAGGCCTGGAGTGGTTTCAATTCTTGAGAGCCCTGGTATTCGGCCCACCGACATCTATTTAATAGGGCTTACGAGCAGAGCTTTGGACACCGGTACTCATTTGACAAATTAAGCACTGACGCATCTGAAAAATACTTTTCCTTCGACGATGCACACAGCACTCATCCCACTGTGGCGCAGTGCTTTCCTATTCACATTCCACTCGCAGGCTCCCGCACCCCGTGTGTGGAAGTGCTTCGGGCTCGTGCTCTGACCAACTCGTTCCTTTAATGGACTGTAATAGATGTGAAGTTCTTTGTGCACTGCAGGGCTCGGGGTTTACTGCTTCGGTGTCCCGCTGTCAGAAACACCGAGTAGCTGAAGCACGAGGCAGGAAACGCAGCAATTACCCGAGAGCATAGCTGCCAAGGTTTAAAATTGCTATGTGTGACATTTTCATAATTTATGTGTAATTATGAGTGCCATTAGAAAGAACCACTATGAGTGACACTTTTCTTGCCAGCAAAATCAACCAATAAAAGATGAAGGAAACATAAATATCAGAAATCTGACCCATTTGAGCAACGAGAATCTGTAAGATCTTAAAACTGCTGCAAATTCATGAGGTGCCTAAGTCATAATTACCACGAAATTATCAAAATATCATACATAGCAATCTGAAACCTTGGCAGATATGAAAGAGGGTGAGCATCACTTCACATGACATAGCATTGAAGACCATACCCATACTTCTGTTCTTGACACCGAGTCTTGTTTACTTAAATCTTTCATAAAAGTGATAGGAAGTATGTGTTTTATTCTATTGCTATTTTATTGCTTCTCTTGTACAATGCTGATCATATAATAAACTTGTGAATTTTGGTTGGCATAATGTATTGACTAATAAGAATAAAAAGGCAGATGCAATGCCAATTAGACAAAAGTAAAGGAAAAGAAACATAGTAAAACAAGGAGAATAAAACAAATCACTTTTACCAGGTGGTGTTTGTTGTCCAAGACGAGGCCATGCAAAAAATGTATGTGATGGGAAAAGGTTTTTCACTTGGAGTGGGGTGAACTAAGTCGGTAAAGCTGTCAGTGCAGGGGCAACCTTATTCAGAAGCGAATGTTGTAAGCAGTAAAGTAAGACTTGTGAAGTAACTACTAATATTAGCCTCAGATGTCACCACTAAGAAAAAAAGAAAATAAAAAGGGGACAGCTAGAAAGCAGGTCACATGACTCCACTAAGAATTAACACTAAAAGGAGCAAGGGCTTGCGTTTATGCTGCAGAACCACCTAACAGGGTGTGAGAGGCCTTAACACAGAGCCCAGCTGCCTCGGGGCCTATAGCATACATTAATTAGAGTCAGATGACTCACGGACTCCGGCTGGCGCAGTTAGCAGTGTCATGACAGCATGGTGATGGGCAAGCCTCAGGAGAGGCTAGGAGATGCACACAGCGGTCACAGCAGGCTGTATCATTTCAAAATGTAACACCAGTGAAGTGAGCAGTCCAAGGGTCTGGCGCACCACAGCTACACAATTAACTTACTTGAACGAGTCAATAAATTAAGAGAACTGCATGTACTCTGTAGCAAAGAGAAACGTTTTAAGTCATTTTTAAAACATACTTACTGCATATTTGCTATGCCGTGGGTGTTAGAACAAGCTGTGCATGGTTCACCCTGCAGCAGAGCCTCTCTTCCTCCTGCAGAGTACATCTTCTTGCCCACGCTGTGACCTGGGAAATGTCTGGGAGCCCCAAGAGATTGTCACATACAGGAGACTGGTCGGGCCAGGAGAGGTAGGGGACACGTTTGTACTCAGCAAGGAATGTTCGAGTACTTAAATCTCTGATTTTTTTAAAAATTAAATCCCGGAGGTTTATTTTCCAGTGTAAAAAACACTTAAGCCGCTCTTTTTAATGAATGGATAAACCTTTCCTCTTGAAGCAATATCGTGATCGGAACAATACTCCCTGGGGCGCACAGTTGAAAATGTCCAAAATTAGTTCTTAAGTGTGTTGGATTGCTGAATTTTACTTAGCCCACATGTATAGAAATAGAGAATTTTCATATTCTGCAGCGTACATTGAAATGATGGTTCTGAGACGGACAGTTTGATTGTCTTGAAAATAAATTGCTGCAACATCATTTTGTTTGGAGCTCTGCTGCCCTCTTGTGGGCTCTGTCGGCACTGACATTGGCGCAGCGAATAAGGAAAAGCCGGAGAGCATACATTTTCTTTCGTCTAATTGCTGAACCACAGATATTGTCTCATCTACAGGGTAGGTTATATAATGTTGTGACCCTAAAGCACTGCGTGAAACAGATTAGAGTAATACCAACAAGCAATGGCAATGTAATAGGACTTGCATTTACGTGAGACCTATTGCATTGCAAATAGCAATGCGTGCGGGCGATGAGGCACGAGGGGGGGCAGCTGCGAGAAGGCATCGGACTCTGGGAGGGTGTCACAGGAAGAAAGTAGTCTGTGCTGTGAAGGGGCCAATAGCCGTGGAAGAACACAAATGACTGACATGGCTGTTATGGGGAGGGACTAACAAGCTTAAAAACAATCGGAAGGCAGCATTTAGAACCTAAGCCAATGAAGAAGATGGTCTGGAGAGTGGGTGGAGCTTCCACAAAGCTTCCACACTATAGTGTATACCTCATGCCTCACAAAGCGATGGCAGCGCATTCACGCTGAAACGCTAGGCGAGACCTAAGAAGAAGAAAGTAGTCTGTGCTGTGAAGGGGCCAGTAGCCGTGGAAGGACACAAATGACTGACATGGCTGTTATGGGGAGGGACTAACAAGCTTAAAACCAATCAGAAGGCAGCATTTAGAACCTAAGCCAATGAAGGAGATGGGCCGGAGAGTGGGCGGAGCTTCCACAAAGCTTCCACACTATAGTGTATAATACATGCCTCGCAAAGCGATGAAAGTGCATTCGCGCTTCAACGCTAGGCGAGACCTAAAAATAAGTAATCTTTATCTAACCCAAAACAAGACCAAACGACAAAAATCCACTATACAGTATTAATAATAACACTTTCAAATTGTAGAAATAGTTCAGTTCAAGCAAGTTGTAAATGCGACACTCTTCTCACAAAGTACCTTAGATGCGTCACGCAAAACAAACAAAAGAGTCGCAGGGAAGGTGAGGCGTCAGTTCCTTGCTTCGGGGGAGGGGATGTGTTGGTTCCTTACTACAGCGCAGGGGAGGTGATACGTCGGTTCCTTACCGGAGAGAAGGGGATGCATCGGTTTCTCACTGAGTTCCAGTTACGATGCGACAAGATGGCGCCTCAATGTGATGCCACGGTCCAGTGAGATACGACAAAATGGCGGCATTGATGCAATGTGACAATCCGGTATGATGCGTGCACGTTTGCAGCCCCACTGCAGGTGCTGCGACGAGTTTCTCGGCGATGCGTCGGGCCCCGGTGTGGATGCGGCGCGCTTCTTCCTGGTTGCTCGGCGAGGCGTCTGAACCAAGTTCGGATGCAGCAAGCTTCTTCCCCGAGGTTGGGCGATGCGTTAGGGAAGGGTGCTGATGCGACACGCTTCTTCTCGTTGCGTCTATCATCCTGCTCCCAGCGACAAACCGTCTCTAGAGGTCCTAAACAGCAGCAGGCCCCTCTTTGCAGGTTAGAATTCACAGGAAGGAAATTTAGGTGAGCTGGTGGTGAAGTCTTTGTGTCCCTGAGACTTCAGAACAGGAGGCAAGCTCAGTTTCAAGCCCTTGGAGATCTTTTCTTCAAGCAGGTGACAAAGCAAACAGCAAAGTCCTTCTTCTCCTTTCCTTGGCAGCAAGCAGTCACTGCAGGCCAAACCCAGACAGCAAACAGCACAGGGGCAGTATTCCTCTTCAGAAGATGGATGTGCAATGTTGACCACAGAACGAAATGCTTATGTAGGACTGGCTGTTTGCAAAGACGACCAAAAGTTAAAGAGAGATAGCGACGTGAAGTGACCAAACTTATTTGGACAATATCCTAAGATGAAGCTAAAGGTATAACTTTTATTTGAGACGGTTGTGCATTAAAAAATTCAACATACTGCGCCTGGCACCATGTCTAAAGCCAAAAAAAACAAAGGTGTACACTTGTGCTGCTTCAAAGCCCATACAAAGTTAGAGATAATTCGTAGCAACCATGAACCATAAGAAAATGACCGAACAAGCAAGAATTCATGTCCTCTCAGGTACTTCATCGAGTGCATGTATACTCAGTTTCAGCACTGCTGCTGATATGGGACTGATATCCATCAAGTACAACCGCAATGCACACTTTGAAATAGTAAGTCAATTCCCGTCATTGTTTCACAGACTGGGTAAACTCAAGAACAATGTAGGTGCAACTACAGATCTCAAAGAGGGCATTCGTCCTGTTGCTCAGCACCACCGTCGGATTGCTTTTAATTTACAAGAGGCCATCAACTGAATGGCACTAAAAGTCTTCTCCCGTCTTGACTTCAACAAAGGATACCATCAACTCGAGCTGGAAGAGAAGTGTAGGTACATTACTACTTTTGCAACTCACGTTGGTCTATTCAGATACACAGACTTAGTTTTGGTGTGTCGTCGGCTGCAGAAATCTTTTGGGATGCCATTCACTGATTAATTAAACCTGTCACAAATGCTTTTTTTCTTTTAGTTTAATACAAGCTTTACACAAATGTACAAAATATCTGTTTGTTCAGAGTAAAAAAAAACAGATAATGAAACAGTAATTACAAACCAAGAAAAAGAGGTACTTACAAGAATAGTACTTAATATAAAGAGGAGACAAGTTATACAATAAACTTGTTGAGATACTGTCACAATTCTCCACTTATAAGATTGCCCATTTTGTATTTTGTAAGAAAAAAAAGGGGAAGAAAAAAGGAAGATGAAGAAGAGAGTAAGAAAAAGAGAGAAAAAAGAAGAAAAGGAAAAATAAGAAATTATGTAATAAATATCTGTAAATATATCACATAATACACCGCATATTATATATTGTCTTATTTCATACAGTAACTTCATGTCATATAACAGCTTATCTCACACAGAGGCAATGGTAAATAACTATGTATAATATTAAACAGAAAAGGAAAAAAAAAGTGTTAAGCATGTTAGAAAACCATCGTAGAATCTTTGGAGGGTTTATGCTTCTTGTTTAATTAACCAATGAGCGGAGACCAAAAGAGGTCTTTATTAATCGTCTTTAATGTAGATGTAGCCAATGCTGTATCAAGTCTATGGTGAGAACAAAGAAGATTCCACTAGCTAGTCACATTAACATTTTTGGCATTCTTCCAGTTGGATGCACTAATTTGAAAGGCAATGGCAAGTGACAGCTCCAGAAGTTTACCTAATTTGGAGTGTGCTGGCCCAGAATGTGAGGAACATCCCACAAAGATGCCCTGAATATCAAACGGTCAATTTGTGGAACAAATAGTAGAAATATTTCTACATACATGCAGCCAAAAGGCTGTAATGGGCAGACAGTGAAAAAACGTATGTAGATATGTTACAGGGAGGGTTTTACAACCAACATATATCTGAAACAGATTAATTATATTTATGCAAAGAGATTGGGGTAATATATAACCAATCATAAAAATAATAAAGAGTTTGTGTAGTGCTGGCATTGCATGATGTATGATGTATCTTGTTTCAAATTAAGCCCCAGAACTTGAAATAAAAGGAGTGATGAAGATCAGACTCCCACATTAGTTCAATTTTAGATCTGGAGCGGGAAGGGGTAGTATAATGTGTATATTTATAAATGAATGATGCTTTAAGTGATGACGAAAGCTTGATTGGGTCAGGAGGTGAGGAAGAAATAGGAGATTTCGATTGATTATGAAAATAGTATGCAGAAGAACACCTTTGATAGACTCATTCTTGCTGGCTTAAGCAGAAGAGAGATTACATTTGGTTTGGATTTCCCAAAAAGACAGGGGAGTCACAATAATTGTTTGACTTGAATTATGCCTTTGATCACCCATTGTTTCGAAAAAATAGTACAATTCGAATTTTTTATGGTTTTATTATGCCATATAGGGGATTCCATAAATTCCTGTATCGGAGACATGGGTCGTGGAAGAATACAGGGAGATATTATAGCAGTGTATTTAATAGATGGAGTAAAAAAGCCAGAGGAGGCTTTGAAAAATGTGCTAAAGAATAAAAAGGCAAAGGTGACACACGTGAATCTTCTAGTTTATGCCAAATATTGGTAGGTGAAGAATCAGCATCTCTAAGATTTGCTTTAAAGCAAAAGTGGCACGATATTGTTGAAAATTTCAAAGTTTACACCACCCAGTTCTTTGGGTCTACAAATGGATGCTAACAAAATATGTGTTTTTTCCCATTCCATTAAAATACTCTAAGTGATTTATTTAGTAGCTTAAAAAATTTGAAGGGAAGTTTAATAGGCAACATGGACAGGCAAAAGTTAATGACAGGTAGAAACATTACCTTTATAGTGGCCAACTTTCCACACCAAGACAGACATAGAGGGGACCACTTCTAAGTCATTTGTAGAATCTTATATTGGACATCATCTACATTTATCTGAATTGTCTTTGCTATGGAGGTAGAATATTTAATTCCGAAACACTTGATAAAAATAGGAGACCATATAAGCCGAGTGTCATTAAACATATCCTTCAAACAATACTTATTGAGGGGAAGTACCTGAGATTTAGAAAAATTCAATTTATATCCAGATAGCATAGAATAGGTGGATAAAAGATTATTAAAAACTGGTATTGATGATTCCGGTTCGGAAACAAAAAGATTATTAAAAACTGGTATTGATGATTCCGGTTCGGAAACATAGAGGATCACATCATCAGCATAAGCTGTAAATTTAATCTCAGTGTCTTTATGTTGGAAGCCTTGAAATGAAGGGGAGGTTCGTAGTGTATGCAAAAAAGGTTCCAGGGATATAATAAAAAGTGAAGGAGATAAAGGACATCCCTGTCTGGTACCCCGTAAAAGAGGATAATATGAAGACCCTTGTGCCGATTACGATCCTGTAAAAAAATTCCCCGTACGACTCGTATCCGGTCTTTTTACCGTACGAATCGTACAAGTGCCGTACAAACTGCCAAGTACGATTCGCATGGGAAAAAGTCCATACGAATCGCATTGGGAATTATTCCCCACACGTCCTCGGGTCGGAAAATGTGTCCGACACATCCTCGGACGATTTACCGTACAAATGTGAAAAGTGAAGTCCGACCGCGCTAGTACGATCCATCCCGTGCGTCCGATGTTACAACCGGATGGAAAAAACACCGTCCGCACCGAACTCCCATAGCAACCATGTAGACATGTGCCCGCATACGCGCCCAACACTCCCCCCAGCCCTCCTATGTACGAGTCGAATCCCCACCCGTGTATGTACACCCGTGTATGTACGAGACGTACCCCCACCCCTCAATGTACACTCGTGTATCGTGTATGTATACCCGTGTATGTACACCCGTGTATGTACGAGACGTACCCCCACCCGTGAATGTACACTCGTGTATGTACACCCGTGTATGTACACCCGTGTATGTACGAGACGTACCCCCACCCGTGTATGTACACCCCCGTACGTACGGCCCATACCCCCACCCGCATATGTATGGAGCGTACCCCCACCCCAACCGTGTATGTACGACCCGTACCCTCACCCGCGTATGTATGGAGCGTACCCCCACCCCAACAGTGTATGTACGACCCGTACCCTCACCCGCGTACGTATGGAGCGTACCCCCACCCAAACAGTGTATGTACGGACCGTACCACCACCCCAACCGTGTATGTACGGCCCGTACCCACACCCGCGTATGTATGGAGCGAACCCCCACCCCAACCGTGTATGTACGGCCCGTACCCTCACCCGCGTATGTATGGAGCGTACCCCCACCCCAACCGTGTATGTACGGCTCGTACCCTCACCCGCGTA
Source organism: Triturus cristatus (assembly GCF_964204655.1). Taxonomy (NCBI): domain Eukaryota; kingdom Metazoa; phylum Chordata; class Amphibia; order Caudata; family Salamandridae; genus Triturus; species Triturus cristatus. Next base: position 778,615,974 of record NC_140586.1, on the reverse strand, counting down.
CGTATGGAGCGTACCCCCACCCCAACATTCTAAGTACGGAGCGCACCCCAGGCCCCAACACCAGCACCTTCACCCAACATCACGCATGTACGAGTCGTACCAAGCCAGACACAAGGACAGCACTGTACAACAAAATTGCCGAAGTACACACCGTACACACGCTAAAAACGCACGTACACAACCAGGACAAAGCAAAACAACACAAGAATACACTATTCGAATGGCACAAAGCCACAAAACATGTCCAACAAGCACAAATACAACACATTCACTGACCTGCAACTGCAACCCCCAACGTATGGAGCGTACCCCCACCTCAACAGTGGATGTACGGACCGTACCCCCACCCCAACCGTGTATGTACGGCCCGTACCCACACCCGCGTATGTATGGAGCGAACCCCCACCCCAACCGTGTATATACGGCCCGTACCCTCACCCGCGTATGTATGGAGCGTACCCCCACCCTCACCCGCGTACGTATGGAGCGTACCCCCACCCCAACAGTGTATGTAGGGACCGTACCCCCACCCCAACAGTGTATGTACGGACCGTGCCCCCACCCCAACCGTGTATGTACGGCCCGTACCCACACCCGCGTATGTATGGAGCGAACCCCCACCCCAACCATGTATGTACGGCCCGTACCCTCACCCGCGTACGTATGGAGCGTACCCCCACCCCAACATTCTAAGTACGGAGCGCACCCCAGGCCCCAACACCAGCACCTTCACCCAACATCACGCATGTACGAGTCGTACCAAGCCAGACACAAGGACAGCACTGTACAACAAAATTGCCGAAGTACACACCGTACACACGCTAAAAACGCACGTACACAACCAGGACAAAGCAAAACAACACAAGAATACACTATTCGAATGGCACAAAGCCACAAAACATGTCCAACAAGCACAAATACAACACATTCACTGACCTGCAACTGCCAAAATCCCAAACAGAGGCCCAAAACACAACCACTCCTTATAACACACCCACCCAAAGTTCAAACACAGCCACACCCACCAATGGACCAATAAAAAGGGCCCACAGACACAAACCATGAGCCTTTGCAACAGACTCACTGCTGCCGGACCCCACAGACAACCTACAGCACCATACTTGAACCTTTACTACACCTTACACTTGCACACCTTCACACACCCACCTTCACAAACACCCCCTCATCACATTCACACACACACCTGCACAACCACACCCACACACCCACAACCATCCACACCCACACCCCTCACCATGCCCACTAACAAGAATCCAAAGTTCACTAGCCAAGAGTTGGAGGTCCTTGTCGACGAAATCCTCAGAGTCGAGCCACACCTCTTTGGAACATTGGTCAGACAGACCAGCATTTCCGAAAAAACAGCCATGTGGCAGAGGATTGTCGATGCTGTGAATGCTGTTGCGTCCACCAGAAGAACCAGGCATGAATGCCAAGCCAGGTGGTACGATCTGCGTTGGAGGGTCCGAGCCAAAATGACCGACGAACACAACCAGGCCAACATCACTGGAGGAGGGCCGCCCCGCAGACCCGTACAATACCATCCCTGGGAGGAGAGGGTGATAGCCATACTGCCGGTGGTGTCAGTGGACGGAGTAGAAGGACTCCGAGAGCCGGGTGAGTACACAAACAACTCACCTCACATGGGGGGAACGTCATCCACAACCAAACTCACAATCAGGCACGCAACCACCCCAAGCTATCGCATGACTCAACCACACTCCATGAACACGCACTTGCCACTAGCGCCACCATGCCCCATGCACCCAGCTGGACAATGCCAAGTCACAGGCCACAGAAAACACCAACACAAGACACGGTAAGCCGGATGGCAGGAGTGTGGGCCCCAAAAATCACATAGTGCAACTCAGAAGCAGACAACAATGCCCTCTGCCCATATGGCCTAGGTCACAGCCAGACAAACAGTGTGTCCCCACACAGGAAAGACTTGCCAGCAAATGGCGGACGCCTTGCATTAAGACATGGGGGTGAAGGCACTTTTTGCACATGACAGCAGCTAATGAACAGCCAACACTGTGAAAGAGTGGCAGCACACACCACCACAGCAGCAGCGCAGACACTACACCCAATGGGTTCCTGAAGATCAGAAACAAACTCACATGAACAAGCCAAGGGCCATTCAAAGATCTGCAAAAAGTGTGTGCCTAGGAAGCTGGGCTGAGGTGACAGAGGGTGACACACAGAGGGAGGGAGAGGGGGAGAGAGAGGGAGGGAGACACAGGGAGACGGACAGAGGGAGGAGGCTGACACAGGGAGGGAGGGAGGGAGAGGGGGACAGAGAGGGAGTGAGAAAGGGACACACAGGGAGACCAATTCAGCCTTGTGGGGTGTGGGAATGTCTGCTCGTCAGCAGGTGGACTGCGTGCATGTAGTCAAGGGTGGCCAGTGCCTGAATCCCCCTCTCTTCTCCATGGCAAAACACTGGGCCATGTCTCAACCTGTGCACGAGCACAACGCCAGCTACCTGCATTATATAAGTGTGTGGAACAACTCCATGTGCCCACGTACAGTGCAACACGGAAGGCGCCAATGCATGGCTCGCCACACCTGCTCACTCCACTGCTGACTGCAGTCACAATTGACGCAGCAAGTAAGACTGTGCCACACATAGGTAAAGTCTCAAAAGCTGTGGCCAAGGGACATACCCATGCACAAGTGCACTGTGAGTGGAATGCAAGACATATCCAAATTCCCAGAGGAAATGTGCCAACTTAGAAACGAATGAAACATGGATGTTGCATGGAACAAAATTAAAATTTTCTCTCTCACACACAGGTCAACGTCGTGGATCACCCCCCAACACTGGGGGGGAAGACTCACAGGACCCGGCTCTGTGGGATGACGGACCCACCGGCAGCGACGACTCTCACCACTCTGTGGACGACCCCGACCAACCTGGCCCCTCTGGTGTCCAACCACCTGCAGCACCTGCATCAGGTACAACTGGGCCAACCACCACCCCCACTCCTGCCACATCCCAGGAGACACCCAGGATCACTGCCCCACCACCCCAACGCAGCCAGGCTGACCAGGAGGAACACGGTGTACCGGGCACCCAAGAGGAGGCAGGCGACAACGCTAATGCCCACAAGGGCAGGCCAGGTGCAAGTGGGCAGGGGTGGTGAGAGTGGAGGACGGCGGAGGCGCGAGCCTGACCAGTTGGCTGCGGAACCGGTATATTCCCATGTCAGAAACATCCTGGACACATACCGGCAGGACACCACGGGCATGGCCCAGATTGTGTCCATCCTCGAGGAGATCAAGACCCAGCAGGCCCAGCAACATGCCTGTCTACTGCGACACCAAGGGCGGATGGAGGACAGACAGGCTGAGCTCGTGACGGTGTTCACAGGAATTCACAGTACACTCCGTCGGATAGCCGACAACATGGGCAACCCTCCCTGTGCCACCAGGCCAAGAACATCACCACCCACAGGGAGGGATCAGGAGGAGGAGGAGACATCCGACGGAGCATCCCAAACATCGTCACGGCCTGCTTCTGAGGGTTCCCACAGGAGGGCGGGTCATCCACGGAAAAGACCGTGAGGGTCGGCGCAACAGCACCATCTCCCAGGACACCTGGCCTGGCACCTGGCCCACTGGACCAACAGCAGCACATCAGCAAAAGACATTCTCTGCCACATGGACTTGCTGGTCACTGTCTGACCAATGTTGACAAAGACTGTGTCATGGACTCTGAGGATTTCCAATGGCAAGGACACCAACTCCCTTAGTGAACTTTGGATTCCACACACCCGGAAAGCCCCTCATGTCATACCCCCCCCACGTACCCCAACAAAAATAAAAAGTTACACGATAAAGAGATGATGCCTACATTTTGCATTATTACCTTACATGTGTCTTGTTAAGTCTAACCATGCCTGAGTTCTCATATGACTTCAACCATCCACACCCTGGGGCCTGAGTCTGGCACAGGACACACATGGGTCACAATGTATTAGGCAACACAGACATGGAGCACCATACACACCCGTGATGGGCCCAACCAGCTGAGGGGGTGGCCGCACAACCGTGCCGACAGACATATTGAGTACAGCGACAGCCATGCGCAGAGGTCAGGGATCATGTGGAGTGTCCTGGGGGGCACCCAGGTATGTGTGGACAGGTGGCAGAACCATGTCCTGCAAGCTTGAGTCAGGTGGATGCAGAGAATGGTGGCCTGGCCAACGTTGGATGCATGGGGATGGCACATGTCACAATACCCACACAGTCATGGACATCATGCACAATACACAGTCTAATCCCACACAAACAGCTTGCATCTTGCTACTCGACACATAGACACATAGCCACTATCACGGAAAACCATGCCAGACATGCCGTATGCACCGTGGCAACACACCAGCATTGACGGAGAATAGGCACCTTGGAGGCATAGGGACACCTTTATTATTCATGTATTCGGGAATGCAGAGGCAACTCGGAGTACACATACACAGGTCATGTGGAGTAACATGTGGGTCCAACACTGGAACCCCCCTTCTGCAGCACAAATGCGTGATAGCCATAGAACTGGCACGCAAGTGTCGGCTAACAGCTAAACACCCCCTGCTGCTCACGGAGAGGCTGCCATACACCTCTGATGTGGAAGTCCCACACCATGTCAAGCCAATGCAAACCGTATGTGTTCGAGGGCAGTGTTACACACATTGATGCCATCATCACAATCCACTATCCCATCACAGATGACTGTCAACAAGTCTGACCATCTATTCAGGTGGACCCAGCTACATGTCATGTGTCCCATGGTGATGCGACATGTCTGCAGAGGAACCAAACATCGACAGGGGCAGTGTGCACACATCGTAAACAACTGCCACACCCAATACACCCCTGATGCATCCCTTACCCTAAGGAGACTTCCAAACTTGTCCGTGCGTGTAACGCTGAGTCAGCACACGATGACGTGTCCATGAGGAATAGCAGTACCACAACAATGCAACCAGCAGACGGCATGCGCAAGTACCTGGGGATGAGAGACACACAAGAAGTCAGCCCCAAAAAGCACAGCCACTTGCATGTGCATGTACTCGACACATGTAAGGATGACAACATGATAGGTCACAATTATGACTGGGGAAATACACTCATCACTGGCACCATCACTCCAGTGACACATCCACACACACCTCTGACTCACGTGGCATACATGCAGATGGACACACACATCGCAACACATGCCACACGGGGACCAATGCGTGCACACTCAGACACTGGTACTCACCACTAAGCAAAGAAGTCGCGTATGAGCCGACTCCGGATGTCCTCTTGCGGAACCACATCCTCCACATCACTAGCCCCATTGCCAAGCCCTTCGTCCTCCACGGGTGGATGGTTCTGATCATCTTGATCCAGGATGAGTGGCACAGCTTTCTCAACTGCCATGTTGTGCAGCATGCAGCAGTTGAACATGCTCTGGGACATGCCACCAACATGAGCTATGGTATATTGAAAGGTACCCGTGGCAAGAAAATGTAGGGCTGCCATTACCTTCAGCTTGGGTGTCAGTGCCGTAGGATACCTGTGCAGCGGTTGCAGGTGTGGTGCCAGCCTTGCCGTCAACTCCTCAATCAACGGTTGGGGGAAGCGGTAGCACCGTATACAGCCATCCTCCCGCATGTCAGCCAAGTCCGGAATTGGTCGGGGAAGAGGCGGCGCTCTGCAGTAATTTGGAAGTGACAAGGAAGAGTGAGTGCACTACAACAACAATTTATTTGGACTGAGCACATGTTAATCTGTCAATACACATATGCTACATACGGAGTCAGGTATGTGCCACATGCCCTGGACACGTATGGCTGCCAGGTGACACTCCTACCAAGACCCAGCTACACATGGAGATTGTGAACCTCCACATGCCATAGCATGGGATTAGCTGTGTCCCAGTGTAAGTGAACAGCCAGACGCAACACAGGAGTGACATACATCAACACATCAGCAGAAGTAGGATGTCGATTTCAGAGACAGGTAGCGGAACACTAGAGCCACAGGTCACATGACATCACACTAGGACAGCCCACACACCTTGCCAATAAGGTGTACATGTAATGACTCACCACACATACATTGAGAGGATGCAGACATGTCCTTGTTACGCTACTCCGTGTCCCATGCATACATACGCACCTCACATCCGATACCACATGTGGCCTGGTGTGCGTAACAGTGTGCCATGTCCATCTACACACAGACACATGTTGGTTGTTGCAACAGCTGATGCTTTTGAGGGAGCACCAACATCAAGCTAATGGGAACACACCACACATACATGACATAGATACATCGTGCACCGTGGGTAGTCACATGTCTGGTGTGGTAACCCCTGTAGCGGGCATCAGGGGACACTTGCGTGTGTTGTTGACTGTGCCATGCCAGTGATGCTCATCCCAAGTGTGCAGTACGACATGCACACATGTCAAAGGAGTTAAGGGCATGCCTGGCACATATTGCACCGTCACACATAACATCTGTACACATCTCATCATACATCTATTGCCTTCTCGACTCAGGAGTAATGTGCCACATCACAGCCTTTCACACCTGTGCCCCACACATGTAGGACTGCCCAGACAATGCCTTGATGTCCATCCATGGACAAGTATGTCAGCTCTATTCCTTCCTGTGTGCTGCCTGTCACCACTGTGATGTGTGAAAGGCACCGTACATTCGCTCAGAGGGCCTGTGTACGTTCCCTATCACTATGGGAGTGCTACCGTATGCGTACCCATAGTGATAGTGAGCGTACGCATGCGTGTACGGTCCGTATCACTATGGGTACGCATACGCGAGCACACCCATAGTGATAGTGAGCGTACAGGCGTGTGTACGGGCCGTATCACTATGGGTACGCATATGCGAGCACACCCATAGTGATAGTGAGCGTACAGGCGTGTGTACGGTCCGTATCACTATGGGTACGCATACGCGAGCACACCCATAGTGATAGTGAGCGTACAGGCGTATGTACGGTCCGTATCACTATGGGTACGCATACGCGAGAACACCCATAGTGATAGTGAGCGTACAGGCGTGTGTACGGTCCGTATCACTATGGGTACGCATACGCGAGCACACCCATAGTGATAGTGAGCGTACAGGCGTGTGTACGGGCCGTATCACTATGGGTACGCATACGCGAGCACACCCATAGTGATAGTGAGCGTACAGGCGTGTGTACGGGCCGTATCACTATGGGTACGCATACGCGAGCACACCCATAGTGATAGTGAGCGTACAGGCGTGTGTACGGTCCGTATCACTATGGGTACGCATACGCGAGCACACCCATAGTGATAGTGAGCGTACAGGCGTGTGTACGGGCCGTATCACTATGGGTACGCATATGCGAGCACACCCATAGTGATACGGACAGTACACACGCCTGTACGCTCACTATCACTATGGGTGTGCTCGCGTATGCGTACCCATAGTGATACAGACCGTACACACGCCTGTACGGGCCATTGCTATGCATTTGGGGTGCCCCAGGGCCCCGGAACGCACCGTACCTGTGTGTGAAACTCCAAATTACATAGGGGACACATGAGGGACAAGTATAAAGGCCTACATGCATGCTGGTTGTCATGGAGACCAAATTTAAAGTATGAATTGTTTTCTGCAGGTGCACAGCAGAAGTCAGTTTGAATGAATCTACTTTGTTGCAATGTGGTTCTGGAGTTGACATCATGCTCAAGAAAAAAAACAATTAAAACCCACTGACTGTGCTAGGTTTGAAGGGATTGGAGGAAACATAGGATGCAAATGTGAGTGACCAATCACTCTGTACTCCTGTGCATGAAACAGGCCAGCAAGGCAGATATAAGGCAGCCAGGTCCCATGAGGGAGCACTTGCCTGCACATCTTTGGATTCTACGACCCAGCTGCTGCTCCTGATTCCCTGGAAACATGTCAAGGTCTGTGGAGAGGGCACAGCCTTTCACCCTGGAGGAGAACCTGGCATTGCTGGATGTGATCCTCCCACAGTACCCCCTGCTGTATGGGCAACCAGGGTATCAGGTGAGTGCAGAGTCTACTAGCACAGACAGTGTCCCTTTTTTGTGACTGTGACTTCTGGCATTGTGTCCAGGTGTGACACACATGCAATGTACTGTAGGGGGTGTCCCAGGGGGGGGGAATGCCTGATGTCTCCCAGCCAGAGCATGCTGTGGTGCATGTCTGCCGTCATCACTTGCATTGTGTTTACTGTGACAATCACTGCATGATGCATGCCACATTCTGCCTGTCTTATCCTCCTGGGAATGTAGCCTCTACAGTCCTCATGTTATTATGTGGTCAGCCCAGTGTGACAGGTGACTGTACCCACAGATGTGTGTTAGTTCTGTGTACCTGTGCTGAGAGTGTCCACATGATGTGTTCGTACCCTGGACATCGGTGTGTGTGTAAGTCCCCTGTCATGTGGGTGGGTGCATATGTGGAGTGTAGCACCCGGGCTGCATGAGGGATGGATATACCCTGCCCATCTGATGTGAGCAGGGAGCAGTGCTGTGTGTCTGACGTGCAGAGCCAGCCCCACACCTGTGAGCCCCCCCGTCTAGTGGCACATGTGCAGAGTGAGGTTTGTCGCTGCATTTGGCAATGGCAGGTGAATGTCCTGTGCCTGTGTGTGTCTGTGTACTCTGCTGAGGTAGCGTCAGTGGCCTGAGGCATGTGACTGCTTAGAGGTGCTGCACATAATCCTGGTGTAGCTTGTGATGCACAGTGTGAGCCTGGATCATTGATTGTGTCGTTGCCCTCATTCCACCTGTGTACTTTCAATGGCACGTACTGCTTTTGCCCTTCCCCAGAGGATCATGTCCCTATGACAAAGGTGCAATGCGTTGGATGCATACTATGCCTTGTTGTAAACAGCAAATTTGTTCTAATATGTGTCTCTGTGACATGTGCCAGGTGTATTGATGTAGTGTCACTTGTTTATCCTCACAGGTAGGCGCCTCTGCCAAGAAGCAGATCTGGATGAACGCCGTCAGTGCCGTGAGGAGGACGGAGGGTCGCACGCGGCGCCTGGCCCAGGAGAGAAAACGCGGGCAGGATATCCGGTGCTGGACACGGAGGATCGCACGGGTCCTGCTGGGGGACTCACCTGAGACCCATAAGAACCGTGGGCGCCGCCGTCTGACCCACATCCACAAGCGTGTGCTGGCGGTGGTCTTTCCAGACTTGGACAGGCGCTTACAGGAGAAGCAGCAGCAGGAAGGGGGTAGGTACATGTGTGTTTGTTGTGTGTCACCAGCATTTGTAAGTGCACAGTTGCATGGATACACTGCCAGGGTTTAAAGGTGCTGTGCAGATCCGGTTACCCACAGTATAGCGGTGCTCTCTTGCCTCCCTTCCCCTCCTTGCAATGTGTTCCCTGGTCTGTGTGTAGTCACTCCTTCACAAGGTTATCTAGGCTGGCACTTTATCCACGTGAACAATGCCTGTAGCATCATGTGTGGGGGTGGTGTGTTACAGGTTTTGGGACCTTGCCTGTGCCCTGTCCAGTTCAGTACTTGTGGGTTCCATTTCAGTTGGCACTGATGCTGAGTCCAGACATGGGAGTTAGTCTCTCAAGTGTCATGCCTTACAGCACGCATGTCCTATGTTGTGGCCTGTGACATGATGTGCATGGGTGTGCGATACGCATGGTGCAGGGATGGTGGCGTGTGTTGCAGTCATTCCCATTCAGGACCATGGAGTTGTGTGGCCACTACTGTCCCCTGGGGCATATTTTCCTAGGTGTCATGTGTGTCATCACAAGATGTGGACACTCTCAGTGTCTACAACATAGGTTGTGCTCTGTGCCATTGTCCCCTGGCACCATGTATATTGACGTAAAATGTAGTACAAGTGTCCACTGTACAGCCTGACCTGATTTTCCTTGTTCATACTCACGGTGGCCAGTGCCTGTGTGTCTTGTTACAATCATCTGATGATGAACTTTTGTACATGATTATTTGTACAGGCGCACCTTGGGTATTTTGTGTCCAATCTTGCATTTATCCAGCCCATGTGTATTTCACCCAGACTAAGAGATGTAAGTGCTTCCTGTGTCTCAACAAATTGTCTCATGTAGGTGGTGGTTGGTGCGGGCAAAGCCTACATGTCAAAACCTGATATCTCCTTGCTAGGTCTGGCCAGTGTGTGATGTTTGTATGGACATACACTCAAGGTGCAGTGAGCCAGTCATGGTGGGCATGTTTTCAGTATTACCTATGCAGCATGTGCCTCAAGTTCATGGATATGGTCCCTGCTCATCCCTATTTTCGGCAACGCTGTGTGGTGCAGATGCAGTGCTGGATTGTCCCCAGAGCCTGGCTCCTCTGTCAAAATCAATTTCATGTCATTTGCTATTGTGTCATGCTCTCCATTGTTTTTCAGTGGCATGGTGGGTCAACCAACTGTGTGTTGCATGCCCTACATATGTATCTTGTTTTGTAGATGTTACTCATCTTTCTTTTCAGGCTATGCACTGTAACCTATGTAGATTGGACTCATGTGACATATGTATACAGGTGTATGATTAATTGCTGTCTCTTCACCTTGCCCACAGCATCGTCGGGGGACACGGAGGGAGACATCAGCACAGACGGAGCGGAGGGACCGAGCACCAGTGCCAGCGGTGACATCTTGGCTGGCACATCGAATGGAACTGAGGCGGAGGAGAGTGAGGCCGAGGACCTGTCCAGTGCCACCACAGAATATGAAGCTGACGGGTCCGAGGATGAGCTCTCCGAGTGGGCGGAGGCTGCACCAGGAGCTGACAGCGGCACAACATCTCTCCCCGCCCCCTCCATTGCCATCAGCCACCTCCCACTTGCTCGTGTCCCTTCCCAGCGTGCCCGGTCACCACATGTCTCCTTCCTGCCAGGCACCGCACCCCCTGCCCCTGTCTCCACTGCTGCCGCCAATGCCGAGTCTGTGGACCTCCAGCGGCAGTTGCAGGTTGGTCAGGCTGCGATGCTTAATGTCCTCCATGACCACAGCCAAGTGCTGAACAACATGGAGGCATACTTGGAGGGCATTTTCTCATCGCAGGCTGACCAACGCAACTTGCTGAGGTCTATTGACTCGACACTGACTGCAGCAGTGGGTCTCCTGCAGCGCTTCGTCCAACCCCCTACCCCTGACCCATCCACACTTCCCACTCCCATGCCTGTCCCACACACACCCAGACGTCAGCATGCACCCACCACAACAGACACAGGCACCACACCAGCAGGGAAGGTCAAACGCACACCTCCTGGCACGCACACACAGGGTGAAGTAGGCACACCCACTGGGTCGGGGGGCAAACGTAAGACACGCAGCCAGAGTGGGAGTCCGCATTCCACCAAATCCACTCCCTCCAAATCCCCTCCCCTCAGCTCTCCTGGCCACATATCCAGCAAAGACTCCTTCATGGCCGCTCTGTCCCTGAGCCCCACAGTGACACCACCCCGCAAGCGGTCAAGGGAGTCTCCCCCCTGTCCACACCCTCCCCCAGTGGTGCTGCGACCCATCCCTCTGACCCCCCCCCTCCTTGGGGCCTGTGGTTCCTTCGGGTGCAGGGGAGTCGCTGGAGGACCTTGCTAAGGTGTGCAGCGACATCCTGGCCTCCGCCTTTGGCGCTGCCCCACCCCCTGTGGTGGAGTACTCCATCCCTGCACCCACGACGCCTACCCTTCGCCCTCATGTCCCTGCGGTGCCTGGTCCTTCCCCCCCACATGATGCCCCCCCCCCTCTGGAAGACAAAGGAGTCTGACTGTGCAGGCAAGCTAGGGGACACGCGTCCCACTGTGTCCCCCACCTGGATTTGAACTTTGGATTGCCCTATGGGCATTGTACATTTTGAACTTTCAAGGGACAAACAGATTTTTGGATGCTGAATAAAGCAATTTCATTTTCCTTAGTACACTACTGTCTGTCTGGTATTGCTGTGCGTGGACCTGCTCCATTATTTTGGGTGGTGATAATGTGTTGGGTGTGTGGGAATTGTAGTCTAGTGCTGGTCATAGGGTGGATCCTGGTATCTGTGTGCCATCACAAGCTGTTAGCTACATCGCTTTGTTCATGTAAGCAGTTACTGCATGGTGACATCGTCCCAAGGTGTGTTCCTTCCTCTGTGTAACCTGACATCTTCCCTGCAGGGTCATTCCAATATGTGGTGCTGAGCTGTGTCTACATTGGCTGGGTGTGTGACGGACTCGTTAGACTTGGGCCATGCATGCTGAGCGATGTCTCCACCTGCATCATTCGTGGCGTCCTTGGTGGTCACTGTACTTGTGTATGTAGACTGTTGTCATGAGTTCATGTGGACATGTTTTCTTTTCGGCGCTATGCATGTGTATACTCCCAGCCTCGCACACATGTGGTACATGTACTGCAGGATCGTTGTGCACCTGACTGACATTTGTGGCCATTGGATCTGTGAGTACTCCACCCTTTTCTTTGCAGGGGCACTGCTGTGAGTGTTAGGCACCCACCCCTCCTGTGTCTGGGCACTGCTGGGAGGACTCTGCACACACCCCTCCTGTGTCTGGGCACTGCTGGGAGGACTCTGCACACACCCCTCCTGTGTCTGGGCACTGCTGGGAGGACTCTGCCCACACCCCTCTTATGACTGGGCACTGCTGGGAGTGTTAGGCACCCACCCCTCCTGTGTCTGGGCACTGCTGAGAGGACTCTGCACACACCCCTCTTATGACTGGGTACTGCTGGGAGGACTCTGCACACACCCCTCCTGTGTCTGGGCACTGCTGGGAGGACTCTGCACACACCCCTCCTGTGTCTGGGCACTGCTGGGAGGACTCTGCACACACCCCTTCTGTGTCTGGGCACTGCTGGGAGGACTCTGCACACACCCCTCTTATGACTGGGCACTGCTGGGAGTGTTAGGCACCCACCCCTCCTGTGTCTGGGCACTGCTGGGAGGACTCTGCACACACCCCTCTTATGACTGGGCACTGCTGGGAGGACTCTGCACACACCCCTCTTATGACTGGGTACTGCTGGGAGGACTCTGCACACACCCCTCCTGTGTCTGGGCACTGCTGGGAGGACTCTGCACACACCCCTCCTGTGTCTGGGCACTGCTGGGAGGACTCTGCACACACCCCTCCTGTGTCTGGGCACTGCTGGGAGGACTCTGCACACACCCCTCTTATGACTGGGCACTGCTGGGAGTGTTAGGCACCCACCCCTCCTGTGTCTGGGCACTGCTGGGAGGACTCTGCACACACCCCTCTTATGACTGGGCACTGCTGGGAGGACTCTGCACACACCCCTCCTGTGTCTGGGCACTGCTGGGAGGACTCTGCACACACCCCTCCTGTGTCTGGGCACTGCTGGGAGGACTCTGCACCCACCCCTCCTGTGTCTGGGCACTGCTGGGAGGACTCTGCACACACCCCTCCTGTGTCTGGGCACTGCTGGGAGGACTCTGCACACACCCCTCCTGTGTCTGGGCACTGCTGGGAGGACTCTGCACACACCCCTCTTATGACTGGGCACTGCTGGGAGTGTTAGGCACCCACCCCTCCTGTGTCTGGGCACTGCTGGGAGGACTCTGCACACACCCCTCTTATGACTGGGCACTGCTAGGAGGACTCTGCACACACCCCTCCTGTGTCTGGGCACTGCTGGGAGGACTCTGCACACACCCCTCCTGTGTCTGGGCACTGCTGGGAGGACTCTGCACACACTCCTCTTATGACTGGGCACTGCTGGGAGTGTTAGGCACCCACCCCTCCTGTGTCTGGGCACTGCTGAGAGGACTCTGCACACACCCCTCTTATGACTGGGCACTGCTGGGAGGACTCTGCACACACCCCTCCTGTGTGTGGGCACTGCTGGGAGGACTCTGCACACACCCCTCCTGTGTCTGGGCGCTGCAGGGAGGACTCTGCACACACCCCTCCTGTGTCTGGGCACTGCTGGGAGGACTCTGCACACACCCCTCTTATGACTGTGCACTGCTGGGAGTGTTAGGCACCCACCCCTCCTGTGTCTGGGCACTGCTGGGAGGACTCTGCACACACCCCTCCTGTGTCTGGGCACTGCTGGGAGGACTCTGCACACACCCCTCTTATGACGGGGCACTGCTGGGAGGACTCTGCACACACCCCTCCTGTGTCTGGGCACTGCTGGGAGGACTCTGCACACACCCCTCCTGTGTCTGGGCACTGCTGGGAGGACTCTGCACCCAACCCTCCTATTTCAGGATATGTACGCTTAGAACATACACGGGTGTGGGTTCGCTCCATGCATACGCGGGTGGGGGTACGGTCCGTACATACACGGTTGGGGTGGGGGTACGCTCCATACATACGCGGGTGAGGGTACGGGTCGTACATACACGGTTGGGGTGGGGGTACGCTCCATGCATACGGGGTGGGGTTACGGTCCGTACGTACACTGTTGGCATGGGGGGGACGCTCCATACATACGCGGGTGAGGGTACGGGTCGTACATACATGGTTGGGGTGGGGGTACGCTCCATGCATACGCGGGAGAGGGTACAGGTCGTACATACACTGTTGGGGTGGGGGTACGCTCCATGCATACGGGGGTGGTGTTACGGTCCGTACGTACACTGTTGGGGTGGGGGTACGCTCCATGCATACGCGGGTGGGGGTACGGTCCGTACATACACTGTTGGGGTGGGGGGTATGCTCCATACATACAGGCATGGGCGTCCGCAGGGGGGGGAGAAGGAGGGGCGCTTGCCCCCCCTGGAGTGCTCCTCCTTGCCCCCCCTGCGGCCACCCATGCTTTTACGGACGCCTTTTGTCCGTAATTACAGGCCCTGCAGGGAGCAGAGCTGTTCCCTGCCAGAGGCCTCAACTCCCTGATCGGGCGCCTCACACTCCTCCTCGCAGCCCCTCCCGCCCATTGTCATTCTGTCTGTGGCTGATTATCACAAACAGAATGACAATGGCCAGTTTGAGCTGCGCGCCACAAGCACGAGTGGTTAGGTCTGGACACAAAGACCTCCTTTTAACACAGTGTAGCTTGAGAGCAAGGGGTCTTCTGAATGAAGTTCTGGGGGGGGTCGATGCATTATTCTCCCAAGTCAAAAATTGAGGTTGCGCCATAGCCCGGATTTCAGATCCAACCAAAACGTACACAGACTTGTGTCAATAACATATCTATCTGCCAGTATGCACCCTATCATGTCTGGCAGGACATGCCGACCCTGTGTTTCACTGCCTCATATCCCCCTGCACCCCACTCCCCACTGCCTCATATCCCCCTGTACCCCACTCCCCGCGCTCAGGGCCGGCTCTAGGGCGGTGCGACCGGTGCCACCGCCCCGGGTGCTGACTTTGTGTAGGGGGCGCTAATATGATTTTAAAAGCACCTGCTTCTTTCCTGGACTCCTAGAAATTTTCAGCCACCAATAAAAATGTCTAAATGACTGCAGTGATTAATGCACTTCTTAGAGAGGGAGAGATCGAAGTTTTGTGTAATGGAAGTTTCTACTCATCCTAAGGTAGCGCAGAGGGTTACTATGCTTGCTGCAAAGAACGTGCAGCTCACAAAGTGCGTATAATGTAATGTAAATAGGTCAGTGGGTCACACTTTTGTCAGAGAGACCATATTGTTGATAACTCTTTATGAGTTAAAATCCTAATGTGGAACAGTGAGCAAGTAACTGTTATGAAAGATGCATGCAAACTGTAGGGTATGGGCTAGAGCGTTATGATTTCCCCCCAGCTTTTCATTATCCTAATGTGGCAAAATGGGTTACTTTGGGTAGAAATCAATTCTTATTAATAAAGGGAACCCCCCATCCATGGTGCTAGGTTTTAAATTCTAGGTTTCTGATTCTCCTGGCCAAGCCCTCTTAAACTATCCTGCCTACCTGTACGGATGACCTGTGACTCCTACACCTTCTTGTCCTCTCTCTTATGTAACATTTCCTATGCACTGATTTACACACTTATGATTGATTGTCTCTATGTAATCTGTGTAATGTAAAGTGTTCTGACACCTTACACGGATAGGAGCGGCGCTATAAAATGAATTAAATGCACCTGAGACTGAATGGTTACGGAGGCTTGAGGGGCGCTGTGAAAGGATGGTTATGAAGAACCTGTAGTGGAGGTGGTCATTGGGGGTGCCAAAAAGCATTGTCGGACTGGGCGCCACGAGCGCTTAAGTCGGCCCTGCCCGCGCTTACTGCCTTATACCCCTCTGTACCCCACACCTCGCGCTAACTGCCACAAGATATCCCTCTGTACCCCATACCTTGCGCTAACTGCCACAACATATCCCTCTGTACCCCGCACCTTGTGCGCACTGCCACAACATATCCCTCTGTACCCCGCACATCATGCTCACTGCCACATATGCCTCTGTATCCCACTCCTCACACTCACTGCCTGATCGCTCATTTTACCCTGCCATTCATCTTCTACGTGTTCTCTCCCCTTCCACTCGTTCTACCTCTGTTCACCCCCTTACTTCTTTTAGTGCCTTACATCTTTCTCAATATCTCTACTTCTTTTCCTCTTCAGTAACATCTGTGGCACATCTCTGCACTTCCATTATATCAACGCACCCCTCTACCTCACCTGTCTACCTCAGTCTTTATTATTCCCTCTTCCTCAGCTGTCTCTACATGTCTATGACACACCTCTCCCTCTCTCTACCTGGCCCCCTCAAGTTCTACGACTGCGTTATTCTCCCCTCTCCAGCTTTGATTTACCTGTCTCTGCTCCTGAATCTTTTTCTTCTACACCTCACTTCTTTGTCTACCCTTCACCCCTCGCTACCCTTCTGTTTGCCTTACTACGGTCTTTACCCGACCCACCTTTCAGTGCCTCTTCCCATTTCGCCTCACTCCCTCACAGCGCTCTCCTAGCATGCATCTGTTTCTCCCCTCACCACCATGCCTGCCTCTACCCCTCCTTATCTTTCTAACCAGCCCAACTTTCTACCTTCCTGTTATTCCTGGTAGCGATCCTTTCATTTCACCCCTCCGGTTGTATTACCTACGCATTCAAATTGAGTAGGTCATTGCTGTGCTCCCAACCAGACATCGAGACCCAGTCCCCTAGCCTCTCAACATGCCCAGATATAACAACAAGCATTGGCATAGCCAATCAGTCTCGCCTTTGGGACCTGGTGCAAAACTAAATACTTATACTGCCGGCATCATACTTACCCAGCGCCAAGACGCCTCGGCAAAAGTGAGCTATATAAGTTCTTCAGTCAGTGAGTCAGTCATAAGGTCCCAAAGGCGAGACATATTGGCTATGCCAATGCTTGTTTTTCTCAGGTTGGCCTGAACATTACCCGATCCTGATTGTCTGCCATTTTAGCCCCGCCCCTATTGATTAACATTAGCCACGCCCCTTCATTTGCCAGGTTCGCCCCCCCCTGGAAAAATTTCTGCGGACGCCCATGCATACGGGGGTGGTGTTACGGTCCGTACGTACACTGTTGGGGTGGGGGTACGCTCCATGCATACGGGGGGTGTTATGGTCCAAACGTACACTGTTGTGGTGGGGGTACGCTCCATGCATACGCGGGTGGGGGTACAGTCCGTACGTACACTGTTGGGGTGGGGGGTACGCTTCATACATACGGGGGTGAGGGTACGGGTCATACATACACTGTTGGGGTGGGGGTACGCTCCATGCATACGCGGGTGAGGGTACGGGTCGTACATACACGGTTGGGGTGGGGGTACGCTCCATGCATACGCGGGTGAGGGTACGGGTCGTACATACACTGTTGGGGTGGGGGTACGCTCCATGCATACGCGGGTGAGGGTACGGGTCGTACATACACGGTTGGTGTTGGAGTATGCTCCATGCATACGCGGGTGAGGGTACGGGTCGTACATACACTGTTGGGGTGGGGGTATGCTCCATGCATACGGGGTGTGGGTACGGTCCGTACGTACATTATTGGCATGGGGGGAACGCTCCATGCATACGGGGGTGGGGGTACGGTCCGTACATATCCGTACCCACGCTGTGGAATGCTTGTGCGGGCCGTACCCAGGCCTTTGCCACGTGGGTACAGCCGTCCCGCCATTGTTGGGGTGACATAGGTGTGGGCGTGGTATGACTCGTACCCACGCTCTTAAGGCGTGGGTACGGGTCGTACCTGTATTGTTGTGTTACCGGTTTGCGTCGTCAACCACTTCCGTTGTGGCGGACGCTGGCTTTGCTGGACACGCCCCCACCCCCTCATAGTGACCAGGGCCTGGGGGTCAGGTATGTCCAGGGCATGTGTGCTGTGTGACTTTGATGGGGGTTTTGTGGCCTGCCCCTGCTCCTGCCCCCCCTTTCCCCCCTCCCTTTGTTGTTCTGACTTTCTGCGGCATCTGCGTCGTAACCTGTAGAGGAGGTCGACTGCTATGAGGGCCGGGATGACACGTAGGTTCGGGTCCATGTCTGTCCATCGCGTGCAGGTACTCCTTGTTCGCGTCGTCCTGATTTCCCAATTTTTTTTGGCTGCCGGAAAATATTCTCCGTGCGGGATGACGTCGGTGCGAATCATACTTCCTGGTTCGTGAATGGCAGGCTGCGTGCGTCCCGACGTCACGTCGGCGCTTTCCCGGATCACATTTGTATGTATATATTCGTCGGTCGGTGTTTTGTACGATTCGTACGGAAATAGTATTTCCGTGCGAATCGTACTTCCAAGTTTGTATCTTGTTACGACCGGGTACGCGTCCGACGGTTCGTACCCGGTTTTTACAGGATCGTAATTGGCACCTTTATGCCATTTAAAAAACACAGATGTCATCCAAGAAGAATACAATATAGCTAGGCTTTCCTGTTTTCAGTTTCTATTTTTGGTAAATTCTGGTGGTATTTTTTCAGTGTTTTCCAGTGATTTCCATACCTCAAAAAAACAGTGCTTTTCAGTGTTTACTCATTTTCGCGCCATAAGAAACAAATGAAACAGTGTTTTGCCGGTGTTTATGGAATGCTTTGCTTTTATGATTGATTTTTCAATTTTTCTTCAGAAATTGTATACTGCTCTACATTTCAGAAGCTTAATACAGTCATTAAAAAAATTCCATTGTCCTTTGATTCTGTAGCTCAGATTTAACAAGCATTTGCAATGCAATAGGTCTCACATTTATGCGAGTTTAAGCTATTGGCATTGTAAATGACAAAGCCTTTTATTTATGTTTTAAAAACAAAAACTAAAATAAAAGGCATTGTTATTTGCAATGTCAATAGCGTAAATGCAAGACCTATTGCAAATGCTTGGTTAAAATGAAAGCGTGAATTGGTCACTCAGCAAGTGTTTGTCAATAAATATACGTAGAGAACTTTTTTTTAATGCTGTTATGAAATTGCAGTCTCCCTGTTGAATCCGCTGCCAGGAACGCAGCTCACAAGACACTAGTGTGGGCTCTACATACATACCTCTTTTGCCTCATGGGTGGAAGGATGCAGCCTATGTGGTCACTGGGATACTCTTCGCTGGACACTTTGTCACACATCTTGTCGCCATCACGGTGGACCCCGCAGACCCCAATGTCCTGGCCAAGAAAAGTTACAGCCGCCCTATGCCGGTTCTGGACCGCTCCAAGCACAAGCACGTCATTCAAAACCTTCACTGCTACCTGTGCCAAGTCGACGTGGGGCCTAGGGCCAAGCACTGTAGCGCCTGCACCAAGTGCCTCTCCGACTTCGACCGCCACAGCAAGTGGCTGAATAATTGTGTGGGAGGAAAGAACTACTGGTTTTTCTTCAGCGCGGTGGGGTCTGCCGTCCTTGGAGTCTTTCTCTTGACGATGGTTGTCATCTACGTCTTCATCCAGTACTTCGTGAACCCGGCGGACCTCCGCACAGCGCCGCAGTTTGAGGGAGTGACCTCAAACACTACTTGGTTAGTCTTTCTTCCGGCTGCTCCAGTTGAGACGACTGCAGCAGGAATTCTGGCCATAGCAATTATCACTGTGATATTGGGCATCATACCTATTTTGCTGCTTGGACACTTGCTGGTATTCCATCCAGAGGCGCAACTAGAGTCAAATTTCAGGGGGGAGGGGCTAGGAAAATATTTGGGGGGGGGCTGATTATTCAAGCAAAAGGCAGAGTGGAGCGGCAGGGGCTCTAAGCAGGGGTGAAAACCATAAAAGCCTCATTAACAAGCCAAAGGTCTTTTAAAGACCTGTGAAGTACTCGGGTGCGGCTGTGTGTGCGCCGGGAAGCTGTCTCATCCCGGGCTGCCAAACACGACGGGGGGGGGGGGGCTGAAGCCCTTTGAGTCCAATGGGCGTTGTGCGCATGATTCCATCTTTACCTCCTGTGGAAGCGGTTGAGCACCTACGACTATATGGTGCACCAGCGAAACACCCAGAGCATCAGAGACAGGAAGTACATTGAGGAGGCGCAAGTGACGTCAGACGGAACATTGGCTGATACAGTAGGCACCCCCAAAGAAACAGACCTCCCTCTGTCCGCTAGATGAAGTGGCCTTCTGTATCATGATAGCGGACTTATTTCTCTTGGGCAACCGGATGGAATATGTACAGATGTCGTTGATGCCACGTCTCTCGCCTGAACCTAGACCTGCAGATGCTGCAAACCAGGAGTGAACCTAGCAAATGTGAAAGTTCAGGAACAAAGCAGTACAATAACGACATTTTATTTGGATGTGTCCGGCATGTACAGAAGTTGTTGTATCCTGCCCGAAAGCCATTAGGTGCCTCCGTAGAAGATAGTAGTTGACACTGTTGGGCTAACTAGGGCAAACCGGCATTCCCAAAGCGGGGATCTCGATATGTATCGAAAATCAATACAGTAGAGTTATTTCCGGATTCATTGAGCGTTCCAATAGGTCGCTACTGGCATAGTCACTGGATCGATGTTCCGACCTACTAGGGAGTTATATTCCATTTGTTCCTATAAGCAATGACTGTATTGTACTGCTTTGGCTCCCTCAAGTGGCCAAAAGGTGCAAATGGCCAAGTGGTGAATCCAATTTGAAAAATTCAGCGATACTCAGTTTAAACCGGGTCAGCCGATTTGCAATCGGTAGGGTAATCTCGGGCAGAGTCGGTTTTAACCGAATACCGGACAGCCTAAATATAGCTATTTATTTGAGAAAAGTTGGACTAAAAACATGCCATTTAAGAGCCCGCATCATACATTTCCAATTAACACAGTCAAAAGCTTTTTCAGCATCCAAGGTTACAGCAGCCATAGGCGTATTGATGGCTGAGGCCGCATGTAAAATGTCTAAAAACACTCTGGAGTTATCAGTCATGCGTCTTCCTTTAACAAATCCTGTTTGTATAAAAAAGTCAACCATATCCGAAATAAGGGGAGAAATTCTAATAGATACAATTTTAGCAAAAGGTTTGCAATCTAAATTGATAAGAGAAATGGGTCTATAATTGGCACATGAGGACATATCTTTATCTTTGTTAGGAACTAAACAAATCATAGCCTTAAAAAAATTATCAATAGCTTCATCTTGTAAGAAAATATTGATATGAGGTGAGTAAATGTGGGAGTAAAAGATGTGAAAAGCAGGAATAAAATTCAACAGAAAAACCATCCGGACCCGGTGCTTTATCTTAGAGTAGTGCATTAAGAGACGACTTTTATCCAGAAATCAAAATAGGCTCATCTAGAAAAGAAAGATCCTGTACCTGTTGATGTCTTGATGGGAGAGAGTGAAATTAGGCATCTACTGCCTCGTCCATGAGAAAGTGATCTGGTGTGTAGAGGTTGGTATAATAATTAGAATTTTTTTTCAAAATTTCCTTGTTCTATAATTTTCACTATTTTGGACTTTTGAGATTTGACCTTCAAATAATTAGCAAGTATTTTGCCTGACTTATTTCGCCCTCCTTAAAATTTGGAATTAATTTTTAACAATGTTGATTTTTTATTGAATTTAAATGTGGCATTTATTAAACGGTGTAACACATCCTTCTTGGTTGTGAAAAATGAATGTTCTAGCAGAAGCTTTAAAGGCATCCCAAACTATATGAAATGGCATGTCAGGTGTGGTATTGTGTAGAAAGAACTCTTGTAGAAAACCTTCAAAATTCTGCACAAAATCTTTGCCTTTCAGTAAACTAATGTTAAAGCGCCATCTACTAGGTTTAGAGGTCTCAGGTAATAAATCCAAGTCAACCATAACAGGAGTATGATCTGAAATCAATATTGATCCCATTTCAGCCTGTGTAACTGTTGAAACCAGGACAGGCGAAAGAAATATATAATAAATTCTAGATTGGGATTTATGGGTAGGAGAATAGAAGGTATATTCCAGCGTGTCCGGAGAATATAATCTCCACGCATCAACTAGCCCTCTGGAATAAATAAACCATGTGAATGTTTTCTAAATTTTGATAGGAACGTATTTAAATGTAGACTTTCCATCTTAAAAAGCATCTACAATCTGATTGAAATCACTGCCTACTATTAGAGTTGCATTCGGGTAACAGAACTGACATTTGTTCCCAAAAGTTCACATCAATACCAGTAGGACCATAAATATTGAGGATGGAGAAAGGTGTGTGATGAATAGTGGCATGTATTAGTACCCATCGACCCTCCGCATCTCTGTCCTATTTCTCTATTACCAAGGGAAGGGATTTGTGAACCAATATAATAACCCCATTTTTGTGATCAAGTGCTGAAGAGCAAAATACTTGCCCAACCCAATTTCTACACAGTGAGTTTAAGTCCTTATCAAGTAAATATGTTTCCTGTAGTGGGGCAATATTGCATTTGAGACATGGTAAGTGTGTAAGAGCTCACTGCTTCTTAATAGGATTACGCAAGCCCTTGAGGTTCCAAGAGATAATCTTAGGAGCACCTACCATTGCAAGAAACTAACATACATATTAAACTACGATAACCATAAAAAGGTAAATTAAAGCAACTAACCATCTAAATATAAATATCTAAAGAAATGGCTTAACAATTGTCTTTAAAGGAAATCTGTGATATATAATAAAATCAAGGTAAAAGAAAGGAGAAAAGAAACTAAAAAGAAAAAGAGGAAAGAGAAATGAGAAATGAGAATAAAGTAAAGAACAATGAATCTGGTAGAGACCAAGAAGATGACATAGAACCAAAGGGCTAAGGTCATGAAGAGAGTGGGACACATCCAGTGTGAAAAGAATATGATGAAGGATTGGAGAACCGCAAGCACTGAAGAAGGACAACAGACCAAGATCAAAAGAAATTGGACAGCAATACCGACGGAGACAATCGCTATATTGGAAAAAGAAATAGAGAATACAAAAAAAGAGACAGCAGTTAGTCATATGAATAAAACAGACAAGACAATACAAATAAATCATCATATAGGAATGCCAGGCATTTAAAAGACCAATAAATACCACTTACAAAGACATGAGGAAAATATGCAAACAGGAGGTCTAGGAAAGGAGGTACTTGGGAGACAGCACACCAGAGAAAGGAATCTGGATTAGACAACATACAGCTGCAAAAGGGAATAAATAAATAACAAAGTTACATAAATAGACAATGAGCTGGAAGCAGCAATTAAAATATGAACACCGTTGACCAATGTACAAGTTTCCATTAATAATGTGAAAACTAACTCCTAAAAATAATAAATATAAACAACTTAGAGAAAAGGTTCCAAAGTATAAGCATACAACAGGATAGGAGACATTAAAGAAAAGGTTCAAGCCTTTCCAAGATCCATTGCTTCACCCTTGTGTCGAAGAATACATTTCCTCAGGTCTACTGGACAATCAAACGAAAAAGTTTGTTCCTTATAAGTGACTTTAAAGAAACATGGGTGCACAAGACCATTTCTCGCATTCATGGATCGTAGAGTAGGGTGGAAGGAAAAGTACTTCTTCCGATGAGCAGCAGTTGCACGTGCTTCATCTTGGGAGATAAAGACTCTCTGGCCAGACCATGGCATTTGCTTCCCTTGTTTGGCCGTCAATAAGACCATAAGCAGCTCAGTATATCCCAAAAAAGAACAATTATTCCTCTAGGCTGTCCAGAACTTGAGGTACCAACAGGTTTAGGGACAATTTGGTGAGCACATTGTAGGTTGCGATGTGTCCCTTCTTTGAGGCCCACCAAGTTAGGAATGTGAACCCCTAGAAAGGCAAGCATGTCGGACCCCTCCGGCCCTCCTGGAATACCATAAATTCGGAGGTTGTTGCGCCTGTTTCGATTTTCTAAGTCTTATGTCTTACGCTTCAAGAGCAATATCTCCTTATCCATGCCATCAATTTTGGTAGTCGCATCCTGCACATCACTGATTCAATGTTCAAGACTTGACACTCTGGATTCCAGGGGAAACCACTTTTCTTCAAAGCATTGAAGCATGATGTTAGTCTCCATAATAAAAGGCTTCAAATGCCTAATCTCCTCCATAAGGTAGTCCAGTGTCAAAGGTAAAGGAGACTTCGTAGGAGACCCAGAATCTTTTTTTTGTCGCTTGGTAGGAGCATTCAAATTCTTGCGTGCAGAGGGCATGAAAGTGGATGAGGTGACAGTCTACTGACTAGCACGTGTAGAAGACTCCATAAGAAAAGTATTTCACACTCCACTGCAAAAAAGTCTTAAAATCACACACTGTAAAATGACTGAAGGGTGACCGTGTTTCTGTGATGGTGGCCTTTGCCTACAAACCTAAGGTTCTCTGGCACCTTCTTTGGCATTTCGTGCTCTCATCCACACCTTAAGCACTTGCACCCACATTGTCTTCGGCACACACTTTCAGTTTCTTATGTTATAGACTATTTAGGATATAGAGTTCAACACCTTAGGTCCTCTTTTGAGCAGAACATTAGGCGATCTCTCTATCTACATGCATGGTGGTTTATGCTTTAACTGACCTATGTCTCAGATTTTGCCCCGTGCCTTGGAAGACTGAATACTAGTGAGTCATTCTCAGCTGGCGAGTCATTCACAACTACATGAGAAAGGTGTGTGAATACTGGTGAGTCATCCTCAACTTACGAGGCATCCACAACAACAATATGGGATGGCCATCCAAGATCTTGCAAGACCTAAAAGTCTCGGCCGCACTTTTTAAAGCTCTGAACTATAAGTAACCAGGCTCCAGAATATTCGATGTTTCGCATCAAGGAACCAAGACTAGACGCATCTCCTACGTAGCATCCGAACTCGGTTCACCCGTCTCCATCTGGATATGATAAGTACTCTATTTAGAGCTCTACTACTTTGATATTAGTCCCTCGGCTGATGCGCTCATTGGTAGGGAATTTGTTACGTTGCTTGGGCCTCTGGCAGTTACACTAGGGGTATTTAGCTGCACAGCTAAGTTTGTTGTTTATTGTGTATATTATGTTCTCTTTCAACCTCCCTAGGGACTCTATTTTTGTGCAATTTGGTGTGCTATCGTCTGTGAAGAAACACTAAACATCTGTGTGCGCTTTGTCAGTGTATAAGTGGAGATCACCCACCTACTGGGCCATAAGGTTGATATTCTACATGAGTTATGTGTTGTGATATATAAAATTGAGCTGTGACATGTAATGTATGTAAATGTATGTACACTTGTATCACACTTGTGATATTATTGTTTGTGAGTGCACAGAGTGCAGTGGTGTAGACTAGAGTTTTATAGAGTGCAGTAGTACAGAGCGTAATGTTTTTAAATAGTAAAATGATTGTAAAATATGTAGTTATAATAAATGTTTTATTGAAAAATAATGCTTTATTTATGACAATAACCCATAATAGCACATGGAGAATATTACAGAAAGTGTAAAAAATCCAATGATTTGGTTGTTTTGGTATTTATAAATGTACTTTTTTCCCTTGTGATTCATTATCGGATACCCATAGTGTAAAAGGAGCATAGGGTAAACGTCTTCCCATGTACTTTTTAATAACTACGTAAAGTATGTTGGAATTGGACATATATTTTATGCAAAAACCACCACCATACTCATGAAGAAACTCCAGACAATACAGAACTCAGCAAAAAGACTCATCCTCAACCTACTGAAACTGATCCGCCAGCCAACCTCAGGAAACTCCACTGGTTCCCCATCCAGGAAAGATGGCAACTCAAGATGCTGACACATGCCTACAAAGCCCTCCACGACCAAGGACAAGCATACATAAACCACCAGCCGAATTTCCACCAATACTCCAGAGCCTTCCGCTCCGCCTAGCCCTGCCTTCGCACAGATGCCTTGCATCTGCCGCAGCTACAGTGTAGGCCATTCATTCTCTTACCTCACAGCCAAATCCTCGAACAGCCTACCCCTCCACCTTTAATCATCACCCTCTCTCGCAGACTTCAGGAAGAAATACAAGGTCTTGCTTTTCCACTGAGCCCAGCAACCTAGCGCCTGAATACCCTTGTGGGTGATTAGCTGTGCTCTACAAATACATATTGATTGATTGGCATAGTAATTCAATTAATAAAGTGATGGGAGAGTAGGAGAATTTGTAACATAAGAACGCATGAAGAACAATAATGAATTTTGAAAAGGCCCATCCTAATATGAGAACGTGCTGGAGAGAAAAGGAAAGGAGGAGTCACAGACAAACCAAATTGAATTTGCTCTCCGACAATAAAGTACCATGTATGTACATAACACTTATATTAGTATATGCTGCCTTTATTTACTTGAAAAGAAAACAAATCTCGAAATGCAGTAGAGTGATCGAGGATAAAGAAGTGAAGTTGGAATCACAAGAAGAAATAAATGTGCAATGCCATTTTACATCTCAGAAGATAGGAAAGATTAATTTATAAGGACATTTTGTATATACATTTTTAGGCTAGGGAATCGGGTTCAAACTAATTTTTTACTATAAGATTCTGTTATTGTAGGCAAATTATATACGTTGCCTTTATTTACAGGAATAAAACAATTTTCAAAACGCGTGCGAATGTAAAAGGATAAAAATAAAGTCCACTTGCAAGCACAAGTCTTCAGAAAATAACTTGCAATGCCTTTTAAAATGTACAACTGAGGCGATATGACATTTAAGCATATGTTGCCTTTGTTTGAACTTTAGAAAAAAGATAAAACTCATGCAATCTATGAGGTGCACTAGCAAATACCATTTTAAGCTGGACAATGAACAAATAGTACATCAAATAGTGTGTGTCTAATGCGTACAAAAGATAAAAATATTGATAAAGGAATCATTGTCTGCCGCTGTGTACATACCACCAAATGCAGAATCTTAAAAGCATTTGCCTCCTTTGTTTCTACTAAAAAAACGTAAGGTTCCGAACATGGTAAACAAATAAAACGCAGGTATGTGTCTGAGATTTACTAAAGATAAACAAAAAAGCTGCCACACGCTGCCCACATATAAGAATGTGACCATGGTGCACTCTCAAACAGCTGTTGAAACAAAAGAAATGGGGTGCATTTGCTAACACTGTTTACAGTTAATAAACGTAAAATGTAGAATGTGTTTGTGGTTTACGAAAGATAAACAATGATGACGGCATGTGCTGACAGCATAGAACAATGCGGCCGCTAAAACAGAAGAAAAAAGTGGCTCTGATGAGGGAAGCAGTGGAAGGGCAGAAGTAATGTGGCCATGCTCCAAGGGAGGGTTCCACACACGGAAAGGAATGCAATCTGCTACGCGTTGACCACATACAAGAAAACATTTAAATGTGGCAACGAAGACAACAAATAACAAGCATTGGCATAGCCAATAGGTCTCGTCTTTGGGACCTTATAAGTGTTTAGGCATGCAACAGTTGCATAACTAAACACTTATAAGGTCCCAAAAGCGAGACCTATTGGCTATGCCAAGCGGCCGCTAAAGTGAAAGTAATCGCGGTAAAAGTGGCGCATGCGCCCGCGCACATGCATTGTAGCTCTAGGCTGGCCTGGTAGCACTTTTTGGAGCCCTCTCAATAAGTCTCGCCAGACCAGCGCATGCGCTGGGTCAGGCGAGACCTAAAAAGCAATGGGTGGGCTGTGCACTGATTGCAAACAAAATGTCTCAAAGAGACAGCGTATCAGCCGTGGTCGGTAGTAGGAGTTCCTGCAGGGCGGTGACGTGGGGAGGGGAGGGGCAGGGTGGGGGGTAGTAAACTATGGATTACGGAGGTTTACAGGTAAGTAAACATATAAATTAATAAAACGAATTTCGTTGCGTGCACTGCATCCCCAAATGCGATGCAGTGCACGCAACGAAATTCGTTTTATTAATTTATATGTTTACTTACCTGAAAACCTCCGGAATCCATAGTTTACTACCCCCCCACCCTGCCCCTCCCCCTCCCCACGTCGCCGCCCTGCAGGAACTCCTACTACCGACCGCGGCTGCAGCGTATGTACTGTTTAGGAGAGACCTAAAACAGACCACACACTGACCTGTCAGACCAACCCATCAAGCACTGCCTGATAGCCATTTAGGCCACTCCGACCCTGCCCTGCTCGCTTCACTGGTTGGGGGCCTGTTAGAAATTGGGTTTCTGTTTGTATGTATCCAGATTTGTTGGTGATGTGCTGGTTCCGAGTGCGATGCGTCAGTCCTGTTCCTGCAACAGTGTTGATGCGTCAATTATACTCGCGAAGCAGAAGAAGTGTCGGTTTTGCTGGGGCAAGTACCTGTGTCCACTTTCAATGGAACAGGCACAGGAGCAGGGTGGAAGACTTTTATGTCCCTAAGTCTTCAAATCAGGAAGCTAGTCAGTTAGCCCTCGGAGTCACTCTGGGATTAAGTGATGGCGGTCCAGTCTTTACTCTGTCAGCAGTCTTCCAGAGCAGCAGTTCAACAGAGTGGCAGCCCTTAATCACAGCAGTTCCTATTCCTGTCAGAGTAGTTTCAGGTCCAGAAGTGTACCGAGTTGGTAGTGTCAGAGGTCCAGTACTTATACCCAGTTGTGCCTTTGAAGAGGGGGCGAATTCAAAGATGGCTGTCTAGAGGAAATACACAAAGTCCAGCTGTCACCCGGCCCACCCAGTGATCAGAGACAGGCAGCAGACACCAAATGGCTAAGAGCAGTAAAATGTCCAACTTTCTAAAACAAGCATTTGCAATGCAATCGATGTCGCCTTTAGGACCTTATATGTATTTAGCTATACAGCACATTAGCCTGGGTGCTGAAACATCTACTGTTCTTTAAAATGGTGGGAAGTAAGCACCAAACTGCATGACACGCCAGGTATGGGAACACATGGAGAGAAATATTGCCTTTCAGCGGGAAATGGTATAGTCCAAAGCTCTGTTTTTAATATAAAATCAGGGCCTTCGGTGGTCATATCACTGAAAATACAAAATATTGATGTCTATGGGTGCTCGTGGAAGACAATTTCTATGACTGGAATCTAGAGAATGCTAAAGTGATTCTGGTATTTTACTTACCTCTGCTGGACGTTTTCTATCGAGAAAGTGAAATAGAGGCAGAAGCCAGAAAAATTTAAAAAAGAAAGTCCCTCAGCAGAAAGCAATTCTGGTATTTTACTGACCTCTACTGGTCCTTTTGTATTAAGACAGTTAAATAGAGGCAGTTGAACAGAAAAAAAGTCGCTAAGCGGAAGCAGACAAGTCCTAGGGCTGATTTCCAGAGCCCACAAAGTACATACACATATAAGTATATACTAATACATAAGTATATACTAAAGTATATACAAGAGGTCTTGAATGCTCGACCTAAAAAAGCATTTTCAGAACAGTAACATCAAATCCAACGTTACCATTAATGAGATTTTATCATTAGCATTCCATAGGTACTAAGGATAATAGATATAACCTTCTCTTTATCAGGCATCACAGCTAATCAAATGAAATAAGGATTCCCCAATGTTAACCTATGAGAGGGGTAGGCCTCTTGGAACTGAAAAAAGAGTTTGGGAGTTCTTTACTACCAGGAAACTTAAATTCACATGCCCTACCTTTTAGGTATGTAGCATCCAGCCTTATGGGCCACTTAGGGCCTAAGGTGGCTTATATGTAATAAAAGGGCATTTTAAGGCTTGGTAAGGGGTTTTATATGCCACGTCAACATGGCAGTGTAATCTGCACACACAGGCTCTGCAATGACAGGCCTGAGATATGTTTATGGGGTACTTGAGTGGGTAGCACAAGCAGTGCTGCAATCCCACTAGTTGTATTTAATTTACAAGCCCTGGGCACATGTAGTGCACTTTACTAGGGACTCATAAATAAATTAAAGGTGCCAATTGTGGATATATCAATCAAACTATGCTTCGGAGAGAGAGCACAGGCACCTTAGCAGTGGTCAGCAGTGGTAAAGTGCTCAGAGTCCTAAGTCAACAAAAAGGAATCTGCAGAAATATGAGGTAGCCAGGCAAAACGTTTGGAGAACCCCACCCGAAGGCTATCAGGTTTAACAGGGCCTGACTATGTTCAAGGGCCTGTTTGACGCCACTGATAGACCACCTTGTTTTGTGCACATAAAATCAGAAATTAACATTAAGCAGCTACTGGTATAGCTGAGACTGGTGACCCTTACCTATGTCTCCTTTCATAGTAGGGGTACTTTGAATTGGTCCAAACCTTTAATCATATAGTGTTTGAATACATTTACATCCAAAGCAGAATCTGATGACTCAATGAGCACTTTAACCCAGAAACAGATTTTGAACATTCCCCTATAGGGAAAATAATTTTCTTTGTGGAGCAGCCCCTTCATGTATACCCCATCCAATTTGGGAGTGTTCCTTCCTGATTTACACACACTCCTACTGTTGTCAGGAGGAAACCAACATGTGCTTTGAGTCTGTGAAAGATTGGGGTGAGCACCCACAAATGTACAATCTTGAGTTGAATTCTCCAGGTTTTGCCGATGGCCCTATCTAGATCCACTGACAAACCATCTCGTAAAATGCCCAAGACTCAGACTTTTTACTTTCCAAGACTCGCAAGGGATCTCCTTTAAGTAGGAGGATTTATTAGCCCTTTGATTTTGTTTAATGTGTGATCTTGACTAGAATGCTTCTGAACAATTTTCTTTATCCAAATCATTTCTGCGACCAAACATTCAAAAAAATTAACTAACACCACTGTAAAACATATCTTGAATGGCACCTAACAAACAAACACGGGTTTAATTTGTAATGATTTTGACACCTGAATTGACGCACATAAATATTTGAAAAACAAACCAACTAAATCTGTATATTATGGCTGATATTCCTCATCAGTGTGAGGGTGATTTTTTAATACAAATAAATGTTGCCAAATAATGCATTTTACACCAAAAACCATTGAACACATTGGTTAAAGGTATTTTGGTTTTACAGGAACTTCTGAAGGGGCGCTGTTGAAATGTTTCATTACTTTCATGACATACATCTGAAGTCTTTTTTGCCGCAGGAGTAAAAAAAAAATCGAAATCAGCAAGACCACTGACTCATTGGCAGTGAAATTGCTCTCCCTCCCTCGCAGCTCCACCATTAAGTGAGGTCTGCCCCTGCACTATCAAGTGTTGGTTTGAGGCCCTCCTCCACCCGAAGGTTTCCCTGCGCCTCATCCCTAGTGGTCCAGTGGACCTCTGTCTCCATTCTCTTGCTCTGCTTTTTCTCTCCTCTTTCACTCGTTTTTTCTCTCACTTCTCTCTCCCCCCTTCACTCTTCTTCTGGGTCTTTCCTCCATTTTCTGTCGCTTTCCTCTCATTTCAAGCTCCCCCTTTACTCTCCTTCTGTGTCTTCCCTACGTTTCTCACTCGTTTTTTACCCTCATCTCAATCTCCCCCCTTTTCTCTCCTGTGTCCGCTGTGTCATTCCTCCACTCTTTCTTGCACATTTTCTGTCGTTTTCCCCCCATTTCACACTCCCCCTTCACTCTCCTTCTGTGTCTTTCTTCGATTTTCACTCGTTTTTTACCCTCATCTCAATCTCCCCCTTTCACTCTCCTGTGTCTTCTGTGTCTTTCCTCCACTCTTTCTTGCACTTTTGCTGCCTTATTTGTACTTTTCTCTCTCTTTTTGCCTTTTTCCTTTTGCCTTTTTCAGCCCGTTTTCCCCGCCGCTGCTGCCCCCGCAGCCCCACCACCCCAGCACGACCAGTGTGACCGGCCAAATCCAGCTCCCCTCCCTGCTCCCGCCTCCCAGCTGTCCAGCCCTCCCCGACCCCTACTTAATGGCGGCCCGCCGCCGGGGCGCCAAAGGCAAGCCTGTCTGCACCCGTCTGTGACTCGACTGCGACCAGCACCAGGAACCCTGGATCTCTGCACCGCCAATGCTACGACCCAGCGGCACCCCATGCTCTCAACCCAGGCCGCAACAACAACTGCAAGCTAGCATCACCAGCCAACACTCACGGACCCTTCAGCTGTCACCGCTGCCGGCACACCTGCAGCACTGCCAAGACCACTGACCCAGCGCAATCTGCCCACAAGAACACAACCAAACCGAAGACCCTGCAATGCATCCTCCTCAACGTCCGATCCCTCCACAAACAGGCCACCAAAATCTGGGACCTCCTTGACATCACTACCCCGGACATAGCATTCTTTACCGAAACCCGGACCAACACCACCTCGGGACCGGACATCGCCCTCGCCATTCCCCAAGGATACAAGATCTCCAGGAAGGACTGCCCCACCCACCCGGAAGGAGGAATCACCATCGTCCACAAATCCACCCTCCACCTGAGCACACTCCCCGATGAGCCCACAGACCTGATGGAACACCTTCACTTCAAGATACTGGCCAGCCCTACCTCCACCCTCCGAGGAACCCTCATCTACCGACCCCCTGGACCCCGCAGACTTTTCGCCAACTCCATACAGACATCATCTCCCCACATGCCATAGTGTCCACCAACTACACCCTACTGGGAGACCTCAACTTCCACCTCGACAACCAACTGGACCCCAGCACCACATCCCTCCTGGACAACCTCCACAACATTGGACTCCGCCAAATCGTGACCGAACCCACGCACTCAGCAGGACACACCCTCGACCCCCTCTTCACAACAGCACACTCCATCACCTTCAGCCACACCACCAAACTCCCATGGACTGACCATCGATGCGTCCACTTCACCTTCAGAACACCCACCATCCACAGACACCAGCACCTGCTTCCACGAAGAACCTGGACCAGAATCACTGATGACCAGCTAACCTCATCACTCAGCAACTCCACCCCAACCATCGCGGAAAACAACGACACCAACACCGCAGCCCGAACCCTGAACAGATGGCCCTCTGACAGCACCAACACTATAGCCCCCTCAAGAAAACAACAACACCCACGCCAAGAAAGCAAGATGGTTCACCACCGAACTTCGAGAGTCCAGACACACTTGCTGCCGCCTCGAAAAGGCCTGGAGGAACACCAAATCCACAGACGCCCACAACAAATTCAGAGCCGCCACCAAAGCTCACCACCAACTCATCAGAAAAACGAGGAAAAAAGTGATTGAAGACAGAATCTCCACTCATGCACACAACAGCAAAGAACTCTTCAACATCATCAAGGAGTTCGCCCAACCCACTAGCGAGTCCATCGCCATCCCTCCCTCACAAGACTTCTGCGACAAACTCAGCACCTTTCTCCACCAGAAAATCAAGAGCATCTATGACAACTTTGACGAAGACACCAACACACTGAACTCTCACCAACCATCCCGACACCCTGAAGCCAGCGATCGACAACTGGACAGCCCTCACCACCGAAGACACACTGAAGACGATGAAGTCAATCCACTCCGGGGCCCCCACTGACCCCTGCCCCCACCACATTTTCAACAGAGCCACCGACACCATCGCACCCATGCTCTGCCACACCATCAACTGCTCCCTGGCAACCGCCTCGTTCCCTGATGACTGAAAACATGCTGAGATCAACCCCCTCCTGAAGAAACCCTCGGCAGACTCCACCGACCTCAAAAACTACAGACCCATCTCCCTGCTCCCATTCCCAGCGAAAGTCATCAAGAAAGCCATCAACAGCCAACTCACCACATTCATCGAAGAGCACAACATCCTTGACTTCTCCCAATCCGGCTTCAGAACAAACCACAGTACGGAAACCGCCCTCCTTGGCGCGACAGATGACATCCGTACCTTACTGGACAAAGGAGAAACAGCAGCCCTCATCCTCTTTGACCTCTCAGCGGGGTTCGACACAGTCTCTCACCGCACCCTAATACGCAGACTCTACGATGCAGGGATCCAAGACAAGGCCCTCGACTGGATCCGCTCCTTCCTCTCCGGTAGAACGCAGCGGGTCAGATCCTACACCTACCACCTGCGGAGTCCCCCAGGGGTCCTCCCTCAGCCCTACGCTCTTCAACATCTACATGGCTCCGCTCACCCACATCGTCAGAACCTACGGACTCAACATTGTGTCATATGCAGACGACACGCAACTCATCCTCTCCCTATCCAACGAACCCAACACCGCCAGACACAACTTTCGAGAAGGCATGGAAGCCGTCGCCAAATGGATGAAAAACAGCTGCCTACAACTAAACACCAACAAAACGGAAGTACTCATCATGGGTCCAGATGCCTGGAATGACATCTGGTGGTCCCCCCGCCCCTGGAAGTCTGCCTACCCCCATGGACCACGCATACAACCAGGGATTCATCCTGGACTCAGAGCTCAAAATGCACTGCCAGATCAACTCCATCTTGTCCTCTTGCTTCCACACCCTCCGCCTCCTACGTAAGACCTTCAAATGGATCCCCCTCGAACACAGAAAGACCGTCACTCACGCCCTGGTCACCAGCAGGCTCGACTAGGGCAATGCACTCTGTGCCGGAATAAACAAAACCTCACCTGCAAGCTACAGAACATCCAAAACGCCACCACAAGACTGGTCCTCAACCTGCCAAGACACTGCCACATCTCCCAGCACCTGCGAACACTCCACTGGCTCCCCATTGAAGCTAGAGTCACCTTCAAGATGCTAACCCACGCTCACAAGGCCCTCCATGACACCGGACCAGCATACCTAAACAGCCGACTCAAATTCCATGCACCCCAAAGGACCCTACGATCAGCCCAGCTCTCCTACGCAGTGGTCCCCCGCACCAGAAAGACCAGATCGGGAGGCCGCTCATTCTCCTTCCTCGCGGCCAGAGCCTGGAACAACCTTCCACTCCACCTCAGACAGATAACATCGCTCCCCATCTTCGCAAGAAACCTCAAAACCTGGCTCTTCGACAGACCCCCTCCTTGATGGACTGGAACCTGTGAACCCACCCCCACACCCCCAGCGCCTTGAGACCCTTACTGGTGAGTAGTCACGCTTAACAAACACCTGAGTTATTATGACGCACTCGGGGTGTGATAGAATGAGGGAGGAGAGAGGAGGAAATGTATTATTAACTTGATATGAAATAGGTAGTCTGTGTATTATAGTGTGTGTGTTCTTTTAAAATAAGATTGTGGTTTTGGAGGGAGTTTCCTTTTAAAAATGTTGTCTGCACACTGAAACTCTATAACCCTGTTGAAGGCTACAGCTGAAATGTGTTGATCTCTTGTCTGCACTGATGGTGTATATATCTAAATAAAAAAAGACTTACAAGTTTGTTGGTGCATGGCTGTGCAGCTTTTCCTTGGCCTCGCATTGATGGGAGGCTCGTTTGGAATGTGACTGGATACGTATATCCAATCACATTCCAAACGGACCTCCCATCAATGTGAGGCCAGAAAAAAGCAGCACAGCCTATATATATTCATATATATTCAGTAAAAAAACAAGGGTTACAGGGACGTTATAGTTAGGTTGACACTTTACACACCATAGAAATTCAGCAGTTATACTTTCCTGCGGTGTGTGAGTGGCTGCATGGGTGAATACGTGGGTGTGTGAGTAGCTGTGTGGTGAGTGAGTGGCTGTTTTGGTGAGTTAGTGGGTGTGTGAGTAGCTGTATAGGTGGGTGAGTCAGTGGCTGTATGGGTGACTGAGTGGATGTATGGGTGAGTGGCTGGGTGTAAAAGTGGCTATATGGGTGAATGAGTGGCTGTTTGAGTGGGTTTATGGGTGAGTGGGTGTGTGAGTGGCCGTATTGGAGAGTGAGTATCTGTGTGAGTGGCTGTATGGCAGAGTGAGTGGGTATCTGAGTGGTTGTATGGATATGCGAACTGGAGCGTAAGCGATTGTGGGAGTGGTTATATGGGTGAGTGGCTGTGTGAGTGGTTGTGTGGGTGAATAAGTGGGTGTGTGAGTAGCTGTGTGGGTGAGTGAGTAGCTGTATGGGTGAGTGAGTGGCATGTGAGTAGCTGTATGGGTGAGTAGCTGTGTGAGTGGCTCTATAGATGAATGAGTGGATATGTCAGTAGATGTATGGGTCTGTGAATGGGTATGTGAGTTGTTGTATGGGTGTGTGAGTGGGTGTTAGAGAGGTTGCATGGAGGTAAGAGTGGGTATGTGAGTGGTACTGTGGATAATGTCATCAGTGATGTAATTTGAGATATTATCAGTGATGTCACTGACCATGTCATGAGTAATGTAATATGTGAGGTCATAAGCAGTGCATTGCGGGGTGTAAATTATATTTAGCTCAGGTAGCTATAACTGCTAAATTTCTATGGCTTTATGCGTGTAAAATACAAACCTAACTAGAACGTCCCTGTAACATTTGTTTTTTTCATTGAATTTCTATGGTTTTTAAATTCAATTTCCTAACTACAACGTCCTGTAACCTTTGCTTTTTTTTCAAGCATTGAGGTGGATTTGCGAATCCAAATGGAAGCCCCAAAACCACTTAACAATCTGCTGTTAAAGCATGGCATTTACTGTCTACAAACCAAACACTCCATAATGAGCAATATTTCCATACCACTCTACTTTTCAGATTAACAGTCTTCTCTTTTTTGTTCTCTTCCCGTCAGCACTTTTAGCTCCATTTCCATGGTTACCATGTTTCAAACATTCTCTGCTAGCACTAGGTCAAACGTTCACAATACTTTCTGTAAGCAGCACACTAACTCCAAATTGAACTGTAGCAGGTGAGGTTGACTGTTTGGAATTATAAGTGTTAACAATAAGCCAATCACCTGAACTCCAGGTTGTTCGGCTATGGTGACGACTATTCCCTAGACCCAATGAGAACAAACAAGAAGGAGTACTGGACTCTCAGAATGTGATATGCAGCGTAGTCCTACTGGAATCAGGAGAAGGTTTGGGGATTCTGGATGAGGATTCTGGGTATGAACTAGCCTTTATAGATAGTTGGGTATTTCTAGGGTGTCCCGCTCTAATTATGTTCTGATACTGCAAAGAAAACCACATGAATTAACCAAACCATAAACACCTAGTTCACTTCAAACTCTGTTAAAACCCATCATACCTAGGGTTGTGGGTAAGGCCTTTAAGTTTTGAAGGTGCGCGCTTTTAGTAAAGTTCAAACAGGAGCTAGAGAATAGTTGCAGTGGCTTCTTAATGTTTCAGAAGTCTTCTGTAAACAGACTAGAAATAATATTAACAAACTGGACACTAGATGTCAGTGTGACCTCAATTACCAAGAAATATATAAACATTTACTGAAATATTTTTGTTGAATTACCAAAAGAGAATCGGCTGTGCTCTTTCCTTGCTGTTGCTAAATGAAGGAGAAATCAAAAAAGAAATAGTACAATGCGAGACTTTGCCATAAGCATGTACAATTCTTGTTTTTTGACAAAATGATTATGCTAATACACTTTGCCTCCAAAGGGTGAATATAATAAGATATTTTGCCAGTCTTTTCTTATTGTCCTGCTAGGACAAATGTTATGGTTCCTTTCACCGTAATGATAACTAAGTTCGTTTTTAGGTCTCGCCTAGCGTTGCAGCACGCATGCGCTGCTTGCTCTGTGAGAGCTATAGTAATCGATATTTTAGAAGGGGACTTTAAGCCACACCCTTGTTTTCAATTGGCTGGCGTCATAGTTTAGGGTAAACGCTGGCTTGTGATTGGGAATTGGGCTTTTTAATTACCGCCCTGTTACTTTTTGGGACGGCCCATCTGGACTGGCCCGTGCCATCTTTGTTTTCCGTGATGTAGGAGGGTGTGTGGTGGTAGCTTGTTTACTGTTTTCCGATTGGATTTTGTGCTTTTTTGTTGCTGCCCTGTATTTTTTTCGTACGGCCCAGCCGCACTGCTTCGTACATTGGTGGTCACACACAGACACAAAAGGGCCAGAGGTGCGCTTGTTTTCTAGGGTCTGTAAATGTTAGCTTTCCATCTTTGTTTCTTTGTACAAGTTTTTTATTTTATTTTCTGCAACTCTTGCGTGAGTATAAAATAGATGGGGTTTGGCTGTAGGGCTTTTGTTGGCTACTGGTGATGCCTCCCATGGTGTCATGGCCCTTTTTAGGTGTCGCCTAACGTTGCAGCACGCATGTGCTGCACACTCTGTTGTTATCCATGCAAATAAGAAATTACATAAGTCACCCTGACCCCTACAAACATATGAAAATATTACGCAAATGTTCAGAGTCGTGTTAAAATCCTGCTTTTATCTGGGGTCAAACTTTACCCCGATTAACTCTTAATGTTCTTTGGCGGGACTGCCCGTCTCCACAAGCTGCATGTAAAAATATGTTCTGTATATCTGTTTCGCCCACCAATTTGTGCTGCAACAGAGCGCTTATTGAAAGGTTAGGATCTAAGCGCTATGCCTGACAGGAGAGGAAGGCTTGAGATGGTTTAGGAGAGGAAGGCGTGGACCCTAAACTACCTAATGCTGCAGTTTTCGCTCGAGGGACACTGATTGATTTAAAGGCTATTTATAGTATAGAATCGTTCAGCGGACTGTGCTGAAAATATTGTGTATTCTATTAACACTGAAAGCAAGGGCACACCTACCTCTTGGGACACCCAGCATTTAATTGTGTGCCAGACGCAAACTCCCGTGCCAGTTGCATGTAACCTTAGATTATGTTGATGCTATGAGAGTTACAAATATGATAGGGACGTGAGGCACACAGACGCAGCAGGTACTGCCTAATTATACAGTGAGGCTTGTGTGAAAACAATGATGTGTCAGTGGGAGGATAACACTAAACAAAGAAAGGATGAAAGGCAGAGGCTGCCCATCAGCGATGTGAACCTATGGTCTGCAGAGAAAAACACACACAGGCACACACATATGCACACACATACACACACACATATGCACACACACACAAACACATAAACAGATACGTACACACACAAACACACGCGCACACATACACACACACATACAGACACTCGCACACACACATAAACACACACACATGCACACACACACATACAAACATTTCCTTTTTTTGCTCAAATCGCTGAGATACATCCAAGGCTTAGGTACTAGAGGGAGACAAACAGCAAAAGTTTCTCTATTACTCCCACCAAAGCCCAGTGGCAGGCGTGTTCACTTGCAACTTATACGGTTTGACCCCTGCGCACGCAACAGAGCGCTTTTTGCAAGGTTGCAATCTAAGCACTATACCCGACAGGAGAGGAAGGTTTGAGATGGTTTACAAGAGGAAGGCATGGACCCTAAACTACCTAATGCTGCAGTTTTAGCTCCAGGGACACTGATTGATTTCAAGGCTATTTATAGTAGAGAATCGTTCAGGGAACTGTGCTGAAATTATGTGCATTCTATTAATACTGACAGCAAGGGCACAGCACAAATTAAGCTATTACTATTGTAAATAACAATGCCTTTTAATTATGTTACAAAACAAAAAACATTACTAAAAGGCATTACCATTTACAATGTCAATAGCTCAAACTTGCATAAATGCGAGACCTATTGCATTGCAAATGCTTGTTTAGTTGATCTCAATGCACATTCAATTTCAGAAAAAGCAAGTTCATTTAAAAGAATCTCTCATGCGCGTTCAAGTAGGAGTAATGAATCAAGTTCTAGCTCACAGAGTATTTTAGAATGGTTTGTTTTTACCTCGGTAGCCTTTTGCTCCTGATGTTTTTTCTGTTGCGCCTTTATTCCAGAATCTGTGGTATGGGTCACAAGAGCGGAAGAAGCTGAATGATGAGTCCGCAGCGTGACGGAGAGCACTGGGTCCAAGAAGAGGAATGCGAGGAAAGCCGATCAGCTGGAGACAGGTAAGTGCTTCAACTTCAATGAGGCTAAGCACTGGGTCTGTGAAGGGAGCAGTTTAAATACCCTCCTCGCTAGTTTCTTGCACGTGTTGCATGTTGCAGAGCTTGACAGTTTGAACGCTGCAATGGTAGGATTTACACATGTCTCCAGGGTTGTTGGTTGAGGCGAGCAGATGCATGTGCCTTATTTATATGTGTGCATATGTACTAAGTGAAGTAAATCTGTTTTGGTGATTACAGTTACATAGTTTACACATAATGAATAAAACAATATTACGAGAAATATTACACTGAAAATAAACAAAGCTGTTTAGCCCATGAATTTTTAGATATTTTATCAAGATTAGATT
This sequence comes from Triturus cristatus, assembly GCF_964204655.1. Lineage (NCBI taxonomy): Eukaryota > Metazoa > Chordata > Amphibia > Caudata > Salamandridae > Triturus > Triturus cristatus. The sequence goes on along the minus strand of NC_140586.1, from coordinate 778,575,623 downwards.
CACAGCACTCTACTTAGAGACAGAGTGCCTGATGATTTGAAAGTGCCCACAACAGTTCTCCACCCCCAAAGGCCTCCTCACGGGACAGGGTTTGTCTGGATGAAAACATGGCACAAGACGAGGACATGCAGATAAGATGCTGGTTCCCAGTATCTTTCAGATGGGTCATAACCTTTCCAAACAAGTAGGTAGTACAATTTACTGTGAATCTGTTTGGCATCTAAAATTCGCTGTTCTTCATATTCTGGATGATCACCAACTCTCACTGGGGGTGGTGAGTTATCTTTATGCGTCAACGGATGACATGGTTTTATGAGTGATACGTGAAATACTGTGCGTATTGAATATTCTTCTTGTAAGTGTAACCTCAAAGTGACTTAATTCAAAATCTGTTTTATAGGGAAGGGACCAATAAATCGTGGCTGAGATCTTTTAGGGCCATCTAGCTGAATATTGCGTGTAGATAGCCTAACTAAGTCACCGACTTTATATGATGGTTCAGGGGTTCTGTGTTTATCAGCTTGTAACTTTGCACTTAATGTATTCTGTGCTAAACACTTACGTGCTTTTCTTGTGCGAGTTGCAACTGTTGTAATCTGTCTGATACAGAGGGCATGACACATGATTGTGAGGGAAGTGAGGTTGGGATAGAACAAGGGTGGTAACCAGTAAGAAAATAAAAGGGAGAACAACCTAATGCTGCATGAATACTGTTGTTGTAAAAGAATTCAGCAAGAGCTTGAAAGTCCATGTAGTTTAACAATTTGTTGTAAAAAGAAGTCACTAAATTCAGTAGCTGTGGGTAGTTTCTTTAACGGAATGAAATGGATCATTTTAGATAGCATGTCTACCACTACTAAAATGGTAGTATAGTTGTTTGATTTTGGCAAATCAGTAATAAAATCTAAACTGATGGTATGCCAAGGCGTAGAGGGAACAGGTAGTAGAACAGGTACAACATGCGGGAGCCGCCACATGTTGTGCTTTATTGCGAGCACAAATGGGGCATTTCTTAATGTATTCCTGCATATGTTTGTGAATGGTATCCCACCAGAAATTACTAAGACATAATTCTTAAGTTTTGTGCATACCAGGATGCCCGGCTATAGCTGACTCATGATGCCACTCCAAGATATGTTTTCTCAGTGTTCCTTGTGGAATGAATAATTGATGTCTATGAAAAAGATAACCATTATTTATAGTGTTCTGTGGGTTTTGTAACCACGCTTGACCATTAATTTTTAGATGCCTTTTTAACGACTAGTAAAAAGGTATCAGCTTGGGTTAAAGCGATTACTTTGTCAGAGGGAATTATGCTTTTAGGTGCCTGACAATCATCTTTGTTTTCATCTTCTTTTCATCTAGAAAGGGTATCAGATTGTATTTGTTTGTGTCCTGGGTGTTACGTTATGAGAAAATCAAACTTGCTGAAGGCATGTTACCACCGCATTTGTCTTGGGGTGAGGGCCTTTACCGATGTAAAGAACTGTATGTTCTTATGATCGGTAAATATTGTGATTGTGACTTTTGCTCCTAATAAGTGATGTTGCCATTCAGTAAAGACTGCCTTGATAGCGGGGAGCTCACATTCTGCCACTGTGCAATTTTGCTCAGCTGGTGTTAGTGACCTGTTTTAGGATTTTTGTGTGATAGAACTCCTTCGTGTGCGAATTGCGAAGCATCCGCTTCAACAAAATATGGCTGATCTGGGTCTGGATGAGAGAGAATGGGGGCTGTAGTGAAAGCAGTTTCTAGTGTCTATGTCTAAAATGCGTGTTCTACAGCTTCTGTCTAATGAAACAACTGTTTTTTTCTGAGTAGCTGTGTAATGGATATAACAATATTAGAAACATTTGCGATAAATCTTCTGTAGAAGTTAGCGAATCAAAGAAGTCGATGAACTTCTTTCACTGAAGTTGGTGAGGACCAATTGAGGATAGCTTTGACTTTTATAGAATTCATTGTGATACCTTCGGGGGACAAAAAATATCCAAGAAATTTGACTGATCTAACATGGAAGGCACATTTTTCCAATTTTGCAAATAATGAGTTCACTCTTAATCGTTATAAAATGGACCGAACATGATATATGTGTAAAACCTGATTTATGAAGTACTGAAATGCCGCTGGAGCATTGCACAAACCAAACAGCATAACAGTATATTCAAATAGACCACATTTTGTACAAAAAGCTGTTTTCCATTCATCACCGTCTTTTATGCGTATGAGATGGTAAGCACCACGGAGATCCAATTTGATGTAAATTGTGGACACGCGTACTTGGTCTAGAAGTACAGGAATTAGAGGCAATGGATAGCGATTTTTTATTGTGGCCTTATTTACTGCGCGATAATCAATGCAAGCCCTGAGATCCCCAAGAGGCAAAGAGACTGGTGATGTGTTGTAATTCTTTATTAACATTTTGCAAATGATTACCAATTGAAAACAATAGCATCAGCCGCACATTTACAATGGCAAGTCGAACAATTTAATGAGAAATGCGTGCAACATGTGCCTCTTAATGCCTGAGAAAAACATTTATGGATATATATTTTGGGGAGGGAGGGTGTGATAGCAAATCCAGTGTTAACCTAATGCGTAAAACCATAAGGGTGACAATTTTGGTCGTAAAATTGGATTTAGCGTATGTATCGAGAGATGATTGTCAATCTAGCAAATCAACATGTGACTCTGGGGGAATGCACTCTCTAATGCTGGGTGTTGCTACTATGCCTAGTGGGGGAGGAGTGCTGAAATTTGGGAGGGAAGGGATATTCTGTACCTGTCGAGCTTTCCAGGCTGCGCTGCCCGAAACCGCGCATGGAGCCCCGCCTTTTATCGCCACGAAGAGCCCCGCCAGATGACTCCTGTCAGCTGGGACGGCAGCGTCAGAGCAGGATAAAGGGACGGGTACGCAGGGGAAACGCGCTTCGTGTTCCATTATGAACCCCGCCAGGCCCTCTCATTTTGCTTCGTGTACTCTAGGACAGTTACCCGCTGCTTGTCTTGTGTTCTTGCCGAGTTGGTGCGATGTTAGGCTCGTCTCCTCAGCTCCCTGTTAGCTCCTATCGTTTACAGGTTAGTGGAGGCTATTCCGGGGCTTTCAGTGTCTTTGTGTCTCCGTTACCGGCTGGCAACATTGTTTTCTTTTTTGATTCCGGATGAGCTGCAAGGTTTAACTTCTTGGTGTTCTGCTGCCTGCTTCTGTAACAAGGAAGGAAAAGTATAGTTTTTTTGTTATTGAGGGAGTTTACTTTTCGTCTACCACTGCCCTTCCATACCTATCTGAGGGCTGTGTTCCTTGCTGGTATTGGGTTGTTGTTTCCGGATCCCTCCTGATTGCTTCGAATCTCTGCGCACTGCAAGATAGTGAATAGAGAGACAGTATTTAGTAGTCCATTGTTGTTTCACCATATTCTTATGATTTGACCGTGCACTTTTTGCCCCATTTTTTCCTCATCTGTCTCCTGATATGGGAAATGACTTTTTTGTTTTTTCCCAGGTTCAGGTAGATACCTTTTTTCCATGGGTCTTTTTAGATCTCTAACGGCGATTGCTAATTAGGTTGGTATGCTTCCCCTTTTCCTTCTTGTTTATGGCTAAACTTCTGCAGTCCACATATACAACATGTGAATGTTTGTTTTCTAGATACCAGGTGTGTTTTTACGCTCTGATCGTGAATGTTTTCTGCATAGAAAAAGCACTGTGTTCTGCAGGTATAATATCATATTAGAGCTATATATATTCATACAGCAGGATGTTTAGAGAGAAGAATGTACTTACCCTTTGTTTCTTTCTCCATCAGACACCGTGGTGATATCCATCGGACGTTACAGTGGATTCTACTACTTTCCTTGTTTTGTTTCCCTTGTTTCCCCAGCCTTCCCTCTTTTGCTTTGACCTTGTTGGGCAGAGGAGGTGGGTGAGGGAAGCAGGGACTTAGCATTCGTTCCTTCCATTGCGCCCCTGCAGGAAATTCAGGTGAGCCCGACACACCTCCTGCTGCGGATTCACTTCTCGTCATTTAAGCGTAGCATGATCGCAAAGTGTCCAAATTGCTGTATTGCTGCATTTCTGCAGTGCTGTGTTGCAGAACCAGGGGGAGAATGGTTATGGGAGGGAAAGGGCAGGGAGGGGGGAAATAGGAAAATAAGGGAACAGGGAGGAAGGAGAAAGAACTTTGCGGGGAGATGGGAAGGATCCTCAGAATACAAAACTGAGGCCACAAGGTGACTGGAGATGTCGAGGATAGATAATGGGCAAAGCGGACATAGTATGTCCATATGAGGGGGAGGAAGGGAGGGAGTTTGGAGTACATGGAAGATCATAAGGGCACTGATGGGGGATAGTAGGAAGGAGGGTGACCTCTCAAGCAAGGGGTCTTTACTATTGTTTTGGATTAGAGGGCATCATCTAATGTTGCCACAGCGAGAGTCGGAATGTCTGCTGTGGAGTTCAATCAATCAAATAATCAGAGAATTGTGAAGCGTGCTACTCACCCGTGAGGGTCTAAAGGCGCTGGGGGGTGGTGCAACTCCGAGTCAGCCGAAGAGCCAGGTCTTGAGGCTCTTCCTGAAGGTGTGCAGCGTGGCGGTGTGGTAAATATTTCATTACCGGTACTATTTTTTATGCGGTAAAGTCTAGTAAGAATAACTCAGTAAATATAAGAGGCAGAATCCGTGGTATTAGAGGTTTTAAAAGGCTTTATTCCTATACAAAGGAATACAATTCGAATCGTAGGCTTCTATTCCATCACCACGAAAGTTCAGGAAGGAAGGGCATACATTATTGACAGGTAATCACTTTTATAAGAATTACATTATAGTGTAACAGATGCAGGAGGCGTAACAGTTGATAAGAGAGATAAAATATGCATACGTAACCAAAAAAGGCGTAAACATGGGTGTAACTAAAATACGTCATTAAACATGATGTCACAAATGGGTGGATCCATAAGAGAATCCTGCAATGTCAGCAGAAATATTTGGCAGAGATGCGCGCGCAGCCGCATGACGTGTGATTGACGTGCAACTAGAGGGTGAAGGGGACTTGACATTTAGCTCTACATGTGGAGACAAAAGTCTGGGGGTTATGTCAACCTAATCCCAAATCATATCTGATATCCTATGTTTAAAGAACTGTGTTATCCAAAAGGAAAGGTCTCTAGGATAGAATCTATTCTATACTGACTGTTAGTACGTGTACAAGCGTCTAAGTGTCTACATGAGATGCGAGGGGGTAGGAATATTCCATGGTAACAGGGCCATGAATTACTTGCATGAGGACAGCGAGGCCTGGCCCTTTGCACGGTAGCTGGAGGAATGTTTACCTAAACTACTAGACAGGAATGCATCGGATGAGGAGCGGAGTAGATAATCTTGAAGGTGAAATACAGTTTTTGGCAGGCAATATGCTGGATCAGGCACCGTTAGCCGCGCAGGGAGTAGGACAAAGTTCATAGATACAGATACAGGCTCAGACTGGAGCTTTCAGAGGCAGAAGACAGGAAAAGGCTTGATGACAGAATTCAGGGCCTACTTGCCTGAATCTGTAAAATGGGGAAAGTGAACCATATAAAGTCGGTGGCCTTTCATACTTAGGAATGGAATATCTGACCCATTCATGGCGGATCTGAAAGAGGACATGTTGACGGTGGACGCACATGTATTTGCGTCTTCAAAACTGGAACTGGAGGGAACATACATGTACTCATAGCATGCACATGGAGCCGTTGGGGTCTACGATAGGGGACATAACTGATCACAAAATTCATATTTCCTCATTCCCTCCTTGTCCCCTACGGACCCTCAGGAGATATCGATCTTCATCAATCCATCGATCTGTTCATATAGCATCATTTGTTCTTCTTTCTTCTTCCGGGATCTTGAACGAAAACTTGGAGGTGGGATACACGATGTGGCACACAGGCCACAAATCGCTGGCCCACATTGTAGACTTAAACAGCAACTGAATAGTATGAGAAAGCCAATACCTAGGAAGGATAGGATTCTCCATCCCCAGGCTGACAACACGCCCCAGAACCAACCGGACCAAGTCCAGGTGCCTGGACTCTGGTGTATCTGGCTTATAATCTTATGAAGGCGGGTTATGGCTTTATATACCGACGGCGAATTTTCTGGTATGAAAATGCATCAACTTGATCCGATGACCCTACAAGCTCCGCCCCTATCGGCCAGGATGACGTCAAGGACAAGGCGATTTTGAAGCACAACAATCCGCATAGCAGACTGCTCTTCTGTTAAATTGCCTAAGGCGGAAATAGTTTCGTTCACTACTGCTTCAAGGGTTCTGGTTAATCTACGTATCAGCTTACTATTAGTGACTGTACCTATATAGGGAAAGAAACCTTTATTGAAATCTGTGTATTTTTCCCATGCTGTTTCAGTGTAATCGACAATTGGGAGATCTCTCTGCTGTCTATTGTGTACTAAATGGGTATTTCTATGATAATCAGGAGGAGCTAGAAAAACAGGTGGTAGAAGGAATGCTATGTAACAGGTACCATCCCAATCTAAAGGTAGACATATATATGCGGTCTGGCCACATATGAAGTAGGAATGATGGGAAGCTCTAAATGTAGACTTGCCTTGGTCACTGAATTTTATTACAGTGGTGCATTTACTATGGCCCATGTGTACGAAACCATTCTTTTGTACACATAATTCCCCTTTTACTGGGAATACTGACATGGCGGGCAAGATTGGTGTAGCTTCGGATTCAACGTTCAGGATCATGAGGTTAAGTGTAAAATTACCTAATCCATATACTTCATTTTCTAGATCAGTTCCTGTTCTTTTGGGAAGTCCCTCCTTGTTAGGGTAGCAGACTTTAAGCAAAACTAGGTTCAGGTTTCCCCATACCCAGTTGTCTTGATAAACTGCGGAATTTGAATCTAGGGAATTAATCAAACTAAACCATGCTCCACAGGAGCCATTGTGTGTGAACGGATATGGAAAGAGGGGCAAAACTCCCTTATAGTTCTGATAGGGAGGGAGTCGGCCACATATCCAACAATTTGTGGCATTGCTGGTCTGATGGGAATGATGTAACATACTAATGAATGTGTTGTTGCGCAGCGCAAATCTATAGGACAACTCATGCGGAGGTAATTCGCTAAAAGAATGTTCTGCAGTTACATTGTAAGCACGCTTAAGAATAGGGTAATACATATGCAATAGTACGCTGAAAACGATGATCAGAAGACTTAGAAAAAACAACATTAATAGTGTTACTGTGCAGTGACTACGAAGTGATTTACAATACGCATGCTTTTTAAGCTGCATCTGTTGATTTCTTTCTCTATTCCGGTCCAGAGGATACATGTCAGAGACAAATTCAACCGATTCACCTTGGAGAGGACTTAAACAATCAAATTGTCTGACTTGCTAGACCTCAATTTTAGTTTGTAAAGTTCTGGTTTTGACTGCTCAACCAAGGGGAGCTTTGAGTCTGTCTGTGAGGGAATACAAGGTTGAGTATTCACACTGGATGGTAGTCCATAAAATTTCTTGATATGACTCGAGTGCAACCACCCTTTGCGTCCCTCGATCTTCACGGCTGTCCTTGTAGTTAGTAGAACTAGCTTCGGCGACTTCCACCTAGGCTCCAGTTGGGTCTTCCGGTCGAAATTCCGGACCAGAACCAGGTCACCAGGAACCACGTCATGGGGCTTCACCTCAGTATTATCGGGAAAAGCTGCGGCTACCTGTGAACGACAAGATTGTAGTGCAGACATCAAGGAAGCCAGGTAATCTGTCAGCATATTACAGTCAACATCAGTGATTTTGCGAGGTATAGGCGTCCCCCACATATTTGGTGGTCTACCGAAGATCACCTCGTACGGGGATAGCCCTGTTCGAGAATGTGCTACCATTCTCATGTAAAAGAGCGCAACTGGTAAGGCTACTATCCAATCGACACCTTTTTCCCTACATATTTTGGACAATCTAATTTTCAGGGTTTGATTATGACGTTCCACGAGACCTGCTGCCTCGGGATGTCGGACACAGTGGAATTTCCATTGGTAGCCTAACAAAAGGGAAACGTGTTTCATTAGTTCGGATGAGAACGGCTGGCCGTTATCTGAGTAGACAACACGTGGTAAACCGTACCGTGGGAAGAATTCTCGAACTAACTGTTTGGCAGTAGTCGGGGCAGTGTAATCTGAAACCGGGTAGGCTTCTGTCCAACGGGAAAGAGCACAGACAACTACGAGAACATATTTGAATCCTCGACATCGTTCCATCTGGATATAATCCATCTGGAGGACTTCAAAAGCATGATCGGGAGGTTGAAATCCACCCTGCTCTACGGGGATGCTTTTACCTGGATTAAACTGACAACATATCATACAGGTACGAACTTTTTGTTTAGCTGCTGCTCGCAAGTGTTTGTTGAACCAAATGTGTTGAATGCTGTCTAGCATAGCTTTCTCTCCTAGGTGCGCTGGACTATGTATTGTATTAATGATGACTTGAACCATGGAGTCGGGAAGAAACCATATAGATTTTTCCTTCGTCATCCATCCTTGATCCGTTTGGATCCCTCCTAATTCAGTCCATTTCTTTATTTCTTCTGGTGTAGCATGTGTCTGTATGTCAATTACATCAAGGGCGGGATCCTTAACTGTCATGCAATGTGTTGGTGTCGGAACTATTGTCTTTGTCATGTCAGTTGTGTGAGTCTGATTCTGAGCAGTCTGTTTAGCTGTTCTGTCAGCTAGGTCATTACCCTGACAAATGATATCGGTAACTTTTGTGTGGGCTTTGCATTTCATAATCGATATTGCAGTAGGTAGATGAATCGCGTCTAATAGGGCTTGAATGAGGGGTCCGTGTTGGATGTGGGCACCGTGAGAAGTTAAATAACCTCTCTCTCGCCACAGTACGCCGAAGTCATGGACGACTCTGAATGCATAACGTGAATCTGTGTATATGTTGACTTTCTTATTCTTGGCTTGAATACAGGCTTGTGTCAGAGCGATGAGCTCTGCTGCTTGAGCTGACAAAGTGTTAATACAATTTGTTTCAATGACTTCAGTGTCTGTTGTGACTGCGTAAGCGGCCACTAACTCTCCTGTACTTGTTCTCATACATGACCCATCTACATACAATGTCAAGTCTGGATCTGACAAAGGGATATCTGTCAAGTCTTGTCTGGGTTTCGTCGTGATAGTAATGACTTCGACACAATCATGTGCCAATGGATCTGTTCCGCCTACTGGTAACAGTGTGGCAGGATTTAACGTATTACAACGTCTGATTTCTATGTGTGGCTGAAATAATGTCAATTCGTAACCAGTGAGTCTCGCTATAGTCAAGTGTTGTGTTTGTGTGCGGTTCAAGAGAACCTCTACTGCGTGTGGTACTTGTACTGTCAGTTGGTGTCCTAACACTATGGCATCGCTTTGTCTGATTGCTAAAGCTGTTGCTGCCACCGATTTCAGGCACGCAGGAAGAGCCTGAGCTACTGGATCTAATGTACTAGAAAAATAAGCACATGGTTTGTGTGATCCTGCTTGTTCCTGAGTGAGTACTGACAAGGCAGTACCTTCGCGTTCTGTAACAAAGAGTGTAAACCGTTTACTGTAACATGGTGTTGCTAAAACAGGTGCTTGGCATAAAGCTTTCTTTAAGCTTTCAAAGGCGTGTGTATGTTCTTGAGTCCAAGGGAGGACAGTCGATGTGGCTGCCTCCTGTGTTGTTAACTGGATGAGTGGTTTTGCTAGAAATGCATATTGAGGGATCCACTGCCTACAGTATGAAGTGAGGCCTATAAAAGCCCGCACCTCTTTTTGTGTCTTGGGTGGTGGCATGTTAGCGATTAACTGGATACGGTCGGGTGTAAGCTGCCTTCCCTCCTTGGACAGCGAGTGCCCAAGGTAAACAACTCGCTGGACACAGAATTGCAGCTTAGAAGGGGACACCTTGTGCCCCTTGTCGGCCAGAAATTTTAAAACCGTCAGTGACGCTTTTTCACATTCAGGTTCGCTTCGGGCGGTGATCAGCAGATCATCGACATATTGAAGCAAGGCAGTGTTAACTGGCATGTGGATACTGTCAAGTTCTCGTTTCAATGCCTGGCTATAGATGCTAGGGCTTTCTGTAAATCCTTGAGGTGCGCGTGTGAATTTAAAGCTTCGTCCATTTAAACTGAATCCGAACAGATATTGACTTTCCGGATCTATTGGGACGCTAAAGAAAGCATTCTTGAGATCAATTACAGTGAAGAACGTTGCTTCTGAGTCAATAGCTGTTAGTAATGAAGAGATATCTTGGACCACAGGGTATTGTGGTACAATACATTTATTTAATTCGCGCAGATCAATAACTAATCGATAT